>NC_134866.1:66845967-67515967 GCF_049852395.1 Peromyscus maniculatus bairdii
AAGATTGCCAAGGCTCCATGGTGAGACCTGCTGTGGGTTGTCTTTCTATATGCTGTAAATATGTGTTTCTCTGATTGGTTGATAAATGAAGCCATTTGGCCTATGGCAAGTCAGGTTATAGCTAGGTGTGAAATTGAAGAGATTGATAGGAAGAAGAAAGGCAGAAGGGATAGATGTGAGTCAACCACCAAAAGAGCAACATGTAATGGGATGCAGGTAAAGCCATGGAACATGTGGTGATACATAGATTAATAGTTATGGGTTAATTTAAGATATAAGATCTAGCTAGCAAGAGGCTTGCCATAGACTACACAATTTGTAAATAATACAAGCTTCTGTGTATTTACTTGGGTCTGAGCAGCCATAGAACTGAGCAGGACACAGGAATAATTCTGGCTACAGAGACCTTGTATAAAAAAATTAGTTCAGACAACAAAAATATTTTAATTTTTAAAATATATATTTTTTTCAAGAAATCACTAAAGCTGGCTTTAGCTGACTGGTTAAGAATCTCACTGCACTGGAGTTTGCCAGTTTCTTTCTAATTGCTTGGTGGGTGTTCTTCATTCACCTAGTGTTCTCATATTAAGACCTCCTATATCAGCGAGTGAAAATCTACAACTTTTCACTAAAATAGTAACTTTAGATACATTTATCTAAATTGAAATTTAATTGAAGGAAATGAGATCACATTGCTTTTAGAAAAAATCTGCATTAGAAAGGTATAAGAAGTATCCTTCTTACTTCAGAAGCCAAGACTGAATATAAAGTATATAAACTCAATATAATGCAAACCCGTGACAACAATATGTATTTTATTTTCAAAGTGGATGCTGAAATTGCAGAGTTTTGGGAGAAAAAAACAATAGACAAACGTGCATATTTGAAAATAATTTAAATGGGAATAAAAGGAAAAGCTATTGCTTTGTAGTAAACTCATATCTCGGTTTGAGTCATGGGATTCATATTGAAGTGCCAAGTAGAATAAAACAAAGATCGCCGGGCGTTGGTGGCGCACGCCTTTAATCCCAGCACTCGGGAGGCGGAGGCAGGCGGATCTCTATGAGTTCGAGGCCAGCCTGGGCTACCAAGTGAGCTCCAGGAAAGGCGCAAAGCTACACAGAGAAACCCTGTCTTGAAAAAACCAAAAAAAAAAAAACCAAAAAAAAAAAAAAAAAAGAATAAAACAAAGATCAAAACTGTTTCAGAGTCCCATCTACTTATGACTGAACAACATATCATTGTGTTTATTTAACACATTCTTTTTGTCAGATTATCCTTTTATGTATACTTTATTTCACCCAATGTCTTGAGTATAATAATAATTAACAATGAGGCAATGCATGTGTATTTTAAGGTGTCTTCTTGGGATAATTATTTCATTCTCCATAGATAGATGACCAGCAGTGGTTTTGCTATATTATACTGTAGGGTTTTTTTTTAAGTGTAATATCAATAGTTCTTTTAAAACTTTATGTGACTTTTATAATTTACCTACAAATAAGAGTTCACCCTTTGACACACCTTCACCAACATTTTTTCTTTCAATAAAAGCTCTTTGAATAAAACTGATATCATATGTCATTGTAATTTTGACTTCCATTCCTCTGATATCTGTGAATCTTAAACATTTTCTCTTATAGTTGGGCATTTGCGTGTCTTCTTTGAGAAATGGTTACTCAGCTAGCTCATTTAACCATTTTAAATTAAGATACCACTCAATAATATAAAAGAATATTACTTTGTCATTGTTGGTAATGTAGGTGGGATTAGAAGACATTTAGCTTAGTGAAACAGATACAAAAATAATTATCCCCATAGTCCCTCATTTAAAAAAGCTGTAAATATTAATAAACTAGAAGATGTAAGATGAGGGATGATGAAAGTTTAAGTAATTGGTACTAAAATACAGTTCTAGAACTGACTAGTTCCAGTGTTATACAGGATAAATACAGAAAATGTATGATATACTTCAAAAATATCTAACAATAAAGGGAGTGAATTTTCACAATATCTGGAAATGAAAATTCTTGAGTGGGTGAAAAATCACAGTGGCTACAATCTAATGCATCATTGAACGCATGTGTTTATTTCCTAAACTGTACTTCATGCGTGTGTAAGAAACCTAAATCAGGTTTCTAGTCACTACCGCTTAGTGGCTACAATTATGTGCTTTGTTGTCAGTGTTCTAACTGGTGTGAAGAGATACTTGTTCATGCTTCCTCAAAACATCCAAACAACCATAAAATATTTTTTGTGAGGACTATATAAATTACATTTATAGAACCAGAAAGAGAAAGCATTGATGATCATGCATGGAATATTCTTATTTGTGTTTTCTAGGTCACAGTTCACTGGCTGATATCTCTAACCCTGAATACACAGGAAGCCAGACAGGGTACAATGATAATAATGGGGATGAAATTGGTCATCCACTGTCAGGCTTTTCCACAAGGGAAGGAAAAAAGAAAAAAAAAAATCTTAAAGTTCTCATTAGCCCCTTTTCAAATAAAAACTAGTTTTAGAGTTAACAAAAAATTATGCTAATTTTATTTTTGTTAAAAGGAAGGAAGAAAACTCTGAGAGCCTCAAACTTAATCAAAGAACTTCAAGCAACCAAGGCATGATGATATGAAAATTGTATTTCTCAGGAAAGAACACCCCACCTGGATTTTCAATAGCAGGTTTTTAGCCCTGAAGTCCTATGCATACAGGTAGCATCAGGAGGTTTTATGTATATAATTCAAGGGAAAAAAGAGGCCACGAATTTGAGAAAGAGCAAGGACAGATATATGGGAGCAGTTGGAGAAAGGAAGGAGAAATGATATGATTATTATATTTACAAAAATAAGAAGTATTATACCAAGTAAACACTGTATTACATTTTTTTGTTAATGAAAATATCCAATGAAATCTTGATAAAATGTGTACGAATAAAAGAAGTAAGTAAAACTATAAGTAGTTGCAGAGAAATAGAAGTTTCTAAGCACAGTAATGTAAATTTTATTTTGATCATGCACTATTTACATTTTCATTAATTACTAAGATTCTGATCAGAGGTGGAAAATAACTGGATGTAGGAAACAACATATACCTGTGCTACTATAAAATCTTGAAATCACGAAAGGGAAATTCAGGTGAAAAACACTAAACTGGCCTTTGCCCATGGACAGAAGGAGACTGTACAGTGTGGAGGGAAACCACAGAGGTTTACCCTAGAAAGAGTCATCACAGAGTATCTGGGAGAATTTACGGGCCCTGTCTACTTTAAACATTTCTTTGCAGAGGTGTAATTTATTTCTGTCATCTCCTAATTTCCTTGAAGTTTGCTTTGGAGACCTGCACTCAGGCCCATTGTACTGGGGGATGGTCTGTATGTCAAGTTGCTCTGATTGGTCAATAAATAAAACCTGATTGGTCGTGGCTAGGCAGGAAGTATAGGCGGGACTAACAGAGAGGAGAAATAAAAGAACAGGAAGGCAGAAGGAGACACTGCCAGCCACTGCCAGGACAAGCAGCATGTGAAGATGCTGGTAAGCCACGAGCCACGTGGCAAGGTATAGATTTATAGAAATGCGTTACTTTAAGATATAGGAACAGTTAACAGGAGGCCTGCCACGGCCATACAGTTTGTAAGCAATATAAGTCTCTGTGTTTGCTTGGTTGGGTCTGAGCGGCTGTGGGACTGGTGGGTGACAGAGATTTGTCCTGACTGTGGGCAAGGCAGGAAAACTCTAGCTACATTGGAGTTATAACAGGCACCAAACAGAGTTTTGTGGCATTTCAAAGAAGTTTGTTCCCATGTTGTAGATGAAACTTCGAACAAACTGATGGTAACCCGAGAAAGCAAGTACCCTTTGGCTAGTTGTACTAGTTAGAAGGGAAGTACTCATATCTGAACTAATATAAACCATAGGTTTTTGTATATAGAATTGTTTATTTTTCAATTTCCAAACAACGGAACTTGCTCTTTTATGTGGGATGATAGGAAATATACTGTTCACTATATAATGATATCATTCTAGCCATATAATGTGAATTATGTTTTCTTCTGTTTTGAAGCAACACATGTCAAGGCTCTAGTTCTCTTGCCCAAAGTAAGATAATACCTGATTTATGTTTTGTTTTCTGATAATACACTCATATACATGTCTTCTTGGTATTTATGCTGATAAACCACAAATATTACTTTGTGACATTTTGCTGTTTAATACAAAGGTCAATTTTCTTTACATTCATTTAAATATTTACCAATTGCTGCTTCAAGAGATCAATAATAACATTTTTCATGTTGAACAAAAAAACATGACTTGGAACTACATGTTTTTCTCAATTAGTTCAGGGAAAAGTGTGCTTGCTGCTGTTATGAGGGAGTGTGGAAGGTTTGTCTCCACTGAATCACTAATCTAAATAGTGGAGGTGTTAATCAGAATTGTATCCAGTCAGTTGCAAAGGTTAAAGTCTGCTTGAAGCCATGAAAATAATTTAAATTAAAAAAAAAATGGAACTTGAACCCACCATTTGCTCTATAGACTTTCAAGTCGAAAGCACAAAGTATTTATTTAACAATGTTAGTGAGTTATCAAAATGCAAAGCAAAAATATGATATTTAGGTAGAAAAGGTCAGATTTACAAGAAGAAAGTTAGAGTCTCAAAAACTTAAAATGTCAAGATAATGTAGAAAACTATGAAGTAATTTTGCAAACTTATTGGTTGATTGATTGAAACTGTTTCTGAGGAATTTGCAAAGCAGAACACTTGGAAGAAGCTCCTGTGAAAGGAGTGATTGATACGTTTTCTGTAGGGAGGGAGTCGGAGTGTTTGCTAAAGGTGTGGATTTTCACAGGAAAGGCTACCGAGTTGTTAATTTTGTGGTTTTTGGAGTAATATGACATTTGTGGAATTTTTAATACAAAGTTAGCACTATGTACATTTGTGAAAAACATCTAGAGAGTCTCAGTCTTTTTAAATGAAAATAGATGGAAACCAGATTAAACTGGTTGCACAGGGTGTCACTTTTAAGAGGAGAAGAAAGAACTGATACAAATAAGAAAAGAAATCTTTGCAAGAGTCCAGTATTCATGTAAAATTTAGATAATTTTGTTACTAACATACGTCTGTGATTGAAAATGATTCCCCTAAGCACAGATGATTTGTAGTCTTCTATATTTATCCAGAAACCATGAAGTCCTGAATTACAGTTTTAAATGGTCTCCTCTGGTACTTACAGTATTCACAATCTACTTGCATGTGGGTTTTATGGCATTCAAAATTCAATACCTAAGCTCAGGGAAGAATTCTGGATGGTGTCACAGCTCAGCAAAGATGGAAAAGGAAGGCACACAGGCAAGACAGAAGTTCTAAACCTGCTTTTGAGTATAAGTCTTTCCCATACCTATATTTCAGATAAGAAACTTAATTATAGGAAAAGACCCTACTCTGGTTTTTAGGGGCCATGATGTTATTTATGTAATCTGATTTATAAAACACCGGAGCAACCTAAAGTTATGTATTGGTTAAAATATTAAGGCAACTCCATGTAGTTAAAAGGGACATTTCTTTTGTGGGGTAACTTACAAGTGAAGGGATAGGTTACAGGGTCTGGGAAAGGTGTAGCGCAGTCCGGCGGTGTTCTCTGGAGTACTCTGCTCGGTCGACCTCCAGCGTCCAGGGTCTAGGAACCAAGATCCTCCAGATCTTGGGTCTTCAGGGGTCCTCTCTTGGCTCCACCTTATAGGTGTTACAGTTACCAAAGCCTCAAAGGGGGTGGTATTTCCAGGTCAAAGCTGGAACAGCTACCCACTACAGTTATGTCCTGTATTTAATGAAATTCCTTTCCTTCTTTTAGAGAAATGCAAAGTTTAAATATTATACACAGACAGTTGATACCTTAGGCTCAGTGCACAATATGTTATTTGATAAACAGAGACCCAGATAATATAAGAAAATATTAAAGGGATAAGAAATCTAAGAAGGACATCAGGTAGAAGGAAAAGTCTTCCTTGAATGAAATCAAATCTATTCTGATACAATTTTCTGCAAGGGGCAGTGATAATCAACATTGAGTTGGCTCTACAAATAGTCTGTATTTTTTCTCTCCTTTCAAAGAACAGTAATTAAGCGGTAATTAAAGAAAATTAAGATGGAAGTATATCTTCTTGATTCTTGGTGTTATGCTTGGAGTTTCAAAAGGCTGTGTAACGTTTTTCTCATGTTTTCTTAAAACAGAAACATATTGCTATGAGGTTTTTCTAGTTGAGGATTAGAGTCAATTCAACTATAAGAGTGTTTGCTGCCCTTCCAAGTGACTGAAGTTCTGTCTCTAGCACAGACATTGGGTGGATAACAACTGTCTGTAACTCCAGTTCCAGAGCATTGGAATTCAATGCCCTCTTCTTGCCTCTGTGGGCACCTGTGCACATAATAGCATGCATACACACACACACACACACACACACAAAACCAAAAACCAAAACAAAAAAAAACACTGGGATTTTGAAAGTGGGAAGGCTGAGAGGAGGAGAGGAAGGATTGATGGAGAGAGCTGCAGAAAAGGGACAGAGGGAGCAACGCAGAGTGAAAGGTAGGACACTGACCATTTTGCTCATCATTTTAAGAACATGTCAGTGTTTCCTTGTTTTCAGCTCCACTACTTCCTTTCCTCAATACTTTCCTCCACTCTCCAGGCTTCATGTCATCTTCAACTTCTCTTTTATCAATCCTACATCCCTTCTCCTTTCACAGCCTGGATTTAAAAATGTTCCAAACTCTTAGTTTTTCCAGTCAACTATGCACTTAGTAATAGTAACCACTGCATTAGATTATATATACTAAGGAAATATATAAAAACTGAGCCAGCTTGATAAATGTATGTTTTGTATTGTATACATAAATAAAGTAACCAAAGGCTATACCTGCTAGCTTCTCTACAATTACAGAATCCTCTTCAAGGGCTATTGTAATTTTTTCACAGGCTGCTGCCCCTCTGTGAAACTTAAATCATCTTCCTTCATTATTATTGATCTAATTTAAAATGAAACAAATTATTTCCATCCCTCCTGCATTGGAAGTTTCTGTTCTCTGTCTAATCATGTGCAGAGTAGGAATTCTGGAAGAACTAAGCTGAATGAAAACAAGTAGCACACATGAAAATTATACACAAAAAGGAGCTGTATTTCAGTTAAGGAAGGGACCTTGGATATAGTCCTTTTCTGTAAATAGATACAGCAAATAAATTAAGGAAAATGATTTTATAGTAGGAATATATATATCCCTATATCAAGACCACTATGTCCATACTAAACACCAGAGGCTAACAAATGAAACACCAGTGCTACGATTGGCAACTTTATTGAGCTTTTGGTCAGTAAGGTTCAACAGAACTAAAAATTACAGATTATTATATATTACCATTGTTATTTATTTCCTGAACCAGTCAACAGTAAGATCCTATTGCTTAAGTCATCACACATAACATGGAAAAACAAAGATTTCCTGGCTTGGAAGCTTCATTGCTATTGCTTAATTTAATGGGGCTGAAAGGAGATATTCATGCTACAAAATGAGAAAAGCAATCATCTATCATGAACATCTATGAACACTGCAAGCTACAATAAAGTCCTCCCTGGCAAGTCTTCCCCACTGATGCAATAATGACTTAAGGGTCACAGGAATAACTTAACCCTTTCTGATTAGACGTAAGTTCCAATACACAAACTGAGAACTATACATGGCAATATTATCAAGAAAAGAACCTATAGCAGACAGGCCATGGGCTCTAGTGGAGAGTTTATTAAAATTATTTTTTTATTATTTTGCTAAATGTCCATCGTGTTAAACTGACCCCTAACAACTTATCATCATATCCATAGTTCGATGTGCATCTCAACTTGCATCTGAGAAGCTTCTATTTGTAATAGATGGTGATTACCAGGCAGACACACAGCTGGCCTAGGTGCAGAGAATCAGACACTACAGAATATTCAGTCCTATATGGAACATATATTTCACCCCTTCCCCCAAAGCTTAAGGATCATTTTGAAAGATGGTTTAGTAAAAGTGTAAGTGCCCAAGACAATAGATGACTACACAGAAATAATGTCTTCTAGACACAGAAGGAAATTTGTACCAATGGACTTACATTAGTTGTACCAATATGCCCAAAACCTGTGCAAGCCCTAGCCAGAAAAAAACCTCAATGAAAAGATTGAGGTTGGCCATAGCTATAGAGCTTTAGGCAATTGTTACATGCTGAAGAGTAAGAGAAAGTTTTCTTTTAGAGTGTAGCTCCTGGTAAGTCAGCCATGTTCTGCTGGAATACAATTATCCAAGAATAATTGGAGAGCTCTAATTGGTATTCATAGGCTCACATGTAGTTTTGTATTTTATTCTTTTGAATTACTTTTATTATTTTTGGAGATTATAAATGTAGTTATATCATTTCCCCTTTCCGTTTCCTCTCTCTAAACCCTCCCATAGTTTCCTATTTGGTATCTTTCAAATTCATGGCCTTTGTTTTCATTAATTGTTGTTACATACATATGTGTATATTTATACACATATATCCCTAAATATATAAATAAAAGCAGCTCAGTCTGTATAATGCTACATGTGTGTATAATTTTAGTAATAAACATTTGGTATATGACAAGCACATTTTGTCATCTTCTCTGGGTAAGACTCTTTCTCCAGCTCTCAGCATTCATTAGCTAACTGTAGTTCTTTGTGTAAATTTGAGGTTTTCTGGGCTTTCCCCAGTCAAAATTAGCATGTCAGATATTGGCCCTTTTCAGCTCATGTTTAGGCAGTCATGTTGATGAGGCTTTGTGGGTCAAGTTATTGACATTCCCAGGAGACATAATCACTAGTAGAACTCCCTGTTTCTCTGGCTTTTATAGTCTTCCCAATTGAGCCTAAAGTACAGAAGTTGTTTTGTAGATGCATAAGATGGAACTAGGCTTCTAAAATTTGCATTTTGATTTGTTTTGGTTTTCTGCAATGGTTCTATTTGTAGCAAAGACAAGTTTCCTTAAATAGGGGTGAGGATTAGACTTATCTTTTTGTATAAAAACAAATATTTAGAATGTATTTAGGACTTATGCTGACTTAGTAAAGTGACAGTTGTTGAGTCTCCTCCAAGGTACATGAGTCAAATAGCCCTCTGTAGTTGGCTAGGATTCCAGTACCAGGCAGTATTTTCCTCTTATTGACTGGTCTTAAGTCCAACCATAGAGATGTATTGTATTTCACTACAGCACCCTTAAGGTTATAATGCCATGCTGGTTATTTTTGTGGTTCAAAGACATCAAAGCTTGGTTGTAGATGCCATTCTAAATGGTCTTATTAAAAAAAGAAACACAGAGCCAAATAAAACGTTAAAAGCCCAGAGATCAGAGAAGTAGCCAAGAACTAAGACTACCATATCTCACCACTCATTGCTGTACTTCCCCCGAGAGAGAGAGAGACCGTCTTCCTGTGTCCTGTCTTTTTATTGCCTTTCTGTTCTGCCTTCTCATTGGCTCTAAATCCAAACACATGACTTTCTCATTACTGCCTGTCTATACAGACCTCCAGGTCTCTATGGATGGTCCTGGGATTAAAAGGTGTGTGTCACCATGCTGGCTGTGTCCTGGCTGGCTGTGATACTCTGCCTGCCATATGATTGGATTAAGGGCGTGTGCTACCACTGTCAGACATCTGCTAAATGGCTTGTTATTAGCTCTGATCCCCAGGCAACTTTATTTATTAACATACAAATAAAATCACATTTCAGCACAAATAAAGTATCATCATACTTGGTAGGATCGTTTGTTGCACCCCTAATAGTTTTTGGGGTACTGAAATGGGATTACATCTTGGAAGAGTTGGGAGAGATGGATGAATAGGATAATAGCATGAAATTCTCAAATTTTTGAAAAAAAAATTCCTTAATAAGTTTTGCCCTGTGTAATATTTCTTGGATTTTACATTTAAATGGTCATTTTAATACTGTCATTTGTTTGTTGAGCTGGGTCTAATGAAAACTAGGCTATACTCCAACATATGTAAACTAGAATGACTTTGAATATCTATCTGTTCTTTCTGTCTACCCATAAAAATCTATTCTATTTCCTCTTCCCAGGGAGATCTATGTACCCCACCTCCCAGACATCTCCTCTGTATCTAACTTCTCTGGGTCTGTGGATTAGATTGTGATTATCCTATACTTAATAGCCAATATCTGCTTATTTTCAAGTACATGACATATTTGTCTTTCCAGGTCTGGGTTGCCTTGCTCAGGGTGATTTTTTTCTTCTTCTAGTTTCATCCATTTGTCTGCATATTTCACCATGTCATGTTTTCTAACATCTGACTAATATACTCCCTTGTGTAAATATAATACATTTTAAAATCCATTCTTGAATTAAGGGACATCTCTGTTGTTTCCAATTCCTGGCTATTACAAATAAAGCCTCTATAAACATAGTAGAACAAGTGTCCTTGTGGTAAGATGAGATGCCTTTTGGGTATATGCTCCAAAGTGGTTCTAAAGGTAGATCAATTACCAGTTTTCTTGAGGAACTGCCATATTGATTTCTATAGTGTCTGCAAAAGTTTGCACCGTCATCAGCAATTGAGGAGTGTTACCCTTACTACACAAATTTGCCAGTGTGAGCTGTCATTTGTGTTACTGATCTTAGCTATTCTTGTATGTGTAAGATGGAATCTCAAAGTAGTTTTGATTGCATTTCACTGATGGCTAAAAGCTTGTGGTAAACCAATGACTAGTCTAATTTGAGTCCCAATCCATGAGAAAGAGAGCTAATGGCCAAGATTGCCTAGACTGCCCAGATTTAAAACCTGGATGGCTGACAGATCTAGAGTAGTACCAAATCCTACTGACAAAGAGAGAGAGAGAGAGAGAGAGAGAGAGAGAGAGAGAGAGAGAGAGAGAGAGAGAGAGAGAGAGAAGGAAGGAAGGAAAGAAAGAAAGAAAGAAAGAAAGAAAGAAAGAAAGAAAGAAAGAAAGAAAGAAAGAAAGTTAATGAAATGATTTCTAAGGATGTTTTGCTGTATTCATACATCAGTGCCTAGTCAAATCATTATCAGAGAGGCCTACTCCAGCAGCTGATGGGAGCAGACACAGAGACTTACAGCCAAACATTAGGTGGAGCTTGGAGAACTCTACAGAAGAGGGAGAGGAAGGACTGTAGAAGCCAGAATGGTTAGGATACCACTAGAACAGGGCCCACAAAATAAACTAATCAGTGCTCATAGGTGCTCATGGAGACTGAAGCAGCTATCACAGAGCCTGCATGGGTCTGCACAAGGTCCTCTACATACATGCTGTGGTTCTTTAGCTTGGAGTTTTTGTTGGACTTCTAACAGTGGAAGCCAAGTGTCTATGACTTTTTCACCTGATCATGAACTTTTTCCTTATACAGGGTTGCCTCATTCAGCCTTGACATGAAGGTTTGTACCTAGTCTTATTGTATCTTGTGATGCCATGTTCAGTTGTTGTCAATGGGAGGCCTGCATTTCTCTTAATGAAAACAAGAACAGTTGATCTGGGGGACAGGGGAGGGGGTACTGAAAAGAGGGGAGGCAGAGGAGGCTGCAGTCAGGATGTATTGTAATAGAGGAGAATAAATAAAAAGAAAAAGAAACTGCCTTCATTTTTCCTGCCTCCTCTTTCACATAGATCCCTGATCCTTAAAGGTAGATATATGCTATAGACATCTCAATGAAAACTGAATACTCCAAGGTATTTTATTCTCAGCACATTATCTAATTGTATGTCTGTGTTAATTACTTCGGATACTGTAAGAATCTCCTACTAAGGGTTGAATGATGATTTGACCTATGGATTTATCAATATGTCATTAGGAGTCATTTTTTACTGTCTTCATTTAGTATATAGTTGGTTTTCCCCAAAGAACCATGGCATATTCTTGGTTATAGGCCATTTTAACACTGTAAGATATGGGTTCCATCTCATGGGAAAGGACTTAAGTAGAATTTCCAAAACGAGTTGTTTACTACAACAGATTGATGTCACTGTTGCACCAATATTTCTTCATGCAGGCTGTACTTGAGGATTAGAGGGTTAATAACCAGTTAATATTGATGATTACTTTTTCCTCTGATAGTGGGCAAAGTGCCCTTCAGCACTATGAACTCTAGTCATTAGGGACAAAGATTGTAGTTAAGTACCCTCTCAATTTCTCCATATTCAATAATATAATTGACTTGTGTCTACTTCAGAAAAAATATGGACACTGAAGAAACTACATATGGAGTTAACTTTCATTGTGGCTAAAGTTAGCCACTGGGCAAAAAAGTGCCCTCATATTGACTGCTGACAGTGTGCTGTCCAAAATGGACAAGCAGGACAAAAAAGGCATGTGTGTGTGTGTGGGGGGGGGGGACTGCCAATCCTTGCCAAGACAAGTGTGGTTGCAGCTTTGGCAACAGGCATCCTCTGAGGCCAGGACAACATGACACCACTGCGGAAGTGGCTTTGAAATCTGGAAAAGGTACAGTGCCCCTTCCTTCAAAGGAGGCTGAATAGGCAGTGGGCTGATGGCTCCTGATATGCAGTGGAACAGTAGCTGGAAAAGTTATTCTTGGAGGAGTAACTAGGCTGATAGTAACTAGGCCAGCCTCTTAATGGTAGACTGGCATTTAATAAAGGAGATGAAGCTACCCACAACCTGGGAAGAATGGGAAGCTGAATTCTAAAAACACCAGCAATTTCCAATAGCCATTTGGTTATTTAATTGATCTGAGGAGGAGTTTCTTCTACAATGGCAGGAAAGGTCTTAACTGAATTTGCCTGGGAGGCCTGCATGAGGCTCCTCAGAGAGTTTCCCAATGGCAGAGGCAAAGGATTATCTTGTCTGTCCCTTGTTGATCTACATTCGTTGTTCCAATATTTACCCTTGCTACACTTTCTTCCAGAAGGAAGGGGCATTCTGTTGCCATTGTTCCTTGAATAAACATTCTTTCTAGGAATGCCTTGTTTACACTCCCTTTTCAAATGACCTTGTTTACCACAATTAAAACATCTGACATTATTATTTTTCCTCAAAGCTTTCAGTATCACCTCTCCTATCCACATACCATCATGTTCATGAGATTCAATATTACTTGTGTCCCGATCCAGTCCTCCAAGGGTGCTGATCTGGCTTTTAACAGCCTGATTATTCTTTTGCATGCTGCATTTGTGTTCTCAAAAGCCAAAGATTCAACTATCTGTCTAACTTCTGAATTTGTTATCATTCTATTTACTGCTGAAGACAGCCTTTGTAAGAAATCTGTGAAGGATTCTTTCGGGCCCTGTATAACTTTTGTAAATGACTCAATTTTTTTTCCTGCTTCCTCAATTCTGTCCCATGCATTCATAGCTGCCATGTAGCATAGAATTAAGTTTTGGTTATCTTATAAACATTGTCTTTGTATATCAGTGTAATCGCTTTCACCAAGAGGTTGATCCTGGGAAATTTCCATACCTCTACTCCGACATTGTTGTTCTATTGTTTTAGCATCCTCTTTAAATCACATTTTACATTGTAACTGTGAACTGGCCTCTAGAACAGCTGTTAACTCTTTCCAGTACTAAGGGATGATTCTATTACAAATTGACCATGAGTTTAACATCTGCTTTACAAATGGAGAATGCATACTATATAAGACTATACCTTCTTTAAATCTCCTCAAATCTAACATTTTCTAGTACATGGACTACTCTCACCAAATGTGAGGTCGAACTATAGGCCTTGTGTACATCCTACTTCACAAATGAGTCTGTTGGATATGCTAAGCCTATAGGCTCAAGATGATACCCCAACGCTATGGAGAAACTGCAGGTGATTGTCCAGGCAGCTGGCTGTTTCTGTCAACTCACAATTTTTTAGAAGCCTCTTACATGCACTTCCTGTTTTTTTTTTTTTTGTTTTTTTTTAGGTAATATTATTTCCTTCTTGGGTCTGTGAGGGAGTTGAATATTAGATAGTTATGGTTACATTTATAGTTAAAGATTAGATAGTTATAGTTTTCCTTGTTAAGGATTTTAGAGAAGAAACTCACTAAAGAGGTATAGGTATATAAATTTGAAAGACATTATAAGATAGTTCTCCATTAGTAATATAAGTTAGGATAGAAAGTAAATTAGGTGTCTTTTGGACTTATCAAAATAGGATAGATAATGGAATATTTTCTCTGAATTTGTCAAATGCAAAGGGAATAGACATTGTTTAGGTATTTATTGCTTGTATATACTGTATATAGTTATTGTATTTATTGTATATAGTTTTACTTATATTAGTTATAATTTTTTTCCTTTTTATTAGGATAGAAGGGGGAAATATGGTGATATTTTATTTGTGCTGAAATGTGATTTTATTTGTATGTTAATAAATAAAGTTGCCTGGGGATCAGAGCAAACAGCAAGCCATTTAGCAGAAGTCTGGCAGTGGTAGCACATGCACTTAATCCAATCACATGGCAGGCAGAGTATCTGTATGTTCAAGGACACAGCCAGCATGGTGACACACACCTTTTAATCCCAGGACCAACCATAGAGACCTGGAGGTCTGTATAGACAGGCAGTGGTAAGAAAGTCATGTGGTTGGATTTAGAGCCAATGAGAAGGCAGAACAGAAAGGCAATAAAAAGACAGGACACAGGAAGAAGGTCTCTCTCTCTCTCAGGGGAAGGACAGCAGTGACTGGTAAGCTAAAGGTTATTCACTAGCACTCTGATCTCTTGGTCTTTTAACTTGGAATGTGGCTCTGTGTTTCTTATCTAATAAGACCGTTTAGAATTTTGTCTACATTTGGTACGTCTTCCATTGGTAGCTAGTTTCTATTAGGCTTTTGAATTTCCCTACAGGAAAGTTAAGTGTGAGAATTAAAAAAACCAAATTTAATGCTCTTTACAATTTTGAATTACTTCTGAATGAAAAGTGGCTCATTTCTACGATTATGGTGAAAATACTCATTTGTGTTTTAACTAGCATAAAATCACAGAACAGAAGATGGAATCTGTTAACATTTTCACTTAACAAACTCCAGAGCAGAACTGCAAGCCTACTGCTTGAACAATTAAACAGAGTTAATCCTTCTGAGTAATCTCAGTTGTTTTTCTAGCTATATCACAGAATATGTAATAAGCGAGACTATGAGTATGGTCATTATTTTAGCCTGGTAGTGAAGATAATTTACTCATAATTGAACTATTCATCTTGAGTTTTTGTTTGTTTGTTTGTTTTTTGTTTTGTTTCATTTTGAGACAAGGTTTCTCTGTGTAGTTTTGGTGCCTGTCCTGGATCTGACTTCGTAGACCAGGCTGGCCTTGAAATTATAGAGATCCACCTGACTCTGCTTCCCAAGTGCTGGGATTAAAGGTATTCAAAACCACTGCCCGGCTTCCATTCTGAAATTTTTAAACACCCATAAGACATACAACAATGAAATCCAGGGAGATATTGACTCAAGGTAATGCATTGCCTTGAATCTCTTCAGTCTGAGTATAAACATACTTTGGAGAAAGCATATCTCTACTGAAAATGATAAAGAGTGGCATTTTAATTATTCCTTATTCATTATCATCCTTTAAACACTTAAAAAGTGGGAAAACAATTATTTTTCACTATAGGTAGTTTTGACTGAGATTCAAAACCCCTAAATATGCATTACCATTACAAATAATAAGGTCATACTTTAAAATGGGCATTAAAAAGAAAACATCTATAATATAGTATCATTTGATAATAAAAAGAGCAATGAGGAAAAAGTCTTCATGTAACCATCAGCATGTATTCATGTTGTTGCCCAATGACATTGACTTAAAACATGATTGATTTTCAATGTAAAAATTAATATTAAGAGATTTAAAACAATATGATAGTTATACATAATGTAGAGAGGTCGAGCTGGTGCCTGCATGGTGTCTTCACTCCTACACTCCAGTGTCTTTGGCATTGGAAGGATCTCTACCATGTTACTAAAAGGGAAACCTAGACACTAACCCATCCACAAAACCCTCAATCTATAATCTGGCCTGTCTGCAAGATGTGCCCGGGCAATGGTGGTACAGAACCAATGTTTAACTTAAGGCCCATGCCATGAGATGGAGCCCATGTTCTACACTGCCTGGATGGCCAGGGACAGGAAACTGGATAGCCCAGAGAACTAGAGTAGAACCCAACACTACTGGCAAATATATGCATGTATGTATTTACACACAAACATATATACATACATACATACACACATATGTATATATATTATATGTATATGGATATATAATTCAAAATGAAATTATGCTATTCTCAGAAATCAATACCTTGTCTAGTCATCATCAGAGAGGCTTCTTCTGGCAGCAGATGAGAACAGGTACAGAGACTCACCACCCACAATATGGAGAGAGTCTAAATTGTAGGTCTCCATCAGTTCGCTCCTCTCATTCTGATAACCATATGGAAGATGAGGATGAAAGAATGTAAGAAGCTGAGAGGATGGAGGATACCAGGAGAACATGGCCCACTGACTCAAGTACTACATTTGCTTTCTAGATAATTTAAGAATCATAAGAAAACTTTCAATTTATGTCAACCTGACACAAATTAGAGTCCTTTTAGAGGAAGAAACCTCACTTAAGAAAGTGTCTCAATAGGATTGGGCTGTAGGCCATTACAAAGGACATTTTTCTTAGTGATTGATGAGAGATGACCCAGCCCTGTAGAAGTAACCAACTGTCTTATTAAATAAGAAACACAGAGCCAATACAGAGATAAAAGCCAAGAGGTCAGAACAATAGCTAGGAGCTAAAAACCTTACCCTTCACTATCGCATTGGTCCTACCTCTCCAAAAGAGACCTACTTCCTGTGTGCCTGTCTTTTTGTTCTGCCTTCTCATTGGTTGTAAACCCAACCACATGACTGCCTTGTCACTGCCTGTCTGTACAGACCTCCAGTTCTTCTATGGTTGGTATTGAGATTAAAGGCATGTGCCTCCAATGCTGGATGTATTCTTAAACACAGAGAGATCTACCTAGCTCTGCCTACCAAGTGCTGGGATTAAAGGCATGCATCACCACCGCCCAGCTTCTGTGATGGCTTGTTACTAGTTCTGACCCCCAGGCAACTTTATTTATTAACATACAAATAAAATTACATTTCAGTACAAATAAAATATCACCATATTTCCCCTTTTCTATTTTAATAAAAAAAAATGAAAAAAGTTGTAACTAATGTAAGAAAAACTATATATGAAAGTACAATAACTCTATATCATATATACAAGCAATAAATACCTAAACAATGTCTAATCCATTTGTATTTGACAAATCAGAGAAAATAATTCCATTATCTATCCTATTTTGGTAAGTCCAAAATGTACCTAATTCACTTTCTATCCTAACTAATCTTCAACTATAACTAACTAATCTTCAACTCCCTCAGAGATCCAAGAAGGAAATAATATTACCTATTAAAAAATAAAAACAGGAAGTGCATGCAAGAAACTTCCAAAAAATTGTGAGTTGACAGAAACAGCCAGCTGCCTGAACAGTCACTGAGGTTTCTCCGCAGTGTTGGGGCATCATCTTCAGCCTATAGGCTTAGCATATTTGATAGACTCATTTGTGAAGTAGGATGTACACAAGGTCAATAGTTCGAACTCACATTGGGTGAGAGCAGTCCATGTACCAGAAACACCTGAATTCCACTAGTGTCGGTCGTGATTCAGGATTTTAAATTCTGGAAATTGTTGATGTTTTTTTTTTTTAATTCAGCTGTCCATTCTTCTTGGCTATGTGTGTGTGTGTGGCTTCATCTCAGCATCCCATTCTTCTCCACTTCCCTCTATTAAATGCCATTCTACTATTGAGAGGCATGAGCTTAATTATTCTTCAAGAATAACTGTTCCAGCTGCTGTTCCATTGCACATTAGAAGCCATCGGCCCACTGCCTGTTCAGCTGCCTTCGAAGAAAAGGGCATTGTACCTTTTCCGGATTGCGAAGGCCACTTCAGGGATGGTGCCATATTGTCCTGGCCTCAGAAGATGCCTTTTGATAAAGCCATAACCAAACTTGTTTTGGCAAGAATCAGTAGTCCTTTGTTTCATGTCCTGTCTGTCCTGTTTGTCAGCAGTTGATTTGAGGATACTTTGTTGTCCAGTGGCTAACTTTTGCCACAATGAAAGTTAACTCCATATGCAGTTTCTTCAATGCCCGTATTTTCTCTGAAGTAGATTGGTACTGCAAGGAGCTAACATGTCTCATAGTCATAACAAAAAGGAAAAATTTTCTAAGTTATTAAAACATTTTAAATGCCATATTCTGTAGATGTCTGAAGGGTTTGAATGATGATCTGTCTACCTGTCTATCTAAAATATATCTGCTCAATTTTGAAAACATACTAATATTACTACAAGTTCTATTGTAATGTCTAACTACTAACTTTCATTTCTTTATATCCTAATAGTTGGTAATAATAACATTCAAGGATCAGAAAATTGCATTACATTGTTAAATGAATGGTGTAAGTGCCATTAGAAATATACATATGGCATTTTCTAACAATATCAATATATATATATAAATTTGTACATAATATAAAACAATCCAATCCAATGTAAAATATTTAAAACTAGTTATTGTCTTTTTCTTTTTCTTTTTTTAAACAAGAATCTTAAATCTAATCTCCTTTGCTTAGCCCTTTTCCTAACCCTTGACAACAACTTGTAACCAACCCCTAAACAATGAAAATTTTCCCAGACCCAAAACCCATTAAAAGACCAAAATACCACCAGCCCCAAACAGTCCACTGTCAGGGGTATCATCCAGGGCAGGCACTCCTGGGTTCTATAACAAAGCAGGCTAAATAAGCCATGCTGGGCAAACCAGTAAGTAGTACTCTTCCATAGCCTCTGCCCCCAGGTCCCAGCCTGTTTGAGTTCTTTTCTGATTTCCTTCATGACAAACAGTGATTTAGAAGCATGAAACAAATAAACTCTTTGCTCTCCAAATTGCTATGGTCACAGTGTTTCATCCCAACAGTAGAAACCCCATCTAAGACAGTACGTGTAGTGTAGAAGAAACTTGTCAACAGTATTCAACTTATATAAGGTATTTAGAATAGTAGTAAAATGAAGAGATATAGAAAATATACCATGGGTGACAGAATTTGGGATATGTAAGAGTAGATTTTTTTAATGGGTGTAAGGAAGTTTTACAGAAATTAAGCAATTAGTTCTGAGGATATTTCAACCTCTTGAATGTATTTAATAAGAATAAATTATACACTTGAAAATGGTTGTGATAGCAATTCTATATTATGTATATCTTGGCATGATAAAGAATGAAAAAAAATTGGTTTGGTAGAGTATGATTTACTAGAATGATAGATTTCTACAAAATTCATACCTACTATAATGGGATATCATTCATAAATTACTGTAGATCCCAAACTGAATTCCTATCTGTCTAAAAGTTCTCTTGCTTTGATACTTTCAAAATAATTCCAATTCACTTTAATTTTATTTTCTCAGCTATATAATGTTGTTGACTTTTCACCAGGGCAAATCTTACTCATTGTTTTTTTACATAATAAATGTTCAGACATATGGCACTACTGTTAGGTGACAAGTATGATAAATTTAATTTTTCTCTCATTTACATACATATTTTTGTCAGATTTTGCAAAGATATCTACAAGATTATCACAAGATGCAAACAAAGTTTATCTATGTTTGCAAGGGTTTGGGATGCACAAATAATTCTTAATATTTTTTTCAAACTGAGCCATCATAAAAATGTAACTAGTGTGAATTTTTTATTAATTGTTTTTATACTTTCTACTTCAAATTTCTTTTCCCTGTCCACAAACTTGCCTTTTGCCTATTCTCTCTCTTTGTGTTACTTTATGACAATGAAAAGAACACATTCTATAACTTTTCATGGATGATCTATTTGTACCAGTGGAGATGCACAAAAATAGAGGGAAAAATTTATAAAAAATTTGTATTAAGACCATTTCCTTTATGATATCTGGACTATAACTTCAGAAATGGCATTATGTTATGCTATCTCTTGATGAATGTGTGAGTAGCACCATTCTATTTTCTGGTCTCTTTTCATTTTACTCTAAGACATTGACATTTTTATGAGTGAAATATGAACACTGTCTAATTTATGCTGCTGCAGAAACAAACTTCCTCCATAACTCAATGGTTGATAACAAATTGTATTTTACTGTGAATAATTTGGTCCCTATAGATCTGAAAAGGTCTTTTTCTTGTCATTTTCATTTAGAAGCCAAGCATGAAGAAGTAATCCACACGTGAGATAAAGCAATCACATAGCCAAGAGGATAAACACTATGCGAAGCTGACTTCTATTTCTTATATTCCCCCCTCTCAGAATTTGCCCCTCAGAACAAAAAAATACAAGTATTAACAGCACAGGGAAAATTATTTTACGTGTACAACTCTCATATTTAAGCAAAATATGTTTTCTCTATATAAAGTAATGAAAACATGTAAAATAAATTATTGACAATTTCAGAGGGAAAAAACAATGTAAGTCAAAACCAGAAATGTTTAGGCAGAACTGTAGAACAGTTGCAGATGAGTCAATAAGTAATTGGTTAAAAAATAGAGGCATAAATAAGAGTCCAATTAAATTCATAAAAAAACTATAAAAACAAAGAATGTTGTATATTTGTTAATCTTCTATGCTCTCTGCCCCTTTATCTAATACTCTGCCATGTACTTCATACTGTACTACTAGAGTCATGCTAATATAATAATACAAATTCACATGGAATTATCAAAGCCCTACTATTCTCAACAGTATAAGTTAGATACCTACTTTTGTCAAGATCTTTGGAGATTATTATATATTTCAATATGTTAGTTTTCAGGCATTGAACATCTTGTGCCATGTCAAGGTTGAATAGAATCTCCCCTATGTACATATCTACTCTCTTCTCATATCAGCTTTTGCTGTTGAGTAATGTTTTCATGGCAGAAATAATGACGTTTATTTTTTTTAAATGTCTGCCTATGGACTTCAACAGCAACTTTGTATAATAAAGAGTGTCATACAATGTCATGAGTGAATACTGCTCATTATGATCCTGGATACTTCATACATAGACACAAAGGCAGCAAATCTCTACTTGTTTACCTTAACCTCCTTTTACTTCTATGGATTTTCATACACCAAATCTCTTCCCTTGGTGCTCCATGCTTTTTGTGATCATAACACTTCTCCAATAAAATATTACCTCAGTACTAGCACTAATGATTTCACTTTTCCCCATAATGTAATGTCACATAAACTAGGTGTTTTTTGTGTGTTATTGACTAGAAAACAAAGTGAGATCCAGACATTAAGATTTTATAGCTGAGGTCAGGTGATGGTGGCACACGTCTTTAATCCCAGCACTCAGGAGGCAGAGACAGGTGTATCTCCATGAGTCTGAGGCCAGCCTGGTCTGTAGAGCAGGGCTCAGGACAGGTTCTAAAGCTACACATAGAAACCATCTCAAAAAAACCTATATATATATATATATATATATATATATATATATATATATATATATTTCATAGCTGAGAAGCACCTCTTAAAAAATATTCAATATTTTTAGTTATCAAATAAATACAAAATCAAACTACTTTGGGATTTTATCTTACACCACTCAGAATGACCATGATCAATAAAACAAATGAAAATTCATGCTGATGAAGATGTGAGAAAAGGGAAATATTTATCTATGGCTGGTGGGAGTGCAATCGTGTACAGCCACTATGGAAATCAGTGTGCCAGTTCCTCTGGAAGGTGAGAATAGATCTACCTCAAAATCAAGCTATACCACTCTTTTAATATACCCAAAGGACTCTCATTGGTTGAAATATTAAGGCATAGTTAAAAGTAAGGTTTATTTTTGTGGGATAACTTACAAGTGAAGGGATAGGTTACAGGGACCAGGAAAGGTGAAGAACAGTCCAGCAGTGTTCTCTGGAGAACTCTGCTTGGTCTATCTCCAGCATCCAGGATCCAGAAACCAAGAGAGCCAGCACATCTGGAATTTGGGTCTTCAGGTCTACTGTCCCTGCCGCATCATGTAGGCATGACAGTTACTGAAGCCAAAATGGGGCTAGTACTTCCAGGTCAAAGCTGGAACAGCTACCCAATACAGACTCTAAACATTACTGTAGAGACACTTGCTCAAATGTGTTCACTGCTACTCTATTAATAATATCCAGAAACAACCTAAATGTCTATAAATAGATGAATGGTTAAAAATATGTCACATTTACATAATGGAATATTATTCAGCTCTTAAGAAAAAAGAAATCAGGAAATACTCAGGCATATGAATGGTGTGATAAAAAATTATCACAAGTGAGGTAACCTGCTGTGGGATGTTCTGTATGGCAAATGTGTTGCTCTGATTGGGTAATAAATAAAACACTGATTGGCCAATAGCCAGGCAGGAAGTATAGGTATGACAAAGAGAAGAGAATTGGGGGAAGTAGAAGGCAGAGAGGGAGAGACCTGCAAGCTGCCACCATGACAAGCGAAATGTAAGGTACTGGTAAGCCATGAGCCATGTGTCAACTTATAGATTAATAGAAATGGGTTAATTTAAGATATAAGAACTAGATAACAAGAAGCCTGCTGCAGCCATACAGTTTGTAAGCAATATAAGTCTCTGTGTGTTTACTCAGTTGGGTCTGAGCAGCTGTGGGACTGGTGGGTGAGAGAGATTTGTCCTGACTATGGGCCAGGCAGGAAAACTCTAGCTACAGTAACCCAGACCCAAACAGACAAATATGGTATGTATTCACTTATATATAGATATTAGAGCTGTTATGCCTTTGGTAATCAGGCTACAATCTGCATGACCACAGAGGTTATGTTTAGAGTAAGGGACTAGGGTTAGAGAGATGGAACTCTCTAGGAAGAAGAAATAGAATAGACAGTTATGAATGGACAAAGTGGCAGGACTATGACTAGAGGATCCAACAGAGAGGGAACAGGAAGAGGGAGTCGTAGCTAGAGTTTTCCTGCCTTGCCCACAGTCGGGACAAATCTTTGTCACCCACCAGTCCCACAGCCGCTCAGACCCAACCAAGTAAACACAGAGACTTATATTGCTTACAAACTGTATGGCCGTGGCAGGCTTCTTGCTAACTGTTCTTATAGTTTAAATTAATCCATTTCCATAAATCTATACCCTGCCATGTGGCTCATGGCTTACCAGCATCTTTTCATGCTGCTTGTCAGGGTGGCGGCTGGTAGTGACTCCTTCTGCCTTCCTGTTCTTTTATTTCTCTTCTCTGTTAGTCCTGCCTATACTTCCTGCCTAGCCACAGGCCAATCAGTGTTTTATTTATTGACCAATCAGAGCAACTTGACATACAGACCATCCCACAGCACAGCCAAGTGCAGACCATATCAGACAATTGCACTCAGGCCCGTGGTCCTAATCATCCTCTATGCAGACCTGCTGGGTAAAGCCACAGGGAACTCGAGAACGGGCTCCCACAGGACATACAGAACATCCCACAGCAGGGAGTCAAGAGAGGGCATATGGGGGATGGAAAGCTAAAACTAAGGGTCATCTGAGGAGTCATATAGAAACTTAATATATTAGGTGCTTCCAAAATATATAGATATGAAAGCAATCTAAATAAAAATCTCCAAATAACTTGGGAGAGGGAGCTCCTTGGATTATCTCTTGTAACCAAATATAGCTTCCAGTTCTGGGAAATGATTATATTTAATTGAATTATTGGCAAAGAGTGTCCCATTGAAAGCCCCAGTCAACCAAATATATTGGTTGCTCACCATAAACAGATTGTAAGGCCCTGTTGCTGAAGACAACTCATTGAACAAGAAGTCAAGCTAATGCCTACCTAGAGCTTTCATTCCTGCTGATCAGTGTTCATGGTAATTGACAGTACTCTGCACTCTGCCAATAGAGAAAGGTAGACATAAACACAGCGATAGACCTTTTGATCCACAATGATGACCTGCCTGTAAGATGCACTAGTGTAATAGTGGCAGAAAGGCTCTTGGAAGTAACCAACCAATGACGAATTGAATTAAGGCTACTCCATGAGATGATAACCATTCTGACACTGCTTGGGTAGCCAAGACTATGAGACCAGATAGGCCATGGACTTGGAGTAAAACCAAATTCTACTGTTCTGATAAAGGAAATAGGAATTTAAAGACTCCTATTATCAATCGACTATATTTATACAGCAGTTGTTTGTTCAGCCATCATCAGAGAAGCTTCCGTCTGCAGTATGGGAATAAATGTGGAGACCAACAGCCATACCATGAGCAGAATATGAGAGACATCTGTACACTCAGTTCTAAATAGATTATTTCATAAATTCCCTCCCATCAGAGACCAGGGAACCATGTAGAAGAGGAAGGAGGTGGATATGTTGTAAGAACCAGAGGGGACAGAGAACACCAAGGAAACAAGACCTTCTAAACACAGCAAGACCAATGTGCATATGAATTCACAGAGATGTAGCAGCATGCACTGGGCTTGAACAGGTCTGGGTGAAATAGTGTCCCAGTTCTGAGAGGGGTAGTACACAAATGCTCCATCCCTAATCCAGAAGCGATTTCCAGTTGATAAATGCTTGTAAATGAAAATTTAGTTTTCTCTAATGGAGTCTCACTGGGAATACAGATCACTCCTAAGGACAGGCCCCATGCCCAGCGGTAGATGATAACACACCATGAATTCAATGGTAGTGTTGGAAGTTCATTGTCTGACAAAAAAATGCTTCATTAGGGCATTTTTTTAAAGCTTTATAGGTCCTTTGAATATAGATCCTTGGTAGTTATTTCTAATTTTGATTTTTAAGGGAATCCTGTTTATGCTTTTGGGTGCATTTCTGTGTCGGTATGTCTTTCTTGAGCTTTTTCTTTAGTTCTTTTTCTGTGTTGTTACTTGGTTTACCCTATTCTAGGAGTTACTTTGATGCCCATCTTCCTTTAATGAAGTAAATTGGAACAGATCTGTTTCATTGACATAAAAAACCTTAAGTTATTAAACATCTTAAATGCCACATTCTATAGGCCTTTGAAGTTTCAAAAAACTGTCTGTGTCTAAAATTTATCTGTTTAACCTTGGAAACATACGTAATGTGACCTCATTTCTTAATTATACATTACATTTTTAAATGAGCTACATAAGCACAATACCCCAAACAAGTAGAAACATATATGCAGTGTAACAAAAATAACTTTAAATTCATATCAATATACCCAAATTCATGCCAATGCAAAATCTGAAATTTATAGTTGTCTTTTTATTCTATATTTCTATATTCCTCTAAATGGTAATATTTATAATATCCTTAAATAACCAACATGCAGCCATCCCACTTACTACGAATGTGGGTGTCATCTCCTTTAGACTTCTTCCTGTTGTCTGTGGATAAAGGCATCTTTAATGTTCCCTGAGAAAAAATGAGATAATGGCCAACTCCTGGGAAAACCAGCTATAACCTTTAATGATATATATTACCTGTCATCATTCAGGAGGTCTTCCTCAATCAAATCTGATCCATATCAACCTGAAATGAATCTGTAGCCTCACATTTCCTGTGAAAATAAAAGCAAAACCTCTTTTTCAAAGCAATGTATTTTTTGAGTTCCATTTTACAAATATGTTTTTTGACTATCATTTAAATTTAAGGCATTCCTAAAGTGTAGAGGTGAGTTTATTTCAACAATCCCTCTTTCAATTCCAGGTCTCTTAGTAGCTGTCTTTTGCTACTAAATCAACACAATATTATATAGGATCAAGACTTACTGTGTATTTCCCATAAATACATGACTTTTTCTTTTATATTAGTTTTGCTCTTTCTTTATAGACTTTATTATTTTTATTCTGTATATTTCTTTCTATAACTGTCCATATCCGTTTTTCTTTCCTTCTTAAGCCTATAAACATTGTTAAACAGACTGGGGTCTGTTTTGTTTTTTTTTTTTAATCCCAATCTGGATCTCTTTTACTGTATACTTCTAGTCTTTTGTGACCATTTGAGCAAAGTTTAAACTGTTAAGCTATGGCTGGGTCCTCCTTGCAGATCTATCGGCTGGCTCTGCCTCCTTCTTGGTTCCTGAGAGCCAAGTCTAAAACTTGTGGCCTGGTGGGAGGTATGTTTGACCAGGAACTACATTTAACACCCCCAACTCTGGAATGCCAGTGCCCTGGACCGCGGCAGGCATTTTAAACTTTTGTTGTTGTTGTTGTTGTTTGTTTCTATGTAGTGTGAAAAAGGCTGTTTAAATGCGCTGCTGTATAGTAAAGTTACACAATAGAGTTTCTTAAAGGAATCTTACTTTTTTTGGTTGGTTGGGTTTTTTTTAAATTTTTTTATTTTATTTTGTTTTTGTTTATTCCACCTTTCTCATGCTCTAGGAATATTTGAGTCTCACATTGGTACACCAAAATATAGGGATTTTTTTTTTAATTTTTACCTCTTTGGAGGGCCCACCACCCAGCTTCCTAATAAATACTTGCAGTTTTATTCTTACTTAGAATGCCTGGCCTTAGCTTGGCTTGTTTCTTGCCCGCTTTTATTAAATTTTCCCATCTACCTTTTGCCTCTGGGCTTTTATCTTTGCTCATTCTATATAGCTTTCTTTACTTCTTAATCCATGGCTTTTTATGCAGCTAGGTGACTGACTGCTGATGTCCTCCTATCCTTTTCCTTTTCTTGCTCCTTTATCTTTTCTTCCAAGATTTTTCCTCCTGTTTAGTCTCTCAGCATGCTAGCCCCTCCTATCCTCTCTGCTGCCTTGCTATTGACTGCTGAGCTCTTTATTAGACCATCAGGTATTTTAGACAGCAAATCAACACAGCTTCACAGAGTTAAACAATGAAACATAACAAATGAATCACATCTTTGCATCATTAAACAAATATTTCACAACATAAACAATTGTAACTCATCTTCAATATTATACAACAGTAGCCAACAGTTCTCTGATTGGATTTCATGTCTGCTCAAAGGACAGAGTGACATGGTATGCTCAGGCCTGAATAGATCACAGGACCCAGTGGAGAATGCACTGTTCTTCTCCTAAATGTATACGGTGATAAACTCCCTAATACTTGCAATTATGTAAATAGAGATTAGTGCTGTTTTATCCTTTATCAGAGAGATTTCTTTTTGAAGTGGGCAGTTATTAATATGGAGGCTCACACAATTGTTCAAGTCGCTAAGAAGTGTGATGATTAGGTGCGCAGTTCTAAATGAGATTATCTACGCCATCACTTCAAGGCCCAGTGAACACTGTGGAAAAGGAGGTACAGAAAGAACTGAAGAGCCAGAGGTTTCAGACAAGTCTTTAAAAAAATAGTTCTTTTAATATGACATAGTCATTGCACTCATGAGCTCTCAACAGCTTCGGTTACTTGCATTAGACCCACACAAGCTTGAGCCCATCACTGTTGCACCATACATCGAAAGGAGAAACTCATGTGGCACCACCTCTTACTGAGGACAATTGGTGAGCTTATGAGAGCTGAGGGAAAGGGTTTCCTGTTTCCTTTCTGTTGAGATTTATTTTTTATCATTTTAAAATTTGTATGTGTATGTGCATGTTGCAAGTGTCCTGGGAAAGCACAGGTGTCAGATACCCTGAAGCTGTCATTAAAGATTGTTGCAAACAAATTCAGGTCCTCTGGATGAGCATCATGTTCCTTTAACATTTGAGTTATCCATCCAGCCTCAAGAATGTTATTTTCTTCAATTGTATAGCTACTAAAGAGTGGCTTATATTACAGGAAACAATTATCACTCGTGGTCACACAAATAAAAATTAAAATTGATAGCTGAAAAAAAATCAAATTATATGGAAATTACTGGTGAAAGAGTGTTTTCAGTGGGAGATGAGGGTACTACAAAGATTAATGAAGGGCGAAAAATGTAAAAAATGCAATGTATGCATTATGAAATTTTTAAAGAATGAAGAAGCTAATTATATATTTTTAAAAATTTGTCTGTGTGTACTAAATTGGGTGGACTTGTAAAAAAATAATTAATTTACTTTAATATTATTTATAAAAACATATGCATGTTTTCTATTCACCTACTTTAGTAAAAAAGGAAACTCATTTAAAACAATAAAATGGAACATATAAAATGTGGTAAGTAAAATATTTCTGTTGGGAAACATTGACATTTATTACATGATTTTTTAAAAAAATATATTTACTGTTGTAGGATCAGGGTAAGATTTACCTTATAAGAAATAACTTTAGAAAGAAAGAAAATTAGCACAATCATTGACAAAAATTTGATACCATTCTACATTTCATTAACAAGTTACTGTGGGCATTATCAAATTAACTTAGACTGAGAGATTTGCTATTTTCACCACTGACAGACCTCCATTTGATGTAATCTTCTATAGGAATTAGTAAACAACAAAAATAATAATCAAGGCTAAAGAAAATCTAGATTGTGAATCAACTGGATACTTATTCTCTGTGTTTTCTAGGAAATGCTCATATTTTACTTCTTTGTTGAATCTCCCACAATCATGAAGAATTTTGAACTACCTCCTAAAACATTTGCATTTCTGTGATTGCAATTTCTTTTCTTTCAAAAGATTGCTATTTCCTTTAGTAGATTTGATGCTATAATTTTAGGAAGCACTTAAATAATAAAAGCTCTTTAAAGTCCTTAAATATACACAATCTAAAATATTTTTCTATAGCATAAAACAAATTGTAATAGAGTTGATATTCTTCAAAATATGTTATCTTACCATATAGAAATTGTGCTGTAACCTAGTAACATGAAAAGGCAAAGAAAATCCTCAACTACTTGAAAATTAAATAATCTTCAGTCAAAATAGAAATTGTAATAACAAGTAAAAATAATTCTAAACTAAATATATATTAAAGATATTATATTCAAAAATCTATGAGATACAGAATAACCAAATTTTTTTCTTAAAAGAGCATGATTTGAAGTACCCTGAAAAAGCAGATTACATTGTACGCATAACTAACATTTTTTTTTTAAACAAAATTACAATGCTAGGCAAAGGATGCTTCCCAATTAACTGAAGATTAGGGAGGCACTCAGAACCCAAAAAATATAGATTATTGGCATTGCCCTAATAGAGTCTTCAGAGCTATATGATAATACCTTTTGGCTGAAGAGACCACTGATTTTGGTTATAGGACATCGAGATGTCAAGCTCAAAATGCTAAAAGCTTCCTGCATTCTAATGATTGATCATAGTCATAGAGTGTGCTTTGCCAGGTTGGGGAGAAAATCTATCAATGGTCAAACTTAGCTGTGCACCCTACATGTTACAATACAAACTTGCTATGCAAGAAATGCCTTGGGTGTAACAGTGGCATGAGTATTCCTTAAATAACTAATGACTTTTTGATTGGAACTGAGAACTGCTTTTCGGGAAGGAAAGAATGTTATAATACAGGTCCAAACTGTATGACTAAGAAGGCAATTCGCTACATGGGGAGTATGATATAAGATTTATGTTTTATTCTATAGATATTTAGCCAAACTACCTCTCAAATATTTGTCTATACATACAGACAAATGTTATTTTCAGCCAGTGAATAAGCTTCTTTTATGCTATGAATGATGGTTGAAGCAGAGAGAGATAAAAAAAATTAGTATGTTTATTGAATTTTTTTCATAAAATATATTCTGATCACAGTTTTCCTTCTAACTAGTTCTTCTAGATCCTCCATACATCACCACCCACCCAACTACACATCCTTTAAGAATAAGTGAGTATTAATTGCTTCACCCTAAATGGCATCTATTCCACACTTCCAAAGTTCAGGAAACATCATGGAAAAGGGAATGGATAGAATTCAAGAGACACGTAAGGGGAAGGACTACTATGAAATGCTGTCTTCTCTTTTTAATACAATCATGGTAACCATGACTTTACATTAGCTGTGATCACCTGAATTAGAACTACAGACACAAACTAAAAGACACAAAAGTAGAGGGACTAGTTGAGAAGTAAATTAGTGGTAACAAAAGATAAGAGAGGTAGTTTGTGTGTGAGTGTGTGTGTGAAAGAGAGAGAGAGAGAGAGAGAGAGAGAGAGAGAGAGAGAGAGAGAGAGAGTAATATGTCTCAATACATTGCATCTATGTATGATATTTTTAAAAATATGCAAATCAAAATTAAGAAGAAAAGAAAAACACTGCCAACACCTCCCCCACCAAACATTTTAAATAAAAAATGTCTCAGAAGGGAAGTTTTCTTAAGCTCTGAGGTTGGCTTCAAGATTATATCTTACAAGGTAAGATTCAAGCATCTTATAAACACATTGGAGTTGCATGAAGAATGTGTTATTATTTTTATATTTAAGTACTTAATCACACACTGGTATTAAACAATGCTTTGGTGATGATTTCACACATACAGGGGAACACATCATCCAAAAATTTTAGGAAACTCTAACTTCTATATCTTTCCTTATATGGGTTAAATTTAAAGACCAATTAGGCAAATAAGCAAAAATAAAATTTTAATTCTTTACCTACAACAGGATATAATAAATTTTGGGATGGGCATATAATTTATTAGCAGTGTTGAGTTGAAACAAACACATCACTAATTAACCCTGTCATTTTAGAGGAACTTTTAAAATCTATCTGTGTCTCAGCATCCCCACCTGAAACACTTCACTCTGGTGTTTATGTAATAGTGTTCTATTATGTGTAATAGTATTATGTGTAAATATATAGAAAACTTTTAGAAGTATCTAATATAACTGAAGAACTTCCAAGGAGCCTGAATATTGTTTCAAGCACTCATGCCAGATAGCTTGTAACAATCTGTAGTAGGAGCTTCAGGGGATGTGGAAAAAATATAAATATAGTATGAGACTGGAAGCTATCATAAATCAACAGGAAAGCAACTCAGCTAAATTTTTGAGGAAGAAAATATTGTCAAATTTCATAATGCCCTAGCAACATTATATATAATTTTAAAAATGCTCATTCATGTAATGTGCTTTATATATTATGTTAGTGTGATCTTTACCACAATTATGTCAACTTATTTGTCTTCATTGCTTAAGAGGTAAAAACCAACTGTGTACATGTCAGTATTATTTTGTTTACTGGCAACAAAATAGGTTCTTGAAAAAGCTGTCTTACTTTAAATAATTGATCAGAAACAGGTTCAAGTATATAGGTGTTTCCATTTTGAAATTATTGGCTAAGAAGCTGAAATAATCATCTATTAAGAATATTTTCTGTTGGTTTTTTTGAGATAGAATTAATCTGTGTAGCCCTGGTTGTCATGGAAATGATTCTGTAGAACAGTATGACCTTCAACTTACAGAGATCCTTCTGCCTCTTCCTACATAATGGTGATTAAAGGATTGTGCCCTGCCCAGCTATTCTTCCCACAGACTGAGGAGCTGCCTAATAAAAGATGATATTTTGCTACTGATAATTTCAATATCATAAACAAAATAATGCATAGTAATTTTCAATCTGAGAAATCACTGTCAATCCTCTGTGATCAGAAGTTACTGCCAAAATTCAGAGCATACCAATTGGTTGTACAGTGCCAAACGGTCAGCCCTGAAACCAAGTGAGAGACCTTGAGACACTCAGACATAAATGAAATGTCTCCATCATATACCTCCCTTCAGGGCTCAGGGATCCCTGTGGAAGTGGAGGCAGAAAGATGATAAAAACAAGAGGGATGGAAGACACCAAGTCCTTCAGACACAGCAGGACTGACACATAGGAACTCCAAGAGACTGTGGCAGCATGCACAGGTCCTGCACAGGTCTAAGCCAGGTCGGTTTCCATCTCTGAGACTGGAAGTAAATATAGGATCTCATCCCAAGCCCAAAAACGAGCTCTAAGTGATAACTGCTGGCAAATGAAAAGTTAAGTTTCTCCAAAGGTGTCTTACTGGTTATATAAATCCCATGTGGGGGCATGTCTGATGCCCAGCAATAAATGGCCAAAACATAACAAACTCAATGGTGATTTTGTGGATTTTGTTCTGTAATGCTGTGTCCAGATATTTCCTTTTTTATCCTAATAGATCCTTTGTATATATATTATGCTTTCTTCTGTGGGATGTCATTCTATATGCTGTGAATATGTGTTGCTCTGATTGGTTGATAAATAAAACACTAATTGGCCAGTAGCCAGGCAGGAAGTATAGGTGGGATAAGCAGATGAGGAGAATTCTGAGAAGCAGAAGGCTGAGTCAGGAGTCACCAATTAGACACAGAGGAAGCAAGATGACAAGGCAGAACTGAGAAAAGGCACAAAGCCACCTAACTTAACATAAATAAGAATTATAGGTTAATTTAAGTGTAAGAGCTAGTCAGTAATAAGCCTAAGCTAATGGCCAAGCAATTATAATTAATATAACCCTCTGTGTGTTTATTTGGGGGATATAAGTGAGATGTTTTTCCTGACCTTTGGCCAGCTGGGCCACAGGAAAACTTCCAACTACAGGTTTCTCATTTGGTTTTCATGAGATTTCTGTGTGAAAAGTGTGTGCCTCTGCATCTGTGTTCCTTGTGTTTTTAGTAATTTTTCTCCTTTTGTTTGATTCTATTTTTGTTTTTGATATTGTTGTTTTTGTGTTTTGATGTGTGTTTTCTAATGTGTGTGAGAGAGAGAAAGGGGGGGTGAATTTGAGTAGGTAGGGAGGACTTGAGAGGAGTTGGGAGAGGGGAAAACATGATCATAATATATTGCACGTAAAATTTATTTTCAATTAAAATATAAAAGAAGTCTTGAACTAAGTGCAAAAAAGCAAAATTAAAGCAAACACACAAGTAGCATGATATGGAGTCACCAGGCTATCTTTCTGGGTATAAATGTATGTAAAAATATATTCATGCCTACAATAATAATGAAAAAAGGCCATGGATTTGAAGGTAAGCAGAGAAAGGAATATGGGAAGGGTTTGGAGGGAGGAAAGGGAGGGAAGAAATGTTATAATTAAATATATTCTCAATAGCAAAAATGAGTACAATTAAAAAATATATGTGATACAGAGCCTAATTAATCACACTTATCCTGCAGCCAAAAAACAAGGATTTAAGCTGAATATTGATCTTTAAGAGACTGTAGCCTTATAACTATATTGTAATTAGCTATCAGCATATTTTTCCAGTAATGATCACATAATTATCAGTAATTAATTTATTACTAGTGCTTAATTTAATTTGTTATGAAAGAGTGTTTTACCAACATGTTACCAAGCATTTTAAATCCCTTTAAAAAGACCAAATCATAATGATTCTTGTTTACCAATGTATGATAGAGTAATTCAGTCAAGGTATAAATGACCAAGTAGATATTTATTCTAATGATGACCACCTAAGATTTTGTTTCATCTCATTCTACTCATCCAGCTAGGATCAGTAGCTGATTACAGAACATTGGTGATCTTCTTCAGTAATTTCTGTTACTTCATTTAATTTATTCTCTAAACCAAACATAAAGATTATATTTATATTCATCTATTCTTCATTTTTAGCATAAATTCAGCTATTAAAATTTGTTTCTTTTATTAAACCTTATATTTTATAGTATATTTTTTATTTAGAAAGATAAGAATCTTAGAAATACTCTTTTAATTGCTTAACATATTGAATCTCTGTAGTTTGTACATGTTGTTTACCTAATAGTTTCTAAGGCTAAGCTATTGCTGACAATGTTCATTAATATCTGCTCTGCCAGTAAAATCATTTGATAATAACATTCAGAAACAGAAACACAAAAGAGTATTTTAATATAGTGGCTCTTAAAAATGATTTTTTCTTTTTTATTATTAAGAAATATTCTATTCATTTTACATACCAACCACAAATTCCCCTCTCTTCCCTCCTCTCACCTCCCTAGCCTTTCCCTTCAACCCATCCCCCATCCCCCCCTCCTCCAAGGCAAGGTCTCCATGGTGAGTCAGCAGAGCCTGGTATATTCAGTTGAGGCAGGACCAAGACCCTCCCCTCTGCACCGAGGCTGTGTAAGTTATCACCATAGGCACTGGGCTCTAAGAAGCTTGCTCATGCACCAGGGACAGGTCCTGATCCCACTGCAGGTTGGCCCCTTAAGCAGGTCAAGCTAAGTAACTGTCTCATCTATGCAGAAGGCCTAGCAATAGTGGAGAGGGTGCTTGAACTGGCCCACTCCAGTAATCAGATTGGTAAATACCCTTACTGTCAACATAGAGCCTTCATCCAGTAACTGATGGAAGCAGATGCAGAGATCCACAGCCAAGCACCAGGCCGAGCTCCAGGAGTCCAGGTGAAGAGAGAGAAGAGGGATTCTATGAGCAAGAGGCATCAAAATCATTATGAGGAAATGTACAGAGACAACAAAACCAAATTAATGGGAACTCATGAAGTGTGAAAAAATATGTTTTCATTTGCATTGTAGCACAATAATTCCATAGGATTCCTTTCCTTTTTTTCATACCATGTTATCTGAAGATGAATAACATTTTCTTTCTTGACAGTATTTCAAAATAATACATCTTTGAATCTTTCAACAGGACAAAGTGGCTTGGAAATGATAGATTCTCACACTGCATTTCACACACCGTATAGCTGTCTCTAGGTTTTCAGATTATTAGTAACAAATGTGCATAAACATGTGTCATACTTGTCCAGAAATACGCAGTATCTATGACTGGTTTATAACTACGTTGATTACCCATAGCACATATTTACAAAGGAACAACTAGTGTGCTGTGCTGTGCATTGCTTGACAACAGGGTAGCAGTGTCCACTCATTTATTTTCTTTAATGTTAAACTTCTTGATTTGGTAATTTTAAATACACTCAGTACTCATTGAATTTGTGGATTATATATTTGAAAATTTGCCTATTCATTAACATTTACTAATAAACACTAAGCCATTACTTAAAGTGATTCTTGGGAGACAAAGCAAATAAAGAGACTTTAAGAGATGTAATATTTCTGATGAATGTACAAGAAGAAGGTGAAGAAAATCACCCCCAGTTTCCCAATTTCAGCTTTTTTGGAAAATAAACTTTTTAGTATTATGAGGGCAGTTTGAATAATTGTATTTTTGTTATTGTTATTGTATTAGTGTATTTGAGATAATCCCATAGTAAATAAATAGTGGGCTGAAATTATGTGAGATTCTGTTTAAGGAGGCTGTGGGTTTTGTGTGTTTGTGAAGAAAATAAAAGCTAAATAAAGGATAGATGAAGTGTTACATGAATTGCATTCAAGCATTCTTCACAGAACTGTTGGCATGAGTTCAGTGTTAATTAGTTAACACTCATAAACATGAAGGTATTCACCAATATGTGTCTAAAGCTGCACTCAAAAGCATCAAGTAAAGTTACAGTCTGTGATAAAGCTGTGAAAACAGTGGCTAGTTTTGTATATGCATGCTATGATGTGATTTTAAATAGTGCATAGCATTACTTTGAGTCTAGAAACAATGGAAATTTATAGTTGGATTTTCCACATTCAACACGGTGCTGTTTCTAACATAGTGTTTTCCTATAAAGAAATACTATATTAAGTGTGTGTTAGAAATGTACATTAAATAAGTTGCCTTTGAATGGATCAAATAGATATACAGGACTATACTAATCATTTATTGAATATGTACCCACAGGTTCACAGAAGACTAGTCAGTATTTCTCCTAAATATTTACTGAGAGCTGCTGGTAGCAAAAATCCATGGGAGTATACAGCAGGGAAAACTAGCATTCAAAAGGTTAACCTATCAGAACCAAGGGTTCTAATGGAGGAGACCATCATGCAAGGCATTTTGGAATTACTAACTTTTGAATGAGTTGGTTATTTCTTGTAAACTACTTGTGCAATTATAGCTATCATGTCTCCCAATTACCATGCATTTTCATAAAATGTGTATATGAAATATCATGATTACATCTCAGCCTTATGGGCACAGATTATCTGTGGGTGGTCGGGAAGATGACTTTTCATTTAGCTGTATAATTTTGATATATAGAAAATATATTAGGACATGCTTCATAGCCAGATCCATTGTCCCATAGACAGTAGACACTTAAAGCCTGCTTTGTTCCTTTTAATCAGACTAACACAGAAAATAGTAATCTCTCCTCAGTCTAACACAAATTGCACACATTTAGCTCATTTTCACCTTAGAGCAAGTTCAAACTAGACTAAAGGCCTTTGTAAGTAGATCATAAGTTTAAAACTTCAAAATTATGCACAAGGTCAGAGTCACAGATGTCTCACCAAGGCTACTAAGACAAAGCACCCTAAGAAAAGTCTACCAATTCTTCACTTGCTAAGTCTGCTGACAAAAAAGACTATGTTTCAGAGTTTGTTGCACTGTGGTGCTCCCTCCCCCTTGCTCTGAGACCTCAGAACCTTGCATTACTATCATGAAGGCTCTGCTCCGTATCATCTATTCTAGGAATGTGTTATAACTTTAAGGGTTTTAAAACTTTTCTCAGGATTGCAAGGAGTCTCCTGTTAGAAATGTAAGGAGTCAAAAAAGAGAGGAGAGAAGAATAAAAGCTGGAAAGAAGCTGTAGATTTATAGAAACAGTAGATTTAAAGAAGCAATAGAACAAAGAGAGAACAGCAAAGAGATCAGAAAGCTTACTTTGAACAATAAAATGATAGACTGAAGAGTACGATATGCATAGATTCATTGACATCTGCCAGATTAGATTCCTGCGCTTGTAATGCCTTCCCTAGACTCTGGGAGAAAGTTCCTTGGGGCAGGCACCTGAAGGACTTTCATTAAGTATCATAATTTAATAATAATTATCCAGGATTTGTGATGACTATAGAATAGAAGGAATATCAAGAAATAACTCTAATTGTAGGTCACAGAAATTTTCTAAGTTAGATCAGTGACTATTCACAATTTTTACCAATTTATGACACTAGTTATTCTAACATAATTGAAGTAAAATATCAAATTTGGGGAACTAGCATTGGTACATATGAATATATATTTCTATGTTACTTTTACATTGTATAATATAAAGATTACTAAAATGAAGATATATAGCTCCTCGATCACATCCAAATACATATGTCATTTTGCATCTCCATTTCTATATAAATTGATAACTAGCTCCAAATTTTCTAACTCCTGGAAACTAGCAGAATGTCACTTACATCTGTAATTCTGACATTTTTAGAACATTGTATACATAAAATCATATATTATGTATGTATATATATATTTAGTTTTTTCATTACCCTTTATCATTCACTTATTTTTCTCCTAGTGTCTATTCAAATTGCCAATAGATCACTATTGAACTGTAGTCTGTAAAATCATATAATAGTTTGTTTACCCATTTTCCATTGAAGGGCATTTTCATTACTTCCAAATTAGAGTTCTAAAATTTAAGTTAGAAATAAAACAACTGTCATTTTTCTGAAATAGTCACTCAAAATTGCTGTAAACTACAATTATATGAACATCTTGTAAATTTTAAAATAAAATACATAAAAATTTCAAATGGCCTTTTAATTTCAGATTTTCATAAAATCTATATGAGTTGCCTAAATTTCTTTCTATTCTCAACATTATTTAGTGTTGACACTCTATTTTGAAAATTTTACACTTGATTAATGAATTTTGACCATATCCAGGCCTTCCTTACCCATAAAATTTATGTTATGCTCCCTACATCTCCCTCTCCATTTGATGTCCTCTTCTATAAGTAACACACACACACACACACACACACACACACACACACACACACACACACACCTTCAGAAGTACTTTATCCTATTAGCCTGGCCTTTTAAGCATATGATGGGAGAACTGATCAGTTCTCAGTTTTATCCCTGCATAAAGCTTTAGCTATATATTCCTCCTTCAGAAGTTTGGTTGTGTCTATTTTTCCAGCTGAAGAATCCTTCTGTGCTGGGACATTGACTGGTATGATCTTGTGCAGGTCTTGTATAGACAATTGCAGCTGTTGAGAGTTGATGGGTGCAATATAAATTTTATGTACAGAAAACAGCAGTTTGGAACAATCCTCTTGATCCATTGGCTCTTGTAATCTTTTTCCCTCTATGTCCATAATGTTACCTGAGCCCATGGTACATAGCTTGTGTTATAGATATTCAATTTAGAATGAACTCTCCACAGTAACAATTTCTCTGTAATTTTATCAGTTGCAGTTCTCTGTAAGAGCTTCACCTGCTGCTAAAACGCGTTTTATTTTATGAGGCATAGAGCTGCACTTGTCTATGAGTATAATCACATGTATTTAGAGGACATCTGGGTACTAGATCCCTTTATTAAAGAGGAAGTAGAAAGTTATCCTTTAGTGTCTCACTTTGTAATGAGTTATTGGCTATGTTTACAGTACCAGACATGAGTGCTCTCCTACTGAGTGGGATTTATGTCCAATCAGACTGCCATTGACTATGTTCAATATGAGTACCACTCTTGAACAGTTGAGCATATCTTGTCAGATGTTCAGTATTAAAGCTTGCAGGATTTAAAACTAGATAGGACTGTTGATAAGTTTTCTCTTTTCAACAGCTTGTATGGCATCTTTTCACACTATGACTGTTAGCAATTAAGGAGTAAATTCCAAAGTCAGCAGTAGCTTGATTTATCCAAGTCCTCTGGATTAAATGTGCATGTCTTTAGGAATACAGCCTTGCTCTATAGGTTTTCTGGTCAAACAAGAGCAAATTGACTATATCTTGTGTTGTTTTGGGAAGTCTCTTGGAGCCAATATCATTATTAACTGGAAAAGAGATATCCAATGTCTACTATGGGGTTTTTATTTGATAATCTACACCTTCTGGATGCAACTATTCAACTGTGTTTTGTGATTTAAATTCAACTATATATTTTACATAGTATTTTGATAAATCATAGAGGACTTGCTAATATATTTTTATTTTAGATGTTTTGATAGGTTTATTATGATCTCTCAGTACAGTTTTCAGTTTTATCTCCTGCATATTCATTATTCAAAATTTAGTACTCATATATCCTCTTGAGTAAAAGAGTTATTTAATGTCTTCTACATTATCTACTAAGACTGTTTTTAATGCTGAATTTTCAGAATTTTTAACTACATTCTAGATAAAAGTAATTTTCAGATGTGTGATTTTTCTCCAAGTTTGTAGTTGTTCCTCTTCTGATGTGTTCTACCTGCCCATGATTTCACAGACAAAAAGTATATTGTTGATGAAGCCCTATGCTTAGTTATTTATTAGACTACAAATTTCATGTCATATCAAAAATTCTTCATTAGGCTTTGATCATGGATACTTTCCCCCTGTTCTCTTCTCAAAGCTTTATATGACCCACTTCAGTCAAATACAACATAGATTATAAGCTTCTTATTGAAGAATTAATTAATTTGGTTATTTTTACATTTATGCATGAGTATAGTTATCCAACGATTAGAACACTTTATATAAAAGAAAAAATTTATGCTTCTCTCTTTGAATTCCTTATTAGCCTTGTCCAAATCATGTGATGGTAGACAATGGTTATGCAGACAACTGGTCCAAGTCCTGATAATAAGTGACTGTGTGGTCATCTTCCCTAAGTGGAATATCTGTATCACACTCTAACTCCAAGGGCTCAAGAAACATTGCAGAAGAAGAAATGGAAAGAATGTAAGAGCCAAAAGGCTATGATTCTGTCTGTAGTCATATTCAGCATATTCATGAGTCCCAAAAAGGCATTCTCCAGCTTAGCTGCTGTGCATTGGATCATTACAATATCCTTTTGGCTCATATGGTTTCCGCTACTTTATTTGCGTTGTGTATTAGTTATTAGTAGCTACCTATTTTCCAGCAACTTAATTCCTCCCTTAGATTCCTAGACCTAGTACTTTCACTAAATATAATTACATACTAAATAATAATCTTTTAAGAATGACAAACAATTATTAAATACCGATAGCATATTTTGAAAAATGGGAGGATCTACTTTGAGGAAATATTTGAATATTACCTAGGATTTCATGTTATTCAATATCCCTTTTTCCAAAACTTTCATAATTTTTTTACTTGATTGTTGCAATTATTTGCTTTTCTCTTTGCTTCCTGTGATGGCTAGTTTTATGACAGCTTGACACAAGCTAGAGTCATCTCAAAGGAAGCAGCTTCAATTAAGAAAATTCCTCCATAAGATCTGGTTATGAGGTATTTTCTTAATTAGTTATTAAGGGAGAATTGCCCAGCCCATTATGCTTCCCCTTGACTGGGATCCTATGTTCTATAAAAACAAAAAACAAGCAACAAAAAAAAAAAAAAACAGGCTGAGCAAGCCAGGAGAATAAAGCCAGTAAGCAGCACTCTTACATGGCCTCTGCATCAGTTCCTGTCTTCAGGTTTCTGCCTTGTTTGAGTTCCTGCCCTGACTTTATTCAGTGATGAACAATGATTTGGACGAATAAGCCAAATAAACCCTTTCCTCCACAGGTTGCTTTGGCCATGGTGTTTTTATCACAGCAATAGAAACCAGAAGTAGGATTCTTTTTTGCTTTTTTTTTTTTTTTTTGGTTTTTTTGAGACAGGGTTTCTCTGTGTAGCTTTGCGCCTTTCCTGGGGCTCACTCGGTAGCCCAGGCTGGCCTCGAACTCACAGAGATCCGCCTGGCTCTGCCTCCCGAGTGCTGGGATTAAAGGCGTGCGCCACCACCGCCCGGCCAGAAGTAGGATTCTTAAAGTATTTAAAATTGCTCATTAAGGACAGGGATATCACTCAGCAATTCAGTGTTTTTCTGGAATGAATGGGGTCCTACATTTCTTTTCAAGCACCACAAAAAAATTATAACACTTAGGAAAACAAATACTCATATCTTTTTTTTTCCTTTTATTTTATTTTACAATACCATTCAGTTCTACATATCAGCCATGGATTCCCTTGTTCTCCCCCCTCCTGCCCCCCCACCCCTTCCCCCAAGCCCACCCCCCATTCTCACCTCCTCCAAGGCAAAGCTTCCTCTGAGGACTGAGATCAACCTGGTAGACTCAGTCCAGGCAGGTCCAGTCCCCTCCTCCTAGACTGAGCCAAGCGTCCCTGCATAAGTCCCAGGTTTCAAACAGCCAACTCATGCAATGAGCACAGGACCTGGTATCACTGCCTAGATGCCTCCCAAACAGATCAAGCCAATCAACTGTCTCACCCATTCAGAGGGCCTGATCCAGTTGGGGGCCCCTCAGCCTTTGGTTCATGTGTTTCCATTCGTTTGGTTATTTGTCCCTGTGCTTTATCCAACCTTGGTTTCAACAATTCTCACTCATATAAACCTTCCTCTTTCTTGCTAATTAGACTCCTGGTGCTCCTCCTGGAGCCTAGCCGTGGATCTCTGCATTGAGATGCCTCAGTCCTTGGATGGGGTTTCTGGCACGACTATTAGGGTGTTTGGCTATCCTATCACCAGAGTAGGTCAGTTCCGGCTGTCTCTCGACCATTGCCAGTAGTCTATTGTGGGGGTATCTTTGTGGATTTCTGTGGGCCACTCTAGCACATTGTTTCTTCCTTTTCTCATGTGGTTTTCATTTACCATGGTCTCCTATTCCTTATTCTCCCTCTCTGTTCTTGATCCAGCTGGAATCTCCTGCTCCCACAGGCTCTCTTTCCCTTGACCCTTGCCCTTCATTACTCCCACTCATGTCCAGGTTGTTCATGTAGATCTCAGCCATTTTTCCGTCATTGGGGGAGCCTCGTGTCTTTCTTGGGTTCCTGTTTTCCAGGTAGCCTCCCTGGTGATGTGAGTAGCAATCCAGTCATCCTTGTTTCACATCTAGTATCCTCCTATGAGTGAGTACATACCATATTTGTCTTTCTGAGTGTGTATTACCTCACTCAGGATGATTTTTTTCTAGATCCATCCATTTGTCTGCAAACCTCATGATGTCATTGTTTTTCTCTGCTGAATTGTATTCCATTGTGTATATGTAGCACATTTTATTTATCCATTCTTCAGTTGAAGGGCATCTAGGTTGTTTCCAGGTTTTGGCTATTACAAACAATGCTGATATGAACATAGCTGAGCAAATGCTCTTGTGGTATGGTTGAACATTTCTTGGGTATATGCCCAAGAGTGGTATAGCTGGGTCTTGGGGGAGATTGATTCCCAATTTTCTAAGAAAGCACCATATTGTTTTCCAAAGTGGTTTTACAAGCTTGCATTTCCACCAGCAGTGGAGGAGAGTTCCCCTAGTTCCACATCCTCTCCAGCATAAAGTGTCTTCAGTGTTTTTGATCTTAGCCATTCTGACAGGCATAAGGTGGTATCTCAGAGTTGTTTTGATTTGCATTTCCCTGATAATTAGGGATGTTGAGCAATTCCTTAAATGTCTTTCAGCCATTTGAGTTTCCTCTGTTGAGAATTCTGTTTAGTTCTATAGCCCATTTCTTAATTGGATTGTTGGTCGTTTTGATGTCTAATTTCAATATATATTCCTTATATATTGGTGAAGGTGGGGTTGGTGAAGACCTTTTCCCATTCTGTAGGCTGTCACTTTGCCTTGTTGACCTTATCCTTTGCTCTACAAAAGCTTCTCAGTTTCAAGAGGTCCCATTGATTGATTGTTTCTCTCAGTGTCTGTGCTACTGGTATTATATTTAGAAAGTGATCTCCTATGCCAATGCATTCAAGACTACTTCCTACTTTTTATTCTACCAGGTTCAGAGTAGCTGGATTTATGTTGAGATCCTTGATCCACTTGGACTTAAGTTTTGTGCACGGTGACAGATATGGATCTATTTGCAGCCTTCTACACGTTGATATCCAGTTATGCCAGCACCATTTGTTGAAGATGCTTCTTTTTTTCCATTGTACACTTCTGGCTTCTTTGTCAAAATTTATATGTTCATAGGTGTGCGGGTCAATGTCAGGGTCTTCAATTTGAATCCATTGGTCCACATGTTTTTTATGCCAATACCAAGCTGTTTTTATTACTGTAGCTCTATAGTAGAGCTTGAAGTCAGGGATGTGATGCCTCCAGAGGTTGTTTTATTGTACAGGATTCTTTTGGCTATCCTGGGTTTTTTTGTTTTTCCATATGAAGTTGAGTATTATTCTTTCCAGGTCTGTGAAGAATTGTGTTGGTATTTTCATGGGGATTGCATTGAATCTGTAGATTGCTTTTGGTAAAACTGCCGTTTTTACTATGTTGGTCCTTCCTATCCATGAGCATGGGAGATCTTTCCATTTTCTGACATCTTCTTCAATTTCTTTTTTCAGGGACTTAAAGTTCTTGTCATATAGGCCCTTCACTTGCTTGGTTAGTGTTACCCCAAGGTATTTTATGTCATTTGTGGCTATTGTAAAGGGTGATGTATCTCTGATTTTCTTCTCAGCTTCTTTGTCCATTGTATATAGGAGGGCTACTGATTTTTTTGAGTTGATCTTGTATCCTGCTATGTTGCTGAAGGTGTTTTTTTTTTTTATAAGCTTTACCAGTTCCTTGGTTGAATCTTTGGGGTCACTCAAGTATACTATCATGTCATCTGCAAATAGGGAAAGCTTGACTTCTTCCTTTCCAATTTGTATCCCCTTAATCTCCTTCTTTTGTCTTATTGCCCTGGCTAGAACTTCAAGTACTATATTGAATAAGTATGGGGAGAGTAGACAGCCTTGCCTCATTCCTGATTTTAGTGGAATCGCTTTGAGTTTCTCTCCTTTTAATTTTATGTTGGCTGTTGGCTTGCTGTAAATTGCCTTTATTATGTTTAGGTATGTTCCCTGTATTCCTGATCACTCCAAGACTTTTATCATGAAGGGCTGTTGGATTTTGTCAAATGTCTTTTCTGCATCTAGTGAGATGATCATGTGGTTTTTTTCTTTGAGTTTGTTTATATGGTGTATTACATTGACAGACTTAAGTATGTTGAACCACCCTTGCCTCCCTGGGATGAAGTCTACTTGATCATGGTGGATAATTGTTTTGATGTGTTCTTGGGGTCTGTTTGCCAGTATTTTATTGAGTGTTTTTGCATCAATGTTTATGAGGGAGCTCGGTCTGTAGTTCTCTTTCTTTGTTGTATCCTTGTTTGGTTTAGGAATCAGGGTAGTTGTAGCCTCATAGAAGGAGTTTGGTAATATTTCAAAAACCTCTACTCCACAAAACTGGAAAATCTAAAAGAAATGAACGATTTTCTGGATAGGTACCACATACCTAAGTTAAATCAAGACCAGATAAACTATTTAAATTGTCCAATAACCCCTAAGGAAATAGAAACAGTCATTAAAAGTCTCCCAACCAAAAAAAGCCCAGGACCAGTTGGTTTCAGCGCAGAATTCTACCAGATCTTCAAAAAAGAGTTAATACCAATACTCTCTAAATTGTTCCACACAATAGAAACAGAAGGAACATTACCAAATACTCATATCTTGAATTGTACAAAAGCTTGATATATTTTTAAAAGATTTTAAACTAAAAACCCCAATAATTTAGCCTTAAATAAACTTAAGTGAATGCTTTCTTTAATTGAATTTCATTCTAGAGCCGACTAACTAACTCTTATATTTTGTATTGACCCTAATAGGAATTAATAAGAGAATTAACATGTAATGTTACATATCACATTGAGTTCAACCTGGCTAAATTTTTCAGCCTCAATTTTTAAAAGCCTTTTCAGAATTAACATTTCTCATTTCTTTTCTTCTTCTTTTTATTGAAAATGGATTATTTTATACAATATATCCCTACCAAAGATTTCCCCTTCTTCTGCTCATACCACCTACCCACCACCTTCCATCTCAGACCAATCCCCCTCCATTTCTTCTTCAAAAAAGATAAGGCCTCCAAGAGATTGAAACCTAACATGGCAAAACAATACACAATAAGACAAGGCAAAAGCCCTTATAATGAGCCTGGACAAGGCAACCCAATGGGAGGAAAAGAGTCCTAAAAGTGCAAAAGAGTCAAAGATCCATCCACTCGCACTATTAGAAGTCCCACAAGAACTCCAAGCTAACAGTCATAACATATATGCAGAAGACCTGGGGCAGAACTATGCCTGCTTGCCAATTAAGCCTCTGTGAACCAATGTGAGCCTTGCTTGGTTGGTTCAGTGGGCCACGTTCTTCTGGTGCCCTCCATGTCCTCTGAATCCTATAGACTTTCCTCCCTCTTCCAATAGACTTTCCTGATATTTTATGGAAGAGAGCTGATGAAGATCTCCAATTCTCACTGCCCAATGTCCGGCTGTGGTTCTCTGTACCAGTTCCCATCTGTTACCAGAGGAAGCCTTCTGATGACTACTAGAAAAGGAACAAACCCAGGTCACTGGCTATTTGTTCTCCAGTACCTTGTCACCCAGACCTTGTAGAACATGAGCTCCCTCTCCTGGTGTGAGCCTCAAGTTAAACCAAACTGTGTTGACTGCTCTTCCAAGTTCTGCTTCACCAGCACATGTTGAAGGCATGACAGATGGAAGGTGGAGGGCTTTGTGGCTGCATTGGTGTCTAGATTTCCCTTTCTGTAGTCTTCAGAGTAGCCTTCAGAGTATGCCAATGAGAAGTTAATAAAAGTTGGGGAATGAAGGCTCCATTCAAGCACCTGCTCAATGAGCAATAGGACTCCACTATCAGTTCAGAGAGCAACCTTCTGTCTTAGCAGCAGCCTGGGTTGTTTATGGACCTCCAAGGGAACCCCTCTGCCAAACACTTAACTGGATGAAACCCAGTCCTACCTTGCCTGGCTAGAAAGGATGGCCAGTTCAGACTCCACATGCTCCATTATTAGGAGCCCTCACTGGCTCACCCTTGTAGATTCTCATAAATTTCCAGTGCAGTAGATTTTCACACTGCAAAATGCTCCCCAATACCAACTGTCTCCCCCGCACACACACAATCTCTCCATCCCTTTCAACATATAAGGCATTTTGAAAATTTCTTTTTTTTCTTTATTAAGAAATTTTCTACTCACACTACACACCATCCACAGATCCCTCCTCCTACCTCTTCCCACCCCCAGCCCTCTTTCCCAAGCCACCCCACATCCTCACATCCCCTAAGTAGAGGTCTCCCATGGGGGGTCAGCAGAGCCCAGCACACTGAGCCTAGGGAGATCCAAACCCCTTCCCAATGCACCAAGGCTGTGCAAGGTGTCACACCACAGGCACCGGAATCCCAGAAGCCTGCCCATGGACCAGGGACAGATCCCAATCCCCCTGCCTGGGTACCCCCAAAACAGTTTGAGCCAAACAATCAACTTCTGTGTACAGAGGGCCTAGTCCAGTCCCATGGGGGCTCCACAGCCTTCAGTCTACAGTTCATGGGATTCCACTAGTGTGGCTAGTTATCTCTGCATGTCCTCCCATCATGATCTTGAAGTCTCTCTTCTACAGAATCTCTCCTCTCTCTCAATAAGTGGATTCTCAGAGCTCAGCCTGGTGCCTGGCCATGGATCTCGGCATCTGCCTCCATCTGTCACTGGACAAAGGCTCTATGATGACAGCTAGGTTATTTACTAGGCTGGCCACCAGAATAGACTGGTCCAGGCACCCTCTGGACCACTGCCAGCAGATGAAAGTGGGGTCATCCTTGTGGATTCCTGAGAGCCTCCCAAGCACCCTACCTCTTCCTAATCCCATGATGTCCTCATCTATCATGGTATCTTCTTCCCTGCCCTCCCACTCTGTCCTTGTTCCAGCTTGACCCTCCCATTTCTTTATATTCTCAATCCCACTCCTCACCCTCTGCCACCCCCCCACACATAGTCTGCTCATGCTCATGTAGATTTCATCTACTTCTCCTTCACAGGGTCATCCATGTGTCCCTCCTAGGGTATTTTCCTGTTAGCTAGCCTCTCTGGAGTTGTGGGTTGCAGTCTGGCCATCCTTTCACTCACATCTAGTATCCACTTATGAGTGAGAACATACTATGTTTGTCCTTCTGAGTCTGGGTTACCTCACTCAAGATGATATTTTCTAGTTCCATCCATTTGCCTGCAAATTTCATGATATCATTGTTTGTTTGTTTTTTTTACCACTGAGTAATAATCCATTGTGTATATGTACCACATTTTCTTTATCCATTCTTCAGTTGAGAGACATCTAGGTTGTTTCCAGGTTCTGGCTATTACGAATAATGCTGATATGAACATAGTTGAGCATGTGTCCTTGTGGTAAGATTGAGCATTCCTTGGGTATATGCCCAAAAGTGGTATAACTGGGTCTTGAAGAAGAATTATTCCAAACTTTCTGAGAAACTGCCATACTGATTTCCAGAGTGGCTGTATAAGTTTGCATTCCCACCAACAGTGAAGGTGTGTTCCCCTTGCTCCACATCCTCTCCAACATAAGCTGTCTTCAGTGTTTTTGATCTTAGCCATTCTGACAGGTGCAAGATGGTATCTCAGAGTTGTTTTGATTTGTATTTCCCTGATGACTAAGAATGTTGAGCAATTCCTTAAATGCCTTGTAGCCATTTGAGACTGTCTTTAAAGAAAGAAATCGAAGAAGATATCAGAAAATGGAAAGATCTCCCATGCTCATGAATAGGTAGAATCAACATAGTAAAAATGGCAATCTTACCATAAGCAATATACAGACTCAATGCAATCCCCATCAATATCCTGACACAATTCTTCACAGACTTGGAAAGAATAATATTTAACTTTTTATGGTTTAAAAAAGAAACCTAGGATAGCTAAAACATCCTGTATAATAAAACAACCTCTGGAGGCATCATGATCCCTGACCTCAAGCTCTACTATAGAGCTACAGTAATAAAAACAGCTTGGTACTGGCATAAAAAACAACATGTGGACCAATAGAATTGAATTGAAGACCCTGGCATTAATCCACACACCTATGAACATATGATTTTCAACAAAGAAGCCAAAACTGTACCATGGAAAAAAGAAGGCATCTTCAACAAATGGTGCTGGCTTAACTGAATGTCAACATGCAGAAGATTGCAAATAGGCCCATATCTCTCACCATGCACAAAACTCAAGTCCAAGTGGATCAAAGACCTCAACATAAATCCAGTTACACTGAACTTGATAGAAGAGAAATTAGGAAGTAGTCTGGAAAGAATTGGCACAGGAGACCACTTCCTAATTATAACACTAGTAGCACAGTCACTGAGAGCAACAATTAATAAATGGGACCTCCTGAAATTGAGATGCTTTTTGGAGCAAAGGACATCGTCAATAAGACCAAACGACAGCCTACAGGGCTGATCTCTGAAATATATAAAGAACTCAAAAAGCTAGACTTCCAAATACTGAACAACCCAATTTAAAAAATGGGCTACAGATGTTAACAGAGAATTCTCAACAGAAGAATCTCAAATGGCTAAAAATTTCTTTGTAGACAAGGCAGACTGGATTTTAATTTTCAATGAAACAGTAGGATATGTGAAGACAACTAGATTCAAAACTGTGTCCTGGATCCGTTATTATAGAATTATCTGTGGAAAAAATAGGAGGAAGGGAAATAATTATTGATGCCATTTTTTCTGGCACTACTCATTATAACATGAAAGGAAATATATTGTATATTTAAATAAAATAATTCAACAAATGAATTTAGAAGACATGGTTTTCTAAATGTGGCTATATCATCCATTCTTTAAACTGGATTATCATGTTACAATGAAAGTCAATGGTCATGCATGATTAAATATGCTATATCTTTTAATATATTTTAGACAATGTCTGGCTACATAGCCCTGATGGCCTCAATCTAAAAAATGATCAATTGAGGTCTAACTAATTATTTATACTCTTACATTTACAAAACTTATGCAGGATAAATTTCACTTTAAAAATACCAAAGGTCAAATTTATAAATATTTAAATAAAGGAAAAATTTAAAGCATTAAAATTATAGATTAATCTGGAAATTTTGTTAGAAATATTGATAGGTATATTTTTATACTTAAAAAGCAGGGTTTTATATTTTATTTGTTTTTTTCCTTTGTAATTGTCTCCTTAAACATTAAATCTTGAATGATTTATTTAATAATTACCTCACTATCAAAATCTACTAAAACATTATCCAAAAGTTTAGTAATTTCTGCATAAAATTTTTAATGTTTTCAATTCTGTTCCTATGTGACTTCTAAAAATATTGATAAATTATAACTTTAAAAATGATCTATTTCTTTTGAACAACAAATTTTCTGCTGTAGTAATCAAAACAATATAAGCATTAGTCCACACACTTTTGAAAATGATGTAAAATGAGAGAATACACTCTTTCAAAGTGTCCCTTTTTCTCTATGGGAACAATTTTCAGCTAAATTTTCATGAATGTCCAGAGAACTTGTTATCATGTCTTTCTGAAGTTCTGAATTCTACAATCATTTGTTTATATGATATTTTTAGACAGGTTCTGCAACATATCCTTGGATGACCTAGAATATGCTATCCCTTTGCCTTGCCTACCTACTCTTGATATTATCAGATTTGGTCACTGTGTAGAATCTTTTATTATAATTTTATTGTTCTTATTACTTTTTCTCCTTGAAGAAAATATCATTAAATTTAGATATATTTCTATAGAATTTCTTTAAAAATTATTATTTTCCCAATTACAAGAGAAACAAATAATACAAATATTTTTGGCACTTGTCTAGGAATCCCAGATGTTCAGCAGCTGGTGTTGAACCCTTGCATTTAGTAGTTAGCAAAATAGACAAGATTCAGGCCATCATTAAACAGGGTTACTCGTTCAACTCATGTTTAACCATATGCCATTATAAATTTCATACTAACCATGGTGAAGCTTACATAAGGCGAAATAAAAAGTGTTTTGGAAGACAAATTAGCCAAATGCAATTTTCAGGGATGCTGCCTAAAACATTTTAATAATTTGGCTTTTATGTTTCAATGTGGACATAAAATAAAATTTAACCTTCCTTATAGTTGAAGCAATTAGAAACTGAGAGAAAACAATCCAGGCAGAGAAAGGGTATTCCCTGGGCTTCTGAGTCGGGAACCTGAAGAACTCTTCGACATTAAAACCTAATTAGCTCACTGGAGTGTTTTACAGGAGGGAGACCATTAAACAAGATTAACCAATAGAGAATGACAAGAGTCATGATCACACAGGATTGCATCGACAATGTTAGGGTTGGTGAGGAGTGAATATACAGTGTTGTATTACAACTGAGCAGTAAGGATGGGAATCTTGAGTCATAGTCACCTATCTGCCTTGAATAACAATTTCAATGGAAACAGTAAGAACTAAATGAAATAAAGAAGTGCTTCCCTGCAGAAATGAACAATAAAAAAACTTTTGAATTAAATTTCATTTTAAGGGGCTCAAGAGATGGCTCAGCGGTTAAGAGCACTGACTGCTCTTCCAGAGGTCCTGAGTTCAATTCCCAGCAACCACATGGTGGCTCACAACCACCTGTAATGAGATCTGGTGCCCTCTTCTGGCCTGCAGTCATACATGCTGTGTCCATAATAAATAAATAAATCTTTTAAAAAAATTTCATTTTAAATATAATTGTCACTATATTTCTGACATATATAATAGTCATAGATAAAATAAAATAAAGACACAGATGACTTTGAATAAGAAATGCTATAGTTGTCACATGAAAATACTTAAAAACCTTGAAGACAGTTAGATTGCATAGTATACCAGTATTGGATATTAGTATTAAGAATGGACTTCTAAGTTGGGCGGTGGTGGCCTTTAATCTCAGCACTCAGGAGGAAGAGCCAGGCAGATCTCTGTGAGCTCAAGGCCAGCCTGGTCTACAGTGTGAGTTCCAGAAAAGGCACCAAAACTACACAGAGAAACCCTGTCCTGAAAGACCAAAACAAACAAACAAACAAAAAAGAATGGACTTCTAGTTTTTATTGGTAAACAGGGTATCAAAAACTCCTAGAAGAAACTGAAAGGAAATAGTTAAAATGATAAAAGGAAATTTTCAAACTTGATACTCTGTATCTAATGAGATGTGGACTTCTGAAAGATTTCTGGTCTGGGTCTTTTATCAGTACTAAAGCAGTTACTCTTCATGTAAAACACCCATCTCCCATGATTCACCTCTCATTTGAGATGTTTCTTTTCCAACTAATAGAAGGTGAACTCATTTGAGGAGCAAGAGACCAGGCGGGAAGGCTTCAGCTACCAAAAGGCAGATAGTAACAGACTCTTGAAGTAACATGGTCTTCTGTGTGGTGATATTTTATTTGTGCTCTAACAAATAAAGCTTCCCTGGGGATCACAGAAAAAAGCCAGCCACTATATTAAACATAGAGGTCAGGCAGTGGTAGCACACACCTTTAATCCTAGCATTCAGGAGCCAGAGATGGCTTCTGGATCTCTGTGAGTTCAACGCCACACTGGGAACAGAGCAAAGCATGGTGGCATACACCTTTAATCCCAGCACTAGTTAACCATAGAGGTCTGGAGGTCTTCACAGACAGACAAGAAGTGATAGAGATGGGCAGAAAGAGAAAGTAATGTACCTAGGCAGAGAGAGAAAGTAACATATCAGGGCACAGAAAGGTATATAAGGCTTGAGTATACCGGAAGTAGCTCTATTGGGCCAAAGATTTCCTAGCAGTAAGAACTTGTGACTGGCTATTTTTATCCCTCTGATCTTTCAGCCCTCACCCCAATATCTGGCTCTGGGTTTTCTATTAACAAGACCATTTAGCAATTCATGTTACATCTTGGCAACCCAAAGTTTGTGGCACAAAGTCACATAAAAGCCACTTGCTTGGGGCTCAGGCCCAAGCTGCACGTGACCAGAATCTCCATGTCATGTGGGCTGGATGGAGTCTCTTTGGCTTCTTTTCTCTTGCTGGGTTGTAGACTCTCTCTGGATCCCCATCTTGGACTGCTACCCTATTAGCTAGCTGTCTTGAAACTCCCTCTGGCTTCTACTGTTCTATGCAGATGGCAGACTTGGTGAGTCAATTAAGATATCTTAAAGGGAGAAATTAGTTAAAAGAGATTTTTTTCCCACATTAAAATGGTGGGAAACATTTTTACAATGGAGGGAATTTGGTCTCTGTTTGATAACACATTAGTCAGTCTGAAAATGGAACAATTAAATAAGAGGAAAATTAATGTTGATGGAATTTACATAATGCTCTTATGAATTTGTTTGATCATTTTTGTTTTATCATTAAAAATGTTGGTTGATATGACTGCCAAGACAAAAGTTTTAGAAAAACTTGTTAACACAGACCATAGAGATATTCAGACCCAGACAGAAGAATTTAAATGTGAACCTATCTCAGCATTGCATTATATGGTTACAGAGAAACAGCCTAAGGCTTCCAAACAGTCAACATTAATCTATCTGTAACCTTACAAGAACTGCCATATGTTCAAGGCTGTATATAAGTTGACTGGACTCCTATGCAAATGTTAGATTTTAGGAGATTCATGAAAACTGTGGTCTCATATGGTACATATTCTCCATTTATAAAGCAGATGTTAAACTCATGGTCAACTTGTAATAGAATTATCCCTCAAGACTGGAAAGATTTGGTTACAGCTGATTTAGAGGATGGAAACATGTTACAATGGAAGACCTGGTAGAAAGGAGAAGCTAAGACTATAGATTAAAGATGTAGAGCTAGAGATATGGAAATTTCCTAAGATCAACTTCTTGGAGAAGGTGATTATGCTGATATAAAAGACAATCTTTATTTTTTTTTTTTTTGGTTTTGTGATTGTTTGGTTGGTTGGTTTTTTTGTTTTGCTTTGTTTTGTTTTTTTGAGACAGGGTTTCTCTGTGTAGCTTTGGTGCCTGTCCTGGATCTCACTCTGTAGATCAGGCTGGCATCAAACTCACAGAGATCCACCTGGCTTTGCCTCCTGATTGCTTGGATTAAAGGTGTGTGCCACGACCACCCAGCTGAAAGACAATCTTTATATGATGACCACACCCTAATTTTATGCCCTATAGCAGTCTTGAATGCTTGGGACAGAATTGAAGAAGTAGGAAAGAAAATTGAGTCATTTCCAAAAGTTATACAGGGCTCAAAAGAAACCTTCATAGATTTCTTACAAAAGCTGTCTTCAGCAATAAATAGAATGATAACAAATTCAAAAGCTAGACACATAATAATTGAATCTTTGGGTTTTGAAAATGCTAATGCACAATGCAAAAGGGTAATTAGGCTGTTAAAGGCAAGATCAGCACCCTTGGAGGAATGGATCCTAGATACAATTAATATTGAATCTCATGAACATGTTGATACCTGGATAGAAGAGGTGATTTCCAGAGGTTTGAAAAAAAAAAAAACAATGTCAGATGTTTTAATTGCAGTAAACAAGGGCACCTAAAAAGGGACTGTAAGCAGGGCATTCCTCGAAACAACGCTTTTTGCAAGGAACAATGGCAGCAGGATGCCCCTCCCTTCTGGATCATGCAGGTGTGGCACAGGCAAACATTGGACTAACAAATGTACACCAACAAGGGACAGACAAGGTAATCCTTTGCCTTTGCCTTCAGAAGACTCCCAGAGGGGCCTCTCACAGGCCACCATGACAAATTCAGTTCAGTCCTTTCCTGCCCTCATAGAAGAAAACCCTTCTCAGAGCAATTAAATAAACAAAAAAGGAAACCTCCCCAAAATAAGGGTTGGGAAAGAATTCTATTTTTTGTCTTTCAGGAAAATGAAGACTAAGGAATCTGAAGAATGCTAGACAAATGAGACATCTGAAGAAAAAGGATAAATCATCCAGAAAAAAAAATGTCCCAAGAAAAAGAGTAAATTGGCTTACTGGTATATTAGGTATCTAACAGGATAAAATTTCATAAGTCTTCCTAAATGTTTGTTTCTGCTGTTCTCTACAGACACATAACACAAATAGTCTTTATATAGTCCCAGTTCAATTAAAAATTACAGCTGGCTTTGGAGTTAGAGTGTGCACACTTGTTAAAAGAAAATGCAAAATTTCTGTATCATGTCAGAAGAGCCACCTGATATAGGACAGAAGAAAATAAAAATTGAGGGACTATTCTAATGCCACTAATCTCATAATACTTGGCTCTTTTTTGACTCTTTAAAACTTTTCTTAAGGTGTGGATTTTGCATAAAAATTCCTAAGATTTATATGTCTATATATTTTAAACTTTTGTCATGATAGTAATGCTAATAGAGTAGTAGGCTTCATCTAGCTTTCTGTATATGATTTCCTATTTGAGTCTCTTTCAGTTTTCTATAGGAAATTATGACTATACCTAATAGCAACATTAAAGTCTCCAAAAAGATGATGAGGCCCCACAATGACTATTCCATCAGAAGGATGATAATACCACTAAGCTGACAAATACCACCCAAAGATCAGCTTTTGACTACAGGACAATTTTTACGTGGCTATCTGAGATGATCCAGCCTCACAGAATATAAGAGCAAGGGCTTGAGACAAGCCCTGCACTTCTGCATTATGCAGAGACTGGACAGCCAATGATGCAGATTCCTCTCCCAGGACTTGACAATTAACCACAAATTTTTATTTTCAAGATTCCCTAAAGATGCCATCACCTCCAGATAGCAGAAAGTAAACTTAACAATATGACACCCACATTGGTCTTTCAATGGGTTTTGGATAATTTTCATTGTTTAGAATGGTTGGTTATAAGTTGTTATTGCTAATGTTCAGGAAAAAGGCTAAACAGAAAAGATTAGATTTAAGGTTCTTGTTTGAAAAAAAATTAAAAAGAGGATATAGATAAAAGGTACATTATTAGTCTGCCGGACGGTGGTGGCGCACGCCTTTAATCCCAGCACTCGGGAGGCAGAGGCAGGCGGATCTCTGTGAGTTCGAGGCCAGGCTGGGCTACCAAGTGAGCTCCAGGAAAGGCGCAAAGCTACGCAGAGAAACCCTGTCTCGAAAAACCAAAAAAAAAAGGTACATTATTGAATCTACTCTGAAAAAAAGAGATATAGGAAATAATAGGATAAAAGGGTAGATTATTGAATCCACTCTGAAAAGAAAAAAGGGGAAGATATAGATGTAAGAATTAAAGGTAGATTATTGAATCTGCTTTTAAAAGTCAACTACTAGGTTTGAATATTTTACATTGGATTGGATTTTTGTATATTGTATACAAATTATGTATATTGATACAAATTTGAGATTGATTTAGTTAGAAAATACTGTACATATATTTCTAATCTTGTTCATGGTATTGTACCCATACACTTCATTTAACAATGTAATGCAAATAATTCAGATATAAAGAAATGAAACTTAGTAGTTAGTCATTACAATCGCACTTGTAGTCATACTAGGTATGTTTTCAAGGTCAAGCAGAGATATATTTTAGATAGAGGGGTCATCTTCAAACACTTCAGAGATCTACAGAACATAGCATTTAAGATGTTTTAATAGCATAGGTTATTTTTTATGAAAATGAGACATGTCTGCTCTTGGCAGTACCAATCTATTTCAGAGAAAATGATGGGCATCAAAGAAACTCCTTATGGAGTTTACTTTCTTTGTGGCAAAAGTTAGCCACTGGGCAAGAAAGTGCCCTTGCCTTGACTGCTGACAGTATGCTGTCCAAAACAGACAAGGAGGACACAAAAGAAAAGATCCTTGTCAAGACAAGGTAGAAAAGCCCTTTAGAAAATCCTTATTCACAGATGAGTCTGTCAGATATACTAGGCCTGTAGGCCGAAGATGGATATGCCAACATTGCAGAGAAACCTCTGGTGACTGTCCCGACAGTCAGCTGCTTCTGTCATTCCTCACATTTTTTGGAAGTCGCTTGTTTGCACTTCCTGTTTAACTAGGTAATATTATTTCCTTCTCAGGTCTCTGAGAGAGTTGAAGGTTAGATCATTATAGTTATAGTTTTTCTTGTTAACAAATTTAGGAAAGAAACTCACTAAAGAGGTATAAAGTGTATAAATTTAAAAGATATCAAAAGGGAGTTTTTGGTTGGTAATACAAGTTAGGATAGAAAGTAAATAATTTTGGACTCACAAAATAGGATAGATAATGGAATACTTCCACTGAATTTGTTAAATGCAAATGGATTAGACATTTTGTTGTATTTATTGCATATTTATATAGTTGTAATTATTGTATATACTTTTTCTTATATTAGTTATATATATATTTTTATTTTAGACAAAGAAAAAGAAAATGTGGTGATATTTTATTTGTGCTCTAACAAATAAAATTTGCCTGGGAAATCACAGGAAAAACCCAGGCACTATATTAAACATAGAGATCAGCAGTGATAGCACGCGCCTTTAAGCATTCAGGAGGCAGAGATGCTTCTGGATCTCTGTGAGTTCAAGGCCACATTGGGAACAGAGCAAGGCATGGTGGCACACACCTTTAATCCCAACACTAGTTAACTATAGAGCTCTGGAGGTCTGTACAGACAGATAGGAAGTGATGTAGCCAGGCAGAGAGAGGAAGTAAGATGGCAGGGCACAAAAAGATATATAAGGCTTGAGTACGCAGGAAGTAGCTCTCTTGGGCTGAGCATTTCCTAGCAGTAAGAACTTGTGGCTGATTTGTTTTATCCCTCTGATTTTCCAGCTTTCACTCCAATATTTGGCTCCAGGTTTTTTATTAATAAGACCATTTAGCAATTCGTGTTATACCTCTGCCATGTGGGATCACTTACTCCAACTTCTTGCTAACCACTCAGGATGGCTTGTATCCATGGCTACTAATTTACCGGCAAAGCTAGACATTGAATCTGAAGAGCTAAGCAAAATATCACTCAGTCAGAATATGCCATACAGACTGTAGGCAAGCAGAGTTTGGATTGGTTCTAGTAAAACTTGTGTTTCTCATCATTACCTTAAAAGCTAGAGAAATAAATTTACTAGATTTGCAGAAAAAAAAGAAAAGTTATATGTAACTTTTTTATTCTAGACCTTGGCCAAATATATCAATTTAAGAGACCAAGTATTAAAATAGACTAATAACTGGTCACCCCCATCTTCCAAATTTTACTCTGTCATTTTCCATTGTCCATAATTCACTGTCCATAAAGGATACAGTTCTTTTTATAAAATATATTTTGAATTATATGACTGTCATACAGACAATATGCCCATTGCCTCTCTTCACACTTTAAATTTAATCTAAATGTCTCAACATGACCAGCTGTTTTGCTTTCCCAAGGTACACCCTATGCAGTATTTCATGTTCCTTCCTATTCAACAGCAGCCTCAGCCCTCTTTCCTAGAACATAAGTAGTTATTTTTTAACATGAAGAGTTGGAAAATTTTATTTACAGAAATAGATCTCCTAACAACTCTGTCTATAGTATCATTTCTCTCCCTAAAATATCAGTTTCTATGGTGCCATTCCAGTAACCAACTCATTACCCTATACACAATGCCAACTTTATTCCATCCAGATACTATTTTTTCTTGTTTGTGACCCCCACTAAAATGAAAGCTCTTTCATGAAAATTTCTTTTTTTTTCATTTTTGTCAAAATATTTGCTCAGTAGGTAGGACAATTGCAAGATGAAGTACGTGCTTATAATTATTTGTCCAATTAAAGAATAAATGAATGAATTCAATAAAATGAGGCTAAAGTAATTTTATGTAATTCACTGACATATATCTTTCAAAATTATAAATGTAGCTTACATTAATTAAAATAATCCCATAAATCATATTATTTTCATTCAACTTAAATATCACATTTTCAAAAGTCAATTTATAAACTCAATATTATTCACTTTTAGATGAATAAGTTATTTATTTATTTATTTATTTTATTTATTATTATTATTTTTTTTTTTGGTTTTTCGAGACAGGGTTTCTCTGCGTAGCTTTGCGCCTTTCCTGGATCTCACTCTGTAGACAAGGTTGGCCTCGAACTCACAGAGATCCGCCTGCCTCTGCCTCCCAAGTGCTGGGATTAAAGGCGTGCGCCACCACCGCCCGGCTGAATAAGTTATTTATAACTGATGGCTGTTTAATTATAAAAAATGTTCAATTTGGGGTTGGAGATGCTGGCTTGGGGTGGAATATTTACTTTGAATCTGCAAGGCCCTGGGATAAATAGCCAACAGCAAGCAAAGCACCATTTTCTTACAGTGACAATTCACTTCATGATCATTTTGTCTTTTGTTAATTTTTCTATCTGTAGTCAAACCTCTGAAAATACTCGTGCTAAGTTTTATTAATAAGTAACATAATTTTAATGTAAGTCATAGTAAATATAATTTCTAAGTAAAATTCTATCATTATACAGCAATATAACATTTTATAGCTATATAGCATCTGTATGAAATGTTTGATGTACAAATGAACTGTAACTGCCCACAGAGATACAGATCTATTTAGAACAGTCTCTTGAATAAACTTTCTGCCATCATGAAAGAACAGGAGGTTCTTAAATACTTACAAAAACACAAAAAGAGTATTTAGGGTACTAGATATTTTCATTTGTTTGCTTGCTTTAGTGTACCCAACATGAGAAAACAAAAGATAGCAATTGCTAGGGTGGGGGGCTGTTCTGATTTAAAATTGCCCAGCTTTGGCTGGAGAGATGAATCATTTGACAAAGTCCTTGCCTAACAAGGAACCTGAGTTTAATCTAGAAAGCCCTTGTTAAACAAGACTTAATGTTATTAGCAATAATTTTATGACTAAACTCTTTTAACATAATAATGATTGGTTTTCCTTGGGCCCATGACCTATCTACTGTAAGGTTCTTAGCCTTGACAATGACAAGTATAGTTTCTACCTCATGATATGGGTATTAAATATATTTTTAAATGGTAGTTTGCACCCCTAACATTTGTGCCATTATTGCATAAGTAAGCATATATTGCTGGCGAAGCATTTATAGTTCATATCATTTGTAGCTGCATCAGGTTGAAGGTTACTTTTCTCTTCTGTTATTATGTATAACACCTGATAGCATTTTGAACACTAGTCCTTAAGAATGAAGCTTCCAGATAGATACATGCAATATTTCAATATTCCATTGAAGGCACCATGTACAGGAACTCCAGGCTTTTTTGAAGTTGTTTTCTTTATTTTGTCTTCCTTCTCGTTGTGGGATGATCTTTCTGTATGCTGTGAATATGTGCTGCCACTATTGGTTAATAAAGAAGCTCTTTTGGCCTTCCCTCCCTTGCCTTCCATTTCTTTTCTTTTCTTTCTTTCTTTCTTTCTTTCTTTCTTTCTTTCTTTCTCTCTCTCTCTCTCTCTCTCTCTCTCTCTCTCTCTCTCTCTCTCTCTCTCTCTCTTTGAGCGATATCAAACATGAGTATTGCTGAGTAGGGATTGGGGATATGGGAGGACTTGGGGGGTCTGAAAGAATATGATAAAGGTATATTGTATGAAATTCTAAAAAAAAATCCATAGGTAAAGAGTAGACAGACATTGGTTTGGAAAAATAGCTTAGGGATCACAGTGCTTGCTATGTAAGTACAAAGACCTGACGTTTACCTCCATTGTCCATATTTAACAATTTTTAAAGTGCTGAATGTAGTGGCCTGAACTAGTAGACCTAGTGCTGAGAAAGCAGAGGGAAATAAATCCCTGGAAATCACCAGCCTGGTTGCCTTTTCTCCTTCACAAGGCCCTAGGCAGTAAGAGACTCTATCAAACAAAGAAATGGCAAATAAAGCCCAGTATCTGAGAATGGTTTTTAGCTTCTATATATGCACACAAGGATATGCAGCTCATGGTTTATGTGCCACCCACAATATACAGAGGAGAAATCCTGGGACAGTTCAGAAATTCCCATTTGTTTGTTATGAATTATCAATGCTATTATGCTTACAGGAGTTATAATTGTAGAATACATTTGTAGATACAACAATATAAAAATCAGGAGACAAGAGACAATCAGCTGCTATAAAGAGACAATTCCCAAGGTAGTTCCAACCAAGTGAAGTTATAAATCATACCCATTGCTTGCTACTACTACTCAGGTTTAGTTAGGTGACATCTTTCGCATTTTGGTTAATTTTATAATCTCCTATTATATTTATTTGGCACCTACATTTCTAGGAATATCTGCTATATTACTCATTATAAAAATTCATTTTCACATTGTAGGCATTCAAAGGTACCCTAAGAACTATTTAATATTATTATATAAAAGAAGATTAGTAATTTCTAAGAAATTAACTGGTCGAACATAGTAAGTCTGAGTTCACGTCATTAATTTTTCTCATAGGAAAAATCACTAGGAAGTATTTTGACACAGTGTAACATAATTTGTGTTACATAGGTCTAATCTGAACATGAGCCTGACATGATTGACTATATATACTATATATATATACTATATATACTTCTATCTTGGGAGTAAAGTGTTTTGTCTGTTTGTATTATTAATAATGATATCACCATTTAGAATAACATCATATAAATCTACTATAGAAACCCTTAAGAACCAATATGCCAGTATAAATAAGTGGTTTTGTGTTTACCAAAACCTGAGTTTCACAACTAGAATAAGAAGTAAAACCTAGCACAGCTTTAGATCTCTGAATAGTTTATGTCTTAAAAACATTGTAAGTTAGGATATTTTCCCAAAGATACAAGATTTAATATGTTAAGCATTATGCAAATTGAGGTGAAAATAGCATGGTCTCTATCAATAGCACTGAAGTCACCATGGTAGAAAAGTTCATTATCATTCTAAAATCACCCCCACTGATTTAATAAATTACATTCTTGAGCAATGTATTCATGTGGATTTGATTAAGAACCTCTGCATTTACTTTAGCTTCTTCTTACTGACTAGATATGGTTACTTGAAAGAAGCAATCAGAGTTTAGACATTTGTCATCTCACAATGCATCTCACACACCACACAAAAAGACGATAGTTGGTATAAGTGAATATTTATTTTATATGTTATAACCCTATATTTCAAGATACAGCTAATAAAAAGTCTATTTTCTGAAAACTATATATATTTGAATTTTACTAATAGTTTTGCAGAACTATTTGTAAACCTATAAAATACATCTATAGCATCAGTAACTTAAATTCTTTCTTATTCTAAAAACCTATTTTCACTATTCTTTCTTCGATTTTTATAGTCCATAGTATTTATATGGAACAAAATACCTCAGAAAAGAATTTAACTAACTGTAATCTTTAAATGTTTAAATAGTATGTCGAGCAGGGGTATATGATATGAATGCAAAATACAAAAATTGAGCTGTATTCATCTTCTCATTAAAGCATATAAAATATACATTCACCACCTTTTAAATATTTATTTTGAGTGCAATTTATGCACTCCAGAATTCTGCTGTCATTTTACAGAGCAATAAGTTGAGGAATAAAAATAAGTTTTTATGGAGAACTTGCATAGGGAATCAATGCATAAAATTGTGATGATGGGCCAGTTTTTAAAATATGACTTAAACATTCCTTTAATTATTCTATTCTAAAAATTGTGATTCTAGTTTTCAGTATATTTTCCTCTCAGAAATTTTGAATATGCCTTTAAGATTTCAACAGTGATCAAAGAAAGAACACATATTGCCCATGACAGAAAAGAAACACCACAGAATTAGCTTTCCCAATTACTGTAGGAAGCAGATGGGGAGACAGGGTCAACTCTCCTGCTTTCATGCCCTCAGGGTCTGCTCACCTGCTTCCTACCAGAAGGGTCTGCTCTAGTTTGCTGCACCCAGTTTTGTGATATCTGGGCCAGCTCTCTTACAGAAGGTAGCAAGGGGCAAGTAGAGGGAGCTCATCTTTCCTTCACCCATGCTACCATATGGTAAGCAATGGGAGGCAGGATCAGCTCTCCTGCTCTCTCACCCTCAGGGCTGGTTCACCTGAGTCCCTGTCAACAGGGTGAGCTCTACTGTGCTGCCAGAATGTGGGACAGTGCCAGCTCTCCCATCCTCATGACCTTAGGACCAGCTCTCCCACCCACTGCGGGCAGTGAGAGGGGAAGGGGAACAGGTCTTTTCTCCCTCACCCACTCCACAGTATGGCAGACAAGGGGTGGGGCCAAAACTCCCAAAAACCTTTGCTGGGCCGGATCACCTGTGCCCGCTTCCCCCACACACAATGTCAATAGGGTAAGCACTATGTGCTGCCCAGGGGAGGTGCAGGTTCCACTCTCCTGATTTCTGTAGTTGGTGATGGGCAAGGTAAGATTTCCCACTTTTGTGACCCAGGGACCAACTTTTCCCACCTTCAGTCGGGGGCAAGAGGCGAGGAGTGAGGGTGTTATCTTGCCGCCACTCTTGCCACCAGGTGACAACCACGGGGCTGGCTCTCCCACCCTCCTCACACCTTGGCTCACCTGCACCCCTGCCCTCAGGACATTTCTACTGTGCTGCCCAGACAATGTTCAGGACCCGCTCTCCAGAGTGGTGCAGTTGGTGAGGAGCAGGGCCAGTGGTGAAATTATTAAGGCCACTCCGTGTAGTTAAAAGTGAGGTTTATTTAGTGGCGAAACTTACAAGTGAAGGGTTAGGTAGGTTGCAGGGTCTTGGAAAGATGTAGCGCTTTCGCGGTGTTCTCTGGAGAACTCTGCTCGGTCTACCTCCAGCGTCCAGGGTCCAGGAACCAAGAGAGGCAGCGCATCCAGATCTCAGGTCTTCAGGGTCCTCTCTTGGCCCCGCCTCGTAGGCGTGATAGTTACTGAAGCCTCAATGGGGGTTGAAACTTCCAGATCAAAGCTGGAATGGCTACCCACTACACAGGGCCAAATCTCCCTAGGATGGCAGCCAGTGAAGGGTGGGGCCAACCCTGTGCATCCCAATCCTCACTGCGTTTTTACTGAATAGAGCCTTGAACATTAATATAAACCCTGGCTAAGGCAGGGCCACAGACCCTGACATGGATCCAGACCCCACTTTGGCCCTATATGACACCATGACCCTAGGTAGCAGTGTATGTCACTCAGGTCTGTATGGGCCAAGGAACATCATAGCCCTCGGACACCAACATGACCACAGGTGATGGCCCAGATCTTGGGCATCTGTGTGGTCTCTGGTGGCAACACAAGCCATGGACATCAACACAGACTCAGGATTTGGAAGGACCACAGATCTAGACCTGGTACTCGGCAGCAGCCAAGTGTAGATGTCATCGTGGCCCTAGTTGGCATGCAGGTTACCAGATTAGCATGGGCCCAGAAACAGCATTGCCTCCAAATCCCAACATACCCCCAGGTGACAGCCCAGACCCCAGGTATCCATTCAACTTTCCATAGTAACAGTAGTCATGGACATCAACACAGATTCTGTCTGTGGTAGAGCTACAGACCCTGACATGTCTCTTGGCCCAAGTTTTGGTCCAGAAAACATAAAGGATCTGGGTGGCATCACAGACCACCCAGATCTGTATGGCTCTGGCAGCAGCTTGACCATCAAAGACCAACATGGCCTCAGTTGTCCCCGACCCTGCCAGCCTCTGCAAGGTATTCAGTGGTGACAGAAGCCACGGTTGTTGAAATCTTGAAGTTATAGTCTATTGTGTTTACCAAACCACTACTGGAATTCTTTCTCTTTTACTAATTTTTGCCATATCAAACATAAAACAACAGCAAGATATTTTTAAACAGCCATTTATGAAATACATTTATCACATTGGGATGATCTATTCATTGAATTTCAGCTAAATAAAAACAGCAAATTCCATCAATTCGTGATTTTTTTAGTTTTTTTTTTTTCATTTGAGCAATAAGCTTAGTGAACTCAATGAATATTCTTAAAGACTAATAGGATTCTACGGTTACTTAAATGGGTTCATTTTATTATAGATGTACATATTTTAATATATGAAATTTAACAATTTTTTTTCTGAATATATTTGGCCCAAGCTTCATTGTACGTATCTCACAACATTATAAAAGATCAGGAAGAATTAATCATAAATATAAATAGCCAGATCAGATTATGAGGGATCTCTGTAACTCAATATTTTTAATATATTGCAATACTACACATTTGCTATGCTATGTTCTCCTAAATGCCTTGAAATTATATTTTGAATTACTACATATCTGAGGTACTGATTATTTTGATGAATTACTGACCTTCTTTGCACTAGAATTTAAATTCCATGAAGAGAAAAATAATTATCTATATTGATTATTAACGTGCCTCAATTATCTATGACAAGAGAATGATGGTATTTATTAGATCCTCTTGAGTATGATTAAACTGATGTTCATTATACTTTATAAAGTCTCTGTTGTTAGCTTTAAGTTTGGTGAATTGATACATTTTAGAATTTGATATAAGTATAATAAAAATGAATAGACCATAACCCTTATCAGAAATTTTAAATTATTTATCCTTTGTTTTTTCTTTTAGTAATAAAATGTCTTTCCTTAGAGCACTTAGAAATTAATAGGCTGACTAAACTTTTTATGCTGTTATAGGTGTTACTTAGTTAGAAGACCAACAATTATTTCTTATGAAATTCATTATACAACTAAAGATGAAAAGCTTGTTATCATATATTATCTGTTTTACAGTGAACAACAATAACTTACTTTTTATTTTCATTTCAATTTATAATCCCTTACTGTGCCAGGCAAATGTGATTATTAAAAATATCAACACCACTGCAGGGGTATCTATAGAAACTTTCATCAGTGTATTAGTTCTACAAAAAAAGACTATATAATGCAAAAACAAATCTGACAATGATTTGTGTTTTCATAATTTTTTTTAAGGGAGTGAGTGGTTTATAGGGGAGTTAAATATTGTCTAGCAAAATAAAGCTGTGCTAGATACAAGTTTTTCATCATCATCTTTGGCTTCAACTATTAACATCAGTTGGGGCACTGATGACAGATAAAAGAAACAATTTACACAAATGTAGGTAAGTGAACCATGGAATTATTGTGGTTACTGACAGGAGTATGGATCAGGGTTTACTTTCAAATATAAGGCAATTATCTCAATTAAAAAGTCCCACTTTGTTGACCCCACCTTGGTCTGCTGGCACTGCTCTAGAGGGTTCCTGGACTGGTCTACTCTGGTGATCGGCCTAGCAAAAACCTAGCTGTCATCATAGAGCCTTTGTCCAGTGACAGATGGAGGCAGATACAGAGATCCACAGCCAGGCACCAGGCTGAGTTCCAGGAATCCAATTGCTGAGAGAGAGGAGAGATACTGCAAGCGAGGGACATCAAGATCATGATGGGAGGACATGCAGAGATGACTGGCCACACTAGTGGAAACCCATGAACTGTGAACTGGTGGCTGTGGAGCACCCATGGGACTGGATTAGGCCCTCTGGACACAGAAGATGGTTGTTTGGTTCGAACTGTTTGGGGGGCACCCAGGCAGGAGGATCGGGATCTGTCCCTGGTGCATGGGCAGGCTTCTGGGAATCCGATGCCTGTGGTGTGACACCTTGCACAGCTTTGCTGCAGTGGGAAAGGGCTTGGACCTGCCTAGGCTCAGTTAGCTGGGTTCTGCTGACTCCCCATGGAAGAATTCTATTTGGGGGATGTGGGGATGCATGGTGGCTTGGGAAAGAGGGCTGGGGGTGGAAGAAGGTGGGGGGGGTCTGTGGATAGTATGAGGAGTGAGTAGAAAATTTCTTAATAAAGAAAAAAAAAAAGCTCCACCTTCCATGAGTGATGACCTACAAAACTTTTATCCATGTAGTTTTGGGTATATCAGGTGATCAGAGATATCCTCATCCCAGATATTGTTATTGATTATATAAACATGGGGGGCCTTGTGGGGGGCACTTTTGTATGTTTCAAAAGATTCCTGAGTTCTATTTATTTTATTTCCTAAGCTTCATGTTTCACTTATTTCTTTTGTTTTATAGAACATATCCCTTGGAGAGAATGTTTCAATTCAGAGGGAAAAGATATACAACTAATAAGTTTATAGAAAAGGAAAGAGAGAGAAAGAGAGAGGAAGCATTAATATAAGCCTAGACATACAGTACAGAAGATTGATTTTACTTTTTTCTGGTGTCCTCAGCAATAGAGACTTAATGGCTTAGTTGGGGCATTTATTGCTTGGAAGAGACACCATGACCATGACCATGGCAACTCGTGTTATAATCATGAGCTTAGAAGCAAATTTCTCTCATCCCTCTGTCTCTCTGTCTCTGTCTCTGTCTGTCTCTCTGTCTCTCTGTCTCTCTGTCTGTCTGTCTGTCTCTCTCTCTCTCTCTCTCTCTCTCTCTCTCTCTCTCTATATATATATATATATATATATATATATATATATATAAAAATATATCTTGAGAATTTATTATCAGTAGTAGTAGTAGTAGTAGCAGCAATAGCGGTACTAGACATTAGGTCCATGACCTTCTTATAAATAATAGTTATTTTCTGATTACATGCATTATTGAGGGTTCATGACACTAACTAGTGATTAATTAGAAGATCAGAATATTGCTTCTATACACAAAATGCTGGGTTTACTGAGCCAGCATTCTAATTAGGGAAACTACAGGCTATCCACACAGTTTGATGACACAACTCTCTCCAGCTTTGTCAATAGTCATGTAGACTATTATTACTTCCTATTCAACACACATTAAAATATTGGTAACAAAGCTTATTTAATTGTTAAGAATATGAAAATCAAGTGTGTCGTTCTGTACATATACTATACAAGAGTTCCCACACTAGTCCACCAGTGTGCAAATAAACTAATAATACAAACATCTTTCTACTAATGGCCCTGAAATGCATTTAGATTAAATATTAGTTCTGTGAAATTCATGTTAATTAGTTTTCAAGATTCACATCATTCATTTATAAAGCTTTCATTTGTCACCTAAGGTGCATTCTAGGTATGAGCTATCAGAGCAGCTGGCTTAATAATTATATTAAATTAACGATATGTAATAATGATTGTGGAAGCATCCCATAAAAGAAATGGAAATCAGTACAGAAAACCACAACCAATCAAAATGCAGATTTCTAAAGTCCAGTCCCAGTGGATACATATAAGAAATATTCCTGTGTATAATGCTAAGGGAACATTGCCAAAAGAGGGAGCAGAAAGATTCTAAGGGCCAGAGGGTCAGGGAGCTTGCTATGTTTGCTATGAGACTGTTTCTCCTAATAAGACCAGAAGTATACCTATAAAGCCTCACCAACATGACTACCCAATCATGAGCCAAAGAAGTATGATATCAATGGACATGCAAAAGGGGACATGTAATAGCCATGAGGTCTCACCCCTGCACTGAGAATTATGGGTGACTGAGGAAAGCTGGGAGAGGGAAAGGTATTTTTCCCCAGGCAAGAACTCACTAATTGGTTGTCCAACCCCAAAATGTCAGCCCTGAAAACATACACATGCCATATTATATGGACTCAACAGTATATATGCCTGTGACCGAATGAGAACTGGGAGGAGTATATGGGAATGTTTGGAGGAATAAAAGAGAAGGGAGAAATGTAATTAAATTATAATCTCATGACATTAAAAAGGAGAAGTCAAGAATTCTTCAATTTGTTTGAATTCTCAATTCAAATCAGCAATAGGAAAATGGTTACTGTGATTTACAATTATTACTTGTAAAGGAATAGAAGAAGGGTAGGAGAAAGTAGTGGGGATGATAAGTACTGCATAGGTTGAAGATATAGCTCCATTGCCTATCATACCTAAGGCTTCAAATTTAGTTCACAACATAGAAAGCAAAAGAAAAAATGGATATACATAGATAGATAATAGATGGATGATAGATGGATAGAGAGATAGATGATAGATGAGATAAATGATAGATAGATAGATAGATAGATAGATAGATAGATAGATAGATAGATAGAAAGAAATTAATAAAGAAGTCTAAACATCTCATTTCTTACTGATAGACCTTTTGGATTACCTGATATTTCAATAATTATTTCAAAAGTACAAAATTAAAAAAAATCAGTGTCCTCTAAAAGCTTCAACTTGCATCATCCTATTCTACATCATTCTATTTTTAAGAAGGGCAAAGAAAGACACATGAAGAATCCTCAAATTTTTTCTAACTGTTTGTAAGCCAGAAAGTTGTAGGTCAATATATTTGCATGTTTTAAGGAGCTAAACATAGTTTCACATATTTATAATTGTGGTACTCTGGAGACAGAGGCGAAAGAGTTGACAGTTTTGAGATGAGTTATGTTGGTGTATCAGGAAAAAACCAAGCAAGGAAGAAAAGATTAGTAGAAAGAATAGGAAGAGATTAAGGAGCTAGGAGCCAAAGAAACCTAATATTTCTTGAAAGTGGTGATGGAAGTAAAGTGGTGGAACATATGGGGTTTAAAATATTGGGTGGAAAATGAGAAAAACAGACTCATATATTAATTGAAGTCTTTAGGTTATGAGCATGGTCATCCTCTGGGAATGGAAGTGTATAAAAATAAATTTATTTATTTGACTTAAGTTGCACTGCAATATACAGAGATGACAACTAACTAAAGGTGACATTTAAGAAATAATATAATGACAAAATTTTTAAGCTAAATTTTTTTTAGTAAAAAGAATTTTCACATTTCCTTCAGTCATACTTTTCAGATACTTCATCTAAAAAAGCAGAAGAAAACATTCAACACCTAACTGATGAAATATTAAGCAAATGTGCAACAGATAAGTGGAGACTAATTGAAGTTTGTATTGCTCCAAAGTTATCATTAACAAATTTAAAACACCTAACCTTTGAATACTGATGGATCATAAATGGAAAACTCTGGTACATAGCATTTGATATGGCCATCTTCATCTTCCAACGTCATCAGCTTGCATATATCTGGGCACTGGTTAGAGGAAACCCAGTCATCTACTGATGAACAGAATGTCAAATGTCAAAAACAAATAAGATGCTCTATGTCTCCCCTGCTAACCACTTATTATTTTTTTTTAGAGAATGTTAGCTGATACATAAACAGCTTTAATATATACAAGTCTAACAGGCAAAGAAATGATAATATTTATGGTCAACAGGTAGTGAGAACCTTGGGTGAGCAAGTAAGTCTGCAAATGAACTGAAGAGTGAATACTCAGCCAGTAAATGGATGCAGGGATTTATAGTGTCATGGGAACTCTCTCTGCCAAGTAATCTTAACACAAAGACCTAAGGTCCCTCACACTAAGTATTAGGTGAAAATTTTACTTGGGAAAGTGTCTCCTGAGTTATTTTTCCCCTCAGAGCAGTGAAGAATAAAGGTGAAGACTTTCATGTTACCAAGCAAAGCAAAGCAAGCTTAATTAAAAATAAAGCAAAGTGAGAAAAAAAAATGGGGAATACTGAGAAATTTAAGAGTGGGACTGACTATATCCTAAGAGTGCAATGTGTTTTCAGGAAGGACAAGCCACTGACATTCCTTGTCTATGGATTTTTAATGGGTGGTGGCAGAAACTGAACTAGGGCTGGGGTGATTACTAGGGAAATGGTTAATCATATAGATGTCTTGCTGGTGGAGCCAATGAGGTGGTGGCCTCCATCCACCTGTGGATGACCATACACTGCTTATTGACTACCTGCCCAATTAAAGGTAGTTGGAGACAGCTCGTTTGGTTTCTGTTCATCTCTGCCTACTGTTTTGTTAGCTGTTGAAGTTGACTATCTACTCACTGTTAGTCCTGACTACTATTTCAGCCCTCTGAACTTGCTAATGTCTCACACGTTAATTATGCTTACCTTTGTTCTCACAGCTGCCAAGTACCTGTAGTTGTTCTTAATTATTTGTTTATGGAATAGTCTAGAATCTGTTTCCTGAATTAGGTAGAGCCTACCTTAGAAGCTACATTTAGGCTGATACAAGCTGCCCTAGAAGCAAGGATATATGAAAGCACGATTATGCTTTACATGTGTTCTTCAAAGGCTTACAAAACCAGCATGCCTGCCATCACTAGCCCAGGGTTCTTTCTTTCCTCTTATTCTTTACAGTAGTTATTTAATACCCAGCTAGGAACTCTTTAATTCATCTTCCTCGGTGTTCCAGACTTGTTCGTTATAACCTTTAATCTTCCTTTTAACTACAGCATCTCTTCTCACTGCAGCATATCTGAACAAGTTACAATTTTCGTCACGGAGCATTTACCTCACTACTTATGGTAGCTATCACTTGTAGCAGAATTCTTGATATGATTCTAATTGGTTGCAAACCTTTAACTGCAGTCAAAGGCTAGGTGTTTTAAATTTGTTAATTATAACTTTGGAGCAATACAAACTTTGATTAGTCTCCACTGATTTGTTGCACATTTGCTTAACATTTCATCTGTTAGGCGTTGAGCGTTTTCTTCTACTTGAGGAGATGGCCCAGTTCAGCCACACCTAAAGTCTTCATTAGTAAGACTATAAGGTAATAAGCATTCATCATTTTCAAAAGTTTTGCTTTCAGACATGTAGTAGAGTAAAAATTACACAAAATTATATACAAGAGGAACAAATGCCACACATGATAATTTAGGTGGGGTTTGCAAGACAAATGTTTTTAACTTTGTCTTCTATTTAAAAATTCAATTTCCATAGATAGAATTTGCCTAATCTCTCACTGGCATGTACTTTATATTTAAAAGCCCTTAGCATATTTTTGGTTTGTTTTAATTCCAAATTTTAGTTTCCAACCATTCTATTTAATCCTGTTAGCGATTAAAATATTCAGAAAGAGATAAAATATATGATATAACCAGTTACAAGGTTAACAAATATGAGATGTGTACAAGTATCTTTCCACCTGTACATTTTGGTAAAGTCATGTCAAATATATTTGAACATAGTATTTTTAGGAGGGAGGTATTGCTAAGTATCTGAGAGACACCATTGTAATGGTCAACAGAACCAGCTGTTGAGACAGTTTAATCCATAACTTTACAAAACTTTATTTCACTCAGAAAACAATAAGTGCAGAGTAGTGACAACAGTGTGCTTTTTCTGAATTCCTAGTCAAAAAGAACAATTAATTTTCCAAACAATGTACTCCATATCAGATCCTCTTAAAATATAGGTTTGTTGGGAGAGATAGCTCCAGTGTAAATGATAGGTATGTGCCATGTAGAATAAGACCTTTGATCAAAATAGTACCTCTTGGGTATGTGAACACTAACTGTCAGGGCAGGGATAGAGAATTCAAAGTAAATTTCTACATTGTGCTTTAGTCAATGAAATTCTGAAGTTGTATTTTAGTAAGTAGCATTATTTCTTACAAAATACTTCAAAATAGCAATCTAAAATAAAAACATAGTATGCTCTATGTTATAGAAGTTGATTTTCCATGGGGAAATTTTAAATTATTTAAAAACACTTTTCATCTATTATTTTTGCGATTCTTAGCTTGATATCTATATCCAGTGTAGTCTATACTATTTTGTGTGTTGACTCAAGAGTAAAGATGTGCTATTTGTTTGGAGAAAATTGATTGAAGATGATTACAATTCTTAAACAAAAACAAAAAAAATAAACTTTAAGAAATGTCCCATGTAGGCTGATATCATAGTCGAGTGTCATCTGTAGTGGGTAGCCATTCCAGCTTGGTTCTGGAAGTTCCAACCCCCATTGAGACTCTGGCAACTGTCACGCCTACGAGGCAGGGCGAGGGGAGGCGCCGGGGGACCCGAGAGCTGGATGGGTCAGCGCTCTCTCTGGGCGCTCTCTCGGTGCCGGGACGCTGACTGGTGCAGATTGACTGTGCAGAGCTCCGGAGAACACCGCTGGACTGCGTTACACCTTCCCCAGACCCTGCGACCTACCCATTACTTAATTTGTGAGTTACGCCATTAAATAAATATCCTTTTAACTACGTGGAGTGGCCAAAATAATTTCTCCAATAGTCATCTGATTGGCACCTGGAAAGCCCAGAGGTCAGAGATTGGCTGTAAAATAGAAGCAGTAAGAGCAGAATGTTAAGGGGAGGACACAGAGATGAGCATTCCATGGGTTACATAGACCCCAGGAAGAAGGTAACGCAGGCACATTTGTAAAAGATCCACAACAAATGTTGACTCTCTTCTCAAACTGTTAATAATCAACAATTGCAGAAGGATCTACAGACACAGTTGGACTCAGGAGAACTAAGTCAGTTCATCTGAAAAGGTAATATCTGTCAGTAAAGATGATGTCAATCACTGAGATGGAACTTTAAGATGTGAAATTTTTATTAGAGAGACTTAGCCAAGACAGTCCCCCAGAAATACTACAACAGACAAAGTAAAAATGTGTCACTCTTAGCTGAAACCACCTTTATATTATATATTGTGTTAGAATTATTTGACAGACTTTGAATTTTAAATCGCTACACGTTAGTCACTTTTGATTTTCTTGTGTGTATTTTTAACTCTTAACTGATACAGATCTTGTTAAGGTCAGGCAGATAATTTTAAAAGCACCATGTAAAGAACTTGCTGAACCTCAGACTTATTTTAAGTAGGAGTCCATAACTGAAGTGGAAAATTCATAAATGGATTATTTCCTATAAATAGATGTTTAGAGGAGTGGAAAATCTACAGACCAAAATAAGACACTTCAAGACACAAAGAGTCAAAAACTGACCTTTCCTACACTCAGATGGTTTTACAGAATCAATATTTTTCATTTTCTTTACCTGAAGGAAAGCACAAAGTTACTGTCCACAGATGTGCTGTCTAGATCTATTACTGTGGCTGCTTCCCTAAAGTACACTGTGGTATTAATAATTTACAAAGCACACTTGAATTCTTAGGAAAACCTTTTTCTTTTTAAAGTAAGAAAAATAAAATCAAGACAATTATCAGATTTAATTTTATATAAAATATGATCTCTTCCTAAATTCTGAAATGTGAAACATTTCTTTAGATGGTGCACTAAGTAACACAGTAGAAATATTAAGCATGATTGTCACTGGATTGCAGATTTATAGTATTTGAAAATGTACTGTTTGATATTCTGAAATAGCTAGACTTAACCACACTGAAAACATTCCTCCACGGATAAATTTTTTTCTAATGTATGGATGCAGTTATCATATGTATAGCAATGTCTAGTTATTCTTCTCACTAGGCATCTTTTGAAGTTAGAATGGAAAAGTGCTTGGGTGATAACTCACTATACAAGCCAGAGTACTTGAGCTCAGATCAGAAGCACTCAACTTAAAATCTGGGAATGGAGACATGTACTAATTACCCAAGTGTGCTATAGAGGTGGGAACAGAGGGATACCTGGAGGTCTATAGTTAACTAGTCTAGCCCAGTTGGTGAGATGCAGATTCATTAAAAGACTGACAGTAACTCAAAAATAATTCAGAATGCCTATAGAAGAAGATACATTACAAGAATCTTTGCTCTATATGTCCACATGCACCCATCTCTCTCTCTCTCTCTCTCTCTCTCTCTCTCTCTCTCTCTCTCTCTCTCTCACACACACACTCACACACACACACACACACACACACACACACACACACACACATGCATGCACTCACATGCACACACACCTAAAAAGAATGTACAAACACTGACAAATTTGGAAAAATAGATGATTAACTCTTCTAAATGCAGTTACCTTAATAATATTCATATATATTATATATTATATATAATATTTTAAATGCCGAATGTCATTTATTGAAGGAGGGAGGAGGTCTTAAATACAGGCTTACTGCACAATGGAAGAACCCCAGAAGGCAGAAGTTCGCTACTGATGTTTTACAATCTTGCATCTAAGCTGTTAACACCCATTATTCAGGATACACAGACAAGGAACTTCCCTTTAGCATTCAAGAGGGTGGAACCTGGCAGGGAATTAGCATAGGGAGGATATCAAGGTCAAGGTTTGCAAGCAAGGCAACAGTTACCCAAAATGAGGGCCAGGACCCTGCAGGTCCCCCTTTTACTAAAAAATGAGTTTCTGACTTGGGTTACGTGGGGCATCAGTAGGCCATCTTACCTGTCATGGAGACACCTGCCCAAGGACACACAGGTGCTCTTAGTTTGGTGAGTGCCCCCCAGGCATTACCCGTCTCTGAATAATCATTATCATACAGGCTCAGTCGTGTTTGAGCTGCAGAGTTCACTGCTGCCAAAGATCTCAAAGTGGCATTGGGCTTGCAATCTGTGTGTTCAACACAGAAAAGACCCACAGAGGTCCTATCTCACCCATAGCCAGTAGGCTAAAGGCAACTGAGCCATTCCCTTCCTTAACGAGCCATACTGTACAGTGCAGTCCTTGTAAGATAGTAACCCAAAAGCAACTAGAGCTTGAGTTTATAAATTTATAATTTTCAAAGCCAATCAAGATGTATATAACTACTAAATTAAATTTATCATGCCCAATAGAATGGAAGATTAACTAACTGTGGTAGCTACTTTTGTTGCCAGGGTCTCCCTTGTGCTAGCTGTAGTAAGCAATTATGAAATGGTAATCCCAGAAACAGTAGCAGCAGTGGCCGCCATTGCCATAACAGCAACAGCGGCACCAGCAATGTCAAATTCTCTTCTCGAGTGTGTGGACATCCACTGGATTGGATACAACTCCAGTAACGTGAACTGCCAAGACCCATTTTAGTTGATAGCTCTTCTGGAGAATCCAGTCTCATGGCTACAGTTCCTAGGCTTACATTAATGCTTGCCGAAGCTAGCAGGATTGGGCTCTCAATCTCCATTGGCATCAGAAGGGTAGATTATTTTCATGAAGACCCAGTAGATCTCAGTTATGTTGGGCTTCAGCAGCGGCCACAGGGCGCGTTCAGTGCTCAGAAATCCAAAGAGGAACCTCATTGTCCTGAGGAAAGACATAAATAGAACCCCGGGGCCATACCAACACTACATCGGGTCTCCTCCACGTGCTAATAGAAAGATCTTTCCATTGCTCCAGAGGGTGATTTGCAACAGGGGCCCTCCAGTGCTTATCTGTATTGGATACTCCAGCAGAATCCACTAATAAATTCCAGCAGAATCCACTGATAAAAAATTTAAATTATATAAAACAAGGGAAAGAATAGAATGTGGAGAGGAATGATGAGTCCCTAGTTCTCCCTTTTTTTACTTTAGTCAAATGTTTGTTTGTTTAATATTTCAAATTTTTATTTTATTTTTATTTATTTTTTATTGTTTAAAATTAATTAATTAATTTTTCTATTATCAGCTCGATACAGTATGTATTCTTATCTTAATAGTGAGACATTTCCTTGAGGCTTGCTCAGGAATTGAGTAAAACCGAACAGTCATTCTAGGGACCTCCATGCTATATCTATAGCCTCCATGGTTCTGTGGGTTCTAGTCTGATTGTACTTTATTTTATATCTAGAATCCACTTATGAGTGAGAACATACCATGTTTGTCTTTCTGGGTTTGGGTTACCTCACTCAGGATGATTTTTTTTTGTTCCATCCATTTGCCTGCAAATTTCATGCTTTTATTGTTTTTCTCTGCTGAGTAGTACTCCATTGTGAATATGTACCACATTTTTTTCATCCATTCTTCCATTGACGGGCATCTAGGTTGTTTCCACGTTCTGGCTATTACAAATAGTACTGCTATGAACATAGTTGAGCATGTATCTTTATGGTATGAATCAGCATTCCTTGGGTATATGCCCAAGAGTGGGATGGCTGGGTCTTAAGGTAGTTCGATTCCTAATTTTCTGAGAAACTGCCATACTGATTTCCACAGTGGTTGTACAAGTTTACATTCCCACCAACAGTGGAGGATTGTTCCCTTTGCTCCACATCCTCTCCAACATTGGCTGTCATTGGTGTTTTTGATTGTAGCCATTCTGACAGGTATAAGGTGGTATCTCAGGGTTGTTTTTGGTTTGCATTTCTCTGATGATTAAGAATGTTGAGCATTTCTTTAAATGTCTTTCAGCCATTTGTGATTTTTGTTTTGTGAATTCTCTGTTTAGCTCGTTAGCTCATTTTTTAATTGGATTGTTTAATATTTTGATGTCTAGTTTCTTGAGTTCTTTATATACTATGGAGATCAATCCTCTGTCAGATGTGGGGTTGGTGAAGATCTTTTCCCATTCTGTTGGCTGTCTTTTTGTCTTATTGACCGTGGCTTTCGTCCTGCACAAGCTTCTCAATTTCGAGAAGTCCCATTTATTAATTGTTCTGCTCAGGGTCTGTGCTGTTGGTGTTATATTTAGGCAACAGTCTCCGGTGCCAATGTGTTCAAGACTACTTCCTACTTTCTTTTCTATTAAGTTTTGTGTAACTGCATTTATGTTGAGGTGCTTGATCCACTTGGACTTGAGTTTTGTGCATGGTGAAAGATAAGGATCTATTTGTTATCTTTTACATATTGACATCTAGTTATGCCAGCACCATTTGTTGAAGATACTTTCTTTGTTCCATTGTATAGTTTTGGCTTCTTTGTCAAAAACCAGGTGTTCATATGTGCATGGATTAATGTCAGGGTCTTCAATTTGATTCCATTGGTGTGTATTTCGGTTTTCATACCAGTACCAAGCTGTTTTTATTACTATAGCTCTAGAGTAGAGTTTGAGGTCAACGATGGTGATGCCTCCAAAGATTGCTTTATCGTATAGGATTCTTTTAGCTATCCTGGGTCTTTTGTTTTTCCACATGAAGTTGAGTATTTTTCTTTGCAAGTCTGTGAAGAATTATTTTGGGATTTTGATGGGGATTGTGTTGAATCTGTAGATTGCTTTTGGTAAGATTGCCATTTTTTACTATGTTGATCCTACCTATCCATGAGCATGGGAGATCCTTCCATTTTTTGATATCTTCTTCAATTTCTTTCTTTAGAGATTTAAAGTTCTTGTCAAAAAGGTCCTTCACTTGTTTAGTTAGTGTTATCCCAAGGTATTTTATATTATTTGTGGCTATTGTAAAGGGTGATGTTTCTCTGACTTCTTTCTCGGCCCTTTTATCATTTGTGTATAGGAGGGCTACTGATTTTTTTGAGTTGATCTTGTATCCTGCCACTTTACTGAAGGAGTTTATCAGCTGTAGGAGTTCCCTGGTAGAGTTTTTGGGGTCACTTATGTATACTATCATATCATCTGCAAATAGTGAAGGTTTTACTTCTTCCTTTCCAATTTGTATCCCTTTGATCTCCTTTTGTTGTCTTATTGCTCTAGTTAGAACTTCTAGTACTATATTGAATAGATATGGGGAGAGTGGACAGCCTTGTCTTGTTCCTGAATTTAGTGGTATCGCTTTGAGTTTCTCTCCATTTAATTTGATGTTTTGCTGTTGGCTTGCTATAAATTGCTTTTATTATGTTTAGAAATGTTCCTTGTATTCCTGATCTTTCTAAGACCTTTATCATGAAGGGGTGCTGGATTTTTGTCAAAGGCTTTTTCAGCATCTAAGGAGATGATCATGTGGTTTTTTTCTTTCAGTTTGTGCAGTGAGCTCCTTGGCCAGCGAGGAAGAAAGACCACCACTTGAGGATTCTTCTCAGATCACACTTTATTGAAGCGCCTCTTGGTTAAGGGAGAGCTGAAGGTGAGGGGCCCCGAAGACTAAAATGCAGCTGCTTATATGGGGATTCAAGCAAACGGGTCAGTCTGTGATTGGATCCCGCCAGAATGCGAGCACGGGGAGCCGCGGGATAGGCTGAGGACATAGAGCCAATTACCATACTTGCGCATGCGCGGAGCTTAGGACACGTAGTCCTAGGAGCATAGCCAATTATGGAGTTGTTTATAGATGGGCTACCAGGAATTCAGCGCCATCTTAGAATGGCGGCTTCCTACAAGTTTGTTTATATGGTGTATTACATTGACTGATTTTCGTATGTTGATCCATCCTTGCATCCCTGGGATGAATCCTACTTGGTAGTGATGGATAATTCTTTTGATGTATTCTTGGATTCGGTTTGCCAATATTTTGTTGAGTATTTTTGCATCAATGTTCATGATAGAGATTGGTCTGTAGTTCTCTTTCTTTGTTGCATCTTGTGTGGTTTGGGTATCAGGGTAATTGTAGCCTCATAAAAAGAGTTTGGTAGTGTTCCTTCTGTTTCTATTGTATGGAACACTTTGAAAAGTATTGGTATTAGTTCTTCTTTGAAAGTCTGGTAGAATTCTGCACTGAAACCATCTGGTCCTGGGCTTTTTTTTGGACGGGAGACTTTTGATGACTGTTTCTATTTCTTTAGGTGTTATTGGTCTACTTAGATGGTTTATCTGGTCTTGATTTAATTTAGGTATGTGGTATTTATCCAGAAAATTGTCCATTTCTTCCTGGTTTTCCATTTTTTTGGAGTAGAGGTTTTTGAAGTATGATCTGATGATTCTCTGGATTTCCTCATTGTCTGTTGTTATCTCTCCCCTTTCATTTCTGATTTTGTTAATTTGGGTGCTCTCTCTTTGCCTTTTGGTTAATTTGGCTAGGGGTTTGTCTATCTTGTTAATTTTTTCAAAGAACCAACTCTTTGTTTCATTGATTTTTTTGTATTGTTCTCTTGTTTTCTATTTCATTGCTTTCAGCCCTCAAACTGATTATTTCCTGGCGTCTATTTCTCCTGGGTGAGTTTGTTTCTTTTTGTTCTAGAGCTTTCAGTTGTGCTGTTAATTCATTGGTGTGAGATTTCTCCATCTTCTTTATGTGTGCATTTACAGCTATGAATTTTCCTCTTAGCACTGCTTTCATAGTGTCCCATAAGTTTGGGTATGTTGTACTTTCATTTTCATTGAATTCTAGGAAATCTTTAATTTCTTTGTTTATTTCCTCCTTGACCCATTGATGTTTCAGGTGGGCATTATTCAATTTCCATGAGTTTGTAGACTTTCTATAATTTTTGTTGTTGTTGAAGTCTAACTTTAAGGCATGGTGGTTCAATAAGATACAGAAGGTTATTCCATTTTTTTCGTATCTGTTGAGATTTGTTTTATGGCCAAGCATGTGGTCAATTTTTGAGAAGGTTCCATAAGGTGCTGAGAAGAAGGTATATTCTTTTGTGTTAGGATGGAATGTTCTGTAGATATCTATTAAGTCCATTTGAGTCATAACATCTGTTAGGTCCTTTATTTCTTTGTTAAGTTTCAGTCTGGTAGATCTGTCTTTTGGTGAGAGTGGTGTGTTGAAATCTACTACTAATGTGTGGGGTTTGATGTGCATTTTAAGCTTTAGTAGTGTTTCTTCTATGAATGTGGGTGTTTTTGTATTTGGGGCATAAATGTTTAAAATCGAGACTTCATCTTGGTGGATTTTTCCTGTGATAAATATGTAATGTCCATCCTGGTCTCTTTTGATGGACTTTAGTTTGAAGTCTATTTTATTAGATATTAGGATAGCTATACCAGCTTGTTTCCTAGGTCCATTTGCTTGGAAGGCCTTTTCCCAGCCCTTTACTTGGAGGTAGTGTCTGTCTTTGAAGTTAAGGTGTGTTTCTTGTATGCAGCAAATGGATGGGTCCTGTTTTCTTATCCATTCTGTTAGCCGGTGTTTTTTTATAGGTGAGTTCAGACCATTGATATTGATGGATATTAATGACCAGTGATTGTTAATTCCTGTTATTTTCTGTGGTTGTGTTGTGTTGTCCTCCATTGGTATATGTTGGTGTGGGATTATCTATTGCCTGAGTTTTCATGGATGTGTTTAGCTTCTTTGGGTTGGATTTTCCCTTCTAGTGCTTTCTGTAGGGCTAGGTTTGTGGACAGGTATTGATTAAATCTGGTTTTATCCTGGAATATTTTGTTTACTCCGCCTATGGTGATTGAGAGTTTTGCTGGTAAAATAGTCTGGGTTGGCATCCGTGGCCTCTTAGTGTCTGCATTACATTTGTCCTGGACCTTCTAGCTTTTATAGTCTCTATTGAGAAGTCTGGTGTTATTTTGATGGGTTTGTCTTTATATGTTACTTGGTCTTTTTCCTTTGCAGCTCTTAATATTTTTTCTTTGTTCTGTGTGTTTAGTGTTTTAATTATTATGTGGCGAGGGGACTTTTTTTTGGATCCAACCTATTTGGTGTTCTGTAAGTTCTTGTATCTTCGTAGGTATTTCTCTCTTTAGGTTAGGAAAGTTTTCTTCTATGATTTTGTTGAATATGTTTTCTGTACCTTTGAGTTGGTATTCTCCTCCTTCTTCTATCCCTATTATTCTTAGGTTTGGTCTTTTCATGGTGTCCCAAATTTCTTGGACGTGTTGTGTTACAACTTTTTTGTCTTTAGTGTTTTCTTTGACGAATCTATTTTCTCTATTGTGTCTTCAGAGATTCTCTCTTCCATCTCTTGTGTTTCATTGGTTATGCTTGTTTCTGTAGTTCCTGCTCATTTAGTCAAGTTTTCTATTTCCTGCATTCCCTCAGCATGTGTTTTCTTTATTGTCTCAAATTCATTTTTCAGATCTTAGAATGTTTCTTTCATCTGTTTAATTGCTTTTTTTTGGCTTTCCAATTTTTTGTTCTTTTTTTCTTCCATTTCTTTAAGAGAATTTTTTATTTCCTCTTTAATGGAGTTTTTCATTTCCTCTTTAAGGGAATTTTTTATTTCTTCTTTAAGAGCCTCTATCATCTTCCTAAAGTCATTTTTAGGATTGATTTCTTCTGTTTCTTCTGTCTTGGTATGTTCAGGTCTTGCAGGTGTAGAATCACTACATTCTGATGTTGCCATATACGTCTTTATGTTGTTGCCTGTATTTTTGCACTGGCATCTACTCGTGTCTTCCTCTGCTTGGTGCAGGCAGTGTCTGTGTCTGAAAGTGCCTCTATTGTTCTAATTTTTAGTCTTTGTTCACTAGGAGTTCTTGGTTAAATTGGTGCTGTTGGGCTGTTTCTTTGGGAGCAGCTGATCTCAGTTGGTAAAGTACATACTTATTCTGGCGATCTGGTTCGGTAGTGAGCAGCTCCTTCTTCTGTGTTCTCAGGTCACATTTTTGCTCATTTGTCAACTCCTCAGCTGATCTTGTTTCCTCAGACTTCAAACTGTAGGGATCTGAATCCTCTCCTGGATGGATTTCAGCTGAGGGGGGTAGTCTCACCAATACCTCCAAGTTGTTGGGTTTCACAGGATCAGCAGCTGGGCCCTGGGTTGGCCTCAGACAGGGTGTTCAGATCTGTTCTGGTTCCATCCCATGGAGGTAGCTTCTTCCCCGGGTGTTGGGATTAAAGGTGTCCCGGTTCCAAGTTCTTGATTAAGAGTTTGTTTTCACTAACTCTTCAGCGGGTAATAGCTCAGTTTATGGTCTTTATTGCAACTGTGTTTTGGCTGCTGCCTGCCGGGCTTGTCTGTCTCTGCCCCCTATATTTTTAATCAACATAACTTTGGAAATCATATGACATAATATATTAAATTCAGTATAATAATGAAACATATAGAGGTTGAAAAGATGGATCAAAGGTTAAGAGCACTGATTGTTTTTCCAGAGGACACACATTCATTTCCCAGAACCAAAATGGCAGTGAACAAACATCTATAACTCCAGTTCCAGAGGGTCCAGTATCATCTTCTAACCTGTGCTTTCATTGCACAAATGTGGTGCAACATTGTACATAAAGGCAAACATCAGGACACTTCAAAATACATAAATCATTTTAAAAACAATGATACATATAATACAATATTTTTTAAATATGCAGGTAGAGATTGCATAGGCCCTTTGTACTTGTCTTCTCAAATCACTTAAGTATTCTTATTGGTCATAATTGATATCTCTATTTTGAATTTATATTTCTTACATCTTACTTTTTATAATATACAGTCTTACAATTTTAAAACTGATAATATTTTCACAGGAAATTCAGTTATATTTCTGAAGAAAAAAATTAATCCAATTATAACTATGTTCATATGAATTAATTAATAGCATTATAGTCCATATTTTAGCTATATTTTCTTTTTTTTTTTTTTTTTTTTTGGTTTTTCGAGACAGGGTTTCTCTGTGTAGCTTTGCACCTCTCCTGGAACTCACTTGGTAGCCCAGGCTGGCCTTGAACTCACAAAGATCCGCCTGGCTCTGCCTCCCAAGTGCTGGGATTAAAGGCGTGTGCCACCACCGCCCGGCGCTATATTTTCTTGTTAATGAAATATCAGCATTTCAGATTAATGGTCATTTTTGATATTTAACTAAAATTACATGAGTTTTCATGTCTCCTCATAATTATGTCTTGAAATGGCATATTGTGATGATTGAACAATTTGGCTGGATTTAGAATCATCTAGGAGACACAACTCTGAACATATCTGTGAGTATTTTCTAAAGGATTTTAAATGAGTGAGGAAGAGCAGGCAAGAGTGTGAAGCATTGCCCATGGGCTGGGGTCCCTTAATCACCAAGAAAAGAGGAAGTCAGTGGAATATCAGCCTCTATTTTTCTCTGCTACCTTACCTGTGCAGATGATAGTTAAGGACCACCCATCACCAAGCCTGCCTTGCCATCATGGACTACACACTCCAGGAGTAATCTAAAATAAACCCTCTTCCATTAATTACTTCTTGTTAGGTATTTTGTTGTTACAAACAGAAACATAGGCAATACATATATGAAAAAAGTAATTGGTAACATTTTAACATTAGTGCCCAGAAAATAATTGGCCTTAATTCAGACCAAAAGAAAAAAATAAAAGAAAGAAAACAAATTTAATAAATAATGGTTCTTAAAATTCAAGTGTTTCCTGTTAAGCAAACTATTATGATGCAGTTAACAAATTTGATGCACTTTAGCTATGACATATCCCATTAAGAATAAGATTATTTTTCTTCCTACTTCTAATTGAACATAGTGTTGCAGGCAAGCACTCTACCAATTAAATCTTATCCAAAGGCATAAGTAACATGTTTGACTATCATTTACACATCTTGAATTGTATATCTCATTATGATTTGCATTTTAAAATCATTATCTTGGAAGTACTTACAATCATTGGACATGGATGTATGCATTATTGTTCATCAATTTTACTCACCTCCAAAATTATCCAAAATAAAGTATCCTACATGCACAAGTCTGGACATTTGCTAACAAACTACTTTTCAGCAGAAACATAGTTCAGCAGGAGCTGATATCATGCTGTTTCATTTTTTGTAATTACAACAGTATGAAAAAGAATAGAAGCATAAAGATCTAGAAGATGAAATAAACAGGGCATCAAAAGTAGAGAGAAAAAAATTAAATGGACAAAGGGTGAGGAAAAGGAGAGAAATACATTAGAACAGGCAAGAAAAAATAAGCAGCAATTTAATAAAATCTTACTAGCATTACTATGAAATGTTTATACAAATTACTTTTTAAAATCCACATAATAATACTGAAATTATACTAATTTATGGATATTACAGATGAGAAAAAAATCAACATTTGGCAAATGTGAATAACTTGGTGAAGCTTGTTCAGGACATGAGGTAAGTACTTCAGTAGGAACCCAGGTTTTCCTGTCTCCCAGGAAAACAGGTATTTTTCATTTATTGCATCAGATTTCTGTCCTCTGTTTCACATTGTTCCTTACCTTAGTATTTCTGCCACTTTCAAGACGAAATATGATTACAGTGTCTGTAAAATGGCTGAAACTATATCAACTCATCTAAATGTTGTACTTGCACCAAAGCTAGCAGCATTATGCTACTCTGTTGGGCAGTTGATCATTTGCACATAGTTTTGTGCACACTTTAAACAAAATGAGTTGTTAAAAATACTTATTTTTCTAGTATGGAGCATTCAGCCCTAAATGAGATGTCTCCATCAAATCTTTCCTTTCATAGTTCATGGAATCCAGAGGGGATGGAGTACACCAAGAAAACAAGGACCACTAAACAACAGAATTGATACACATATGAACTCCCAGAGACTGAGGCAGCATGCACAGACAGGGCTTGCATAGGACTGCACAGGGTGGGTTCCTAGAGCTGAAAGGAGAAGTGAACACATGCCCCTATCCATAACCCCGACACAATCTCGAATGGATAGCCACTTGCAAAAGAAAATGTGGTTTCTTCCAAAGGTGGCTCACTGTAGAAACAAACTACATCTAAGGGCAGGCTGCACGGCCAGCAGCAAAAGATCCAAAAGAAACAAAGGACATCCCCTTCAGAGGTTTCTGGTTTCATAAAGTTGTGCCAAGGTTCTTCATTTAAAAAATAATTTTATTTTATTATTTTTTATTTATTATATTTTATTAACATATGCTTTCTTCTTTCTTTTTACCCTGCAGGTCCACTGCATATATATTATGACTTCCAGTTTAATGTGTTTATGGGATTCCTGAGTATGTGAACTACTGTGTATTTATTTCTTCTGACTTTCTATTGGGATCTTTCCCTTCTATTGTTTGTTGGGGGCAATTCCATTGTGTTAGTTTTGGTCTTAGGTTTTTTTTTTTTTTTTTATAAAGCCTCTTTGTTTTCTAATAGGAAACAAAAGGGAGGGATCTGGATGGAAGAGGAAGTAAGGTAGTATTGGTAGGAGTAGAGGGGAGGGAAACTACATCAGGACATATTATGTGCAAAAGAAATCTATTTTAAATAAACGGAAAAGAAGAAAAAATTTTCTTTTAATTAATTTATCTAGCTCTGTATTTTCATATTAACAGATACACTTTGATTTTAGGAGATTTGGCTGATTTTAGTGTGCAACATAAAAAGGACAAATTATCTGAATAATTTTGTGAAAATATGATTATTTGATCTTTATGAAGAGTGTAGTTATAGAGAAATTACTACTAATGTGTAGCTTCAAAATACAACCTGAAACCATGGGGTCTTACCATCTAGTGGAGGGTAACAAAGAGCAGTGATGGCAGACTCTTATATTGGGGGTTCTATGAAAACCTAGAACCAAAAACTCAAAGGAAATAATCCCTTCTGGTGCTGGGGTTTTTATTTGCTATCATGAGGACTGAGGATGTCTAGTAAGTGTAGTATCCCTACTGTAGAGTAATAGGGTAACTCCATTCAGTCACTCTCTCTCTCTTTCTATTTAGGTAGATAGATAGATAGATAGATAGATAGATAGATAGATAGATAGATAGATAGATAGATAGATAGATGTAGATAAACATAGATGTAGACATCTTAGAAATCTACAAATAAAATTTGGTTGTTTGAGAGGTGAGTTGAATCCAGAAGGCATTAAATACATGACTATGATCAAAATATATTGTATGAAACTAACAAAGAATTAATAATATTGTTTTAAAAGGAGGCAATTTTATATGAAACATACATTCAAAATAAAATTATTCCAATAGGAAATAATATTAAAATTAAAGTAATATGTTCCTGTATTTTTCATTAAAATACATTTGAAGGATTACTTTAGCAATGAATCAATGTGCTGAAATAATAGCATGCTTTCCTAACATGGATGAGTCTCAGATTTTAATCTGGGGCATAGCAAAACAACAAAGAACTCAATTTAATTTTTTGAAATATGTACTTTAAAACATTCTAGAAGAATAGACTTCTACATAACTTGAGTAATTTAACAAAAAGTTAATGTTTATTCCCCTGATAAAGTATACTTTTTTTTTTTTTACTGCATTCATTACATACAGTAGGCCATTTTTCATTTAGGTAGTACACTATCATGCTTTTATTCCAGGTTAATTAATCCTAAGGAATGTGACTAAAATAACTCGGTAGTATGTTTGAGTTGTACCTGACATGTCATTTCCTTTTGACACAATTAAAGTACACATCTATATGTCATAATAGCAAAATCATGCTTAATAAAAATTGAATGGACTTTGGGCTCTGGTCTATAGTGGTAATGAGAGATGCATATTCCTTTTTTGTATATTAGACTTAATTAATGAAATATTTACAAAATTGAAATGCTATCTTCATAATGATTATTACATGAATTGAAATTTACATTAAAATTAAATGAATACATTTGACTGCCAATTAATAAATAAATCAGTAAGCAAGAAAAATCTTAGCATGTTACATTAAAAACATGTGGAAAAGATTTATTTCTTTACATACCAGCATTAACATTTGACCTAATAATAATAATTAAGAAAATAAACATAAACCATCAACCAAATCTGTAATAACCAATTGACTTAATGAATTACTTCATAACTGCACATGCATCATGAAACGATGCTGATTGATTTTATAATAAAGTCAATAAGTGAAAAAAAAATAAATGTGTTCAGGGTACAACATAATAATTACTTATAAAAGCAGTCAGTGCCTCTGTCATGTTAATGTAAAGCATCAATTAAGCAAACTCACATTGAAATAATTCTTACTCCATATAAACATCTGTTCAATTAAGTTCACAAATATTTCCTTATTATGTGTACTTTAATTTTTTTTATGTGGGGGTGGTGCTTCTCCACTGTTCGTGTTTGTTGTTTGTTTTTAGCCACGAGGCAATTACCTCTAACAATTTATGCAAATGATATTAATTACTCTAATGTGATCCAGGAACATTAAAATATTCCTGAATGAAATAAAAATTAACAAGCAAATGTGGAATGTAAATGAGTTAATACATCGCCATATGATTCACTCTCAGGAGATAAATAAAAATTGTAAGATCACATTCTATAGCCTTGTTTGTTGTGAGAATAGTATGACAGCTGGATTACTACCTGATATTTCTTTATTGTTCAGTCTTATAAAATATGGATTCATTGACCACAAAATATTCTCAAGCTATATAGATTAAAATTAATGTATTTTCAAAAACCGAGACTTTTTTTTATGCTGAAAATGTGTGAAAGTTGTTAACACTCTCATTACAAAGCTCAAATTAAGAAAATATTTGATGTTTGGTGATGAAGTTATTATGCAGAATTGTGTTTGAACACAGACATGATAGATGATTGACCCACACGTGTTTCAGGTTAACATTTAACATTGGTCTATTAAATTCAGAATATTAAACTGTATATATATATATATATATATATATTTAACCATTATATATATTATATTATATAATGGTTAAACTTGAACATATAATAATAGCAACATGTATTTATTGTGTATAGTTGGTATAAATTCTGTATTGTTATATATTTTATGTGTTAATATATTAATGAGTTTTGGTATATGGTCTAAGGTCAAATGAAACCTGAAAAGAAGGAAGGTAGGCCACAAGTAAGTCAGGAATAAAGAGGACAATAGACAACAGAAGAAGGAAGGGAAAAATTGATCAAAGGATTCATGAACTGGATCAAAGGAGTCAGACAGACTCCTGATACACAGATAGTTAGGGAAAGAGGGCATTAGACTAGTGAGTAAAGATGTAGCATTTTCAAGATGTCTGACATTTCCTCATCTGAGACAAAAGCCTGGCAGCTTAAAACAAAGGCTTTGTGAGCACTCCCTGACCCCCAACACACCCAACCTTCTCTGTTGGTAGCAGAGAACACCTGCTGACCGAGATGCTGAATTTAAGGCCAACTCAAGGCACAAGCTTGCAACATCTTTGGGTCAACCCTGTCTGTATTCAAATTAAATAACCCTAAATTAGGGAGGAAGACCCTTCAAAGATTTTTAAAATTTCAGTCCTCAAAGAGAAACTGGATTTTAGAGCAAAATGAACCAGATCCAGACCTCTAGGATTGTAATAGGATGGCATCATTGACTTTTACATAGTTATTGATTCATATTAAGTATGTTTAAAAACAAATTAAATATTAAAGCACTTAGTGTTAGTGTGTTAATAAGAAGGCGAGATGAGAAAACAACAATGTACAATCACTGGACTGTCTAACGTTTCTGGCTAGGCAGAGCTCCACAGACAGACCTTTGCTCAAAAGATAGTAATCACCATAATAATTTTTGGAAGTCCTATATCTAGGACACTATAGTGTTGTTAGTACAAGAAATTGTACCGTTTGCATAGACTTTATCACTGAAAGCATAATTAAACTAAAAGATTTTGAACTTGAAAAGATATTTCCCAAGTCTGTGTGAAGGAAACTGTGCTCACATCATTGACTATTGTGGCGGACCCTGAGGGCAGACTTTCAAATTATCTTCATCAAACCAGACAAGGAATATTACACCCAGTCTTTCACATCACCGCATTATACAAAGATATTTTTGTGAGGAACTTATTATTCAAGCTCCCCACAACTTTTTTCTGTTTTTGTTGGTAAATTATCACCTGGTGGTAATAGCTGCTAGGCTTCTTTCCATTCATTTTTAACTGACAGCTCCAAGCCACAAAGGAAAGAGGAATTATAAAAAGAACATTGTAAAACTGTAATCTTATAATACTTATTAAAAACAAATGAAAATATAAGCATAAAAGTGACATGTTAAAATGCATAACAAATTAGTTTATTAATATTCCATTATTTAATGTGAATAAATATGTTCATTATTCCCTATACATGCCATGTATATTATATGTACAGATTACTCAAATTATGCACATAAATATTCAAACACATTATTTACTCATATTTAGTGTAAGCATCATTTTTCTAACAAAAGTCATTTAATTTTTAAAGATGTTTGTTTATGTCATCAAGAAATCATTAATAGAGCTTAATGACTCTAGAAATAGACGGATCTCCATCAATCAATGAATGTAAACCTGAAATGTGGTAACAATAAAAATGTTTTGGTTGTTTACAGTGGCAGCCAAAACAGAGATCTTTCTCCAGAGACTACCACATAAATGGAAGCTTTCCTAACACTGCTGAAGCTTTACCTCATTTGGTAGGAGTGAGCAGCAGGAGTGCACAGGTCACCATAGGAGATTCAATCTCTCTCAATTTATCCTGTGCTTCTCCACTATTCAAGAAGCTCTCTTGATTAAATAAAAATGTCTTCCTTCCCCACTGAAACCTTTACTGTGATTAGCTCTGCTGTTTTCCAGTGGCTTCACTGTTGCCAGAATTTCTGGCCATCCTTAATTTCTCCATTCTATTTCTAGTTTGATTGTTTCATTTCTTACATCTCAAGCATCAAGAATGTTCAGTGCTCTCTGATCATTGTGTAGCAAATCTATAAACACTATTCACTATGGTAAATTTAGTAATAAATTCTCTAAGAATAGCCTTTACTAACATTTGAAAAAAAGGAATACAGGTAATGGATATATAACACTCATAAGTACAGATTCCAATCTATAATGTTTTATTTAGAGAAAGCTCCAAAAGATACATTTAATCCTCACTCTGTTTATATGTTAACACCTTTCATTTGCTTCTGTGAACTCCAGCCCAGGTCCTAATGCTTCCATCTCAGGACAGACATCCTGATCTTGCCCTTTAGAGCTTGTGAGAACTAAGCTAGCCAAAACTGTATTTATCCAGGTCAAATAAGCTTTAGGGGTAAAATAATGTGAGCACTAATAAGGAAAAATAGCTTCAGAGCAGATTATTGTCTCATGAATTATTGTTGGAATAATATTCTCTTTGTAAAGCAAGAAATCAATCAGAGTAAAAGTTAAAGGTGAGTAATGGAACATGGAGATTTAAACAGGATGAGAGGGCATTGTACTTAAGGAAATATAGGAAGCAATAAACACCAATAAAGATCTTTTTTGAAAGTCATGTGGAAACTTACTACTGAATAAGAATCTTAAAATTTATACATATGCATATGTAAATATTTGATTAAATTTACCCTTTAAAAGGATGAAAATGACCTTAGTGTACAACAGATGTTAACAAATTAAAAGTCCAGTGTCAGGAATTGGCTAAGGCCTTTGGAGTTGCTGGCCAATAGGGTCCCATAGATCTCTATGCATTATAGACTATTGCCAATGCTCTTGCATCTACTCCTGGCCCTATTGTTAAAGATATTTCAGGCATATTTCAGGCATAAAAAATTGAGAAATCAGTCTGGTAATCATAAGGAAACTTCATCCCTAGCACTTAACTTTTGTAGTACTAGAAAGTATTATGTATGCTACTGAAGAAAAAAAGTAATCATAAATATTACCTAGCTGTGGACCCTTGAACAACAATAATGACTGGTCTGGAAAGACATAAACTCCCATGTAATGGTGACAAGAATGTCATGGTAGTAAGTAAAAATTGCTTGTGGTGAAATTTTATTTGTGCTGAAGTGTGGTGATATTTTATTTTTATGTTAATAAATAAAGTTTGCCTGGAGATCAGAAGAAATAGCAAGCCATTTTAAAAAACACAAAAGTCAGGTACAGGTAGCACATGCCCTTAATCCTATCACTTGGCAGGCAGAATCTCTCTGTGTTCAAGGCCACACTAGGGAGCAGAGCCAAGCATGGTGACACATACCTTTAATCCCAGTACCAACCATAGAGGCCTGGAGGTCTCTATACAGACAGGCAGTGCCAAGGAAGTGAGGTAGCTGGGCTAAGAACCAATGAGGGCAGAAAAGCAAAGCAATCAAGGCGTGGGTAGACAGGAAGTAGCTCACTTTGGAAGCTGTGGCATGGTGAGGTAAGGTTAGCTGGTGGCTATTCCTATTTCCCTGATCTCTCTAAGGCTTTCACCCCTATATTTGGTTCCGTGTTTTTTGTTTGTTTGTTTTTGTTGTTGTTTTTTTCAAGACAGGGTTTCTCTGTGTAGCTTTGTGCCTTTTCTGGAACTCACTTGGTAGCCCAGGCTGGCCTCGAACTCACAGAGATCCTCCTGGCTCCGCCTCCCGAGTGCTGGGATTAAGGGCATGCAACACCACCGCCCGGTGTTGTTTTTTATTTAACAAGACTACATAGAAATTCAACTACAATTGCTCATTAGATTTAACACCATCTTTACAAAATAAAATCCATGTCTTGGCCTAATATCAGGGCCACGAAAGAATATGTTGTTAGAGAGATCATAGGTTCTAAGTAAAAACTTACAAATATTATTACTCCTACACAATACGTAGTATTAAATTGTAACCCAGTGAATTAGTAGTATACCCAAAGACTAGTGCAACTCTTAACTCTCATGAGTGAAGCATTTCTGAAGTAAATGCCAATTAACTCAAAGACCCACAAATGATAAAAGATAAGAAGAGACTGCAATTCTCAGTTCCACATGAAATATCAATACTATAACTCCCACCTCTAAGGTTTAAGGAAGAGAGAGTGGAACAATTTTTAATAGCAAGTGTTTTCTACAAACAGCCAAACAGTTGTACATATGAATTGAGAGAATTCTTCACAGCATGCACAAGACCAGCCCAAGCTTAATCCATACATAATTTAAGTAGGAAATCCCATTTCTAGGGGTGAAACCTTTAGAAATTGATCATTGTGGGATATGGAGAGTCAGTTTTCTTTAGGGTGTTGATCCTGATAGATCAACCATGCTTCACTGTATAGCTTCAGATCCCAGAATATATAGAAAGCACAAATAGCACCCACTATTTTTAATAACATAAAAAGTTGGGTGTTTGGAGATGCGGCATCTGTGAGGAGTTGTTGAAGAGGTTAACATCAAAAGAGATGTATAAACTTTTCAAAGAATTAATTAAAAATTAAATCAGCATTATGCTGATTTAACAAATTAGTGGTTTTAGAGTCTCATACAATAACCATGTCTTTACTAACACTGGATATTTAGCTGGGATTCTAGTGTCAGGCATGGTCTTTTTGAGTGGTTCCTAAGTTCAGTTAGAGAGCTGTTGGTTACCACCAATGTATGCAGGCCACTGCTACATCTGTAGGGTTACCATGCCATATTGGTTGCTGAGGTGATTCATAGGCATCATAGCTGAGCAGGCCTTTTGGTTGCTTCCCTTATTTGGAAGCTTTCAAGGCACCTTCTGACACCATAAAAGCTTGTCCTCACAGAGGGGGCATTAACATCAACTCTAGTGTATAGTTCTGGGCCCTGTTTCCTAAGTGAATATTATCTTCAGCTGTAAGGATTTAGCTTCCTACTCTGGGAATAACTAAACCAACATAACCCCCAACACCTTTATATAAACATGTCTATAGGCCCATAGATATGTGTAGTGAAGACTCATCAAAACAACCAGTCTTTGCAACAGATGAAGTCAACTACAGAAAATCATATCCAATCAAAATACAGAGTTGGGGAGCTCACTCCCAATGGACACATCTAAAAAGCATTCCTGTAACTAAGGCTTGGGGAAAACTTTGGAAGAGGGGGAAGAAAGATTATTAGAGCCAGAGGGTCAAAGACTCTGCTGTGAGATTGATTAGTAAGATTAGATCTTACTAATATCAAAATCTATGCACATAAATTCTCATCATCATTACTATTCAAATGTGAGCAGAACAAGAATGAAACCAAGGAACATGACAAAATGGATGGAGAAACACCAGGAGTCCCCAACTTTATACAAAGAAATAAAAACAACACAGGGTAGCTTGGGGAGAGATGGATCAGCATCCTAAGGAAAGAATATGCCAGTACCAAATGACTAAACAGGTTGTATTCATAAATATACATACATACACATATAAATATAGGCATACAATAACAATTAGTAGAAAAAGAGGCCATGAATGTGAGAGGGTACAGGAGAGAATATAGAGAGCTTGGAGGAAAGAAAGGTAAAGGAGAAATGTAATTAAATTATAATTTCAACTATGTTAAAATATATCAACTTAGCACTGTATATTTCAGGATATTGTGATCATTTTTTTCTCACTGACCATAACCTCCTTAAGGAGCAGAGACATTTATTCACAATCACCTCCTCCTCTTTTCCTTCAGAAACATGGTAGGTTCACACTCTTATTCTCTGCTCATCAAAATGTTGGAAACCTGCCCGCACAGTGTAAGCACTATTTTAGTTTCTGCACACACCTCTATTAACACTTGCCTCACTCCTGGGTTGTTATGTAAGAAGATTATGCATCGACAACATGATTTCAAGCCTTTAATACAAGAAAAAACTCACACCACCACAAGTAATTATTAAAACATTGTTAATAAGCAAACAATCAGATGAATAAAGATAGAAATTCAGTTTGAGAATAAGATTCTAGAGTGGTGATTGTACCATTGCTCTTTATATATCACAAAATATTCATTATATAAATAATACAGTTTAGTGCTGTAGAAGACGAATATTAGATGAAGTTTCACTCAAATGCTTTTATCATTGAGACATACACTAAGTTTCTGGAATATCTATTAAAGTGAAAAGTTACATAGTCATGTCGAACTTAGCATTCATTTACAAAATTAATCTGCTACAGTCAGATTTATCTTTAGAAAATGAAATAGCAGTTTATCTATATTTTAGTCAAATTTCTATTATATTAATTCATATATTATATTAATACATATGTTAATTATTATACTTTAAAGTAAAAAATTTCTTGGTCAATGTAGTGTTAGTAGGTCATCACAAAAAAAGACAAACTCAATCATCTTTAAAAACAGTTCACCTTTTTGTGGTTCTTCTATTATACAACACACACACACACACACACACACACACACACACACACACACACAAACTTGTTTCCCCTCCCTCCATACACATACCCATCCCTCCACCCCCTCCCACCTCCACCACACACTGAGCATGATATCAAAAAATAATTCAACTGCAAATAGCATCTAAACAATTAAATAATTAACAAATATATCTAAAATGCTATAAAATGAACCTGGATACTCTTTACCAAGAAAATATTTTTATATATAGATAGAATAAAATTTGTAGTCACAGATGGAGTCTAGACATTAGAATACTAAACACTCATATCAGTCTGTCAAATTATATAAAATTTCACAGGAATTTTGCTCTTGAGATGAACAAATAACTCTGATAGTTGATATGAGATTCAAATGTGATTGTGAATACAGTAACTAATTGAAAAATTAAAGGCATTGTGCAAATTTAAATGTTACTATTTCATAACAATATTTTCCTACAATTTATTTGTGTTTATTGATATGGTCCTGAGTAATTTTTTCAGGTTTTTTCATTATATATTTAGAAAGATAATTTTAAACACCCTTGTTCTCATTTTCTTCCTTCAGTGACTAAATTTCCAACATTAGGGTATGATGGTTTTGCCTCCTTCATCACCACCATTCCAAGGATGAGAGACTAAGACAAGTTTTGTGTAGTCCAATGAATTTTAACAGAAGCAGCAATATAACCCATTCCAGCTGCAGCAGCTTGCAGGGTCATTATGCCTTTAGTGCCTTCTTGCTCTCTCTCCTCTCCCCTAGGAGGTACAGTTCTCTTTGGGATATGCTCCTTTAGCCTAAATCCTGGAATGAAGAAAAGTAAGTAACAATAGTGTGGCCACTGTGTACGCCTACATTAACACGGGCAAGAAATAAACCCCTGTCTTCTCAGACTTGTTGACACTGCAAATTGTCACCGAGACCAGGACTCCTTTGAGAATGGTGTGTTTTTAATAATTACATCTAGAAAACAGACATAAATAAGGAGAGTTCTGGGTGAATAGGAAGAGTGTGGATCTTAATCATTTATCAGTCTAAGGAGTTAAAATTATAAGACACATACTAAAAAAAATGCATAAATGTTATTTCTACTCTTGCCCACTACCACCCATCTATACCAATATAATTTTACATACATTTTGGCCCATGGTGTTTATGAATCTTGGTTTTATTCTGTGAGTACTGTTCTGTCTTGTTCAGATGATACAAGTTATTGAATTTACTTTCCTGCTTATTTCCTCTAGAATTAATTGTCACTTTTAATGTTTTGCTGATTTGTTCATGAGCATGTCATTGATTACGCTCTACAGCTTCTGTCAACTGCCTATGTTCTTTCATCTTATTTATTTGCAGCAAATTCTGTTGATTTCATTCTTATAAAAAGTTTGAAAATTCATGAATAACTTTCAAAGGCTTCTAACTTTTACTAGGAAATAGTTGGTGTCTTTGAAATCTCAGACACCCTTGGCATTCATCATTTTCCTTTACCAACATTTCTTGTATTTTCCTGATTTCTTTTTTTCCTGAATTCTTATCTTGTTTTCTCATGAGATTAAAATAAGAATCTGTATTTTTTTTTATTTTAGACAGTAATGTGAACATATCCATGTTTACTGGATCTTTTCATAAAGTCATCAGACTAATGTATAAACCATATAATAATGGTAAAATATCAGACTTGTTATATAGAAGATATGTAAAAGTTACATGGTGGGTAAATGTCATAAAATGATACTGCATTCCTTTATTTTCTGTCTAAGTTTATTTCCGTGTTTTGGTCAAAACAAAAAAATTGATATTTACACACTGGAAACATCTTTATTCTTTCTTTTTTGCTGACTGTTTAACTGAAGGATTTTGTAGTTAGACATAAGTCTGTATAAAATATTTTCAAAACATTTTTCTGCTTGTTGAAATGTTTGAAGCTATTCATTAGCAATATTAATTTTCTTGGCCTTCTTTTATATATCCACACCCTTTCCTTGAAACTTGACCAGAATAATATAAAATTTCAGTGTTTTATGACACAGTGAAGATGTCTTTACATTTCACTATCATTATAGTAGTTTGTTAAACTCTTTCAAGTATTTGCATTCCTTTCTCCACATCCTATCTATTTTAATTGTTTCCATAAACAAAATGTAAAGCTTACTCAGAAATCTGAGGAGACTTAGATCTGAAATCACAGCCTGGAATAGCTGAAGTTAACTATATAATGCATGCCCTCTTCTGTACTTGGTAGAGATAACTTGTGGAAATTTTATTAGTTTCAAACTCTAATAAAATGTTGCCTACGGTATGTCACACTTTTCCTGTACAATAACCTGTCCTTTCATCTTTCTGGATGGTTCATTGTTCATGAAGGAAGCTAGTATTGTTTAATCCATCACTTTCTATGAAATAAGTTGAAATAGTTTGGCTCAGAGTATTTAAAAGTATACTAAGGTTAAAAGTTTATGTCATGTAACATATATAAATTTGGAAAAACCAAACTCCAAAATTATTTGAGGGACATAGGTTTTCAAGAATAATATGAGCAAAGAGGTAATTTAACAATAACTAAAGGACCTCCAGTCCAATATTTATATAAATACATTTTATAACTTAATTGATCTAGACCATTTTAGTAGGGGAGATAAAAAGGTATGTATTTCATAGTACTTTTAATGAATTTATCATTTAGCTAAAATAATGATAATAAATTCACAATATCTAGTTCTAGATCACTTTGCAAAGATTGCAGTATTATTTTATGACATGTATTCCCACTAACAACCTTTACATATCTTTTGTGATAACAAGTCTGATGTCCTACCATTATTATATGGTTTATACATTAGTGTGGTGACTTTATTAAGAGAATCAGTAAATCTAGATATGCTCATATTACTCTCTTGAACAAGGAAACCATAGATTCTTATTTTAATCTCATGACAAAATAAATATTAATAGTTTCGTTTCATTCTTCTCTTCTTCTAATGCAATACTCTGCTATGAACACATTTTTTTCTTACAGCTTTAGCAAGAATTTATATTACTCCTGTATCTGTCCAAGCATTTACTGAGGTTAGTGATCTTTTCTATTTTATAACATAACTCAATAAAAAATCACTGTTTAGAATAATCCATAGTACAAGATGATTACTGATTTGTTATTTCCTATGGACAAGTAACAGAGGGACATGTAATACTGATGGAGCTGTGAAAGTGCACAGAGAATGGAATCATCTGAAAGTAAGAAAAAAAATCTTCAAGAAAATCAAATCATCAGAAGCTTAAAGCAGATGGCTACATAATTAGGAAGATGAGACAAATGAACACTAGTATCAAGTTCAATTTTTTTCCTTATTATATATTCCGGAATCCTAGCAGAGGTAATGATTCTGTTCACCTTTGTTAGAACTTCTATATCTGATCAAATTAGCATCTCATAGTAATTACCAGAGAGTAGATAGTTCTTCACAAATGTTCCTGAAGAACTGTCTCCTAGGGGGTTCTAGATCCTGTCAACATAGCAGTTAACATTAATGATCTTTGTATGATCATTATATGTCCATAAGTTATCTTGGTGTTTGATAAAATAAAATCAATACTATTTTATGCCAGGTGTTATCATTGAAGTTAGTTAAGTCTTTTTGTTTTCAGGTAGTATGTTCATACATGAAATCAGAAATCTGCTTTTAGCCACTATCAGAACTTAACATGAAACTTAATGGGAAGATTCATTCTTTCTTTATTTTTGAATGACCTTGTTTTAAATGTGATTATTTATTTAATAATCTATGCATTCAAAATAAGTCATATGACTATTGCATACTAATTACTTGTGACATGGTAATGAATCAAAATGCAATTCTAGAAGATGGAGACTTTGTTTTTAGAAGTACTACTATAAACTCCTCCTAAACAGGTATTGAAGGCCAGGAGATTCAGGAATCTTTTTCAGGAAATACTTGTTGAATAACATTAGAGAAGATATTTTATTTCAGTTAGAACTGCATGGGATTCCCACCATACCAAAAAAAAAAAAAAAAAAAGACAAACTGTAAACTATGTTATTTCATCTTGAGTGTGGTTATGAGACACTATTACCATGCATAAAAATGTTTGTATTTCCTGTAAGGGACGTAAACAAAATATCAAATGTGAAAAAAATCTCAATTTGATAAACTTCTAATTCCTTTTCTTTGGAGCAACATTTCGTTTGAATTTTGTCACTGTAATAAAATCTTATAAATACAATTGGGGGCTAGAGACATGGCTCAGAGGTTAAAAGCACGGACTGCACTTCCAGAGGTCCTGAGTTCAATTCCCAGCAACCATGTAGTGGCTCACAACCACCTGTAGTAAGATCAGATGTGCTCTTCTGGTGTGCAGAAGTACATGCAGATAGAGCACTTGTATATATAAAACAAATCTTAAAAAAAAATTGGGGGCTGGATAGATGGCTCAGAGGTTAAGAGCACTGGCAGCTCTTTCAGAGGTCCTGAGTTCAATTCCCAGCAACCACATGGTGGCTCACAACCACCTGTAATGAGATCTGGTGCCTTCTGGCCTGCAGTGACACATGCAGGCAGAATACTGTACACATAACGAATAAATAAATCTTAAAAAAAAACAATTAAGAGAGAGCATATTTATCTGACACACAGCTTCAGCAGCATCAATCCAAAATTGACTGGCTCCAAAGCTTTTAGGTCTATTGTAATATCAACCCATAATGGAACCAAAGCCTGGCCACAGAAATTCCTTCATGCCATGTAGCTAGGAGGCAAAGAACAATATCTGGAGAGGGTCAGAGCCAAATTGTCCTTCAGAAACATTCCTAGTGATTTGATTTCTGAAATGGGCTCCAGCTGCCACAGTTCTACCATCTCAAATAGTGTAATTAAATTATAAATATCTGTTTCTCATGGGTTGGGCTATGCCCCACCTATAACCTTAACTACAAATGGTTCTACACTGACTGTGACAAGAATCAACAACGATGACTTTGTTTCAAAAGGTGGTTATGACCACCTGTTGCTGCCTTATTATGACCACCTTGCAACCATATCTTTGTTTCAGATTATTAACAACTTGTTATACTTATGTTCTGCTTCTGTAACTCCACCCAATTATCTGCCAAATTCCGTATTTGGAAATCCCTCCTTCTGAAGTATAAAAACTCTTATCTCACCCATGTACAATGCTGATCTCCTGAACCCTGACTTTAGGGAAAGAATACATACATGAATACAAAAAGCTTGATTTAATTAATTGTTTGATTGAATAAATTTGGTCATTATTTGTGTCAGCGGTCCTTCTCCTTGTATCCATGGGATCAATGCTTTAGGGCAATGAAAGTGTTATTTTAAAAAAAAAAATTTTAAGATAAAATATGAGCTGTTAGTAAAATAGTACTACTATCATATACTTGTCAGTTTCAAACACCTTAGCTCAAACACTTAAACTAAAACTTGAGCTATACCATGTAGGTAGTTGATTCATAACAAAAATGAACAGCTGAATATTCTTCATTGAACATAGGCAATACTGAAACAATTATGAATAGACGTTTATAAATTGGAAGGCTTCAAACAATGCAAACATACTGGGCAGACATCCATGACACAATGCATTAAAGAACTGAGATAGTTGAGGAAGAACTCAAAAGGGGAAGAAATAGAATAAAAAATTTATTATTGGAACAAAAATTTCAATTTCTAAATAAACTACCAGCTGCTGTTGTCATAGATTCAGTAAAAATGTGGGAGCCTGCTATTGCTTGTGGGGAAATTGAGGGAGCCTGCTATCTTGTGGGGAAATCTAAGTGTGGCATCCTGAGTTGTTATGGAGAATAATCTGATATATAATAAAGAAACTTAAGTGCCAATACAGTAGTTATAGTGGAAGAAAACAGGGAGTTTCCAGATAAAGTCCAACTAGAGTAGCCTCTCTGCCTCTGGAGGACTTATATTTCAAGATCCCCTGTGTATGATAAAAATCACAGATAAGACTTTAGGGTTATTTCTAATATTGGGTTAGGAAGTCTTGATATCCTTAGTGACCCATATCTTCCAGTGAGGTTCTACCTGATACAGGCTTCATAACTTCCCCAAACAGCATTGTCTGGTTCAGACACAGATTTCAAACATGAGCCTTGCATAATAACATTTCCTATTCATACCAGAATATTCTTCCCCGCTATGAATCTGCCCATGGGTATCTCAGGATGCAGAATGCATGCAACATGACTTCAGAAGTCACCATAGTAATGAACAGTACCAATGCTTTCCAATACTTACATCAAACATTTCTTTTAATAGTCAAGACTATCCCTTAAAGTGGAGCACAGAAATAAATTACACACTTCGGAAATACAAGAGTGTGAAGGAAACTTTCTCATCTTTAAGGGGAAAAATAGATAAATGCAAAAGGTTATTAAACCAAAGCAAGACTAAAAGAAAACCAAAATCAATCAGGAAAAGCATCAAATCCTGAAACTATTTGTCTAATATTTGGGGCTGAGAAGCCTGCCTGACTCCATTTTGCTATTGGAGTCCTTTTGCTGTTTTGCTGTATTGTTAAAGTAAGTCTCCATTTACTGTAAGAGCTTTCTGGGTGCTGCTGGTAGCAATGGCTTTACTAGGGGCCACAAGAGAATAAAGCAGATGACAATTAATAATTCAGGTGTTGACCCACTAGAGGAATAACCCTCTGTGGAGGAATCTCTGCAAGGTTTACAAGACCACACAGTCTCTGCAAACCTGTTGCTTATGTCTTTAATTTCTCTCCCATACCACTATATTTCTTCCCTAGAAACAGTTATGGTTGTTTTCCACTGTTTGTGTGTTTATCTTATGAAAATATTCCATCTATTGGACACACATATAGCTGTGGATGGTCAGGAAGATGATTTCTGCTTAAGCTGTATAATTCTGATGAATAGAAAAAAATACTAGGATATTTTGCATTACTCAGATTGACACAGGAAAGTAATAGTATTCTCAGTCACAAAGACATCTAATTTTAGACTTCAAAACAAATTCAAAACAAGCTGGTTACCCCTGGAGATGAAATCACCAGCACAAATTCTCAGGTGTCTCTTGTTCAATCAAGATCAGGCATGGACAACTTTGGCAGACAAAACCTCTTGCAGTAATGGACTTTCTGCATGTACTCCTAACCTCAAGGTTTAGCCATCTAACTATTTATTGTTTAAGTCCTGAATTTCAGTGTCATTCCTCATCTGGGAATACTAACAACTTAGTGCTATGTGTTTACTTTACTCACCATGCCTGGTCAGGGCACACTACCTAGCCTGAGAGAAACTGTGTGACTTATCATGTGTTATGAGAATGGGTCATACCCTGAAAATGTAATTTATGATTTTCCAGAGTTTGGTGATTGAAGGGTGTATGTGTCCTGAAAGGGAGATGTACCTGAGTGTGTAGAGAAGTGTGAGAGAAAAGATGTAAGAAGTGTGAGATAAGTGTGAAGAGATGTAGCAGAGTAGGTAGAAAGATATAGAAGATGTAGCTCTATAGAACAGAGTGTACTGGGTAGCCATTCCAGCTTGGTTCTGGAAGTTCCAACCCCCACTGAGACTCTGGCAACTGTCACGCCTACGAGGCGGGGTGAGGGGAGGCGCCTGGGGACCCGAGAGCTGGATGGGCCAGCGCTCGCTCTGGGCGCTCTCTCGGTGCCGGAACGCTGACCGGTGCAGATTGACTGTGCAGAGCTCCGGAGAACACCGCTGGACTGCATTACACCTTCCCCAGACCCTGTGACCTACCCAATACTTAATTTGTGAGTTACGCCATTAAATAAATATCCTTTTAACTACGTGGAGTGGCCAAAATAATTTCTCTAATATCTGGCGCTCACGTGGGGCTGGAGAGATGGCTCAGAGGTTAAGAGCACTGACTGCTCTTCCAGAGGTCCTGAGTTCAATTCCCAGCAACCACATGGTGGCTCCCAACCACCTGTAATGAGATCTGGTGCCCTCTTCTGGCCTGCAGTCACATATGCTGTATACATAAATAAATAAATCTTTAAAAAAAAAAAAAAAAAAGCCCGGCTAGCTCAGTCGGTAGAGCATGAGACTCTTAATCTCAGGGTCATGGGTTCGTGCCCCACGTTGGGCGCCAGATATTGGAGAAATTATTTTGGCCACTCCACGTAGTTAAAAGGATATTTATTTAATGGCGTAACTCACAAATTAAGTATTGGGTAGGTCGCAGGGTCTGGGGAAGGTGTAATGCAGTCCAGCGGTGTTCTCCGGAGCTCTGCACAGTCAATCTGCACCGGTCAGCGTTCCGGCACCGAGAGAGCACCCAGAGCGAGCGCTGGCCCATCCAGCTCTCAGGTCCCCAGGCGCCTTCCCTCACCCCGCCTCGTAGGCGTGACAGTTGCCAGAGTCTCAGTGGGGGTTGGAACTTCCAGAACCAAGCTGGAATGGCTACCCACTACAACAGAGATGTGTATGTAGGGCAGAAATGTGTGAGTAGAGGGGGGTGAGTGAATGAGTAAGTGAATGAGAGAGTGTGTAATAGTGAGTGAATGATATGGTAGTGTGTGAAGGAATGTAGCAGACCAGAGAGAAGAAATTTGTTTAGAAGAGAGATGTGGAGCTATGTGAAAAAGAGATGGAACTGGATAAAAGTGGCTGTGTGGAAAACATATGGAGGATGTAACTGTGTGGAATGTAACTATGTGGACACAGAGAGATTTTCAGGGAGGATTTTTTAAGATGAAGTAAAAGAGAAAGTTGCCATCAGAAAGAGTTTGTGGTTCCTAATTTTCTCCTCAGATAGAAAAGTCTAGCCCTTATCACATTCATGGATTTTTTGCTTTCCCTGGAGGCAGTCTTGGAGCATGCTCTTCAAAGGCCCCCAATAAGTGCTGAGTTTCCTGGTGCTAGGGAAACTCCCAGTAATCCACAAGGATGACCTCAGCTACAATTCCTAGCAATGTAGGAATGGGTACCTGAACTGGCCTTCTCCTGTAATCAGATTAGTGACTACCCTAATTGTTATCATAGAACCTACATCCAGTAACTGATGGAAGCAGATGCAGTGATCCATAGCCAAGTACTGGGTTGAGCTCCTGGAGATCAGTTGAAGAGAGAGAAGAGGGATCATATGAGCAAGGGGGGGGGGTCAAGATCATGATGGGAAAAACCATAGACACCTAACTGAAGATAGTGGGAGCTCAAGGACTCTGGAATGATAGTTGAGGAACCTGCATGGGACCAAACTAGGCCCTCTGAATGTGGGTGACAGTTGTGTGGTTTGACTGGTTTGTGGAGCCCCTGGCAGTGAGACTAGGACTTATTCTTAGTGCCTGAACTGGTTTTTGGAGCCCATTCCCTATGGTGAGATGCCTTGCTCAGCCTTGATGCAGGGGGGAAGGGCTAGGCCCTGCCTCAACTTGATATGTTAGACTTTGTTGGCTCTTGGAGAGGCTCTACTCCCCCGAGGAGTCGATTGGGGTGGGGTGGGAATTGGGGGGGTGGGAGAAAGGAAGGGAGGGGGAACTCAGGTTGGTATGTAAAATGAAAATAAATTTTAATTTAAAAAAAAAAAAGAGCTGAGTTTCTGTTTTTATGTTTCCATTTCCTGGAACCTGACCTTTAACCCATGACCATGACTTTCAACCCATACCTTGACTGTTTCTAATCAGTGATCACATGATAATGACTTTTCCACATGATGATTACTTTTTGAAAATTTTCTGTACATTCCTCACTACACCATTGTCTAATTTCTGTAAACCTTCTTTGCAATTACTCATGATTTTCCTCTTTCAAAGTGTCCTGAGAAACAGACTCAATAATTGTTACTGTTCTGTAATGGAACTTCAGAGTTAGTAGTCGCTGGCCATCTCTTTGGGGTACCCAAATAAAAGAAAGCTTGCTTTAATTTGACCCAAAATTGTAGGACTGGTTTTACTTTGGTCTGTTGAAATTACCAATGCAAATGATGCAACATCTCAATGGTAAGGCTTAGATGAGCCCATCTCTCTATCTCTGCAGCCTATCCCATTTTTTGTCTCTCTTCAAGCCTGGATCCACTCCATGTATGTAGTTTTCTTCAGTGAATATAATATATGTGGTGGTTTGAATGAAAATGGCCCCCATAGGGTCATTGGGGTGGAACTATTTGGAGGTGTAGCCTTGTTGAAGTAGGTGGGGCTTTGTTCAAGGAGGTAGGATACTGAGTTTAGCTTTGAGGTTTCAAATGCTCAAGCCAGGCCCAGTGTCACTCTCTCTTCCTGTTGCCTGCCTATATGGATGTAGAATGCTTGGACCCTTCTCTAGCACCATGTCTATCTGCATGCCTCCATGCTTCCCACCATGACAATAATGGACTAAACTTCTGAACCTATAAGCCAGGTCCAATTTAATGGTTTCCTTTGTAAGAGTTGCTATGGTCTCTTCATACCAATAGAAACTCTAACTGAGACACCATGTTTCCTGCTTCTGCAACAACTTGGGTTTCTATTGCAACTTAGAGTTCATTATGACATTTTAACACAGTGTTCTTCCTGGACTACATACATTCTGGCCTCAATACCTCTATGAAATTGTGAAACAAATATTCCTCTCCCACTTCCTCATTCATCTTTCATGCCTACAAAACTGGCAGTATGTGGACAACATTACCAATTTTTTGCTGCCACTTTGAAATAGACTTTGCCCCCATTGGACCTCAGCCTGTGTTAGCTTTGTGTGAAGCCCTAGGGAAACACTTCATGTGACAGTTGCTTTCAAAAAACAGGAATCCTCTTCAGCATCCTGATCTTGGGGTTCTCTCCTTTCATGAAATTCTCTTTTCCCAAATTGGAGTATTTGAGAATTGATTCTTTCTCTCAGAGCACCAGTCTTACAGCCTAGTAAAAAGCAGGACAAATCTCTTTAATCGAGGTAATCTCTTTAACAATTATGGAGTTTTTTTTGTCATTCTTCTTCTTTAAAACTTGAAATTTGCACACAAATTTCCTCACCAAACTTTCCTTTTAAAATAAATGTGAAATTGGAGAATATATTGTATGAAAAAATCCATTTTCAATCAAATAAGTAAATAAGTATTATAAAATAATTTTGGGGCCCCCAACTGGATCAGGCCCTCTGAATAGGTGAGACAGTTGATTGGCTTGATGTGTTTGGGAGGCATCTAGGCAGTGGTACCAGGTCCTGGGCTCGCTGCATGAGATAGCTGTTTGAAACCTGGGACTTATACAGGGACGCTTGGCTCAATCTGGGAGGAGGGGACTGGACCTGCCTGGACTGAGTCTATCAGGTCGATATCAGTCCTCAGGGGTGGCCTTGATCTGGAGGAGGTGGGAAAAGGGGGTGGGCTGGGGAGAAGGGGAGGGGGCAGGAAGGGGGAGAACAAGGAAATCTGTGGCTATTATGTAGAACTGAATAGTATTGTAAAATAAATAAATAAATAAATAAATAAATAAATAAATAAATAAATAAATAAAAAAAATAATTTTGATCAACTTGATATATTGTGCAAAAAAAATCTGAACAGGTAAAATATCTAGGGCAAGACTTAATGTTGCCCTCCCATATTATTTGTTTCATCAGTCAAATTAGATAATGGCTTTTGAATGTAGCCTCACTTAAGTTTTTAGGTCATAGTTCGAATTAAAGTGGATTCATTGCCAGAAAATAACAAGAATGGTCCCAGCGCTGTTCCCAAGAAAGTCTTTATTGACCTTGAAATTTCCTGAGCTAAGTCTTCATTCCTCAGTTTTTCTGCCTTCTCCACTACTCAACTCCCACCAGTTACACTCTCCTGAAAGCATTCAAAGGCTTTTCAAGCATTATGTTCTAAGTATCCCACACATCTCCCATAATCCAGATACAGAGACTTAGGAATCATACACTCAGATTTATCAAATAAATGACTCCACTTCTTGGTTCTAATTTTTTATGTCTTAGTTACATCATATTTTCTGCCATAAAATATTCTGAAAACAAGGTGTCTCAAGGGGGAAAATGATGATGCTTATAGTTCCAAAGTGAAGCATTCTTTCATGATAGGTCTGACATGGGAGCAGGCAGGAAACACATCATAGCAGGAGCAGGAGGCCAGATTTTCACACTCAGAAAGCAGAAAATGAGTAAGAAACAGGAGTATGTTATAAAGCCTCAAGTTCTACCCTCAGTGACTCGTGTCCAGTGAGACTCCACCCCCTAAAGGTTTCACCACCTTTCCAAACAAGGCTATCAATGGGACCTGGGTGCTCAAATGCATGAGCTTATAGAAACTACTTCACATTCAAACCACAACCACTATAAACTATAACAAAATTGTATGAATGTGATCTTTTCGGTCTTCTCTTTCAAAATATCTAATTGTTCTTTGCCTGCTGTATTTGTCTTGATGGTGTGAGACACTGTAGCATCAATGTGATGCGATGAAGTGAGGTAAATGGCTTCGGTGTAGTGCCAGATTAGATGACCGCTAACCATCTCAAAACGAGTAATAAAGATTATCTGCTGTCAATGTCATTTTAGCAAGAAGTCATGAAAACTTTTATGGTCATATATCAGAAACAGATAATAATGATGGTTAAGGATAATAAATAGTCAAAGGGTCTTGTTTAGTGTAGTACACTGTGTGTATGTGTTTGTGTGATATGTGTGTGTGTGCGCGCGCGCATTTTTGTACATGTACCCACACACTGATATGTTTCTCAGAATTGTATGGAATACTATTGTAAATGTCAGTGTTGTTTCTTTTTTATCACCATTTTCATAAAGATTATAATTCTTTAACCTTTATACAAGCATTTGTAATTTCATTATTATTAACATGTTGACATGTTAATTATAGAAATTACAAGGTTCACATGTATAATGTGAATTCTAATTGGTCTTACTAATAAAAACTCAGAATTAGCTATCAGGATAAATGCTGAAAGATCAAAGAAGTAAAGGAGCAGCCAAAGTCACCTCTTACTTTCACGACTCCTCACACCAAAAATGTGCGGAGCTCCTGTCTCCACCTGCCTTATTTTCCTCTCTCTGCCCAGCCTTATCACCTCCTGTCTTCTGTATGTATAGACCTCCAGACATCTATGGTTAACTATTGGCTACCTCCACCCCCAGATCTCCAGGTAAGCTTTATTTGTTAGAGCACAAAAAAATATCACCACAACATGTATAAATCCTATATTGATCACAAACACCTTACTTCTACTAAAGCTCTAATCCTTATTTCTCACAGTATTCCACATTTCTTAAAGTCCTGTATGAGTCTTTCAGGTGATTTTGTCCTTTTTCCCTCCTCAAATTCATCATACACGTTATTATTCTGTATTTCCACCAGGTTGTTTTTACCAGTTCCCACACATGAATGAGAATGTGTGACATTTTAATTCCAATGTGTGACCTGGTTCACTCATTACAATATTTTACATCCTTATCCATATTTTTCCCAATGGCATGATTTCTACTAATATTACACTGTGTTGACTATGTTACATTGTCTTTATGTGTATACTGAAGGATATTTGGATTGCTCCTATTCAGACTGTAATAAGTAGTGGCACAAAAAACATGGCAACAACATAGTTTAGATATGTTTGATTGTTTTGTTTTGTTTCTCTATAAAGCTTCTGTTGCAATTGGAAATACATACCCAGTAGCAGAATTTCTGCATCATATAGTTGTTCTAATTTTTAGGTTTTGGGGAACAATCTATAACTGTTAGTTATGTAAATCTTCCAGGGAGAAACAAAACATGTACACATCTGCTCACCTCATCTCAGAATGGTTTAAAAATAGGGAACCCACAGCAAGCCAAAATAACATTCTCGGCAAAATCCAGCTGAGTGGAGTGATATGTTTATTGGGGCCCATAACGGTGGTGTGGATGACAGCTTACTTACAAGAGCAATGATGCATCAAAAACGACTGGATCACAAAAAATTCTACCCCATTCCACCACAAAAATGTCCAACATAAGTGGTAATTCATGATACCTTAATCCCTGGAACTCTCTTCATAACTTGTAAACAACTCAACAAGCTGCAGACTCTCCTTTTGTCTGCTAAGAAGATTAGATTTTTGCCCAGCAGTAGTTTCCTGCTTCTCTAACCACAAGGAGGTGCCCTCGTGAACCATACAAGTAAATCTTTCTCAGACTCGTGAAGTTTATTTCCTTCCTGAGTCTCATGAAAGGAAGTAATACTTCCTAGAATAAATGTTTCAATTCAGAGGAAACTTCCATAAAACATGGTTTTAAATAATGGCTCTATTAACATATGCTTCAACAAAATATCTAAAGTTTTCTGTACTCTGTACCCTTGCAATAGAACTATATTTTCACATATGAATATAATTTAGAAAATACATACACCAAGTAATAGGGGATACAATGCCTGAATTAGACACCAAGTAAATTCTTCAGTGCTACAAATGAGTTGCATCTTGCTGAGTTGCTGGCCATTGTATTCCCATGGGATTCAACAAACATCATAGGCTATTGCAAGACTACTGGTTAATCTAATGGTAAGGCTATTTTATTGAAAATAATACTGACTTATGTCATCAAACAATGAAAAGTCAAACTGGTTTCTAACAAGAAACTTCATCCATATCAGTGAGAATTTATGGTGCTGGAAGATACTTTGAACACTAGTGAAATAGAAAAGTAATCATCAGTATCACCTGCCTATAAACACTGAGACCTACAACAGCAACCTGCTGACAAGATATGCTGTAGGTTCATAGAACAAATGTTATCAGAATACATTCTCTTTTGATTTAAGATCCACACTATTACATGAAATTTATAGCTCTCTCCCATTCTATATGTCCTATTCTTCCATGTCTTGCTGGCATCTCTGCATACCTAGATTCTTCTCCCTGAGTCCCTCTCTTTTCTTGAAAATCCCACCCAATCTCTCTTACCTTGCTACTGGCCATTCAGTTCCTTATCAACCAATCAGAAAGTGCCTTGGAAAAGATATGTCTTCACAGTGCACAAATATTCTGCAACACTTGAGAGCATGAGTTGTCAATTGTTTTGGTAATAGTAGCCATTCTGACAGGTGTAAGGTGAAATGTCAAAGTAGTTTTCATTTGCATTTCTCTGATGAGTAAAGATTTTGAACATTGTTTTAAATGTTTCTCAACCATATGTGGTTCCTCTGTTGAAAATTCTCTGTTTAGATCTGTACCTCATTTCAATTGCATTGCTGTATTGTCTGGTTTTGTTTATCAACTTGACACACAAGCTAAGAGTCATCAGAGGAATGAACCTCAGTTGAGGAAATGCCTTGATAAGATCCATCTGTAAAATATTTTCTTATTAACATTGTCAATGGGGGAGGGCCCACCCCATGGTGGGTGGTGCCATCCCTAGGCTGTGGTTCCTGGGTTCTATAAGAAGGTGTGCTGAGCAAGCCATGGAAGCAAGCCAGTAAGCAGCATCTCTACATAGCTCCTGCTTCCAGCATTGTGCCCTGTCACAGAATATTTGTTTAACTATGCAAAGATATGTTGAATTTGTTTACATGTGGAATGTTTGTTTAACTATGCAATGGTGTGCTGCATTTGTTTAACTACCTAAGGATGTGTTGCTCTTGTTTATGTTGCAACATATTTGTTTAACTATGAAAAGATGTGTTGCTGTTTTACCTTGCCTGCATAAGGTACCTAATTGGTCTAATAAAAAGCTGAATGACCAATAGAGAAGGAGGAGGTATTGATGGGACTTCCAGGCACCAAGAGTAAGTAGGAGAAGGAATTTAGGCTATGGGAGGAAAAACAAAAAGAGACACTTGGGAGATGCCAGGGATCAGCTATCCAAAACACAGAGGAAGTAGGAAAGTAATACATACAGAATAAAAGGAAAGTAAAAATCCTGTTTTCTCCCTGCCCCCACCATGGGCTTCCTTTATCTTACAATATAGGTATTTGGTAGGAGTTTTCTTCATATGCAAATTCTGAGTTATTCATTCTTGTCCTTGAAGGAGACTTGCTTGTTTTTCTTTGGTATGTTAACTGATTCAAATTTCTAGATAGTATTTTATCATAATGGGAAAGAAGGTCAATGTCTAAATGCAAGTGGGACATTGGAATTACCTGATATACTTTTAATTATCTATTTTTTTTTAGTCACCATCCTTTTATTTTCACAAACTGAGAATAGCAACAGCATCCACTTTCCAGGGCTACATACAATAAGGCTAAAGTGGAGTGTGACTGTCAGATGGAGCCCCTCCTCTACTGTCTAGCATGCAGCAGAGTCGAGTGCTCAGAATTGCAGATGTTGCCTTTCTGTGTTGCATGGTGGAGGAATCATTTTGAACTGACAGTGGATGGATCATGTGGTCATAAGGAAGGGGTCACTGCTATGTAAGTGAAGATCCCAATTATTTTATTTTATTTTATTTTGTTTTGTTTTGCAATACTATTCAGTTCCGCATGGCGGCCACGGATTCCCTTGTTCTCTCCTCTCCTGCCACCCTCCCCCTCCCCCTAGCCCACCCCGTTCCCACCTCCTCCGGATCGGGGTCTCCCCCAGAACTGGGGTCGGCCGGACGGACTCAGTCCAGGCAGGTCCGGTCCCTTCCCCTCAGGCTGAGCCAAGCGTCCCTGCTTAAGTCCCGGGTTTCAGGCAGCTAGCTCGTGCGGCGGGCCCAGGACCTGGTACCACTGCCTAGATGCCTTCCAGGCTGATCGAGCCGATCGACTGTCTCGCCTATTCGGGGGGCCTGGTCCAGTTGGGGGCCCCTCAGCCCTTGGTTCGTGGTTCATGTGTTTCCATTCATTTGGTTGTTTGTCCCCGTGCTTTGTCCAACCTTGGTTTCAACGGTTCTCGCTCTTGTGGACCCTCCTCTTTCTCACTGATTGGACTTCCAGCGCTCCACCCGGGGCCCAGCCGTGGATGTCTGCATCCAGATTCCTCGGTCCCTGGATGGGGTTTATGGCACGACTGTTGGGGTGTTTGGCCGTCCCATCACCAGAGTAGGTCAGTCCCGGCTGTCTCTCGACCATTGCCAGCGGTCTTTTGTGGGGGTGTCTTTGTGGATCTCTGTGGGCCTCTTTAGCTCTTTGTCTCTTCCTTTTCTCATGTGGTCCTCGTTTACCGTGGTCTCCTGTTCCTTGTTCTCCCACTCCTTTCTTGATCCAGCTGGGATCTCCCGCTCTCCCTCCCTCGACCCTAGCCCTTCATTGCTCCTACTTTTTAGGTCCTGTCTGTAGTCTCTGTGGGTCATCTTTTGGAGCGAGACAAGTCACAATCTTTAGAGGCTTCTTGGTGGCTGGAGGCCTGATGCTGAGTAGTCTTGACCCCAATATCTACTTTCTGTTTTTGTTTTTTGTTTTGTTTTGTTTTGTTTTTATGCCATCATTGTAAGTAAGGAACCAGGTCCATAAATATATATACATATATATAAAAAAAAGATATTTGAATAATTGTGTTGGAATTTTGATGAGTATTGACTTTAGTAAAATGACTATTTTTCTGTTTTAATCCTATGATCATGAGGAATCTTTCCATCTTAGGATATCGCCTACCATTACTTTCTTCAAACACTTGAAGCTTATAATTTTTCACTTTCTTACTTAGAGACAATCCAGGATATTTTATTATTTTTCATTCTGTAGAGAGTTGTTCAGTTTCCATGAGTTTGTAATCTTTCTGATATTTCTGTTATTGTTGGTATCTAGCTTTAATCTGTGATTGTCAGATAAGATGTAGAATATTATTTCAACTTTCTACTATCTGTTGAAGCTTGCTTTGTCTCTGAGTATGTGGTCAATTTTGGAGAAAGTTTTATAATTTACTGAGTAAATGGTCCATTCTTTTGTATTTGTGTGAAATGTTCTGTCAATACCCATTAGGTCTATTTGGTTTATAACTTCTATTAGCTCTGGCATTTCTCTGTCTAGTTTTCTTTGAATGATGTGTCTATTGGTAACAATGGGTATTGAAGTCTCCCATAATCCATGTGCATGGGTCAGTATGTAGTTCAAGCTGTAGAAATGTTTCTTTAAAAAAATTCCAAGGCTGGGCGGTGGTGGTGCATGCCTTTAATCTCATCACTCTGAAGGCAGAGCCAGGCAAATCTCTGTGAGTTTGAGATCTAGCAGGCACCAAAACTACACAGAGAAACCCTATCTCAAAAACAAAACAAATACTAATAAAATAAAATAAAAGATTCCGGTTCCCTTGTTTGGGGGGCACAAATGTTAAGAACTGCAATGTCCCCTTGGTGGATTTTTCCTTTGATAAATCTGTAGTGTTCTATTTTTCTTCTGAATAATTTTGATTTGAAGTCTATTTGTCAGATATTATGATGGTTATTCAAAATGTTGCCTACACTAATGTCTTGAAAATGTTGTACTTACATATAAATAAACTTCATAATTTTCAGGTCAGAGATATACTACTTGATCTATTTTTAGTTGCCTTTGATGCACAAAATATATTTCCTTCTTTTGCATACACATGTCCAATTTTGCCAGCAATGTACGGACTAGAGTATATTGCTTCTGCATCATGCTTTTGTTTGCTTTGTCAAGTGCCAGTTAAATTTATTTACATGGATTTATTTTGTGTTTGTCTATTATGTTCTATAACTCTATACATCTTTTCCAGTCTCAGCATCAGACTGTTGGAGTAGAACAGTCTTTTGACCTCATAGAATGGTTTGGCGTCAGGTAGTATGGTGCCACATGTTTTCCTTTATTTTATTTTTTACTCAGCATTGCTTCAGTTATTCTTTGTTTTTTATATTCCCATGTAAATTGTGGCTTTTTCACATCTAGTAATGTAATACATAGCTTTGTATATCAGTATCTGTGATTTCTAAAATGTTCCTCCTGTTTCAGTTTCTTTTTGTCTTTCTCCACCTTAAAGGCTGGTACAAGAAGCCCTTCAAGTTTCTCAAGCACAAATACTTTTTTAGTGGTCTTCAAATTTATGCTCCTGTTTTACTTCACTGAATGTGTCTGCAGATTCTTTTGAATTCCCTACCTTACCAAATGAGTGAACTTTTCTAACTTCTTAAATGATATAGTAGGCTTGAATAGCAAGGATAGCTTTACACATTCTTTATCTGAGCATGTACAAGTTCGTTTTTATTTGTCTACTGCATCAGAACTCATGAATGGTTTTCAATCAGTACATTTTGTTCAGATTAGTGTCTGCACTGAATGTTATTAAATACCTGTAAGTTGTATGTGGGTTAAATAATCTCAATCATGCTCTGTTTAGGATTATTAAGCAATGAAATAATGCTTACTAGTTAAAAATGCAAGTCTAGGACTAGAGATATAACTCACAGGCTAACTGTTTGCCTATCATGGACAAGGAACAAGATTCAGTTCCAGGGACTACCACCACTCGCACACGCGCGCGCGCGCACACACACACACACACACACACACACACACACACACACACACATAAAAAAGGAAAAAAATCAAACAAATAAACCACAAAACCCCACTTTAATTGTCTTTTATGTTGTTTTTGTTTTTGTTTTTCATAGCAAACAGATTTATGATAGGTAGGAAGATTTTCTAGTAAATGGACATTATATTTTACCTCCACTAAGTGGTTTCTGATTTTCATATCTGGAGAAAACTACTCAATACAACAACCTAATAAAGAATAATCTGTCACCTAGACTCTGTCATTATGTTTTTAGATCCTGGACAGAAAATTTTTAGAACTGCATTTGAAAGCATGAGAGGGTTTAGTCTGGATAGACTTGGGTAATTAAATGTCTTTGACTATTTCTATCTAGTAACAGATTCATCTGATCTTTCATGCCATGCTATTGTATTTCTTGCATTTTTCCTTTTATTTATTCCTTTCTTTCTTTCTTTCTTTCTTTCTTTCTTTCTTTCTTTCTTTCTTTCTTTCTTTCTTTCTTCCTTTCCTTCTTTCTTTCTTCCTTCCTTTCTTCCTTCCTTCCTCCCTCCCTCCCTCCCTCCCTCCCTCCCTCCCTCCCTCCCTCCCTCCCTTCCTTCCTTCCTTCCTTCCTTTCTCTTTTCTTTGTGTAGGTATATATGTGCATATAAATAAATAAGTATAGATATCATGACCTTTCTCTATGTACCAAAAATCATATGGTAGACATCAAGTTTGGGGCAATAATCCCAGGAAACATAATGCAGAGTTATTTCATGAAATGCTGAATCACCAATGTTTGTAACATCACTGAAAATAATTAGTGTGGAAATAACAAAGGAATTGATGACTCTGAGTCTAATATCTTCATTATTAAGAGTTCGTTTTAGAGTACTTCATGTAATGCTTTATTTTTTTGTATTTGTACAAGAGTGGCATCTAAACAAAGGAGTATTTAATTGTAGAACATACACTGAAAGTGATATGAAATAATAAGTTAATGCTAACTTGGCAAATATTTTATTTCTTTTACAACTACATATACTGACAGTCCAAGGCAATGTATTATACTGATATTTGGGCTCTATTAAAAGAGGAATTAAAGCTTATCTAAAGACACTGAGGAAAGACTGAGAACATCCACTTCAAACAAAATTATAAGTCCTTGCCGGAAGCTCTGAAGAAGACAGGATAATAAGCTACTTTTCCCATACTTGTGTGTGGAAACATCAATACATACAGCTAAAAGACTCAAAGTGATTTATCTTATACTCTGAAAAAAAGAAAAAGAAAAACTGTGGTGAAAACAGCTATTTTTCATCTGATTATTTTTTTTCCTTTGACACTAATGAATAGAAATTTCCTTTAGCATAGTGAATTCTCAGGTGTTGTAATTTACAGTGGGGAGTTTCGGTCCTATGAAAATGAAGTAAGTGATACTCTGTACATCTGTGTATCTGAATTTGATTTATCACCCACTGGAAGACAGATACATAAGACAGAAAGAGGCAAAACTACAGCATTGAACATTGTGTGCACATCTGTAATGTCAGCACTGGATGACCTCCACAAGCTTGAGCACGACCTTGTGGATATATTGAGTTCCAAGCTAGTCTGAGATTCAAAGTAAGATCTTGTCTCAATACAAAACAGAATAAAACTAAACAACATCAACAAAAAGCAAAGTTGTCCACAGGTCTATAGAGATGGCTCTGAGGATAAGAGCACTTGTTGTTGCAGATGTCTCAGGCTCAGTTCCCAGCACCCACCTACAGATTTCAACCATCTGTAATACCAGTTCCAGGCACCCTCTTCTATCCTCCACAGGAACCAGACAGACACATGATAATCAAGTATGAAATATGCAAATTTAAATAACTTGACAGCATTTTCCCCACAGAGCAGTTATCATTTCAGTAAAATAAATGAGTTTCTGAACTCAACAAACTACACCTATCATGTAAATATGAATCTAGATAAAACAATAAATATAAGCAGTCCTCAACAAATTATGTTGACTGATTATGAGATGAAAAAGAAAATCTTACAATATATCTCAAAATACTGATTATAGGTTAAAATTTTTATCCTATGAATTTTCCATCTCATTGTCCAATAAAAGTATCATGAACATCAACTCTTATTCTTTTATGAAATATCTTAAACCTAGGGATAAGTTTTATAATGAAGAATCCTACCAGTTTAGTGTCTTCAAATTACAACAGTTAAATTCATTGTGTTGTATATAAACTTTCAGACATCTCACGTAAAGGCATACAAAACAAAAGAAAATAAAATTTTGACAATTATCCAAATGTCTCATCTCAAAGATTTTAAATCACCAAATCGTTCAAAGCCATTTCTGTCTTTCCTACTATTTTGTTTCTCTCCCAAAGCATTTCCCTAGTCTTGAAAACAATACAAGGTTTAAATGATTTAAGAAAATTCTCAAACACATTTTACTCTTCTTTTGAGGGACAAACTAATCTTTCTCTGTTTTATGTAGTTAGATTGCATCTTTGTACTTTGTTTTCTCCCTTTATACCACAGAAAGCCAGCACATATTTTCCAAGTGGAACAGAGATATCGAAACTGACAGGTCATTCATTTCATACCATTTCATAGCAAGTTTCTTAAATTTATCAGTTTGAAAGATATTCCTTTCAGACTGAGGTGTAGAAACAGCTTATGAATAACATGGGGAGGTGAGGAAAAACAGTTCTCTAGCCAGTTACAGAAACCAAACACAGCAGTTCTATTTTGTAATATTCCTAAAAATGAAAATAGAATCATTCTAATTTAGGGCATTAATATTAGACATTTAACTTTATTATTCTCTCATTTATTATCTAAGAAAATTATAGTAAAATAGTATCTTATATATTAGTTTTAAACAAATAATATGTGATTCTCAGAATTACTAGAGAGATAATGATGTTGAAGTAATAAATAAGTACTCGCAACACAGAGTACATTTTGAGATGTTCATGAAATTAGAAAAAAATGGAAACAAAAGCTGTCATTAGAGAATTGGCTTGAGGTTCTCCATTAACTGTTTAAGAACTGTGCAGCATTCAGCCAAATACTACTTTACTTCCTGCAGCTCATTTGTAAAAGGATAACTCTTCAAAACTGTAGTAAGATGAAATAGAAATGGAATATATAAGCTATTTTCAGTGCTTCACAAAGATGCCCCAAATGTGAAAGTGAAGGAAATTATTATAACCCAACACTTACAAGGTTATAAGAATCATCACATGTGCTTGAGGTTATTCTAGCCTGAAGCCATGTTCAGGGCCACCTTTCTGGTCTGAATATTCAGAGTTCTGTGATCCTACCAAGGATAACTGAGCTGTAGTACTTTTAATGCACCAACTCTTGGAAGAATTCAAGTCAGACCACTGATCTGTATGGTTCTTTATATGGAAGTATCCTAGTTAACCTCTGAGGGTCCATGAAGACTGTCTGTCTTGGGAACTCCTTTGAACTTGTCACAACTTCTCCTGATTTACATAGTCCAGCCTCTGGTCACTAACTCACATATGATTCTGGTTGTATTCATGGATACACAAAGAAAAACATATTACTGTTGGATGACAAGTCATAGTTCCTCTCTTTTCTTATGTGTTTTATTTATTTAAATATGAACCCATGGATGTTCAGTTTTTCTGAGAACAAACAAGATAAAAAAATAAATTCTTATCATCCCCACTCAGATCTAAAGTGATATAAGACTATATAATGGGATAAAACAGGAGATGGCTAACACTCTATTCACTACCTTGATCCATAATTCATGAGAGCATGCTGTAGTGGTCTGTGTAGAGAATCAATAATCACACAGATAAGAGGATAATGTCCCCAGTTTCAATAATATGAACATTTATGGAAAAAAACTACAGATGAGTTTTTCAAATAATTATTAGAAGCTATGGATAAATAGATAAGTTTAACCTAAGCATAATAATGCATGTCTGTAACCCTGAATTTGGGGAATTGAAGCAAGGACATTGTTCACTTTAAGCCAACCTGGGTCATATAGACAGACCCTATCTTAGAATAAATAAATCAAGTAGGTAATGAAGTTATGAATAAAATATAAACGCATCTCATCAAGTTTCATCTGGGTTTGTTATTCTCGAACACATACAAAATAGGATATTTTTTCATCTCATTCATATATAGGTGACTTACATGTCTTTCTGATAATTTGTAATAGTTAAGTGTTTGGAATAGTCTAAACTCCACCAATTTCTACAAATATTACATGCTTATAATTATAGCCAAGAATATGGAGCCAAGGAAATTTAACACAGATCACTAAAATATATCAAGGAAATATAATAATACAGAAACCAGGGAATGTAGTATGAATGATACCAAGACTTTCATTTGCAATTCAAGTATTTATGAGTCATTGATAGGACTGCTACTAAGCCTCATAACCTGAGTTCTACCTCCAGAACTCATATCTTGCAGGTCATCTTAAGACCTCCACATGGGTGTCCCAAGAGCACAGACACAAACATGCACAAATGCACCTATGCACAGACAAGACAGACAGACAGACAGACAGACAGACAGACAGACACACACACACACACACACACACACACACACACTACTTCTTTTAAAAGAGAAGCTGTGGTAACAAAGAGATATTGTAGTAAATGCAAACCTTGACCTATCTTGATGTGCAATTATTTACTCATTTTGTGTTTATGTACTTGAATTATTTTCTTGTTTAGATAGACATTTCAACTATAAAGGGCCTTTGTTAAAAACTTCTGGGGTGTTTTATGTAACTGGTGACAATGTACAATCATTGTAAAATGTTTTTAGAATAATCATCCCAACTTGCGACCCTTTGTTTTGCATGAAATTATATGCAAGAACACATAGGGAAACATTCATTAATTTTTCACCCTCTATGACACATAGGGAAATGTTCATTTCCTATGTGAAACATTCATTTCCTATTTCACCCTATGAGAAAATTATGATTACTCTTAGTTTTAGGGGCAAGTTTATATCATGAATTATGTCTCAAAACACAATAATTTAAATACTTAATTTTCCCTAACATTTCATTTAGGAAAATTTTATTGTTTTCCAGATGTACCTCACTTGATTTATTACATAAATTCTCGTAGCAAAAAAATTATTTTGTCACTTTTTTGTCTGATTTATATATTTATTAATTAAGTTATTAAAATCTAACTTATCACATTTGTCTCAGAATAGCAACTGAATAACACTCCTGTGATTTATAAATTTAAATTCAGTGACACATTTACATAGGACATAATTAAAGCCAATAGAAAAGAAGCATGGACTGAATTTCTCACCAAGGCTGGGTTAGGAGAAGTGGCACAGATGTGCTCCTGCATAGCTTTGTGTTCTCTTTATTGTCTCCTGTTTAGTGAAACATCTGTCTATTTCTCAGACTGCTAACGCAGCTTCGAGCCCTCATAGACTCCACACTGCGTTTTATGGATTGTATTAGCTGAGTTCTACTTCTCCCTTTATCCATCCAAGGAACATCTGTCTCATAAATCAACGCTTAACAAGACAAATTGATAGGGTGATGTGGAAACTCTCGTTTATAAATCTCTCAAACTTTTACTTGAAGTGATTCTTTCCAGATAAAAGTGAAAACATATACAGGTAACCGTCCAATTATTATTTTGGTACATACAGAAAGAAGCAAATTTTCAAAATTAAACAGCATGTATAAAATTCAACTAATTGGCATATAAAACCCTAGATATTTTTTCATACCCAAAACAGTCACCATATATCTATTTCATTAAAAATTCTTAGTTTTGCTTTACAATGGCAATCAGGTGACATTCTTTTAAATGCTGAGTTTGTACTACCAGAGCATTATATGTCCCTAAATTAATCTTAGAAACTATTGGTTATTCATCATTTTAGAAAACTTGTAAGTAACAAATATTTTCGAATGTCATGACAATGCAATGAAAAAATAAAGAAGTAAGGAAAATTTCCATATAATCAAAGGATTCTGCCACAAGTACACTATTAATTACAGCAGAATAAAGTACTAATGTTTATAATAAAAATTTTTAGAATCATAGAATGGTCACATTGTCTTTAAGAGATTGCTTCCTTGGTTATCAATTTTTAAAAATGGAGACTTTCATAACTCCAGTGAATATGAACACATTATTTTAGATGTATGAATAAGTAAAATAATCTACAAATGCATATTCTGATTTTGTACAAAGGAAAATGAAGACTATAGTCATCTCATTATCCATCTTCATGTGAGAAAAAAAGAGTACATATAGAACAAACATTTTTTGACAGGAAACAATCTCTACTAGTAAGAAGACAGTGGATGGGTATCATCTGATCCTTGATTTCAGATTGTGAAGTAGTTTTATTTTTTTTGGTATTTTGATTATGTGTGCCATTTGATGTTGAATATCAGCTAACTTATAAGATGGCTGGTATTCTGTTGAATATATTTATTGTTATTGGGGTGGAGTGTAAAGCATAAAGTGACCCAGGGAGAAACTAATGAGTCCTGTATTGTAACCAAGGGTAATAAAAAGTGGAAGAAAAGTTTGTTATTGACAATGTGGTGTAGATGCACAGTAGGCCGGTACAGTCATTCTTGTACTGGTAGGGAGACAGAGAATTAGCTGCAAAACAGTTGAAGCTAGAACCTAAGGAGAAATGATACCCTTGACTTATAAATCATGCCATTTATTAACCTTTCCAAAATTAATTCAAATGTGACTAAAGTTTATTTTTAATTTTTACTAAAATAGTTATATCTAAGATGTAATTTTGGACTAAAAAATTAGGGAATGAATATACACATTTTATATTTTTTCAGTGGGTTAAGATTGTTTCTGCAGGTAAATTATTACTCTATGAAACTTAGAAGTTTGTCACATTTATGATAGTCAATATTCTTCATACCTCTATGCAGTTTGAACATTTGTCTCCTGATGTCCTTTCACAAATATGTCTTAGGAGTCCAGTTTCTGCAACCACATCTCTAGTCTGTCAGACTCATGTAGGACATCTCCTTAATCCTGATAAAATCTCAGGTTATTCACCATTCATAAATGAAAATAAGAACTGTTGTGACATGGTTATATGATGGCTAAATAATTTACTATATCCTAGACTCAAAAAATGTCTTGGTTCAAAGAATCATTCAGTGAAAGTTGTTAATATTGTTAGGTTTACCTTCTAATGGCAGAAGCACCTCAGTGATTTCATCTAAGTGCATCACCATGGCATTGACCTTTCTCTGTCGACATTAACATTTAGAGAAAGTTATTAAACTCTAACCTCAGGGACAGATATGAAAGACCTCATGAGTTTTGGGTCAGGAAATCTCCAAAGGCACAAAAACAATGAAGGCTCTTGCCACTCTTCTTGGCTATATACTAGAAATACTTAATGAGGCCACATTTCCGAAGACAACATACACTCATTTCCAAGTATAAAGACATAAAGTAGTACGTGAGAGAGATTTTCTTACTGTTAGCTAGCTTCCTTGATTATGGAAATGCATGGTGCAAAGGAGGAAAAGGCTTCAATGTTCTCACCTGTTGAGATCCTATGAATGACAATACCAGCTTCCCAGGCAAGATGTACACATCAAAACAGCAAGTTATGGATATAACCAACTACTCTCTGGAATTGAACTCTTCTCTACAAGAAGGAATTCATTCCTTGTACTGCAAACCAATGCTTTATATATATTCTTTTCTCATACAATACACTCCAACCTCCCTTCACCTCTCCCAGTTCCCCTCCTACCTCCCCTCTGGCCCAGATCCACTCCTCCTCCATTACTCTTTAGAAAATAGCAGGCCTCCCATGTATATCAACTGAACATGGCATAACAAGTTATAATAAGACAAGGCATAAACCCAAGGCTGAATGAACCCAGTTAAAGAAAAGGAACCCCAAAACAGGCAAAGGAATCAGAGACACCTCCTATTCCCCTGTTAGGAGTCCCACAAAACACCAAGCTAAAAATAAAATAACATATAAGCAGAAAACCTAGTGAAACCCTATGCAGCTTTCATGACTATTGCTCAGTCTTGAACTTTGGCTGCAGATAAGAAAGGGGGGGTTCAAATTTGAGAACAACTGCTGCATTTGCAGAGGACTAGAATTCTATTCCTATCATCCACATTCTGGCAACCTAAAAACACCTGTATCTCTTACTCCAGGGAATCCAAAAGCCTCTTCTGGCGTCTGACATTACCTGCACACAAAAGATCGTACACAGACAGAAATAAACACACAAGCAAATAAAAATAAAAATGAAATCCTGAAAAAATGACTAAGAAGGTTTAGGGCCTATGGCTCATACCCATAGAAAAATATTACTTAACTGAAGTCTCTTGCAATTTGCTATTTGCAATTAGCATAGGTGAATGCAGAGAAGTATGACTCCTCAAGGTGTTGAGAATAAGTGATTAAGTGTTCAGTCATACATGGCACAAATGCAGCCCACTCTATTGTTAAGATATCATTGTATACAAATTAGTAGAAGGAGTTTGACAACAGAAAAGGAAGCTATGAAATACTGTGTCTGCATGTTTGTAAACAATGCACTCATGGCCATTCTACTGTCCTGGATGCCTAGAATAGGCCTGTACAAGTCAGGGCCTAATATTCATGGATCAGGGAGAAGCTCATGGAGCCCTTCCTGTTCCTGCTGAGAAATTAGCTACTGGTGGGTTCTAGTAGAAGGGTAGCCATTGTCCTCAGCTGGGTACCCACCAAGGAACCCAGCTGGCTGCAATGCAGTGTCTCAAACTCATAATTGCAGAGACTGTGCTGTTTAAACTCAGTGACTCAAAAGGAAAAGAAAAAGAAAAAAGGAACAACATGTATGCAAGAAAGATATATTTAAGGAGGAGGAGGAGTAGTAATATGAGTAGGGGGAAGATTAGAGTGGGTGCGGTGGATACAGAAATCAGAATATGCTTTATACATGTATAATACTGTCAAAGAAGACATTTAATGTTTTAACAAATAGTTCTTTGACATTACAGTTATTTTCAATCATTTAGTGAATTAAAATATTCTCTAAATTACATACTTTATTCTACTAATTAAGCAATCCTAGGTTCTTTTGTTAAACATGACTTCACACCCATTTGATTTGACTTATCTTTTGCTATTAAGCACTGGTATTGAGAGTTCTTACTGAAATGGCACAGATAATTTAAATTATCCTCCTGATAATGAAGGGAATATCACAGAGTATACTAGCATAGGAAACAGACTTTGAAATGTTTCACACTGGGTAGAAAAAAAAAAGATGTTAATTTTCATACCAGATTTTAATTCAGGATAATTATTTTAGAAGCATACACTTTTTTTCTGTCTAAATATTACTAAATTTATTATCCAACTCCCTAAGAGTTTGAAAGCAAAACAATTTTAGCTCACATACCTGGGGAGGGGGCGGGGGGGGGAACAGTAAGACAGTCTCTGTTTTCAAGGCTGGCACCTAAGTTTGAAATATGGCAGCTTTAACAACAGAAAGAACCACACTCACAATGTGTTTCCGAAATGTGAGAAGCTAAGTACTCTTTTTTTAAAAAAAAACAATAGAGCACTTACTCTGGCATACTAAGCACATTTTCAGAGTGAGGTTTCATTCTAAGTAAAAGTATTTCCAGGCATCAGCGACACATGCTTTTGCTCAAACTATGCACATGTGAATGTGTATACACAATATCTATGAGTGCCTTATGAGAGATGGGAAAGGAAGGAAAAGATGGAATTAGCTAAAGTGGAAAACACACCAATGGTTTGGGTTTTAAAAGTCACAATTTGTGCTGCATAAATATTTCGATGACTTAGAATGTAAATCTATTTTCTTATATACCATTTTTTTCATAATATTATTAGGGATGTTTTTTGCTGAATTTGTAAAGACCAAAGCTTTTGGTTTTGAGGAGTTGAAAATTATAATATCATAGTGTTTCCTAGGTCACATATAGGCTAAATATCTGTAAAATACAAGAATAGTAACATACATATAAAATAATTCTTTAATATGTACATTAAGAAGTCAATCTTGTGAGGTCTAAATCACAGTCTTGGTACATAACATATAAGCTACATCAATTTTGTCATGTTGTCTAACTGCTATAGCCTCATTTTGTTAAGTTTCTATTATGGGAGAAATAATTATATCATATAGTCTGTTACTCTGAAAATTTATTTATGTATACAGCAAACTTCAACAATGATTTTATTATTGCTAATAATTATATATTCACATTTTCATGAAAAGTAATTTCAAAAGATTATTTTCTGATTAACATTGATAGTTTCTGATCTGTTTAACATTGATTGTCTAGTATAGAACAGTAGGATACTGAATAATAATATGAAGCAAGAAAAATTGGAAGCTGCCAAAAATAAAAAAGAATATGCAAACAATGCCTGTCTAGGATATACATAAGATATATGAAACTCATTTACATTGAATTTCAAAGAACCAGAGAATCCTCTTTTAGTATAAGGACTCCTGAGGAGATATTAGCATAAAATAAATTGTTAAAACAATTTTTTTTTGTTCCTCTGAAGTCTGTGTTTAACTGGGCATTTTGATTTTTGAAAATCAGCCTGTGGTGAATCTGAAACCTTCTATAACTTCTAAAGAGAGAAAAAACCAGCAAACAAACAAACAAGCAAACAAACAAAAAACCCAGTTTGAATGTAAGAATTCAATCCATAGAAAATGATTCTTCTGTATGTGTGTATTGGACTGTTTATAATCTTTTGTATTAATATGGAAACAAAATTATTATATGTCATAAAGAGAAGAATGCCATGTTCTGTATGTTATCCTACCCCAGTAACACCAAACATACAAAATCTATACTGTGTGTATACATATTTGTGCACAATTTTTTAAAAAAATGATATGGTACATATGTTTAAAGAAAAGCCAAGATTCTATGAAGTTCAAAATACATTTGCAAAATGAATATTAAATTTTAAGTTCAATTTATTTACATGAAGTGGAGTTGTAAAAAAATCACTGATGTTGATATTCTCTCTAAAGCTCATCATTCAAATCCAGTAATTAGGTGTTTAATGAATCTTTATTATACAACACACAACCTCATTAAAATAGTCGATAAGGAATTTGATTTTGTAAGTTGTGAACTTGATTTAGTGTTATATTCACATTACTATACACTCCTCTTTGTATGTAAAGGGGCAAAAGCAAACATCTTGGAGCAGTATAGGTTTTACTTTGACATTGTAGAACAGGAATAGAGAACTGGCTATTTTAACGGCAAGTGAATACTCAAGAATTCCTTGTGTGTAACACACTTTCAAAATTATGAACCCAAATCCTCCAAGATCAGTTTCTGATATGTGCCTAATAAATCAACTACAGCTTTTTAGGAGGAAATCATAAGTTATCGTGAGATTTTGTTTTCATTACTTATTTTTTTGAATGTTTTAAAATTACAAGGAACTTCTATTTCCTTCTTTCTTACTTATGGTTTTCAGTAGTGATGAGACATGGTGACCAAAAAGAAAGTTGGGGAGGAAAGGGTTTATTTGGCTTACACTTCCATATTGCAGTTCATCACTGAAGGAAATCATGACAGGAACTCAAAAAGGGAAGGAACTTGGAGGCAGGAGCTGATGCAGAGGCCATGGAAGGGTACCTGCTTACTGACTTGCTTCCCCTGGATTGCTCAGCCTCCTTTCTTATAGAACTCAGGAGCACCAGCCTAGGGATGGCACCACTCACCATGGGCTGGACCCTCTACCATTGATCATTAACTAAGAAAATGCCTTACAGCTGGATCTCTTGGAGGCATTTCCTCTACTGAGGCTCCTTCATTCCACTTACTTTAGCTTGTGTAAGCTGGTATAGAAAACCAGGAAGTACACCTTCATATAAGCAGTGTCTTATTTATCAGGCTACAGTGATGTCTGTGAGTTCCATTTCTGGCTCGTGCTTCCTTCTATTTAATACATAATTTAGCTCAAAACAAATCAGTGCAGCTAAACATCTAATTTAACTTACACAATATTTGACTGCTGTCATTAATAATTTCTGCTGGATCTGCTGTTACAAGTTTATAGCATTAAGGCAATTATTATAATTGCATGAGCAACTTTGTCAGTTGATGTTTCTTCTTGGTGCAAATATATGGAAAAGAGACATCAGATAATCAAAACAATCAGAATGCTTGATGTAGTAGTAGAAAGATATAAATTAGTCTTCAGAATATTAAGGACTGCTTGATTTATGTTCCAAGATACCTTTCCAATATGACGTATTTGACAATGCAGAGGGAAAACAAAGAAACAGAATTGTTTCCATGTCATCACAAAGATACAAAGCATCTATGGTTTCTTTCAAAAACATGAAATTAGTGACCTATATTGAGTAAGACACAAGGACTATCTGTCCTAAGCAATCATCATTTTAGAGGTACATTGTGGTTGATATATTGTGCACCACAATAAACTTATCTGGGGGTCAGAGAACAGAATAGCCACTATGTTAAACATAGGTTTAGGCAGTGGTAGCACATGCCTATAATCCTAGCATTCAGGAGGCAGAGATCTGTCTGGATCTCTCTCTGTGAGTTCAAAGCTACACTGGAAATAGTCAGGCATGGTTACACATGCTTTTAATCCCAGGAAGTGATGGCAGGAAGCAGAAAGGTATATAAGACATGAGGAGCAAGAACTTTAGCTTTTAGCACCAGTTCAGCTGAGACCCATTCAGATGAGGACTCAGAGGCTTTCAGTCTGAGGAAACAAGATGAGCTGAGGAATTGGCAAGGTGAGGTTGGCTGTGGCTTGTTCTGTTTCTCTGATCTTTCAGCATTCACCCCAATACCTGGCCCTTGATTTTTTTTATTTAATAAGACTGTTTAGAAGTTTGTGTTATAGTGCATTCTTACATTTCAATGTAGCCCCTATATCAGTCAGATACACAGCCACAATGAATAATTGTTGCAAGAAGCCAATCTGTGAGCACTTATGTGGAACAGAGAAAACTCTAACATAGATAACTATATGACTTTATTAGTACTCAGCTCTGGCTAATTGAGATAAATTCAAGAAAAAATGTAATTATTTGTGTCATTAACATGTTAACAAAAATAGTTAATATTTACTGAATATTTCTAACATTCCCTGGAATAGTACACAACTATGGAAAAAAACAGTCTCAACACCTTCAACTAACTGCTACAATTACTTTGACAGTAACTTATCTTTTACTAGCTGTCTCTTATTTTTATTATTTCTTTTACTGTTTTGAGATAATGCTATAATTATATCATTTCCCCTTGCCCATTCACACACACACACACACACACACACACACACACACACACACACATATATATATAAACATGACTTTCAACATGGGAAAGTTGTAATGGAAAACTGGACCCATTTTACCTTAGAAAATATTGTTTGCAACACTTCCACTTATTTTGCCAAGGATTTTCTATCTTTGCTGACTTTAGTTTCTTGGCCTATTTACTGTTCTTTGGTTTTAATAAACAAAGATACATTCAAATTTCAGAGTAAGTGCAAGATTAACAGGTGACTAGAAAGAGAATTTATCAGGGACAGCAAGGTTTGGAGAAACTCTAACAGGAGTAGAGTTTGGCATTGCTGTACCGTAGTCAGGAGCATGAGTAGATCTCTTCAGCCCAGGGTTTTTTCTACTTCTATGCTTCTTTTCTGGGATTTCTATTTCTTTCTACAACTGCCTTCTTCTTTCCTATATTCATCTCATAAGCTTACAATGTAAATTTTTTAGCATGCATTCATTGTACAAAATAATAGGCTTTTCATACCATATCTATATCCCTTCCACTTCTCCAAAAGGTCTTCATACCTCTTCTACTGATACATACATTAATTCTATATATCAGAGAAAACATGTGATATCTGTTTGTCTGAATCTAACTTAGATTATATACATCATAATGATTTTTTAATCAGAGAGTTATGCAACTCTATTCTGTTCACTTTAAATGCTTTAAGTGGAGCTCTTCATTCCTTGGCTTTTTGTCTGTCCTAGAACAAACTAAGTGTGACCAGAGTAGTCATGTAATTGGTGGGATTTGAGATAATGGAAATTTCTCTAATACAGAACTGTCGGCTAAATAGCAGAACACTGAGAAAATAGGTGCCCTGGGTATTTTGTGATAGAGTCTATGGCACTTCAGTATTTTGATCAAACTAATAATTTGATTTTCAAGAAAAATCAGAGAAGGGATTTATTCTTGATTAAACAGTATATTTGTCATTTGTGAGAGAAACTGTGACTGCAGAGTAAAAAGGTAGAGGGAGATATCGAAAGAGATAAATATTAAGTTGATATCAATATAAAGCTACTGGTATACTTCAGATAGGGGTTAACCTGGTATGGTCCTAACAGCAGAAATGGAGAAAAATAGGAAAATGAAAACAACTTGGATCCAAAGTCACAAGGAGAAATGATGGGTTCTGCTAATGGCAGGATATTTGTCTAGGTTGCAGATTAAGTTGGAGAGATGCTACTTATTTCAGAAACACAGATGGACAAAGTGTGGTTATCACCCTGTAGAGTACTGATCAGCATAGGTCTAGATCCAGACAAACTGTGTCATGACTATAAATCTACTACAAAGATTGGCCATTAGGAAATTTTAAATCAGTGTGTATGTATAGGGAACTAGAATCTTTGAGAATTATAAGGCATTTTAAAGGAATGAGGTAGACTAATCTTTGTCAAAAGATACCTGCCACCTAATCCCACATGCTTGTAGTATTTCTTTTCACTGCAAATATGAGCACGGATTTGGATGTGCAAAGATGAAGCGATTGTACTGCCTTATCCTGTAGGTTGTTGATGTGATCATGTGCACCCCTATTAAAAAGGAGCTACAGGGAGATTTGGGAGATTGAAAATATGAAAAATATTGAAAAGTGACAGTAGGTGCAGAAATGGAGATGCGACCACAGACCAAGCAATGCTAATATCTCCCGGAAACCCAACAAGGCATGTGATGAATTGTTCCTGGAGCCTCAAAGATGCTCTCCTGACACCTTAATTTCAGTGAGGCAATAACATTCAGATTTTCTGCCGCTAAAAGAGACAAAATAAATTTACCATGTTTCAAGTCCTCAGGTTTGTGGTAAGTGGTAAGAGCAGTCATAAAAGCCTAAGATAAACTTTCATGGTGTTGCTTTTATCCTTCACATATACATTGACTCTGTAAGATCCTTCGGTTATAGCATTAATAGTCTTTCATTTAACATAGGTTACTATGTTCACAAAGGATTGTCTACAGTTCTAATAATCTATGTAGTTAGAATTCACCTGCTTAGTTCAAATGTTTCAGACAAAGTTATCATAAAATTACATATTTTGTGATATATAAAGGTCCAATTACAATATTAGCAAAATATATATGTGTATATATGTATGTATTTAATTGAAATGAATGAACATTTGAAATATTTTCTAATAAATACAAACTTTATTATAATTATTGTTATATAATTTCACCCTTCTAATAAATATAAACTGTTTTATTAGTTAGGGTTTCTATTGCTGTGAATAGACACCATAACCATGCCAATTCTTATAAAGAAAACATTTAATTGAGGTGGCAGCTTACAACCTCAGAAATTTGGTCCATGATCATCATGACAGGGAACATGGAAGCATGCAGGCAGATTATGGTGCTGGAGTTGAGAGTCCTACATCTTGCAGAAAACAGGAAGTCTGCTAAAACACTGGGTAGAAACCTGAGCATAAGAAATGTCAAAGCCTACATCTACAGTGGGACACTTCCTCCTACAAGTCCATACACACTCCAATAAAGCCACATCTCCTAATACTGCCACCCCCTATGAGATTATGGGGGCCTATTACATTCTAGCTACCACATAGACTTATAATTATTAATACAATTAGACCTGTCCCATTTGGTCACCTACTTAATTAATTAAGTATCATTAGCCTATTACTTGATAACCTGTTGCTTCTGGGACTTGTGTAAGAGAAATCCAATTAGAATTCCTATATTTATATAGTTTATTTGTTTTTATTTTATGTGTATGAATGTTTCACTTGCATATATGTATGTGTACTACATATGTACCTGGTGTTCATGGAGCTCAGAAGAGTGCATTAGATCTCTTTTATCTAGGTTATAGATGGTTATGAGGCATGATATTGATTTTGGGAAACAAGCCTGGGTCTTCCATAAGAGCATCAGGTGCTCTTAATCACTGAAACATCTCTCCTGTTCAAATCCTTTATTTAATTATACATGTACATAGATGCACAAAAATAAATGCATATATTAGACATCTTATAAAACAGTAATTTTGTATATGAATATTTCAAACATCCTTAGGATTAGTTTTCTTTCCATTCTCCTCTGCTCTACTATCAAATTTCCCAACCAAACTTGAAACTTCCAAACCATAATTCCCAACCAGCTTGAACATATTAATCTAAAAGCTGTTTCTCTAACAGTAATTTAGAAATTTTTTTTGTTTTTCATTTCTCTTTAGAAAATTACACTACCATCAATGCATTTTCAATAGATTTTAGACTTATCACCTTACAGGAATAAATTATAAATTATTAATATGAAATGGCATAACACAGTGTCTGGTTTTCAATAGATAAGTTAATTTGTGTGTAACAAGTAAATCGTTTGACTTTAAACTATGGCATTTTAAACTAGAACAGAAACTGTAGCAGGAAATAAATAAACTTATCATGAATGGAAGACAAGTGAGATTGTGTCAGCCACTGTTCCTGTTACTCTAATACATTTATTGGCCATGGGCCATGCTTAAGAATGATCTAATCACATAGAACAATTGAGAAAAGCAAACTGACCCACAAAGTGAATTCCAAGAGATATTTAAGAGCAGATAGATACAAACTGTGAGCCACAGCAAGTATTGAGAACAGTGAAATCAACTGGAAATTTTTTTTCCTTTTTGGTTTTTTGAGACAGGGTTTCTCTGTGTTGCTCTGGCTGTCCTGTGATTCACTCTGTAGACTTCAACTGGAAATTTTAAGCATTGGTATTTTCTTTGCATGTTCAATCATGTTTCAATCATTATTTTGCATTTTCAATCAAATTGTTAATTACATGGAAAGTTTATTTCTTTATGAATGCTACATTTGTACCTGTACTTCATTCTTATTGTACCCCTAAAAATGACTCTATGAATACATGTAACAATTGGCAACAATAGTGTATATATCCAGAAAATTGCACCAAATCATAAAACAGTTTTTTTACAATTCAGAGAGAAAGCAGCACTCTCTATTATCAAAGATTTGGGTATGTCAGTTCAGTCTCTGTGCAAACTGTGTATTTATTCAGGCAACAATTTAAGATTAAACCACTGAGGATTTTTTATACATAACATGTATGTAAAAATGTAGATGGTGTCTTAGTTCTGTTGTGAAATAGAATATTTGCTTAACTATGTAAAGATGGGTTGCATGTATTTGTGTTGCAGAATAATTTTTTAAGTATGTAAAGATGTATTGCATTTGTTTATGCTGCATTTGTTTAATTATATAAAGATGTGTTGCTGTTTCACGTTGCCTGCCTAGGGTAAGTGACTGGGCTAATAAAAAGCTGAATGGTCAATAGCTAGGCAGAGGGGGGTTAGGTGGATCTGGGGGGCAGACAGAAAAGAGGAGCCAACCAGCCAGCCAGGAGCTCACCAGCTGGGAACCAGAAAACCAGACTGGAGAAAACAAGAAAACAGGATGGACAGTGTGTACATGAGATAAATGAACCTCGAGGCAGCACATATATTAATAGAAAGGGATTAATTGGAGTTTAAAAACCACTAGGTAGAAACAATACTAAGCAAAGGCCAAGCATTATATTTAATAAGTCTCAGTGTCACTGATTGTCATAGGCCAAATGCCTTTATTTATCAATCAATCAATCAGAACAACACATATTCATAGCATACAGAAAGACATCCTAGAGTACTTCCCCTTTTCTGTATAATCAAAAAGAAAGGTTTTAACTTTAACATAGTAAAATTACATATAATGGAATAGTTATCAAGCAAGAATTGCAGGTATAATATCTAGTCTATTTGTATTTGGTAAAATTAAAGAAAATATTCTATTTATCCAATATTTGTTAGTGTAAAGTTTCATGTCTAATTTATCTTTTATCATAACCAAGGAAAATTATAATTGTAACTATCTAGTCTTCTACTGCATCAAAGACTTCAGAAGGATAAAATATTACCTAAGTAAATAAGAAGAGCACTATAAGCAACTTCCAAAAATCTAGAATGACAGAGACAGCTGGCTGCCTGGACAGTCGGTCACCCAAAGTTCCTTTGCAATGTGGGGGCATCCATCTTCAGCCTATAGATCTAGAGTTCTCAGTTGCTTCTCTCTGTGCCTTGTAGAATATCTGGCAGTCTTCTCTGCAAAACAGGAAACTGAAGGACCATTTCACCTTGTTTTGGCAAATTTAGTGGTCATTTTTCCATGGGTCCTGCATGTCCAGTCGGTATAACATTTTGTCAAGCAGTCAAGGCAAGAACAGCCTCTTTTCCAAATGGCCAGTTCTGCCAAGAAGAAGATAAAGTCCATATGAAGTGTCTTCAATGCCCATCTTCCTCTTTGAAGTAAATCAGTGCTGCCAGGAGCAGATATGTCTCACTGTCCAGAAAGTCTAAGTTTTTAAAACATTTGACATTACATATTCTGAAGGTCATTGAAGTGTTTGTACATTACCTACCTAACTGAAGTATATCTATGTGTATCTAGAAAATTTAACATGACTACAAGTTTGATTATCATAGATGATTAACTATTAATCTGTATTTCTTAATGATACATTACAATTTTAAGTGAGTTGTATAAACATAATACCTTAAACAAGAGTAAAATATTTATACACTGTAACAAAATTAACCTTAAATTTGTATCAATAAATTAAAGTCCATAACAATGTAAAATATTTAAGCAAATTGTTGCTCTGTAAAAGCAGATTCAATCATCTTTTCATTCTATTATATCTATATCCTATATTTCTATATCATATCTTCCTTTCTTTTTTTAGAAAGAGATTGACTATGACCAATAATTTGTAACCAATCTCTAAACAAAGACAAATATACATAATCCAGTTTTTGGAAATGTGGGCATAGTTTTCTAGGCTACTTCCTGCTGATTGTGGGCACTGGTAGAAAATTTTAGAATTATGGTCAAGTCCTGAATGAAGTAGTCTGTGACACTGCATTGTTTGAGCCAGTTGCTTTGGAGTGGATTTTGTATGTTGGATCATCTAGGCCATGGTGTCATTGAAGACCTTTCAGGAGGTCTTGCCTTATCAAACCATATTAGCCAGGAAGCAATCCACAAGTTCTAATCTTCTGTGGAAACAAAAGCAGAACCCTTTTTCCAAAGCATATCCTTAGACACAAATTTTGAACTCAAGATAATATATATATATATATATATATATATATATATATATATATATATGTATATGTATATGTATTGGTTTACCTTAGCAGCCTTTACAATCAAATGTCTTTCTGCAGTTAAAAATCCCAAAGATAATATAATCCAGATTCTCTGTGTAATATCCACCTTTACATAGCTTATTTCTATATTACTTTTACTGTCTCTTTAAAGACTTAATTTTTTAAAACTATCTCTTTCCTTATATAACTGTCTATATTCATTTTCCTCTCTCTTCCAAGCCTATGTACATTTTTGAGCACATTGTAAACAGTTTAGAGGTTTGTTTCATCTGAATCCATCTTATTGTGAATCTATTGCTTTAAACTGCAGCATGGCTTGGACAGAAGAAGCAGCAGCTTTGGCTGCTGACTCCACCCACATCAGCTTCCCAACATGGCAGTAGTAAGTTTATTGCCAGCTCTAGGAGCCTTGCTCACTGCCAATCCTGGGAAACAGTGGGTCTATGCCTCCATCAAGCAGTGTATAGGCCAGAAACTTTTTTTTTTAACTAGTGAAAGCTAAATCCACCATGCAGTGCACTGCATGGTTTGGAGATGCCACTGTGTACTGTGACAGGAATCTGCCAAGCTGCTTAGCTTATGGTGCCTGGCAGCCACATTACACAGGCACCTGTTAGGAGATGAGTCTCTATACTGCTACTGGCATGAGACTGTGAGACTAGGAAGCCTAGTGTGGTCCCGTTTCTGTGCATTCAGAATCTTTAAACTTTCTTAGGTCTATGTGGATCAATGTCTAAAGGTGAGCACTAAATGTAGTCAGAAGTTTTTCTCTGGCTCCACCTGGCCCACCGTCCCACAGCCGCTTATACAATAATTACCCAGAGGCTTACATTAATTATCAGTTGTATGACATATGGCAGGCTTTTTGCTAGCTAGCTTTTATAATTTAAATTAACCCATTTCTATTAATCTATGTTTTGTCAAGTGTTCTGTGGCTTACTGCTCTGCTGGCATATTGTTCCTTGGGCAGCAGGCTGGCATCTCACTCCCCTCTCCTTTCTTCTTCCTGTCTCTCTCTTCAATTTCCCGCCTAACTGTAACGTGACTTGCCATAGACCAAATGGATTTATTTATCAAGCAATCAGAGCAACACATATTAACAGCATTAAGAAAAAGTTTCTGGCAGCACCGATTTACCTCAGAGATGATGGAAATTGAAGAAACTCCTTATAGCGTTTGCTTTCATTGTGGCAAGGTTAGCCACTAGGAAAAGAAATTGCTTTTGCCTTGACTGTTTATAGTGTGCTGTGCATACTAGACATGCAGGAATCACTGGAAAGTGATTGCCGAACTTTGCCAGAAAAAGGTGGGATGGTCCTTCAGGGTTCCTGCTTCACAGAAGAGTCTACCAGATATTTTACAGGACAGGGAGGAAATCATCTGACTAAATTGCCAACACAAGACAGGACAATCCTTCAAATTCCCTGTTTCACTGAAAAATGTACCAGATATTCTGGGTCTGGGTCTATAGGCTGAAGATGTATGCCTCAATGTTGCAGAGAAACTTTGAGTTGACTGTCCAAGCAGCCAAATGTCTTTGTTGTTAGAGACTATTACATCCTTCTGGGTCTTTAATGGAGTTGAAAACTAGATGGTTATAGTTGCAGTTTTCTTTAGTTATGATAGGATAGATAATGCATTATATTCTTTGGATATGCTAAGTAAAAATGAATAGAATATTATAAATGTAATTACTACTTGATAATTGTTTGTTGTATATAATTTTACTTGTGTATAGTTAAAACCTTTCTTTTTATTTAGACAAAATGGAGTAATGATGTAGAATATTATTTTAAGATGTGTTACATTTGTTTATGTTGTGGAACATTTGTTTAATGATATAAAGATGTGTTACATTCCTTTATGTTGCATTTGTTTAGCACTGTGAAGCTTTGATTCTCTGTCTGTCTAGAACACCTGTTTGGTCTAATAAAGAGCTGAACAACCAATAGTGAGATAGGAAAAAGGATAAGTGGGTCTAGCAGGCAGAGACAATAAAAAGGAGAAATTGGGGAGGATGAAGAAGGAGAAAGAGAATGAGAGGAAGATGCTAGGGGCCAGACACCTAACCACACAGGCTGCCACTGAGTAAAACTGAAATAAAGATACATACAAGTAAGTAAAGGAAATAGTCCAGAGGCAAATGGTACATGGAATAATGTAAAGTTAAGGGAAACTGGCATGAAACAAGCCAAGCTAAGGCCAGACATTTATAAGTAAGACTAAGAACAGAATTTGGGGAGTGGGGCATTTCAGCTGGAAGATGGGTCATTCACCTCTGGCTGATGTGGCCTGTGGAAGGAAGTGGAAGGAAGTTTGTCTGTTGGGGTTTATCCATTCTAATCTTTAATAGTTCCCCTACTCTATACTTCTATGTTTATGTCTCATTATCAGTTTATACATGTTAGAGAAAACATGAAGTATTTGTCTCTGTGTATCTGACTCGTATTACTTAACATAGCAATTTATAATTTTATTCATATTCCTAAATCAGAACACTTTATTTTTCTTAATGGCTAAACAATACCACATTTCTTTATTCATTAATTTATGAATGGTCTCCAAGATTTTTTCTATGGCTTTATAACACTGAATAATGCAGCAATAAAAATTGCTGTGAAGGAAGATTTGTTCTGTGCATCTTTTAATTATTTCTCTTGTATTGAAATAGATTTAATCATATAACATGATCTGAGTATGGTTCCACTTGTCCAACTCCTCACAACTACTTTCTGACCTTCTCTCCCATCCAAATCCATAGCCTTTCTTTTTCTCTATCATTAGAGGAAAAAGATATCAAAAAATAATAATAAAATACAATAAGATGAGCAGAATAATAAATTAGTATAGGGCACACAATCAGAAGAAAGGGATAGGGAAAAAGCAAAAGAATCTCAGACAAATACAAGCACACAAATATTCATACACAGAGAAATTCCATAAATAAAAAAAACAGAAAACAATATACATTCACAAAGTCCTGAAAAGAAAATACATAAAAAATAATAATAGTAATAATGATGAGGATGATGATGCCATAATATGTCACTGAATTCATTTTATTTTGGCATATGCTACTGGATCTAGGGCCTACTGTAGGAGTTTTTATACCCAGTGGGACTCCATTGTACAAAACTAAAATTTCCTTTGCAAGAAGTGATCAGTTGGAGATTGCTCCTGGGTTAGTAATGGTGGCTTGTGTTGACTTCTCACATTGCTGGGATGCCCATCTGGGGCAGATCCTTGCATGCCCTATGCATAGTGCCACAATCTGTAAATTCATGTTAGTTGTTCTTGCTGTGTTTAGAAGACCTTGTTTTCTTTGTGTCTTCCATCAACTCCAGCTCTTGCAATCATTCTGCTTCTTCTTCTGCAGGATACCCTGAGCCAAGAGGGGAGGGATTTGATGGAGATAAATAGGACCGAATGTTCCAATGTCTCTCACTCTCTGCACATTGTCCTGTTGTGGTTTCTGTATTTGTTCCTATCTGTTTCAGGAAGAAGCATTTCTGATGATGGCTGATACTGAAAGACCATAGATGATATCTATGAGAATAGCAGAATGTCATAAGGAATCATTTTGTTGCTACATTCCTTTAGCAGATGAGTAAACAGTATTTGATTTTCCCCTTGTTCCCAGGTTTGTCTAGTCTCAGTTTCATGTCTACCTAAGCAGTGATGGTGATGGGCTCCATAATGTGGTGTGGATGCTAAATACAGTCAGATAGTGGTCCATTACACCTACCAGCTTTTTGCCACTGTTGTCCTACCACATTTTGTAGGCAGGAAAATGCTGAGGAATAATACTTTTGTACACTTTGAAGATGTGTCTTTGCCAAGGTACCTTCTGACTGGTTTAAAAAAAGCAAAATGGTCAGTAGCTATGGAGAGGAATAGACAGGACATCCAGATACATAGAGAAATCTGGGAAGATGAGAGCCAGAGAAGCCAGCCAGATTCAGATTGAATCAGACACATGGAATGCGATAGAGTTCAAAGCCATGTATTAGAATGTAGATTAATAAAAAAAATATGGGTTATTTTAAGTTATAAGAGCTCGTTTGGAATAAGCCTAAGTTACAGGCTGAGCTTTCATAATAAATAAGTCTTTATGTTATTATTTGGGAACTGGTTGGCAGGACAAAGACAAGTTACAGGTTACCATTGTATATCAAAGGGTCTGTAGCTTGGTTTGTATTTAGCTTTCTCCTTTGATAGTATGCAGAGTACCCTCCAGTAAAATGAACACTAGTCACTAGGAATGAAAGATCTAGGTAGACACCAGCATGAGTTCTCTGATTCAATGTGTAATGTATGTGCTGTCTTCAGCAATGCTGTCTCATTTTCAAATTGTAGAGAACCACCAACAGCCTTGTTTTCTTGAGGGTTCCATTGGGCCAGTTTGTCCAAACACAATATATGTAACTCATTCCTGGTACTTGAAGCTTAATTTAGTGATGAGGAATGTGTGTTTGGGACTCTGTTTCCCCAGTTATTTGGCAAATTCATTTATATTGCCTTCAAACATGCAGTGAGAGCTATTCTTGGTTGTCAGCTTGACTAAATGTGTAATGAACTATAATCCAGAAATGGAGAGCACATTTGTGATCCAAACCACGAGGAAAGAAGACAACATGCCTTTGATCCAGATCTTGAGGAGAGAAGACATGTGCCTTTAATCCATACTTGAGAATGGAAGTCACACCTTTAATCTGGGCCTCAACTTCTGCTGGGGGAGAGAGAGAGAGAGAGAGAGAGAGAGAGAGAGAGAGAGAGAGAGAGAGAGAGAGAGAGAGAGAGAGAGAGAGAGAGATTGAGATTGAGAAAGAGAGAGAAATTCACTCTATAAGTTCTGTGACTCTATAGAACCCTGATGAATACAGATTTTGGTACCAGAGTCAATCTAGAGAAATAGAAGTATAAGCATGAATCTTTTAAGTATCTGGAATAGTCTTTTTAATTTTCCAACATCTTCAAATTCACTAGCACCTTCAGCTATTGAAGCCTCTCCAGTCACTCTCTCCCCTAGGACCTTCGAAAGTACTAAAAGCTCATGGTGTAACTATATTTCAAACTTAAAATGATAGATACCTTTGATTATCGTGATTCATCAATAGTGAGTGGCAATGGATTTAGTGACATAAATGAAACTTGTGACAGTTTGGGGGAAAGAAATGTTGCTGGTTGCCTGCTTTTAATATCTCTGGATAAACTGATAAGATAAAGGATAAGAATGAGCTCTGTGATAAAATTAACAACCTTCAGAATACAGTGAAGGACAACAATCAAATTAGTGATAAAGTTGACTGGCTCCAGATGTGCATAAACAGTCTAAAGGTTTCTAAGTGTGCCCTGGAAGAGAATATGCTCTCCAGCAGCTACAGAGCTTGAGCTGCAGAAAAGCAAACTGAAGCCCTCATTATAAGGTTGGCTGAATTACAGCAGAAATTCAAGTCTTGGCCTCAGAAGTTGTCAGCTGTTAAAGTAAAAGCATGAATTGGTAAAGAATGGGATCCTATAACCTAGGTTGGGGATGTGTGGAGGAACCCTACTAATGGGTGATATCACTCTGTGTGGTATGAATGTGTTGCTCTAATCAGTTGATAAATAAAATGCTGATTAGCCAGTAGCCAGGCAGGAATTATGGATGGGATAAACAGACAAGGAGAATTCTGGGAAGAAGGCTGAGTAAGTAGATGCCAGCCTGACAACCAGCCATCCAGGAAGTGGTATACAATGGCACACAGGAAAAGCCATGGAAAATGTGGTGATATATAGATTAACAGAAATGGGTTGAGTTTAAGTGTAAGAGCTAGTCAGTAGTGAGCCTGAGCTAATGGCCCAGCAGTTTTAGTTAATATAATCCTCTGTGTGTTTATTTGGGTCTGAGTAGCTGTAAGTCCAGGCAGGACCAGAGAAAACTCCAGCTACACCCTATTGAAGCTGTGAACTTTGAACCCTCAGATTCTCTATGGTTTATCTCACCTGAGAAAGTAGTGACCTCAGCCCCACCCCTTAAAATATTCCTTTTTCACCTTCCACTGAGGAAATGAGTCCTTCAGTGTCTGCCAAATCAACAGTCACTTTTTCTGAAGAAATTGCCATGCAAGACAATGCTAATGTCCCTCAAGGTCCATCAGTAGTTGCCTCTAGACCTACAGCCAGACTCAAGGGAAAGCAGGCTCCTAGAGGGAAGGTAGAAAGTATAGTCCATGAGGAAGGTCACTACACTACTAAGCTTAGTGCTTTTGCTAACTTAATCAAGCAGAAGTCTGGAGAATATGTATGAGAATATAATTTAAAGGTGTGGGATAATGGTGGAAGAAATATAAAACTACATTAGGCTGAGTTTATTGATATGTGCTCACTGAGTGGAGATTCTAGGTTTAAGATAGAAGCTCTCACAGTTTAAAAAGGTGTGAAAAAGTAAACGGTTAATTGAAGAATTTATCAAAAGATGGCTCCCAGAAAAGGAGTTAGAGATACATGATATCCTTTGGTTTAATGTTGATGAAGGGATTTTAGGGCTCAGGCAATTTGGCAATGCCATAGCAGATATGCTGTATGAAACCTAATCCTCCACAATGGGCAGGCACAAAAGACATGCCCCCCCTCAGGAATCATAAAAGATGCACAATGGTAAGGGGAACCAGACAATTGAAGAGTTTTGCTGTTGCCCCTTTCTTTGTGCCAGACCTTAGGTTTGGAGATGCTGCCACTCAATTGAATGAGTTAAATGCAATGCATTCAATTTTGCCCTGAGGTTGCAGGGGACATGTGGCAGCACTGAACAACCAGATACAAGGTGATCATAGTTATCATAATTGAGAGTGTAGAAAAACAAGGTTCACAATGGCCTAACCAATAATGCTCAGCATAGGCAAAGTGAAATTTATAGTGGTGTAACTCATATGGATCTTTGCTTCTGGCTGATCAATCACAGTGTTTCCAGGCATGAAATAGATAAGAAGCCTACTGCATTTCTGAGTGACCTGTATATGCAGAAAAATTCTCAAACAAATGAAAGAAAGGCTGCATTGGATAGTGGCAAAAGGCAGCCTTGGTAGTGAATCAATTTCCAAACTTGAGCCAGTTTGCAGACCATAACCCCTTTAATGACAGGGTGGCCAGCTTTCCCCGAGTAAGAATCCTGATAAGACAACTAAAAGTTTAACAGATAGCCTTTCTCAGGTTCTTTCCCAAATGGACCTGAGGCTGTTTACAAGGTAACTGAACACTGGGGGAAAGGAAACAACCAGATTTTATGGGGTCAGTTTTATACTGGTTCTGAATTGACACTGATTCCAGGAGATCCAAAAAAAATTGTGGCCCTCAAGTGAAAGTAGGAGCTTATGGAGGCCAGGTGATTAATGGAGTTTTGGCTGATGTCTGACTCATCCCTGGTGGAACTGCAAAAAATAATGATACCATCATGGACTTGAAAGATGCAGGGGTGGTGGTTCCCACATCTCCCTTCAACTCTTCTTTCTGGCCAATGCAGAAGACAGATAGCTCATGGAGAATGACAGTTGACTATCAAACCTCAATCAGGTGGTGGCTCCAATTGCAGCAGCTATACCAGATGTTGTGTTCTTATCTCAGGAAATTAACACATCTCCTGGTACACGGTATGTAGCTATTGATTTAGCAAATGCCCTTTTTTGGGTACCTGCCCGTAAGAACCACTAGAAGCAATTCACTTTTAGTTGGCAAGGCCAGCAGTATAACTTTACAATTTTGCCTCGGGGATATATTAACTCTTCTGCCCTGTGTCATAACATACCCATAAGGGATCTTGCACATCTCTATCTTACACAAAATAACACACTGGTACACTACATTGATTACATTATGCTGATTGGACCAAATGAGCAGGAAGTAGCAACCACTTTGAACTCGTTGGTAATACATATGTGTATCAGAGGATAGGAAAAAAAATCCAGTCAAAATCCAAGTACCTTCTACCTTAGTAAATTTTTTAGGATTCCAGAGGTGTGGGGCATGCAGAAATTTTCCTTCCAAGGTGAGGGATAAGTTGTTGCTCCTGGTTGCCCCATCACTAAGAAAGCAGCACAATGTTTAGTGGTACTATTTGGATTCTGGAGAGAGAACATTCCTCATTTCGATGTGTTATTCTGCCACATATATCAAGTGACTTGGAAAGCTGCTAGCTTTGTGTGAAGGCTGGAACTATAGCTCTGTAGATCTTGACATCAGAAATGGTGATACCTCTGGCAGTTCTCTTATTGTACAGGATTGTTTTAGCTATCCTGGGATATTTTTGTTTTTCCAAAGTATTGTTCTTTTAAAGTCTGTAAATAATTGTGTTGGAATTTTTAGGAAATTGCATTGAATCTATAGACTGCTTTTGGCAAGATGGCCATTTTTGCTATGTTAATCCTACTGATCTATGAGCATGGGAGATCTTTCCATCTTTGGATATTTTCTCCAATTTCTTTCTTAAAATATTTGAAGTTCTTGTCATATAGGTCTTTCTTTCATTTGCTTGATTAGAGTTACCACAAGATATTTTATATTGTTTGTGGCTATTGTGAAGGGTTTTGTTTCCCTGATTTCTTTCTTAGTCCATTTGTCATTTATACACAGGGGGGCTACTGACTTTTTGTGAGTTAATTTTGTATCCCACTACTTTGATGATTTTTTTCCAGCTGTAGGAGTTCCCCAGAGGAATTTTTAGGGTCATTTATATATACTATAAGATCATCAGCAAAAAAGATATGTTGACTTCTTCCTTTCCAATGTGTATCTCCTTGGTCTGCTTCAGTTGCCTTATTGCTCTCACTAAGACTTCAAGTATTAGGTATAGAAAGAATGGACAACTTGCTTTTGTTCATGATTTTAATTTAATTGCTTTGAGTTTCTCTACATTTAAGATAATGTTGTGTGTGAGCATGCTGTAAACTGCCTTAATGATATTGATAAATATCCCCTTTATCCCTAATCTTCCCAGCACTCCTACCATAAATGGGTGTTAAATTTTTTTAAAAAGGCTTTTCTCTGTCTTATGAGATAATCACATATTTTTCTTCTTCTTCTTTTTGCTTATATAGTGATTACAATTTTATATTTTCATATATTGAACCATACCTGCTTCTGGGATGAAGCCTACCTGATCAAGGTGAATGGTAGATTATCTTTTTAATATGTTCTTCAGTACAGCATGAAAGGATTTATTGAGTATGATTATTTTCCCATCCATGTTCATAAGAGAAATTGGTCTATAATTCTCTTTCTTTGTTGGCTCTTTATGTGGTTTTGGTAACTGTGACTTTCTGTTTCTATTTTGTGGAATAACTTAAAGAATATTGGCATTAACACTTTTTTGAATGTCTGGTAGAATTCTATGCTAAAATCATCTGGCCCTAGCCTTTTTAAGGTTTGGGGGTTTTAATGGCTACTTCTATTTCACTAGAGATGATAGTTTTATTTCAATCACTTATCTTATATTGGTTAAACTTGGTTGAATGGTACATGTAGAAAAAACTATCCATTTCTTTTAGATGTTCCAGTTTGGTCAGGTACAAAATTTAAAGTATGTCCTATGATTTTCTGGATTTCCATGGTGTCTGTTGCTTTGTGTCTTTTCTCATTCCTGGTTTTTTTAATTTGGATATGCTTTCTTTCTGTCTTTTACTTAATTGGGTAATACTTTGCCAATCTTAACTGATTTTCACAATGAACTAGCTCTTCTTTCATTGATACTTCATATCGCTTTGTTTATATTTTTATTGATTTCAACCATTAGTTTATTTTTTGCCTTCTACTCCTTTGTTGTGTTGTTTCTTCTTTTTGTTCTAAGGCTTTCAGGTGTGCTCTGAACTGTCCCATAAGTTGAATATGCTGTGTATTCATTTTCATTCTGTTATCACTACTCTTTAATTTCTTTTGTGGCCCATTTGTCATTGAGTAGAGATCTGTTCCATTTCCATGAGATTGTAAGTTTTATTTATTTATTTATTTATTTATTTGTTTGTTTGTTTGTTTGTTTATGTTGTTGTTGTTGATTTCAAGCTTTAATCCATGGTAGTCAAATAGGATTCAGTGAGTTATTCCAATTTTCTTGTACCTGTGGAGACTTGCTTTGTGTCTGTGTATGTGGTCAATTTTGAAGAAAGTTCCATGAGGTGCAGAAAAGAAGGTACACCCTTCTATGTTTTGGGTTAAATATTCTGTAAATACATTAAGTCCATTTAGTTTATAACATCTGGTAGCTCTAGCATTTGTCTGCTTAGTTTTTGTCTGGATAACTTGTCTATTGGTAAGAGTTGTGTTTTGAAGTCTCCCACTATCAATGTCAGGGTCAGAATGTTATTTAAGCTGTAGTAGTTTCTTTTACAAACGTAGATGCCCTTTTGTTTCAGGCATAGATGTTAAGATCTGAAATGTCACCTAGGCAGATTTTTCCTTCAATAAGTGCATATTGTCCTTCTCTATCTCTTCCAAATAGTTTTGGTTTGAAGCCAATTTTCTAAGATCTTAAAATGGCTATAGCAGCTTGCTTCTTGGGTCCATTTGCTTGAAATATCTTTTTCCAACCCTTTATCCTGAGGTAATATCGATTCTGGATATTAAGGTGTGTTTCTTGGGTGCATCAGAAAATGGATACTCTTTTCACATCCATTCTTTTAGTCTGTGCTTTTTCAATGGGAAATTAGGACCGTTGATATTGAGAGCAAATAACCAATGATACTTGATTTCTATTATATTTGTTGTGGTGGTGGTTGTGGTGGCATATTTGTATATATGTGAATGCGTGTGGTTGTCTCTGTCTCTGTCTCTCTCTCTGTCTCTCTCTCTCTCTCTCTCTCTCTGTGTGTGTGTGTGTGTGTGTGTGTGTGTGTATGCATGTGTGTGAGTATGCTTCCATTATTTTGATTTTGGGGATCTGAGACTGTATAATACCTGTGGTATTTTGAATGTAATTGGTCCCCATAATCTCATAAGGAGTTGCAATATTAGCAGGTGTGTCTTTGTTGGAGTGTATGTGGTTTTGTTGGAGGAAATATGTCATGGGGGAAGGGAGCATTGAGCTTTCCTATGTTCATGATACCACCCAATGTCTCAATAGACTTCTGTTGCCTGTAAGATGTAGGACTCTCAGCTATTTCTCCAGTACCATGTCTGCATACATTCCACCATGCTCCCTGCCATGATGATAATGAACTGAAAATCTCAAAGTTTATGTGAGCCCCCTCAATTCAATGGTTTCCTTATCAGAGTTGCCGTGGTCATATTGTCTCTTTACAGCAATTGAAACCCAAAGACAGTCTCTGAGTTTCCATGAGTATTTAGCATTCTTTGGTTGGAATTTTATTTCTGTATGGCTGGATTTGTATATAAGTATGTGATGAAGGCACTTTCTTTTTTGTTTCAATCTATTAATTTCTGTTCTGTATGCTTCTTGTACCTTTATAGGCATTTCTTCTTTAGGTTAGGAACATTTTCTTCTATAATTGTATTGAAAATATTTTCCAGGCCTTTTGTCTAGGTTTATTTTCTTTCTACTATCCCTATAATTATTAGATTTAGTCTTTTCATAATGTCTCAAACTTCCTGGATGTTCTGTATCAGTTTTTTAATATATATTTAATCTTTCATTTGACTAATGTATCTATCCATTTCTTTTATTATGTCTTCAGTGCCTGGGATTCTCCCTTCTATCTTTTGTATTCTTTTGGTAAAGCTTGCTTCTGTAGTTACTGTTCAAATTCCTTTTATTTCTAAAATTCCCTCCACTTGTGTTTTCTTTATTGATTCTATTTTCATTTTCAGATCTTGAACAGTTTTATTCATTTCCTTACAGTGTGTATATTTTCCTGGATTTTTTTAGGCACTTTTACCAGGAAACCAGCTTTCAACACCAGCACACATTTCCAGGGAACACAGCAGCTGACCAGGCTGAGGAAACAGGTCAACAGAAAATTTTCTACCAGGCAACACAAAGATATCATACTCTCCTAAAATCCAGAGAGGAAACAAAAAGCAAAAAACACAATACCCACCCAATGAAAACAAAATCAGATATCAGCACCTAGATATATAATCATCCCAATTCCAGATGCTTAGATGCCAGTATAAAATCAGAATCAACAGCAGCAAGGATACTATATCTCCACTAGAGTACAGTAACCATACACTGGCCAAAATATTACAGCATAGCTGAATCCCAAGAAAAAGACCTTACAATAGACTTACAAAAATAAGAGAAGTCCTCAAAGATGACATAAACAAGTCCCTTAAAGAGATCCAGGAAAACATAAATAAACAGTGGGAGTTTTGAAACTAGTTGAGTGAATGTATACACTCTTAGAGCTTGAGCCATCTTTCCAAACACCTTTTTAAATTTCTACATTCAAATCAGTCTTAAAAAATAAAAGAATAAATTTCTACATTCAGCTGGCAGTGGTGGTGTACAACTTTAAGCTCAGCCATTGGAGGCAGAAGCAGGTGGATTTCTCTGAGTTTCAGGACAGTCTCCAAAGTTGAACAAAGAAACCCTGTTGCAAAAAAACAAACAAACAAACAAAAAAACCCACACACATAAATTTTACATTCATTGATATTTTTTGAGACATGTGAGCTGTCAATAGTAATTTTAAAAAAGCCATATATTTTTAATATCTACTTTGGCTTTGGCTTTCATATATTATAAGCACAACTTAATATCTTTGGTGTTACATGTTCTTTTCACAGAAGGTTCATGTGATTTTGCAATACTAAAATAATAATTAAAGCTAGAGGTGTGACTCAGTTGTTAGTATCTGCCTACTGTATGTATAGGCATTTATTCTAAGTATTAGAAAATAATGTGATGTAAAATTTTAACAATAAATACTGTAATCCTACATCTTCCAAAAGTTATAATCCAATATAAAGTTTTAAAATTTGTCAGTGCCATAGGGAAAGAATTGATCTGGAAATATGTCTATTTACAGTTTTCCTTTTTAAAAGGCTAATTTTTCAATGTGAGTTGTAAGTTAACATAAGTTAAGCGCCTTAGGAACTTGGTCTTAATCTTAAAATTTAAAAGAGTGTTTTTGCAAAATCTGGGACATTTCAGTCAGTCATAGGAAGTGACGACCATGGAGTCAATCAATAATTGAGGATATTTCTTCAGTAGTTTATAAAATTATACTTGTTCCCTTCACACAGGCACTGAGGGGTAACAGGCGAAGGTGGCTAAGTGTCAGTGGAGGTTGTTTAAACTGTAATTACATTTTAGAGTGCAGCTGTTAAAATCTACCAAATAAATTTTCAAAATGACCTTTCTTGTTCAACTAAGGAATTTTGCCAACTGTTTAATTTGTAGGCATCTCACTCGGGCACTTTCCCAAATATAGACTTTGAATGAATCAGCTCATCTTTAACTTTCCCACACTAAATTGAATGTTTCTAAAATGACCCATAATATCAGGGAAGTTAACTTTGGTGTGAATTTGTAGTTCTTTCCGACATATAACTTGCATTTAAATAAAATAGAATATTTACTAACTGTATTACTAAGAAGAAGACATCCATAGTAATCTGTTTTAATTTTTTTGTTTTTGTTTTTTTTGTTTTTTTTCGAGACAGGGTTTCTCTGTAGCTTTGCGCCTTTCCTGGAACTCACTTGGTAGCCCAGGCTGGCCTCGAACTCACAGAGATCCGCCTGCCTCTGCCTCCCGAGTGCTAGGATTAAAGGCATGCGCCACCACCGCCCGGCCTGTTTTAATTTTTTATTGGAAATGATTTATATATGTGTTAATTCATACTAAGTTTAGAGTTTATTGCCCAAGAGTGTGTGTGGGGGTGTGTGTGTGTGTGGCAGTTATCTACTGGGAAAATGGCACCTCATCAGTAAATAAGTCACAGAAGAAAATTATATCCCAACAAATTTCTTGCCTAGCTATGAATTATGTGAGCTACAACATGACCTAGAAAGATATGCTGACCAGTAGTGGTATGGATGTTGTGGGGATAACCAACCTTTTTGTCTTTATATTTAAAGGCTATTCCACAAGAGGGAATTAATGCTTGGTATGGTTTACTGGACAAAACAAACAAACAAACAAAATATATCTGTTTAGGTCATAGACCCAAGGGAAAAAATTACCACTCTTACCATTCTGCTAATTTGACATAGTTTTAAGCCCCTTTCTGAGTTCTTATTTTCATAGCAATACATAATTTCATTTCTCAACTCTCTTCAGGGAAGCTTTTTTTGTACTAATTACAGTTAATAAGGAGACCCACAGCTAGTCAACCTGAACAGAATTAAAGGATCTAAAGGGTTCATCTATATCACAAGTCTCGGGGATTATCACAGAACAGGGTGAAGGAAAATTGTATGAGCCCCAGCGAATAGATATCTATAGGAGAACATTGCTAGAAATGGCATTGTGGTTGCACACATGAGCTCAGAAAACCCATGATTACATGCAAAAGACCCAGGCAAGATCAAGATCATCAACATCTCAGCACAGGTGGTGGAGAAAATAAACAGATTCTACCCCTATCCGAGGAACTACTGGCCATATCACGGCTTCTGGTTGGGGAATAGTCAGTTTTCTTCACAATAAGTCCCCTGAGAAGTTATTTGTGCACCAATATGATGCTCTAGAGCCATGAATATACAGAACACTTTAAAAGGATTCAGTATGCTTAAAAACGCAGCAGCACATGAAGTTGGGAGGAAAAATTCCTTTTCTTGGGGGGGGTTCTTTTTTTATTTTATAATATAATTTAATTTTACATATATATAAAATATATTATATAAAATAATTTTACATATCAGCCATGGATTCCCCTGTCCTCCCTCCTCCCGCCTCTCCCGCCCTTCCTCCCACCCCTATTCCCATCTCCTCCAGGGCAAGGACTTCCCTGAGGATTCAGCTCAGCCTGGTAGATTCACTCCAGGCAGGTCTAGTCCCCTCCTCCCTTCACCCAGGCTGAGCAAATTGTCCCTGCATAGGACCCAGGTTCCAAACAGCCAGCTCATGCACTAAGGACAGGTCGCAGTCCCACTGCCTGGGTGCCTTCCAAACAGGTCAAGCTAATCAACTGTCTCACTTATTCAGAGGGCCTGATTCAGTTGGGGGCTCCTCAGCTACTGGTTCATAGCTCATGTGTTTTCACTAGTTTGGCTATTTGTCCCTGTGCATTTTCCAATCATGATCTCAACAATTCTTGCTCATACAATCCCTCCTCTTTCTCACCGATTGGACTCCTGGAGCTCCACCTGGGGCCTGGCTGAGGATCACTGTATCTGCTTCCATCAGTCATTCAATGAGAGTTCTAGCAGGACAGTTAGGGTTTGCTCCCAGGGAAAATTCTTAAGAAGGACAAAGAAAAAGTTAGAGAGTAGGAAATAGGGGGGTTGATTTAATCCAAACACATTATTTGTGGGTATAAAATTTTCAAACTATAAAGTAAAGATTAAAAAAGAAAAAGACTCTCATTCTCTCCTTGCTGATCATTAAAACTGGACTGAACTAATTGCACACAGACTATAAAGTGTCTTTGAAGACATTTTACATTCATAATGATATCATTGCTGCTGTCAGACTAACTAACTTGAGAGCTGGAGTGATAGCTACACTATTACATGTTTAAAAATAGTATGGTGGAATTGGTGAATGACATGAACAGGATTAATCTCACTGTTTTCATAAGCATAAAGTGCATCTTATCTTAATAGACACTCCATGATAATTTTGAAGGTGATTATAAAGTTATTAAAGAGTTAAGTTTTCATCTGATTTTTCTTTTGAAACAGTGTACTATGTAGCACAGTCTGCCCTTGAACTCATCTTGCCTCAACTTCCTGAGTGGTGGGGTAATATAAATGTATCATGTGCTGAGCCAGAATAGTATTGTATGAAACTTTATTTTCATTTTTAAAATATCTTCTAATTTTAACATACAGTATTAATCAAAATTTATAGGCTTTTCTGATACTACTTAGAGCAATTTATTTAAAAAATGTTGATGCAAATGCATTTTTATAGGTTGAGATAATAGTTTTACATTTCCTATGTAGCAAATATGTTTATATGTAAATCTGAGTCTTACAGACAGTTCAGAATAATTTCTATTGCTTAGAGATATCACGTCAAAATATATTAGATCTAGGTTTGATTAAATGTCCTAGTGGAAATTAAAATGTTTAGTATTTTAATAAAACTACAAAAATTTTCATTAATAATATAGTTAATTTTAGTTAGATGTAATATAATATTATAAATAAGGTGCTGTCTAATATTTTAAAAATAGAAAGAAGAAAATGCAATATTGAAGGACACAGTCTTATGAATTTTTTTGTGCTCTAAGATCAGGTACAATGAAGTCACATATGCACAGTCTCTGTCATGCCCAGGAGATAGCCCCTTATGAACATCTCTCTGTCCTCTTGCTCTTATAGGTGCCTCTTCCACGTTGTTCTTTGAGCCTTTGGTGGGTGATTTTGTTGTTGCTATTAGAAGGAGCATTCCACCATCACTTATTCTCTGTACTTCTGCTAGTTATGGGTCTCAGAATTAAACGTTGCCTGCTGTGGTAAGATTCTCAGGGGAAGACTGTTTGCACTGTTAATCTGTGGATATGAGTACCAGGATTGGAAGGACAGTTAGAAAATATGACAATTCAGCAAAACAATAGTAGTGGGTTCCACTACTGTCTATTGCCTCTCCAGATACCAGGCTCTTGACCAGTTTTAAAAATCAGGCATGAGTTTCTTCTGTGGCATATGACTCATATCCAACCAAACAGCAATATGCTCTCCCCATAGCAGTCATGGAATTATTGCACCAGTGGATACATCCTGCCTGGCAGGGAATATCACTGAAGATAAATTAAATTAATTTTCACACATGTATCCAGACAAGTTATAATTGCACAAATCACAAAAAAGTATTAAAATTGGAATCATAGTGTTTGAGATGCAATAGTCAGGCAAAATAGCTTCAGTGGCTGAATATCTGTGCTGGTGAAGATTTATAAAAGCTTATTTGGTGTTTTTTATAATGAGAATTCAGTTTTCATTCTGGATTTGAATAATGTGTATTGACTGTAAAATTGTTTGGGAATTTATACCTCTAAGTTTTTACTAATTTTTCTTTAAAGAGTGTAATAATCTGATCTTGAGACTCAGGATTATAATTTCAGTAATTTTTGAGGCAAAATCAGTTTAAGTCTTGCATCAGCTACAGAGTAAGTTCAAAGCCAGCCTGGGTAACTTAATGAAATTGTCCCCAAATTGTAAATAAGTAAAATGTGGTCAGTTAATGCAGTAGTAGAGTACTTGCCTAGCATGTGCAAGGAACTGGTTTCTAAATACCATGAATGAAAAATTGTAGCATACATTTGAAGAATAAATAAAAGTAAGGAAAGCAAATTAAAAGGTACCACATAGAGCAAACCATAAAACAATGATGTGAGTACTGTGTACTGTTTTTTTATACATTAAAATAAGGATAGTCTGTAAATGGATGCTTTTCTCTGTCTTAACCATCCTGCAGCCATTTCCAAATAATCACTCAGAAGCTAACATTAATTATAAATGTTTGGATGTTTGGCTGATGGCTCAGGCTTATTACTAGTCAGTGCTCACATTTAAATTAACCTATATTTTTATCTATTCTGTGCCACGTGGTTTGTAGCTTCTAACCTCATTTTCTATATGTCTTGCTTCCACTGTAGTTGGTTGGCTTCTGCATGATTCCAAACCTCTCGATCTCCATCTTCAACCTGGTTGTACCACCTAAACTTATTCTGCCTCACCATTGGACAACCAGCTTTTTCATGAACCAATGAGAGCAAAATATATTCATAGCATACAGGACCTTACAGCCATAATCAATGACCTGGAAATTGCAGTAAATTTTTAAAAAATAATTGTATTTATTCTTTGAGAATTTCATAACATGCATGTGAGCTTCCCCATTCCCTCACCCCCTCCCTTTACCACCCAATTAATCTTGTCCTTTTCCTCCCAACTTTGTGCTATAAGGTCGGGTGCAATGAACTCATATATGCAACTTCTCTGTCATGTCTAGGAATTAAGCCCTTGAACATTGAGTAGGTATTGAGTTAGAGCTGGGGACAAGAAGTTTTATTGTGTGTGCTTGAACCATAGGCTAACTGTAGATAATAATACAATATACATATTTAAAAGCTAGATGAAATGATTTTAAAGGTTTTATTATTTAGAAGTTATATACATTTTAGGAAATAAATATACTTGTCATAATTTAAATATTACACAATATAAACTTGCTCCAAATTATTAGATAGTGCCTGTTAATATGCACAGTTTTATGTTTTTTTTGCATAAATTACAGAGTATAAAATGTAACAGGAAACACTGCATTAACAAGTTAATTTAGATATTTAGCTCAAATCACATCATGGCTTTCACAAACACACACACACACACACACACACACACACACACACACAGAGAGAGAGAGAGAGAGAGAGAGAGAGAGAGATTTATTGATGTCTTATATTTGCCCAGCAACAGATCACATTGAATTAGTAGTCTGATAACATTTCAAAATAATTATGTAAAGTAGCAATTCTCTGATGTCCCAATTTGTACTTTAAAGCATTTGTGCTTTCAGTTCTCTCTCGATAAATATCACTCTCATTTAGTTATATATATATGAACTATCGTCAGGTGAAGAGAATATAAACCCCAATATTCACTCTTTTGTTGTGGTAAATGACTAACTGTGGTTATAATCCATGGAACAAAGGGTTAGAAACCAATACTCACATTTGCGCATCAACAAATATGTTTATGTTATGAGTATGATCCTTGGATACTTTGAGTTAACACAGAGTTCCCTGGGAAGCCCTTCAAGTAGAAACCTAAGCAGCCACAGGACTTTGGGAGATGTCATATTAATCTGGCAAGAAGGGCATTGTTCTCATGGGACAAAGATGACTCATGTAAAGTTGGAACCAAAACTCTGTAAATTTTGCATATAGATTAGAATTGCAGTTCATTTATGTAATATGATTTTATCCAAACATATTGGTATGTAATGTTTAATTTGTTTATCTGTGATTGATATTGATAATAAAACTCTAGCAAAATCTGATTCAGAAGTAATTAAGTTTTATAGTCAATGACATTCAGTGTAAATATCTACCATATATAAAAATTTAAATATTTCAGTTTAAAAAATTATTTTGCGGCCGGGCGGTGGTGGCGCACGCCTTTAATCCCAGCACTTGGGAGGCAGAGCCAGGCGGATCTCTGTGAGTTCGAGGCTAGCCTGGGCTACCAAGTGAGTTCCAGGAAAGGCACAAAGCTACATAGAGAAACCCTGTCTCGAAAAACAAAAAACAAAAAACAACAAAAAAAATTATTTTGCTATTTGATTATAAAACTTCAGGCATATTGTTAATAAATGCTTATTATATAATTAGCCCTCAAAAATGCATTAGCTATTATTAGCTACTCTAAAGCTCTAAGGAAACTACTTCAGTAAATGGAAACTTAAGTACAAACAGTGTCCATTAGAATGTCCCAGAACCTGAGACTAGATATGTCATGGGCCTTCTGACTAATCCTACTACTATTAGCATGAAAAGGAGTATAGCAAAAAAAAAAATGCCTACTAATGGCATATTGCTGTACTCATACATCAGTGCCTCATCCAATCCTCATCAAAGAAGCAGTTTCTTACAGCAGATGGGAATTAACAGAAAGAGACTTTGGAGCATTCAGCCCTAAATGAGATGTCTTTATCACACCTCTCCCCTCAAAACTCAGGAATCTATATAGAAGAAAAAGTGGTAGGTAAGATTGTAAGTGCCAAAGTTGGTTGTTGACTCCAATTAAACAGTGTTTCCAAAACACAACAGGACTGGTCCATACATCAATTTACAGACAATGCGGTGGTATGCATACGACCTGCACATATTCAAACCAAACAAAATCCCACCAAAAAGAATTGGATGCTGACTTAAAGGCTAACTTCTAACAAAGAATCTACTTGCAGTTGATACTTGCTGGGAAAGGGAGAAGTACTCATCACACCTCCCTGCCCAGGGGAATATCAACAACACTCAGGCAGGTTCCACGCTCAAGAGAAATTGGCAAACACAAAATGAACTCCACAGTTGTTTGGTTTTGTGTGAATGGGTATATGTGTTCTTTTTCTTTTGTTTGGTATTTTTTTAATCATTTTTTTGTGCTATGGGATATCTTTCTGTATGTTGTGAATATGTGTGATTTCCATTGGATAATAAATAAAACTGTTTTGGCCTATAGCAAGAAAGCTTACAGGCAAATGGGAAATCCAAGCAGAGAGACACAGAGAGAAAGGTATAATGAGATGCTAACCTGCCACCCAAGGAGCAACAAGATGTCAGCAGACTGATAACTTCATGGCCACGTGGCAACACATAGATTAAAAGAAATGAGTTGAGTTAAGCTATAAGAGCTAGCTAGCAATTAGCTTGAGTGATAGGCCATAGAATTTGTAATTAATGTAAGCCTCTGTGTGTTTACTTGGAACTGAGTGGCTGAGAAACTGGGCAAAACACAAGAAAACTTCCAACTATATTATTGGGTTTTGGGTTTTTTGTTGTTGTTGTTCTTGTTTGCTTGTTTTATATGTGTGTGTGCACATGTGTGTGAGAGACAGAGACAAAGACAGAGAGATAGAGAGACAGAAAGAAAGAGAGATACAGAGAGAGATAAAAAAACAAAACAAAATAAACAAAGAAAAAAGTGTGCTGGGTAGGAAGGTATTAGTATAGAAAGAAGATAAAAATTTGTTTTCTGAAAACATTTTTATAAAATACAAAATAAAAATATTATGGTTTATTACATATTTTGAGGGTTCAAATAAAATATAATTTGCCATTGAAGTGCTCAATGTGTATATTATTAGTGAAGTGAAAAAAGGCAGAGTCCAACTCAACACCTGTAGGATTTTAGTACTACATATGGTAAAAGTAACTTAATTACTGTACACAAGAGTACTCTGGCGGTATTCCTTCCATCTTTAGTGAAGGCATTCTTAGATATTGAAGTATTGTATATATCAGTTTTATTTTCTGATATGGTCTATATTGACATTTCCCTACTATTTCTTCCCCTTATGAAAATTGTCCTTCCATAGAAGAAAGCTTTGTAAAAACATTATATGAATATTTGTTATGTAAACTACATATATTACTATTCTATTTCTGTGAAAAACTCTGCACAGATCACAGAAGTTAACCTTACACTTTTACAACTGACAGGAGCCTTGGAAATGAGATACAAATGAAAGTATGCTATTTACAATAACCAATTCCTGGCCAAACAGGTAAATATCTAAGCTCATAACAGAGAGGCCTTCTATAGAAATCACATATGCAAGGGAAAGGAGAAATAATGCTTTTATTCTCCAAACTGAAAACAAGGATAAGAAAGTATGATTTTCAACTCTCACTTGCAGTTCTCTCTCAAAGCATCATCACATATCATGAGTTTCTGTTCTGCAGCAGTAATGATGCAGTTTCAGATATAACGGTACAGGGAAGCAAGCCATAGAATAAGCAGCAGGGAGCTGTTGTACTGAAATACAGGTCCTTTAATGAAAAAGACTTAATAGGAATCTCAGTGTGCATAAAAGCAAGTTATTGTGACATGGGCAAATCATCTTTTCAGTCACTTCATGTCTCTATAGCTTGTACATGGAATTAATTACATACATGAGCTGGAGTTCTTGTAAGGTCTTGCATTATCTTATGATTCAAATACTTCTATGGATGAATACAATGAGCCAAATAGATTTGTAAAAACCCCATCTGTTTTTCCATACATATGATCCTAATATATGCAGAAAACATTTAGGTGTGCTGTTTTGAAATATACTTTGGTATCAAAAATGATTTGTAAATTGGTCTTCCTTAGCCTCAGTATCCTATACCTTAGCCTAACAAGCGTTGATATTACAAGTGCCTGGATAGTTAGAAATATTAAAAACATAAAGAATAAAGAAATCTACAGTACTCACTTTAAATTTTTAATATCATACTCATTGATCTTAATTCTTGTTTTAATAAAAAATAAGAAAACACATTACATTTTTAAGTCTCTATTATTGTTGTCTTATTCTTGTCACATATATTACATCCCAACTACAATTCCCTTTTTCCTCCCCTCCCCAAAGACTTTCCTCTCACCTCACTTCTCTCCAAGACCCACTCATGCTATATCTTCCCTCAGAAAAGAGCAGGCCTTCTAGGGACATCAACCAAACATGGCATAATATGCTACAATAATATCAGGCACACATTACGCATATTATCATATCAAGGCTGGACAAGGTGAACCATTAGTAGGAAAAGGATCACACAAAAAGGCAAATGGATCAGAGATAGTCCCCACTTCCACTGTTAAGTGTGCTATACGAACACCAAGCTACTCAGTCAGACCATATATGTAGAGAAAATAGGTCAAAAACTTGCTGGCTTTCTGATCCCTCTGAGCCCCAATGAGTCCAGTCATTTGATTTTGTGGGCTATGTTCTCCTGCTGTCCCTGACTTCCCTTGTTCCTCTGATGCCGCCCCCCCCCCATCACAGGACTCCCTGAGCTCTGCCTAATATTTGGCTGTGAAACTGCATCTGCTCCCATCAGTTGCTGGGAAATGCCTATGAAGGTACAGGAAGCTTACAGAACACCAAATAGAATGGATCCAAAAAAAGACCCCTCACTAAGTAATAGTCATACCATTAAACATACAGAACAAGGAAAAAACATTAAGAGCTGCAAAGGAAAAAGGTCAAGTAACATATAATTGTATATCCATCAGAATAACACATGACTTCTCAATGGAGACCCTGAAAGCCAGAAGGTCCTGGGCAGATGCTATGCAGACACTAAGAAACTATGGATGCCAACTCAGACTGTTATACACAACAAAACTCTCAATAACTTTAGATGGAATAAACAAGATATTCCATGATAAAACCAGATTTAAACAATATGTATCCACAAATCCAGCCCTACTGAAAGCACTAGAAGGAAAAATCCAACCTAAGGATGTTAGATACAACCATGAAAATACAGGCAATAGATAATCCCACACCAACAAATACCAAAGAAGAGAAACACACAATACTACCAACAAAAAAATAACAGGAATTAACAATCACTGGTCATTAATATCCATTAATATCAATGGTCTCAGTTCACCTATAAAAAGACATGGGCTGACAGGATGGATACAAAAACAGGGTCCAGCCTTCTACTACATACAAGAAACACATCTCAACTTTAAAGACAGCCACTAAATCAGAGTAAAATGCTGGGAAAAGACTTTCCAATCAAATGGACTTAAGAAGCAAGCTGGTGTAGCTATCCTAATATCTAATAAGACAGACTTCAAACTAAAATCAATAGAAAGAAATTGGGAAAGACATTACATATGTACCACAGGGAAAATCCACCAAGATAAAGTCTCAATTCTGAACATTTATGCCCCAAATACAAGGGCACCCACATTTGTAAAAGAAACACTACTAAAGCTTAAATTGCACACCAAACCCCACAAACTAGTAGTTGGATATTTCAACACCCCACTCTCACCACTGGATAGATCTGCCAGACTGAAACTTAACAGAAAAATAAGTAACCTAACAGAAGTTATGACACAAATGGGTTTAATAAATATCTACAGAATATTCCACTCTAACACAAAAGAATATATCTTCTTCTCAGCATCCCATGGAACCTTTTCTAAAATTGACCACATGTTGGGTCACAAAGTAAATCTCAACAGATACAAACAAATTTGGAATAACCTCCTGTATTTTATCAGACCACCATGATTTAAAGTTAGATTTCAACAACAACAAAATTTACAAAAAAACTTACAGTGTCATGGAAATTGAGCAATGCCCAAATGAATCACCAATGGGTCAAGGAAGAAATAAAGAAATTAAAGATTTCCTAAAATTCAATGAAAGTGAAAGTACAACATACCCAGACTTACGGGACGCTATGAAAGCAGTGCTAAGAGGAAAATTCATAGCACTAAATGCCCACATAAAGAAGATGGAGAAATCTCTCACTAGTGACTTAATAGTACACCTGAAAGTTCTAGAACAACAACAAAAGGCAGACTCATCCAGGAGGAATCGATGCCAGGAAATAATTAAATTGAGGGCTGCAATCACTGAAATAGAAACAAAGAGAACAATACAAAGAATCAATAAAACAAGGAGCTGGTTCTTTGAGAAAACCAACAAGATAGACAAGCAATTATCCAAATCAACACAATCAGAAAGGAAAGGGGAGATATAACAACAGACAATGAGGAAATCCAGAGAATTATCAGGTCATACTTCAAAAACTTGTACTCTACAATATTAGAAAATCTGAAAGAAATTGACAATTTTCTGGATAGATAACACATACCAAAGTTAAACCAGATAAACTATTTAAATAAGCCATTAACCCCTAAGGAAATAGAAACAGTCATTAAAAATCTCCCAACTAAAAAAAGTCCAGGACCAGATGGCTTCAGTGCAGAATTCTACCACAATTTCTAAGAAGATCTAATACCAATATTCCTCAAATTATTCAAGGACATAGAAAGTGAACATTGTCAAATTATTTTCATGAAGCTACAATCACTCTGATATTAACCACACAAAGATTCAACAAAGAAATAGAATTACAGACCAATTTCCCTCATGAACATAGATGCAAAAATACTCAATGAAATACTCACAAACTGAATCTGAGAACACATCAACAAAATCATCCACCATTACTAAGTAGGCTTCATGCCAGAGATACAGGGATTTTTCAGCATATGGAAATCAATAAATGCAATTCACCATATTTAAACAATGAGAGAAAGGAACCACATGAGCATGTCACTAACTGCTGAAAGGTCTTTGACAAAATCCAACAACCAAAATGAAAAGAATCTTAGACAGTATAGAGATACAAGGAACATACGTTAACATTTTAAAAGGCAATTTATAGCAAGTCTATAGCCAACATCAAATTAAATGGAGAGAAACTCAAAGCAATTCCACTAAAATTTAAAATCATGAACAAGATAATGCTTCCCACTCTCTCCATATTGATTCAATACAGTACTTGAATTGCTAACCAGAAGAATAAGACAATTGGAGAAGATTAAAAATAACTTCAGATACAAGATTAACTAACATACACAATATAATAATAAGTATATATGTATGCATGTATATTTATGTAGCCCTCTTATATACAAACGACAAACTGATTGAGAACAGAAAAATAACACCATTCGTAATAGCCATAAATAATGTAAAATATCTTGGGGTAATTTTAACTAAGCAAGTAAAAGACATGTATGGTAAAACTTAAAGACTTTGAAGAATATAGCAGAAGATAGAAAGATATATCATGTTTATAGATTGGTAGGATTAACATAGGTGTTGTGGAATATTATTTTAAGATATGTTACATTCATTTATGCTTTGGAATATTTGGTTGGTGATGTAAAGATGTGTTGCATTCTGTTTGTTTGTTTGTTTGTTTGTTTGTTTGAAACAGGGTTTCTCTGTGTAGCTTTGTGCCTTTCCTTGATCTTGCTCTGCAGACCAGGCTGGCCTCCAATTCACTAAGATCTGCCTGCCTCTACTTCCCAAGTGCTGGGATTAAAGGTGTGCACCACCACCACTCAGTGTGTTGCATTCTTTTATGTTGCATTTGTTTAATTCTGTGAAGCTCTGCTACTTTGCCTGTCTAAAACACCTGATTGGTCTAATAAAAAACCCAAGGGCCAATAGCTAGGCATCAGAAAGGATAGAAGGGGCTGGCAGTCAGAAAGAATAAATAGGAGAAGAGATATCGAAATGGAGGGTTGAAGAGGGAGAAAAGAATGAGGAAAGGAGGACTCTAGGGGCCATGCACCCAGCTAAACAGCAAGCCATGGAGTAAGTAAGAAAGAAAAGTATATAGAATCGAGAAAAATGATAGCCCAGAAACAAAAGGTAGATAGGATAATTTAACTTAAGAAAAGTTATCTAGAAACAAGCCAAGCTAAGGCTGGGCATTCGTAAGAAAGAATAAGACTCCATGTGAGTTATTTGGGAACTGTGTGGTGGGCTCCCAAAGAGTAAAGTGCCAAAAGAGACAAAAAACAAAACAAACAAACAAAAACTACACATAGTACAAATGGCCATTATACAAAAGAGATCTAGAGACTCAATGCAATCTCCATCAAAAGCCCTACACAATTTTTTTTACAGACCTTTAGAGAACAATACAATACTTAATATAGAAAAACAGAAAACAAAAAACATAGGATAGCTAAAACAATTTTATACAATAAGAGAACTTCTGGAGGTATCACCATCTCTGATTTTAAGCTATACCAGAGTTATAGTAATAAAAAACGCATGTTATTGGCAAATAAACACACAAGTTGATAAATGGAATCAAATCAAAGACAAGACATAAATCCACACACCTGTAGACACCTGATTTTTTATAAATAGTCAGAATTACACACTGGAAAAAATAGTATCTTCAACAAATGGTGATGGTCTAACTGGATATCTGCATTTGAAGAATGCAAATAGATCAATATTTACCACCTACATACAACTCAATCCAAGTAGCTCAAAGACCTCAACATTAAACCAGGCACACTGAACCTTGTAGAAAAAAATGTGGGAGATAGTTTGAACTCATGGTACAAGAGAAGACTTTCTAAACACAACTTCAATAGCAAAAGCACTAAGATAATTAATTAATAAATATGACCTCATGAAACTGAAAAATTTTTGTAAGATAAAGTAAACCATCAATAAGACAAAATAGCACCCTAAAGAATGGGGTAACATTTTCACCAACCACACATCCAATAAAGAACTATTATCCAAAATATATAAACAATTCAAGAAACTAGATATTAACAATCCAAATAATACAATTTTAAAAGGTGATACAACTGGGGCTCAGTTGGGCGGGGGTTCCTGGGCAGGGGTTGGGGCCTTGAAATTGGCCCTAGGGGCAGACCTCACTGGGTATGAACAGAGTCACTCACCTCAAGACTTCAAGAGAGTGCTAGAGAGGTCTCCAGTAATCCACAAAGATATCTCCACTGTAGACTACTGGCAATGGTCAAGAGAGAGTGCCTGAGCTGACCTGCTCTGGTGATTGGAGAGCCGACCACCCTGGCTGTCATGATAGAACTCTCATCCAGTCTGATGAAAGCAGATGCAGAGATTCATGGCCCAGCCCCACGTGTAGCTTCAAGAGTCCAATTGGAGAGAAAGAGGAGGGATTGTATGAGCAAGAGATGTTGAGACAATGGTTGGGGGAAGCACAGGGAAAAATAGCCAAACTAGTAGAAGCACATGAACTGTGAACCAATGGCGGAGGAGTCCCCATGGAACTAGACCAGGCCCTCTGGATAAGTGAGACAGCTGATTAGCTTGAACTGTTTGGGAGGCCCCTAGGTCTTGGAGCCAGGACCTGTCCTTGGTGCATGGGCTGACTTTTTGGAGCCTGGGGCTTATGCTGAGACACTTTGCTCAGGAGGAGGGGACTGTACCTGCCTTGGCCAAGTCTGCCAGACTGGGATAACTCCCCAGGAGACCTTGTCTTGGAGGAGGTGAGAGTAGGGGGTAGGTTGGGGGGGGAGGGATGGGGGTCGGAGGAGGGAGGATGGGAATCCGTGGCTGATATGTGAAATTAAGTTAATTATAAAATAAAAATACTATAAAAAGAATTTAAATTAAAAAATAAATAAAAGGTGATGCAGATCTAAATTCTGCAAGAAAGAAATCTCAAATGCCTGAAAAATACTTTTTAAAATGTTCAACATCCTTAGCCATCAGGGAAATGCAAATGAAAAGTAATTTGTAATACCATCATAGACTTGTCAGAATGACTATAATCAATAACACAAGTTACATTTCATGCTAGCAAGGATGTGGAGCAAGGGGAACACTCCTCCATTGCTGGTGAAAGTATAAACTTGCACAACCACCTTGGAAATCAATATGGAGATTATTTAGACAACTGGGAATTTATCTACCTGAAGAACCTTTGGGCATATACCCAAAGGATGTTCCATCCTACTACAATGACACTTGGTCAACTATGCTCCTATCAGCTTTATCTGTATTAGCCTGACACTGGAAGCAACCTAGATGCCCCCCAGCTTAATAATAGATAAAGAAATTATAGTACATTTACACATTGAAGCATAACTTAGCTGTTAAAAATAATAACACCATAAAATGTTGAGGCAAGGGGACAGAACTTGAAAAAATCATCCTGAGCAAGGAAACCCAGACACAGAAAGACAAATTTGATGAATATTTACTTAGAAGTGGATATTAGCTGTTAAATAAATAACCACTCTACAAACTGCATACCCAGAAAGGCTAATGAATAAGGAGAGCTCAGGGGGGTTCATGGATCTACCTGGGAAAGGGAAATAAAATAGATTTTTGTGGGTAGACTAGGGCAAGGGGGGATGGTAACAGGGAAATCAGGTTGGAAAAATAGAGGAAGAGGATATAGGAAGAGACAACTGAATCTGAGGTCATTTAGGGGTTGATAGATAAACCGAGAGTAGTAGAAACTCCCAGGATTCTACAAGGGTAACCCTAGTAATGAAGTAATTCTAATAATTACTAGTAACTTCTAGTAATGAAAGACTCAGAGCCTGAGGCAGCCATCCTCCGTAATGGAAAGGCTTGCAGGGTTTTGTGCTGAGGGATGTAGCTGAATGAGCAGAGAGAAAAGAATGAGAGATAAAAGAAGAAGAATGAATGATAAAATGAGTGAGTAATGAGTGAATAAATGATATAATAATATGTAAAGGAATGTAAGAGTAGAGAGAAGATATGTGTATAGATGATACACACATACACACACACATATAAGATGTAACTGTGCAAAGGAGGTATGTGGCTGTGTGGAAAATTTTTGGAGGATGTAACAGGGTGGAATGTAACTTGGATGTATGGAGAATGTAACAAATGGAATGTATCTATGTGGAGACAGAAAGATTTTCAGAGAAAGATTTTTTTAATGAAGTAAAAGAGGAAGTTACCATCAGAAAGCATGTGTTTCCTTACTTACTTGTCAGAGAGAAATTTGTTTCTAAAGACCCTCAGATAAAAATGTTTTCTAAAGCCCTTGATACTCTGAGGTCTTCTATTCACAGCTCTGGAACAGTTCTCCAGAGCTGGTCTCCCACGGACTGCTCATAAATTGTTGTCTAGCCCAATTGTTATCAGAGAGGCTTCCTCCAGCAACTGATGGGAACAGATTTGGATACCTACAGACAAACATTAAGCACACAGAGAGCCCACATTGGAGATATCCACCAAATCCCTTCCCATGGCACTTGGGAACCCCACAAAGTGGGAGGATGAATTACAGGAGCCAGAAAGGTCAAGGACACTAGGAGAACACAACTCACAGAATCAACTAAGCAGGGCTCACAGAGACTGAAGTGGCAATCATGAAGCCTGAAGTGGGTCTGCACTAGGTCTTCTGCATATGTTGTGGCTGTTGGCTGGTTATGTTTGTGGGACTCCTAAAGGAGGAAGTGGTGGTGTTTCTGACTCTTTTGCCTGCATTTGGTACCCTTTTCCTCCTACTGGGTTGTCTCAAGGGCTTTAAAAAACTTTTTTATCTGAGGGTCTTCAGAAATAAATTTCTATCTATCTGACAAGTAAATAAGGAAACACATGCTTTCTGATGGTAACTTCCTCTTTTACTTCATTAAAAAAATCTTTCTCTGAAGATCTTTGTGTCTCCACATAGATGCATTCCACTTGTTACATTCTCCATACAGCCAAGTTACATTCCACCCTCTTACATCTTCTAAAGCACTTGATATTTGGATTTGTGCCTAGTCTTGTTGTATCTTGTTATATTGTGTTCAGTTGATATCCCTGGGAGGCTTGCTCTTTTTTAGAGAAAAAAGGAGGAGAAGTGAATATGGGGGAGAGGGAAGATGGCAGGGGAATTCAGTGGAAAGAAGAAAGGGGAAGCTGTGGTCCAGATCTAGTGTATGAGAGAATAAATTAAAAAAAAAATAAAGTATCAGATATGAAATTGCACACTGTAGAGCAGGCCTCTAAGGTGATCTGAAAGCAATTAATTACTACAGGACAGCAATGCCACTCTTGCACCTAGGGTCACATCTCTCCTGTTAGTTCAGCAGAGCTACATGCAAGGTCTACTCTTTGATGACATTATTAAGATTCCCCCTCTTCATTCTCTCCATAAAATCTCCTAGTACTGTGAAATGTAGACAGCAAGGAGAAAGTTTCCTGGATAGTTTCAGATTTGGTCCTCTATAACCTGTAACCAATGTATGTGATGTCATCATCACATAGTTATGGTGGGCAACTGAGGGAAATGCCAATAGCCTGTATTGTTTTGGAGAACTTTGAGACTTTCTTGGCCAATAATTCATAGTGAAGTAGACATTGCACTTGGCTTTAATAAACTACCAACATCTTATGGCAATGACATTGCCAGTTCTTGCAAGATAATTACATTTAAAGCTTATTTTTTAATTATATTCCAAAATTATCTTCCTAATTAGTTGGTTTACATAAGAACTCTTTATAATTTTTATTTTAATTAATCTACCCACTCCATACTCCTGTACTTTATCATTCCCTCCCCCACAAGATTATTTAATCTCCAGTATATGATGATGTCAATATGTGGACTTATTTTGGAGATATTAGAGCCATATAAACTAAGAAAACTCATGATATGTATAATGTTGATATGAGAACTGACTTTTAATAAGTAATTCAAATAAAGAAAAATTACTAAAGCTTTAATAGATTTATATCCACAACAAAATAATTTTAAAATAAATAAATAATAAAACAATATAAAAATAAGACCACTCCGATGGTATTATATCTATTTCAGTTTTGACACATCACTTTTATAAGAATATTAAACATGTTTTCCAAATATCAAACTGTGTCAAATTTAGCTATCAGCAAAATTATATTAGGCAATCTTAATATAATTTATTCAGTACACAGCAGTTTGAATGTAGGAATTGACATGACATTATTTTCACAAATGCAGTGTGCCATTCAATCTATGCATAGTCACATATTTTAATACCGTGGCTGAAAAATGTAGTCTTCTGAAAATGACAAAGTCCTAATTTCATTTCCCCAAATCATAGCATGGGCTGGTACTGTAGCAATAGTAAATATATGTAAATGAATAATGCACACTAAAAGTGGAATGACCCAGCAAATGTGTCCAACTGGATAGCTGAATTCACTTCACTTTGGGAAAAACTCCCTCTTTGCTTTCACCTTCATCTTTTCATATAAATGTGTGTCGACCACCACTTTCCTGATGATTTATTCCAGTGCCTGCCAATCATAACAACAATTCTATAGTCCTGAAAGTATGAGTACAAGGCACTGCATGACTTGTAAGATACTAAAAATGGAAAATCCAAATTTCAACTATAAAACATATATCATACATCAAGAAACAACCACTAGAATGTAATAAACAAAATCAAATGGCTCCTGTTATAGGATTATGGGGTAATACACCAACTTGTAGTATGATTTGTGATGTTATAATACCTTAAAGAAAAATAAATATGAAGAAGTGCAGGACAAAGTACAGATACCAGAAGACACTGATAATAAATCATACCTCTTACCTTCTTATGAAACTTTTATCACAAACAATTTCAGCATAATAAAAATCAAAGAATAAGATGTATAATTTATTTAGATCTCATTCTGGTGTGTAACTTGTGTGTCTTATTAATTTTATATTTCCCTACATTATAAAAATATTGAATGTATTTACTCCATAAAATTAAATCCTGAGATATTTGTGAGGCTTGATCTCCTTAAGGGGTGCCCTAGCAGTAAGATCAGTATCCATGCCTGGTGCTTTAAACTGGCTTTTTGAAGCCTACTACCAATGGTGGGACACCATGCACAGCCTTGAGGCAAGGGGAGGGGCTTGGATCTGCCTCTTACTGAATGTATCAGGCTCTCCTGATTCCCCATGGGAGGCCTTACCTTCTTGTAGGAGGGAATGGGGAGTAAGTTGGGGGTAGAGGCTAGAGGGGAGGGAGGAGTGATGAGGAGGATCTGTGATTGGTATGTAAAATGAATAAAATATTTCTTAATTAAAAACAAAAGAAAAAAATGAAATCCATGCAAATTTTTATTATAAAATGTGTGTGTTAGCTGGGTGGTGGTGGCACACGCCTTTAATCCCAGCACTCAGGAGGCAGAGCCACATGGATCTCTGTGAGTTCAAGGCCAGCCCTGTCTACAAAGTGAGATCCTGGACATCACCAAAACACCACAGAGAAACCCTGCCTTGAAAAAAACAAAAATAAAAATGTGTGTGTGTGTGTGTGTGTGTGTGTGTGTGTTACTGAAAGTCAAGTCCAGATTTTTGCACATCTGATTGTGTTGTAGAGCACTATGGGACAATGTGTGAAGCCACATACATAAAATGTTTTAAATTTCATCACTACTGTAAAATTGCTGCAGTGAAATATAGATGTAATCACTGTAGGGTAACTTCAAATGACCCACTTTTCTTTATTGGTTCAAAAATCCCATTTCTCAGCACATAAGAGGCCATGTCTGTTCTGAGTCGATATGAAGAAGTGATTTTGTGAACATGATAGTGATACTGAACTTTTATTGTGGTGATCTACTTAAATTGTTAAGGAAAACAAAGTTTGTGTATTCTCTCATCTAAGCTTGGTCTATTATCTGTGGGGAGATACGATGATTGAGGCAAACATTTTCCTGTGACACATAAATCTTCTACAAACAGTCTTATTAAGAAAATGAAATACTACTTACTGATAAGCTGAAAGAAAATATCCTCAAAAGGAAAACATACACATTAGGGCCTAAACATACTCAATTCTTACATATAGCTTGCTGTGGATTTTTTTCATTACCTATATGATATTAACTATATAGTGTCTATAACTAGGGATTCATCTGAGTAACTGAATACTTGCCTAAAAAGACTGAGAGCCTGGTTTCAAGTACCATTGCTGCAAAAATATGTGTGTATGTAGTGTATGTATATGCACACACATGCACACACACATAAACATTTATGGAAATATTATCTTTATGCATCTCAATCTTCAAATAATGTGAGAAAATACTTCATTTACTTAAAATTCAAAATATTTGGAGGACACAGATTTCTATCCAAGGTCAAAGGCTTTACAGTATTTTTCATTATAATATGGCATATTACCTACCAAAGAGAGCCAAATGTTTTTATATGATCTCAACACACTTTTCATTGCAATAATTTTATATAAATAAAATATTACTTTATAACACTAACATGTGTATGAGTACATAATTACTAAAGTCTTTGGTGGTAGTTCAGGGTTTATTCAAGCATCTTCATCTTCTTTGGGGTTTCCATTTCTACCTCACTTTCACATGCCCCTTGAGCTCAATTTGGAAGTGTTGGATTTTCCAGTTAGGTTCTTACTACATGCCAAGTACCTGCCAAATTACTGACATCAAGTTATGAGTCACCATAAACTCAAAGCTCTGGCAAACCTCTCTTCCAAGGGATAACTCTGTATACTGTTCTTCATTATGGGGCAATTTTCCTATAGCATTGTTTTCAGTAATGATCAGAATGGAGAAAAGGCACTGACAGTGGCCACTGTTGCATGGTTCATGCACATCATACAAAACTGTATGTTAGCAGAGTGTGAGTTTTATTTTTCCCAAATTGTTTTAGACAAATATGGCCTAGGATTCATAGGACACAGGGAACTTCTAGGACAGAAAATGAACATAGGGCCTAAGAACTTGAAGCCATTTCCTTTCATCTGTTCGTTTTTTCTTGAGATTATAATATCATTACAGTGTTTCTTGCTTTCTTTTCCTATCCCCAAAAACTCCCATATACCCCTCCTTACTCGACTTCAAATGAATGGCCTCTTTTTTTTTCACTAATCATTCTTGGATGAAAATATGTATAATTCTATACACATATATTCCTAAATATAACTTGTTCAGTCCATACAGTGTTGTTTTGTGGGCTGACAAGATGACAATGGGTGTACTCTCCTCTAGGGAGAACCAGCTCTTCCTCTCCCAACTTTCCAGGGTTGCTTATAATACTTTGTTTAGGATTGAGATCTCATGGGCTTTTCTCCTCTGACTTTGACATGTCCATTGGTGTCATCATCAGCTAACATTTGGTAGTCATGTTGGTGAGGCTATATGAGGTAGCTTCTGACATTACTGGGATAAACAACTACATAATAAACTACCTGATCCTCTGGCTTTTATAATATTTCAACACATTCTTCCAAATTTTCCCCTAAGTCTTAGATCTGGGGATGCTTTGTAGATGTATCCATTGAGACAGGGCTACTCAACTCTGAATTTTGACTGGTTGTACTTTATTGTAGTAATGTCCATTTATTGTAAATGTAAGTTTCCTTGATGATTGGTGAAGACTATATTAATTTGTGAGCATAAGGACAAAAGTTTATAGATTGTTAACAGGATTATATTGAGTAACTTTATGTTGTAGATCTTGAAGAAAAATAAAAGCACTTTCAAAAATGGTCCTGGGAAAAGGGGAAGTCCACATTCAGAAGAATGAAATTAGATATCTATCATGCTGCAATAAACATATTCCAAATGAATCAAAGACCTAGACATTAAACTTGAAACACTGGGACTTCTACACAAAAGCAGACAACACACTACATAATAAATTATAGTAATGGATTTCCTGGACAGGACTTTATTTGTTCAAGAATTAGGACCAACAATTGACAACTGGAACTTTATAAAACTAAAAACTTCTGCACAGCTAAAGAAGCAATCAACTGCATGAAGAAGCACAAAGAACGGTGAACACACAGTAGAAAAGCAGATACCACTTACATATCTGACAGACAAATTGCATCTAAAACATACACACAAAAAAAGAAAAAACCTCAAAAACCAAAGAGCCTAAAAACAAATGAACTGTTAGATAGGTGAGCCTGAGAACTTAGCAGCGAGTTCTAAAGAGAAGAAAAAAGTGACTAAAGAAAATTTCAAAAGATTTTTTTTTATCATTTAGACTAATTGGGGACATGAAAATTGAAACAACTTTGAGATTTTATCTTACCAAGTCAGAATGCAAAGATCAAACCAACAGCAGACAACATGTGGTAAAAGAGGACCCCCACAACAGCCACACTGGTGGGGAATCAGTTAGGTGGTCTTCACTCTCCCTCATATCCTCCAATTCCAATTCTTGCTTTTATTCTCAACTCTGTCACATACCACCTGCTACCGCCTCCCCTTCTTCTCAACCTCCGTGCCCAGCTAACCCCACAGATCTTCTCCTACACACTCCCTTTAGCAACCCATTCCTTTTACTCAGCCTCCAACTCCAGAATACACCACCAGCCACGGAGGGAATCAGGCAGACATTCTTCCATTCTTTGCTCTTCCTTGTTTCCCCTATTTCCCATCCCCTATTTTTAACCCTAATTTTGTACCAGGCTACCTGCCAGAGACTCCTTTTTTCCCTTGGTTCACTCATTCCCAGGGTATAATGCAGATACTGATAGCACACAAGAATTCCCCTTTTACATCCATCACCAGGTTTTAGCTTCAATCCCAATTACCTAGAAACACATGCTGCCTAGGACTCTCAGTGGCCACATCTGGTAGAGACTCAAAAGGCCTCTCTACCAGGCAAACTCTGCCTTGACACTACGTAGAATCACAGAGGGCAACAGAAAGCAAGGAGTAAATATGCACACACATACCCCAAAAAAGGGACAGGGCAAGTTATCAGTACTTAGAAATATGATTATCAAAAGCAGATGCCTAGACATCATCTTAAGAACAAATTAATGGCAGCCAAGACAATATGTCACCACTGAAGGCCTGCAACACTACTGCTGTGTGCTCTGAAAAGTGTAATAAAGCTGAAGCAAATGACAATAACTTCTAAATAGCTACTATGAATATGTTCAAATTACTGAAACAGTATATGAAGAAACCCATCAGTGAAATCTATGAAAACTCAAACAGTGCATTGAAACAAAGAAAAAAGTTAAAGATGTGAAAGTAGAAATAGAATCAACAAAACAAGCCAAACTGTGATAAAAACTGAAAATGAAGAACTCAAACAAGAGCCTCAGAGGCAAGCCTCACCAACGGAATATAAGAGATGAATATAATATCTCAGGCATTGAAGACAAAAATAGAAAAAGGGATACCTCAGTCAAATAAAAAGGAATATTTCAATTCTAAACATCCATGCACAAAAGACAAGGGCACCAAAGTTCATAAAAGAAACACTACTAGAGTTAAAACCACAGAATGACCCTGACAAACTGATAACTAATGAATACTATACCCTACTCTCACAAGTAAGTAGGAATGTTATCCATACAAAAATTAAACAGGAAAATAGTAGAGATGAGTGACATCATAAATCAAATGAACCTAGAAGATAGTTATACTACATTTCATACACACACACACACACACACACACACACACACACACACACACACAAAAGAATATGCCTTCTTCTTATGCAACTTCCTCCAAAATTGACCACATTCTTAGACAGAAAGAATTTCAACAGATAAAAGAAAATTGAAACAACACACTACATTCTACATCCTATCTGACCACCACAGATTGAACCTTGATATCAATAATAACATTATCAACAGAAAGATGACACATAGAAGCTAAATAACTCACTAATAATGAAAAACTAGTGAAGACAGAAGTTAGAAATGAAATAAAACCTTTTAGAATTGAGTGAAAATGAATAAATAACATACCCAAACTTATGAGACATAATGCAGATGATGCTAAGAAAAAAATTCATAGAAATAAGTGCCTAATAATGGCACATTTGAAAGCTCTAGAAGTAAAAGAAGAAATTGTATCCAAAAGCTGCAGATGACAAATAATAATTAAACTTTGAGCTAAAATAAATACACAGAATCAATAGAAATGAATGAATAATCAAAAATATAAATTTAAATAGAAACAAATATCAAAAAAAACAATCTGTAAGACTGACATACCTTTAGTCAAATTATACAAAAAGTGAAGAGTAAAGATCCAAATAATAAAATTATAGATGAAAAAGGGGACAGATACTAAGAAAATCCAGAGAAACATAAGAGCATAGTTTAAAAAACTGTTCTCCACTAAGTTAGAAAATCTAAAAGAAAAAAAGGTAATTTTATTGATACATATCATTTGCTAAAGTTAAATCCAGATCAGGTAAGTACTCTCCTGGAGAGATTTGGGTTAAAAGGAAAACACCTGAACATAATAATGCGGGAATAAAGGTAATGACTAGGTTGTTTTAGTGCAGAATTCTACAAGACTTTAAAAGAAGAATTAATACTAATCTTCTATAAATTATTCCACAAAAATAAAAACAGAAGGAGTGCTGAGAAACTCTTTTTATAAGGTCATAGTTACTCTGACACTTAAACAACATAAAGAACCAAAAAAGAGAGAACTACAGACTAATATTACTTATGAATGCAGACAGAAATATTCTCCATAAAATGCTCGCAAACCTTGGTTTCAACAATTCTCGCTCATATAAACCCTCCTCTTCCTCACTAATTAGACTCCCAGAGCTCTACCTGGGGCCCTAGCCGTGGATGTCTGCATCCAGATTCCTCAGTCCTTGGATGTGGTTTCTGGCACAACTATTAGGGTGTTTGGCCATCCCATCACCAGAGTAGGTCAGTCCCGGCTGTCTCTCGACCATTGCCAGGAGTCTTTTGTGGGAAAAATCATCCTGAGTGAGGTAACCCTGACTCAGAAAGACAAATATGGTATGTACTCACTCATAGGAGGATACTAGATGTGGAACAAGGATGACTGGACTGCTACTCACATCACCAGTGAGGCTACCTGTAAAACAGGACCCCAAGAAAGACACGGGGATCACCCAATGACGGAGAAATGGATGAGATCTACATGAACACCCAGGACGTGAATGGGAGCAATGAACTGCGAGGGTCGAGGGAAAGAGTGGGAGATCCCACCTGGATCAAGAACAGAGAGGGATAACAAGGAATAGGAGACCATGGTAAATGAAGATCACATGAGAAAAGGAAGAAACAAAGTGCTAAAGAGGCCCACAGAAATCCACAAGGATACCCCCACAGGAGATACTGTTTAAGAGGAATCAGACTATTGTAAGAGCCAGAGGGGACAGTGGATACTAATGACTTCCCGTTTTGTGTTTCTATATGGTTCTTGCATATGTGAATGTATATGTCTCAATGTCTACATAGGTATTTTTCCTGCTTTTTCTTTGGCTCTTTTACCACTGCTTGTTTGTTTCATCCTATTCTGATTTTTTTTTTTGTATTTATGTTATTTTGTTTTATTCTATTGTTATTCTTTAAATTTCTGTTTGTTTTCTAAAAGTAGAAAGAATTGTGTTGGAAAGCGAGTTGGGGAGGATCTCATAGGATTTCAGGGAGGAGAAACATAACCAGACTATATTGTCTGATAAAAATCTAATTTCTTCCCTTTTTCTTTTCTTTTTTTGTGTGGAGTTGCAATAAACTGTGATGAAAGTCAATTTAAACCATATTCTTTCTTGCTTTCTTTCTTTCTTTCTTTCTTCCTCTCTTTCTTTCTTTCTTGCTCTCTTCTTTCTTTCTTTCCCTCTATTTATTCTCCTCTCATACAATACATCCTGACTGCGGCCTCCCCTCTCTCCAGTCCTCCCAGTACTTTCTTCCCCAGATCCACTGCTCCTTTGTTTTCTTTCAGAAAATATTCCTCCCAGGGATGTCAAGCCAACATGGATTAACAAGTTGCAATAAGGGTAGGCACAAATTATCATATTAAGGCTAGACAAGGCAATGCAGTAGGACGAAAAGGGTCTTAAGGACAGGCAAAAGAATCAGACATACTCCAACTCCCACTATTAGGGGCCTTACAAAAAAAAAAAAAAAGCTAAACAACCACAATATATGCAGAGGACCTAGCACGGACTCATGTAGGCTCCACGATTGCAACTTCAGTCTCTGTGAGCTCCTATGAGCCCTGCTTAGTTGATTCTGTAGGCTATGTTTTCCTTGTTGTCCTCAACCTCTCTAGCTCCTACAATCCTTCTTCCCACTGTTTGTCAGGTTTCCTTGAGCTCCATCTAATGTTTGGTTGTGTCGCTGCATCTGCTCTGATCAGGTGCTGTAGGAAGCCTCTCTGGTGATGATGTGGCTAGTCACTGATCTATGAGTATAGCAGAATATTGTAAGAGTCATTTCATAGACATTTTATTTTATTTTATTTGGCCCATCATTTTTGGTTCTACCCTAGATCTCTTGGTCATTCTGCTTCCATTTTTGATTATCCAGGCAGTACCATTCTGCTACTATTTCTGGCCATCCAGGCAGTGTCAGGCATGGGCTCCCACTCATGGTGTGGGCCTCCAATTAGTCCAGACACTCACTGCTCACTCTCACAAGCTCTGGGCTATTATTGCTCAAGCATATCTTGTAGGCAAGAACGATTGTGGGTCAAAGATTTTGTTGGTCTAATTTCAATAAAACAAAAATAGAAAAAAATTACCAAGAAAGCTTATTTAAGTGCTGTTCTCTAAAAAAGAAAGTTCACAAATATAAATGTAAATAGTCTTTTCTTTATATTTGTCATTTGAAGTCTGTTTTAGTCTATCTGAACACTGTTTTTAATAACTGCATTAAGGTATTTTTCATTGGCCAATCTCAAATGTAAGCAAATAACAGATATAATTATTAAAAACAAAAGAAATTAGAGCTAGTTTCAAACATGTAAATGTAATGTCATCATGTATTTGAAAAATCTCCCCATGTGGTCTTTTTCTGTGTTTGTGAAGGAGATAGATATCTACTTTTTTGTATCACTTTAGAAAGCATTTTCCAGGAGAGCCAGGCTAGAGTAGCCAACTGAGAACAAGTTGTAGATAATACCAACAAGATGAGGAGTTATGACAATAGTGTAATTAATGTGATATTTGTTGGGTTAGTTAGAGTTTGCTTTGTCTCCTATGAGATTCCTGGAGTTTTTAATATACTAAATTTCTTTTGAAACTCCAAGAGGTGCAGAAATCTTATTTTGGGTCATTTTCAAAGTTAATTACCTATCAGAATTGTTTCCTTTTGCCTTTATTGAGGCAGTATTCCTAGTGAACTCTCGATTGGGGAGGAATTAAACAGGGAAATGCAGAGTGAATGGCCTCAACTGGGTTTATTTGACCTTTAGTTCAAGGATCTTAGCTGTTTGGCTTTTTGTTTGAGGAAAAGTATCAAGGTGAGTCACACTGAGGCAAGTAATACAATTGGAGGCATTAGGGGAGTAGAGAAAGGAAACGTGCCCCTTGTCTTGATGTCTGGTCAAAGTCCTACAAATTATGACTGGATAATGATAGTGAGATACTTATTCATTAGGTATAGCTTTAAAGAAAAATGAAATTATGACATTTGCAGGTAAATGAATGAAACAAGAAATCATAGCATTGAGTGAGGTAACTAAGACCCAGAAAGACAAATCTTGCATGTTTTCTCCTACTGGAGGACACTAGATCCAAATCTTCAGATGTGAGCACATAGTGGTAACTATGGCAACCAGGATGGCAAAACATGAACATTAGAAGTACAGGGAAGTTGGGGAACAATAGAGAGAGGAATAATAAAGAGTAATAGTGATCTGATCAGGGAAATGGGAAGGGAAGGCTCTTTCGTGTGATGGGGATGCAAATACAGCAGAAGGTAGGAGGAGAATAATGGAGAACAGAAGGATACAAATATTCTAATAGTGGAAATGGAAGAGGGCCTACTTTTCAGAAAGGAGAGAGGGAAGTAATACAGAAGGAGGGAGAGGATAAAAATAACAATAAAGATATCTGAAAAAATCCACAAAGATCACACTATTAAGTATTTGCCTAAAAAATCTATTATAAATCAAATATGTATGTAAAGATACTTATATAACTAAATGAATTTTTTCTTGTTTGTGGTTGAAGGTGCTTCCACTAAAGGCCAAAGACCACTTGACAGAAAGCCCAATGTCAATCATGGGAAGCCCTCTTTTCAGTTGCTGTCTAAGGCTATCCAAAAGACCCCTAATATAAAAAGTCTGTTGCTGCTCTGGGGAGCTCATGGTTGCTCCCCGAGATGGAAGTTAAGTCACATTTATTGAAGATACTATACACTTAAAAAAACAGTGCCCAGAGACACCCTGAGCTTGAACTGACTTGAGTACCCCCTCCTTGAGGACTAGCTTTTGTGATTCCATAAGCCACCAACAAGCATCCGAAGGAGGCAACCAAAAGTGTTACCTAGCTATGACATCTACAACCATCTCAATGACCAGCACAGTACCAGACCCATGCAGGTGCAGTAGTAGCATGCACATGTGGGAAATTACCACAGTTCTCTAACTGGACTAAAGATCCACTCAACAAAAGGTTAACCATCCCTGGTACTGGAAACATACATAATCAATCAGTACTCATTAACAGTTTTTGAAGGGAAATCTACTTTATTTTAAAACTTACTTAGACCTGTCTGGCCTGAATTAGTCTAATCTCATACTTAATTCTTCCACTTGACAATAGAGTTAATAACCATGCTTAAAATTATAGAAAGGTGACCATGTAACACTCAGTTGCTGATCTGAAGTTTAGAATGTAAGGTATCTGGCTTTTGTTTAAGCATTCAGAATCTACAAAAGCCCAGTAGCAATGCAAAAGCTGTATCTCAAGGAAGGATCATCAGTGTTCACAAGATGTTAGAACTTTAAAAATGTTCTGAGTTGGCATTCAGATGATGCTAACAGCATCTTTGCTGTCCTTAACATTCCAAGCACTGTTGACTTTATTGGGTCACCTGGCCCAAGTGTCTTGCCCAAAGCATGTTGTTGAGCATCCTTTAATTGTTGTCCCAAGCATAACAATTTTAATAGATCAACTAAGACAGTGGCCCAGAGACACTTACACAAATGATAACTGTCTAGTTTCTAGATCTAATGAGCCCTCCCATCACTGCTACTTCTCTGTAGGAAGAAAAGAACCATAACCCTTTACATTACAGTACTTGAACTTCACTTTAAAAAGAATATCTACACCTTTTCAAAATGCTTATACAGTTCTGTGAGGGACAAACTTGTTATTTTGAAGAATTTGCTACTATTTTATACATTAATATCTTACTAATACCCTAATACATTTTAGGCATCTACTTATGTCAGTCAGCATCTTTCTCCTGGTACTCATGTCTTGTAGTAACAAAGATGGAGATGAGGCACTAATTTAGAGGTGTATATTCTGCTTTAACAAAGAAAATTGTTGCATAATCACAGTAAATTATCCAATTTTGCAGCAGTGTAAGTCAACCCTAAGACTATTATATGGCAGCATACTCTAGATAATCTTCTAGTTACTCAGTGACAGGTGGTTATATATGACTACTTTCCTCAAGAAGTGGCTGAACTCGCTTTCAACTAGATTAGACACCTGCCCTATAAACAGACTTCCTCCCCTGTAGGTAGTGCTTCTGCAAGAACTGGTCATACAGAAAGCATAATTCACCATTAAATATTCCATGCAACAATGTTATGGTTGAGGAACTTCCTTTATAGCAAAGAAAGTGTGGTAATAGGTCAGTTGGTATTCATTCAGGACACCCAGGCTTCACGTAAAGCAAATCATATTCAGAGAAGTAATGCAATGTGGAGGTAGTCACTGATGACTTACCAGAACTTTTGGACTTTGTAGAATATTTGGGCAGTAATTCCTGGCTTATTGTGAAAAGGCACATATGAGAGAAATTGAAACAATCATTGAGACTTATGAAAGTTGAGTTCCTATAATGTTTGGCCAAGCACATCTTGATATATTTTGAAGTTTTGCTTCAACAACCTATTATATCAATTATCACAATGAGTTAAATCATTCAATTTTGTCATATGCACATACAGAGAAGCAGTGACTTCATTAGCATTGATTCTGTAATGCTACAAACCACTAGCCTACCAATAACAACACAGAGACTGAATATTAACTATGAAAGCTTGGCCTTAGCTTAGGCTTTTTTATAACTAAATCTTATAACTTAATTAACCTATTCTTGCTAATCTACATTTTGTCATGTGGCTTGCTTACCTTTCCTCTGTCCTGTTATGTCCAACTAGTTCCATGTCCCCTTGGCATCTCCTGCACCTAAATTCATCCCTATGACTTCCCCTCTCTCTTCCTGGAAATCCTGCCTATCCCCTCCTGCGTACTTATTGGCCATTCAGCTCTTTATTAGACCAATCACGGTGACGCATCTTCAGACAGTGTACCCATATCCCACAACAACATCATTAAAAAAATCACAAAGACTTTTAAAGGTGAAAAGAAGCATTTAGAATACTAAGATTCCTGACACTTCAATAGGTCTATGTTACTTCATTTTAGTACCATGAAGAAGAAAAATATTAGTGTATGTGTGTTTGTAAAATATGATAGAAAAAAATTTTTAATTCCTATGAAACATAACAGAAAGACAGAAAATACCCTGGGTCCAAGACCAAAATAACAGAGTCTAAATATAGCTCTTTATAATAGTCCTCAATGTCTGGTTTTGTGAACTGGGAACTCAGGAAGACAGAAAAATGTCATATTTACAGGGTTGCTGTTTAATATTTAATATAGTAATATACATAAATTATTTTCAAAATAAAGGAATGTTATTAAAAAAAATTTATCTTTTTCTATCTTATATTTTTCACAAGCAATTTTGTTCTTAAACAAAAATCAATATTTGTGTGATAGTTACAATAAACCCCATTACCACCTTTGTTGTTCTGATACCATAACAATGTATTCATAGAGAACCATTGCTTAATGTAATTTAATTCAGCAAGGCCAAAAAACATTGAAACATTGTCATTACTTCTGGGCAACCATGGCCAAGGGTTTATTTCTCCTACTGAATGTTTACTAGGCTTAGAATCAATCATCGTTATTATTTCAAACCTAGTAAATACAGAATCTTTCATTTAATAATCTCTAAATTACCAAATAAGTATCTGAGGGAAATAGTTGGCATATTCTATAGTTTAATTTCCATAATAAAATTATTTAATTAATATTATTGGAAAATTTTCAGCATGTTTAACTGATCTGGATGTTATAGATGAAAATAATATTGTAAATAATTTTACTTTACTCACACATAGTACATGGCCTTCATTCTTAGAAATATATGTACCATATATATTATAAAATGCTGGATGCTGAGAATATAGTGTTGATAACAATTCATGGCTTATATTGGGGTCTTTACTGTTTCTGAAATAGAGAACTCACAAAGTAAAGGAATAAAAAAACTCACAAGATTATTAGAATTTTTTCAATTTCAGATAACTCAATTTATGGGATATCACTCAATGTAGATAACTCAATTTATGTTAAATTTGTTGTTTTAAGCATTCAAGTCCATAAATAAATGAAAGACCGTTGAGTTTAAAAGATGAAAACTGTGCAGTAAAAGTAACTGAAGTTAATGTTTTTAAATTTTCCCTTTTATTGAAATTAGATTTTTTTTTCTCATAGAATGTATTTTGATTACAAGCTTGTCTCTATGCTCAATGACTTGTGCAGATGTCATTTTCTGCAATATGGCCTTGCTATCAGTTTGTGGAAAGCAATCTTTAGTCTTGGCCACATCCCAGTTTGTGTGGGGGTTCCAAGGGGATCCCTTTGGCCAACAACTCAATTAAATATAACCCATTCCTAGTTCCGGGTAGTTCACTTAGTTACAGGAGATGTCTAGCTGGGATTCTATTCCCTCTATTATTTAGCAGTTTCATTTAGATCACCTTTATTTATTAATGTATTTTAGGATGCTTCTGCTGTATTGTGCCCTTACTGTTCCTCAAAAGGCCCTGAACTTTAACTGTCTCTCCCAATGTTCCCTCCATCACCTCTTTCACTCCTCTTCTTCTTGTTCCAGCCTCCCTCATCTACCTAAAAAGCTATTCTACTGCTCTTTCTCAGGAAGATCTACTTGTTCCCTATATCCCCTCCATCTATACCTATGCACTATGGTTGTACAGTTTGTGAAGGATTATCATTGGTTTAACAGCGAATATTGACATATTATAATTGTACTTTGGGTCAGGGTTACCTCACTCTGGATGATTTTTGTAATCCCATCCATTTACCATTGAATGTCATAATTTCATTTTTTTTAAAAGCTAAATCATGTTTGATTGGGTAAGTGTACCACATTTTCTTTATCCATCCTCTGTTAAATGACAACTAGGTTACTTCCAATTCCTGGTGATTATGAGTAAAGCAGAAAGGAAATGGTTGAGCCATTGTCCATGAAGTAGGATGGAGCATTCTGTATCCAAGAGTGGTACACAAGGATCTTGAAGATGATCCACTTTTAGCTTTCTATGGAATGTCCATGCTGATTTCTATAGTGGCTGTACAAGTTTGGAGTTCCATCATCAACGGAATTCTACATCCCTGCCAGCATGATTACCACTGGTTTTATTGATTTGGGCCATTATCTCTACTGCAAGACAAAAATCTCAAGTTAGTTTTGATTTGAGTTTTCTTGATGAGTAAAGGATGTTGAAAAAAAATTTGAACACTTCTCAATCATTTATGCTCCCTTTTGGAGAATTCTCTGTTGAGATCGGTACCATTTTTAATTGAGCTATTTCCTTTCTTGATGTCCAGTTTTTGTTTTTTATAATTTAGATACGAGCCATTTACTGAAAGTTTAGTTAGTAAAAATCATTTACCATACTCATCTACTACTTTGTCAGTATGATGATGTCCTTTGCTATATAAAAGCTTCTCAGTTTTGAATGAGGTCCCATTTATTAATTGCTATTCTTTGTGTCTGTACTATTGGTGTTCTGTTCAGAAACATGTGTGTGTGTGTGTGTGTGTGTGTGTGTGTGTGTGTATGTGTGTGTGTGTATGTGTGTGTGTATGTGTGTGTGTATGTGTGTGTGTATGTGTGTGTGATTACTACTAATCCATGAGCATAGAAGATCTTTCCATTCTTGAACACTGGAATATTCAGCCCACTGTAGATGATGTTATTCTCTAGGTTTGGGTCTTGGACTGTATAAAAGTGGAGAAAGTGGGATGAGTGTATGCCTATACATTTATTAATTGTCTCTTTACTCTTGACAGTGGATGTGACTAGATGCTTTAATTTTCTGCATTTACTTCTTGCAATAATGGACTCTCACTTGAAATCATAAGAAAAATAAATCCCTTCTCCCTTAGGTTGGGTTTTTGCCTCCTTAGGATGTTTTATCACATAAAAAAAGAAATAAAAGTGAACCAAAAATTGTTAACATCAATGAAGCTGTTGCTGTGGTAAACATTTGTCATGGTGCTTATGCTATTTGAGCAATTTTATTACTTAAATATTGAAGGGTTCAGAACTCTGTGCAGGAGACACTATTGAATGTTGTGAGCAGAGCTTAGTGAAGCATTCTCCTGAGAGCCTGGAAGATAAGACTGTTAAGAGAAATTCAGAAAGTAGAAACAGGGTTGTTTCAGACATGAATAGGACTGGGGGGCAGTTGTGGATACCTTTGTCTAGAAATTGGCTTTATTCTGCTATGTCATAAGAACTTGGCTGAGGCTGAATTGATACATTTTGAACTAATTTGTATAGGAATGATATTTCCTGGAAATGCCTGTTGTCAGCTTGCCTTTAGAAACTGAACTTTTGCCCAAAATTTATAACTAATTTAATAATATGCATTGACACTATTTAAAATTATACATTCAATCAGCTTACCCATTGTGTACTCAACTTGTTTAAATTTAAATTGCCCTTAAGAAAAAGTGTAGTCAATATTCCTATGCCTTTCAGTCTACATGCAATCAGCTTTCACAAGCTAATCTGTGTGAATAGTTTTAATTTTAAATTATATTCCCTATTTCATCCTTGTGACTTTTTCATGACCCCAATTATCAACAAAGTATATGTGTGTCTAAGATGTGGCTATTAGATCTAATGTCAACATCAGAATGCAGCAGCACTGGAAGCAATCTTGAAAATAAATGACTGAATAAATGTTGAAAGCAACATTGATATAGGTTGATATCATTTGCTTATGGTTTTGTTTGCTATTCTGTAGAAAAATAATTTCCTTTTGTGCAAAACCATGTTAAAAATTTGTTTAAGATGAAAACTTTCTCATGATGTTCTCATATCATATTGGGTATGCTGTTCAATGAACAGAGAATCCCTTTCTTTGTTCAAGAAAGAACATAAAAGAATGCTTCAGACCACATCAGCCTCACTCTAGGTTTAAGTAGCTCCAAGAGGTAGATGTTACTGATACATTGCCACAGTTTGATTAGGCACAAGAAGTTTCAAGACATAATGGTATTTGGGTTGTATCTGAATAGGAAGTGGTAATTAATGTAAAAGTCAGCACCACTGAAATTTACTGTGTTGTACTGGGCCAATGGAAAATATCTTCTCCAGGTAGGCACAGAGGCTGACAATGCTAAGATTGAAGGAGGCCAAGTTGATACCAGAACTTAACAATAAAAGCAATGTCCATGTAGTAGTGTTCAAAGTACTAAGGATGCAAAATTGAGAAAGGGTCATGCCTAATACTCACTTCACTTTCAGTACAATTATGCAGATAAACTGAGGAATGGTGCTGAATAGAGTGAGTTGGGTTGTTTTATTAAGTAAAATTATCAAGATAATTGTCATAGGCCAACCCAATGTATACACTTCCTCTTGAGGCCCCCTGTTTTAGGTAACCCTAGATTGTGACAGGTTGCCAATCAAAGCTAACTATCACAACTCTATTTCCTGTCAACTTGAAGGAAACATATAATTCTGAAAACATAGGTTCCCATCCCTTGCCTGCAGTGTCTGCTATTTTCTTTAAATGTGAAGTATAGTCTAATATTAGAGGTCTAGAAATCTCTAAAAGTTGAAATTTTATTCAGTTTCTTAACCTTGCATGCCTATAAACTCATAAAATCACTATGTTTCCAGCATATTATACCAGGGATTAAATACTCTCATCCCAATGGGTAAGAATGGAGGAAATATAATGAATAATTACATTAAAACAACAAAACCAAAATCCAGTAGGAAAAATACAAGATCTTTGACTATCATCTAGGGCTTAAAATGTAAACTTCTTGGCTCCTAAAGGGCACGGACAGCCCCACTCTTCCAGCTGTCCCCTGCCCCAAACAGCTTCTGTCTTAAACTAGGTCAGTGCCAATCTCTATATATGATGCTTTCTTGGCAAGATAACCCATGACACCTTCTATATCTTGAAGTATCTACTGCAATGGAGTTCCCACCTTTATGGCTTCAACCGTGGCTTCCCAGAATCTCTTTATCTAACCCTGGCACATACTCCATGTAGGCTGCTCTCTGTGATCCCCTCTTTGCCCCTTAAGATGGATGTGACTATCTGCTTACATTGCTAACTTGGGTTTTCTTCAACAATGGACTGTAACCTTAGAAATCCTCCAAATATTTTCTCTTCTACAGTGCTTTTGTTTGGGTGTTTCCTCAAAACAAAATACACTAAGTAAATGCCATTCGTTTCAGGTCTACCAAGAATTAGGCGGGGGAAAAAAAGATGCATTATACATAAACATTAACTCTCTGGCTCTAAATAACCTCAGTGTCACTTTATTAATTATTTTTGCTGCTCTTAAAAGAAAAAAAAATACTGACCACAATCTTAGTTGTTTGAAAATGCAATTTATTGTCTTAATGCTATAATTAGGATCTTCCATTCTGGGTGTGACAGGACTTTGTTTTGCCTAGTTTTGTAGCAGCCTTTAGCTCCTCCGTTTCCCCATCTTCTAACCATTACTTGCCCCGTGTCCTGTTTCTCTTTTTCAAGGGCAGCAGCATGATGTTCAGTAACATCATTGACTTATGAAGATCTCCTATTCCCATATCTTTTCTGATTTTTTTCATTCTAGACTCCGATAAGGACTTTTTAAATTGTATTGGATCTACTCAAATAATAAAGAAGTTGTCTCCATATCTCAACATTTGTAATCCCATCAGCAAATTTATTAATTTAATATGTGGACAGGTTTGGAGGATTGGGACATGAACATTTTGTTGAGACTATTATTCAGTTTTCCCCTGTAGCTAAGAAAGTAGGATAATTTCCTTTCATGAAGAGAATGTGTCTTGGTTTACTGGCATGGATTTTATATAGAGCATTGAAAGAAACTTCAACATCTACCACTGGTGCCTGTGGAAATCTGAAGTTGCACTTAACAACAATTCAGCACATTTAATGTGTTTCACTGGATAAAGAAGCTTATTTTTCCTCCATATACAATGTAGTGTTTTTTTTTTTTTCAGACTAAGACCATGGAATTTATTGACTTCTATAAGAAAGCAATTTCAACATTTAAAGTCACTTTTATCCAATTGTCTGTTATCCAGTTATGGGTTGGCAGTACATATCCAGCTTCCTCTGGTATTGTTAGTTTTTCTCTTCTTCTCACTTTACTATTGTGTAATGTACTCAACTTTTTGAATCAATCAATGTCCATAAAAGCTCCACTCACACCAAGTACTTCACATTTTGAATTGTAGCCGAGAGTATGTATCTCCTACTTCAAGGCCAGTGTTTCTCAAGTTCTTATCTTTCCTCTTTATTGTCAACTCAAAACAGTAAGCTATACACCTCTCCACTGACCTTCTAAAAAACTATTCTCTCTTTAAAAATAAAATAGGCTATCAGTGAATTTAATGCACAGATTATTAGATACACAAAATAAAATTCCTTTACAATGTGATGGATTTTTTTTTAAGGAATCAAATTTTCAAATTTATAAATGGAAGATAATGCTAAAATAAGTAAATTCTGCCTCACTTTTAATAATTATGACCCAGGAAGCCTCAAAGAGAATTGAAATCTCTGTTGAGTATTCAAAATGTTTAAGAGGAGGGGGTATTATAATGACTTCTTTCTGTAGAGATGTACAGGGAGACATTATTCAGCTATATACTGTAATTGAATATGTACATAATTAATGATCAAGGCACTATTGAAAACTTAATTGTAACAACCACAATGGATTAATTCAATCATTTTACTTTTTAATAAAAAACATATCTTTTTATAATGCATTCAAAACTTCTGAAATAGGGAAATTATCCATGTATTTCTTTAAATTTTCAACTTTTTTTTTATAGTGATCTCACTTGTCAAATAGTAAATGTTTGTTACAAATGTACTTTGGAAAGTAGGACTCAAAAATAAAAACACCTTTGTTTTCTTCCTTCTATATAGATTTAGCTTTTTTGGTATTTGAATTAAAATAGTAGTAGCAAAATTATCATAAAAATTATTGCATGTTTTATTTCTCAAGGAATAAACAAAGCAGCACCTACAGAATTTTAAATGATCTTAAATAAAATCTTAAAATAAAGATTTATTATGTTCATGATGACAATTCACTCCCAAAAAGCCATTCACATCACAGCTGTTACTTGGATTCACTGGAGGAACAGAACCAACAGAATTTGCTATGGGGTAATACTCTTGTATGCTGTAAAGATTTGTCACTTGAATTTGTTTAGTAAAATGCTGATTGGCTAGTAGCTAGGCAGGAAGTATAGGTAGAAAGACTAGACTAGGAGAATTCTGGGAAGAGGAAGGGTGGAGCCAAGGGTCACCAGCCAGACTCAGAGGAAGCAAGATAAGAATGCCACCTTGAGTAAAGACACTCAGCCATGTGGCTAAACACAGAAAAGAATTATGGATTAATTTAAGTGTAAGAGCTAGGTAGTAATAAGCTTGAGGTACTGACTAAACATTTATAATTAATATAAGCCTCTGATTATTTGGAAGCCTGCTACAGGATGTGGTAGGACACAGAAAAGCCTCTTATTACAAGAATTAATGTATATTATAAGGGGATTTACTAGATTGTCTTACATGGTATGGTTGGAAGGCTGACATGACTGTCTTCACACTGAAGAGACTGATGATTCAATATCCAGAACAGTTTTGGGGCAACTGGCTCAGAAAATGCAGCCTCACAGACTATTTCAGTCAGGACATGACCATAATTCTTAATTTTCTCAGGATCCTCATAAGAATGCAGCGTCCTTTATCAGCAGGAAGTAGCCTAGAAAACTGTGCTCACATTCTCAAAAAAGTGGATTATGGATGTTTGTCTTTGTTTAGGTTGTTGATTACAAATTGTTATTGGTCATAGTCAATATCTTTCTAAAAGAAGAAAGGGGGATCTGATACAGATATAGATATATAGGATATAGATATGATAGGATAAAAGGGTAGATTATTGAACCTACTTTTAAAGAGCAACAACTGTTTGAAATGTTTTACATTGCTATGGATTTTAGTTTATTGATACAAATTTAAAGTTAATTTTGTTATACTGTGTGTATATTTCTACTCTTGTTTAAGGTGTTATGTTTGTACAGCTCATTTAAAATTGTAATAGATAAGTAAAAATAGATTAATAATTAGTCATCTATGATAATCAAATTCGTAGTCATATTAGTTAAGTTTTCTAGGTATATATAGATATATTTCAGATAGATAGGTAATCTTCAAACACTTTGAAGACCAACAGAATATGGCATTTGTAATGTTTAAAAAACTTGTACTTTCTGGACAGTGAGATACATCTGACAGGACTGATTAATTTTAGAGAGGAGGATGCACACCTCCATATGGGGTTTATCTTCTTGGCAAAAATAGCCATTTGGGCAGGAAACTGTTTTTACCTGGACTACTTGACAAAATGTTGTAGCGACTGGACATGCAGGACCCATAGCAAAGTGACCACTGAACTTTACAAGATGAGATGGACCTTCAGGTTCCTGCTTTGGAGAAGAAACTGCCAGATATTCTACAGGAGAGAAGCAACTGAGAGACTAAAGGACTGTAGGCTGAAGAATGGATATCCCAACATTGCAGAACTTTGGATGACTGTCCAGGCAGGCAGCTATCTCTGTCATTCAAGATTTTTGGAGGTTACTTATAATGTACTTCCTGTTTACTTAGGTAATATTGTATCCTTCTGAGGTCTTGGATGTAGTTGAAGACTAGATAGTTATAATTATTGTTTTCCTTGGTTATAATAAGAGATAAGGTATATATGAAACCTTAGACTCACAAATATAGGATAGATAGAATATTTTCTTTAATTTTGCCAATTACAAATAGACTAGATATTATAACTGTAATTCTTGCTTGGTTACAGTTTTGTTATATGTATGTATACTGTGTTAAAGTTAAAGCCTTCCTTTTGTTTAGAGAGAAAAGTGGAAGTAATGGGGCAATGTGCTGTGGGATGTTCTGTATGGCAAATGTGTTGCTTTGATTGGTCAATAAATAAAACACTGATTGGCCAGTGGCTAAGCAGGAAGTATAGGTGGGACTAACAGAGAGGAGAAAAGAAAGAACAGGAAGACAAAAGGAGTCACTGCCAGCCACCACCAGGACAAGCAGCATGTGAAGATGCTTGTAAGCCTCGAGCCACATGGCAAGGTATAGATTTATAGAAATGGGTTAATTTAAGATATTAGAACAGTTAGCAAGAAGCCTGCCACGGCCATACAGTTTGTAAGCAATATAAGTCTCTGTGTTTACTTGGTTGGGTCTGAGTGGCTGTGGGACTGGCGGGTGACAAAGATTTGTCCTGACTGTGGCAAGGCAGGAAAACTCTAGCTACAAATGGCACCCAATGTGGGGCAAGAGTTTCCACCTAAAACCTGAAAAAAAGATTCTAAAATAGAGCTAAAAACAGCTTCCTAATTGTCACTCTCAAATGAGCGGCAGCTTGCCAGTTTGAACTACTTGTGGGTTCCTACCATGCAAGCTTGACCTTCAGTATGGCGGGAATAAGGCCTCTGCAAGTGGCACATTAAACTACATGGTAGATTGAGCCTTTGCTAGTACAAAACAAAAGAAAAGAGGTTTCTGGGCTACATGCTACTTGGATAAAAACATAGACCCATGATAGCTCCCAGAGCTGGCAGTAAACATACCACCACCATGTTGGAAAGCTGAGGTGGGCAGAGCCAGCAGCCATAGTCTTTCAGTCTTTGAGTCTTACAAATGCTGCAGTTTAAAGCAATAGATTCACAATAAGACAGATTCAGATGTAATAGTTTACATTGTGTGTAAAATATATGTAGGCTTAAAAGAAGCAAAAAAGGTGATATATACAGTTATATAAACAAATACATAGTTTTAAAAAATAAAGTCTTTAAAGAAACAGTAAAGTTAATATAAAAAATAAGCCACACAAAGATGAATACTACACAGAAAATCTGGATTGTGCTATCTTTGGGATTTTTAACTGCAAAAAAACATTTGATCATAAAAGATATTGAGTTAAACCAGTATGTATATTTTAAAGATACCTTGACTTCAAAATTTGGATATAAGGATATGTTGCTTTGGAAAAGAGGTTCTACTTTTGTTCCCACAGAAAGCCAGAGGCTATGGATTTGTTCCAGATTAAGATACATCAGGTTTGACCAGCCAAGACCCCCTAAAAGGTCTCCAATGACACAATGTTTCAGATGATCCAACATCCAGGATGGTTTAAAGGCAACTGGCTCAGACAATACAGCCTCATGGACTATTCCATAATCCTAAAATTTTCTTTGTGTCCCCATAAGATATAGCACTCCCCTCCAACAAAAAATAGTAAGAGAAGCTACACCCGAATTCCCAAATTATATGTAATTTTACTTTGTTAAGGTTAAAACCTTCCTTTTTAAAAAAAAATAGGGCAAGTGCTGTGGGATGTTCTGTATAGCAAATGTGTTGCTCTGATTGGTCAATAAATAAAACACTGATTGGCCAGTGGCTAAGCAGGAAGTATATGCGGGACTAACAGAGAGGAGAAAAGAAAGAACAGGAAGACAAAAGGAGTCACTGCCAGCCACCGCCCGGACAAGCAGCATGTAAAGATGCCGATAAGCCATGAGCCACGTGGCAAGGTATAGATTTATAGAAATAGGTTAATTTAAGATATTAGAACAGTTAACAAGAAGCCTGCCATGGCCACACAGTTTGTAAACAATATAAGTCTCTGTGTTTACTTGGTTGGGTCTGAGTGGCTATGGGACTGGCGGGTGACAAAGATTTGTCCTGACTGTGGGCAAGGCAGGAAAACTCTAACTACAGGAATGTGTTTCTGTATGCTGCAAATATGTGTTGCTCTGAATGGTTGATAAATAAAGCCATTTGGCCTCAATTTTAAGTTCAGAAGACATAAGACTTTGAGAACTATAAATTGAGTTCAACAAGATTTAACACATGATTTTATTCCTAGTAAATGTATACTTGTAGGCAGAGCTAAATTTAGTTATATAACCATCTGTGCTTATTCAGGTCATTTAGTAAGAAATGTCTAGTAAATGTACTTCATAATTCTGCCTCAGGGGTTATAGCAACTATATTTTGAAGCTTTGGGAAGCTCTATATGTGACCCAATACATATGAAATAAAGTGTGTCTTTGGTTATTAGGTGGTTTAAGATCCTCAACTACTGCTCTTTCTTGAAGAAAGTCTTAATTTCAAATTAGACCCCCTTGCACATAGGAAGTGGGCCTTCAACCATGTGTTAGAAACCCTGATAAAGAAGGTCTCCTATTTATCTTTATTATTACAATTACTCAGATGTCATTTAGATATTTGAAGTAATCTTCCCAATTTCTTATCACAAATAATGAAAAAACACAAAGCTTTAAAGGACTCTAACTTTAGAAACAACCTCCTTAGCTCATATTAATAGTCTGAACTAGTGAAAATATCTTTCCGCCTTTCATAGAAATTCATGTTTTACATCTCATGGTCTGTGTTCTACTTTTTCAGAAATTCCTCAAAAACAATTTCAGGACTTTTGAAAAATATTGAACTTTGATTCTCTCAAATTCCTCCATACAATTTGAGGTTTTATAAAAGAAGGGCCTTCAATAACTCTCTTTCTGATATGATTTATTATTTTCATTGAAATTCTAGTTGCACACAAAAGCACCAAACTCTGCTCACTCACTCAAAGCTTTTGCAACAGAGACACACATAGTAACACTTGAAAATATGATGATTCCCAAGTTTTAAATGTCCTCCTCAGGTCCATCACAATTTAGACTATGGACTGAGTAACAATATTTTCTTTCAGAAGTCATGTCTGCTTTGCTGTTCTCTTAGTTATATCTTATCTACTAGTTAAATTATTGACAGGTTTATATAAACTTTCTTATAATATTTCACATTTTCTTTTTTATTAAGAAATTGTTTATTCATTTTACATACAAACCATAGATTCCCCTGTGTTCCCTCCTCCCGCCCCCCTAGCCTTCCCCTCCCAACACACCCCCCATTTCCTCCTCTGACAAGGCAGGGCCTCCGTGGGGAGTCATTGGAGCCTGGTACATTCAGTTGAATAAAGTCCAAGCCCTTCTGCCTTCATTGAGGCTATGCAAAGTATCCCATCATAGGTAGTAGGTTCCAAAAAGCTAGCTCATGCACCATGGATGGATCCTGATCCTATTTCCAGGGTTCTCCTTAAACAGATCAAGCTACACAACTGTTTTGCTTATGTGTAGGGCCTAGGCCAGTTCTGTGGAGGCTCCACAGCTGTTGGTCTAAAGTTCATGAGTCCCCACTAGTTTGGTTTCACTGTCTCTGTAGGTTTCTACATCATGATCATGATGCCTCTTACTCATAGAATCCCTCTTCTTTCTCTTCATCTGGACTCCAGGAGCTCAACCTGGTGCTTGGCTGTGGATCTCTGCATTGGCTTCCATCAGTTACTAGATTGTGGGAGCCTGTTCTCCGGTTCCCCGTGGCTTTACCCAGCAGGTCCGAATAGAGGATGATCAGGACCACGGGCCTGAGTGCAGTGTCTGAGATGGCCTGCACTTGGCTGTGCTGGGGGAGGAGGTCTTTTGCTCCACCCCTTGGCGTCTCTATAAAAACCCTGGGGCAGAGACAGTCAGGGCCCATTGGAATAGGTTCCAGGCCCTCTCGAGGCTATCCTTTATTTTCTATCTGTTTATCTCCGCAAGATTCTCTGCTATAAATCCTTCTATCTAATATTTCCTGCTGCTCGCACTCAAGAAACCTCTGGGGAACTGTGGGGGTGGTGGGTAAACGCCCCACACTGGATGAAGGCTCTACGATGACAGTTAGGGTATTCTCTGATCAGATTATTGGAGTAAGCCATTTCAGGCACATCTCTACTATTGCAAGTAGTCTAAGCTGGGGTCATCCTTGTTGACTCCTGAGAAATTCCCTAGCACCTGGTTTCTCCCTATCCCCATGATATCTCCCTCTGTCATGGTATCTCTTTCATTGCTCTCCCAGTCCGTCCCTGTTCCAGCTTAACCATCCCTTTCCCTTATGTTATCATTCCCCATCCCCTACCTTCTATTGCCACCCATCTTTAGTTTACTCATGGATATCTCATCTATTTCCCCTTCTCAGGATGATCCATGTGTCTCTCCTAGGGTCTTCCTTGCAAGCTAGCTTCTTTGGAGCTGTGGGTTGTAGTCTGGATATCCTTTGCTTTATATCTAGTATGCATTAATGAGTGAGTATATACCATGTTTGTCTTTCTGAGTCTGGATTACCACACTCGGGATGATTTTTTTTCTAGTTCCATCCATTTGCCTGCATGGTTTTTTTGTTTTGTTTTGTTTTGTTTTGTTTTTGTTGTTTTTTTACAGCTGAGTAATACTCTATTGTGTATATGTACCACATTTTCTTTATTCTCTCTTTAGTTGAGGAGGATCTAGGTTGTTTCCAGTTTCTGGCTATTATGAATAATCCTGCTATGAACATAGTTGAGCATGTATGTGTCTTTGTGGTATAATTGAGCATTCCTTGAGCATATGCCCAAGAGTGGCATAGCTGGGTCTTGAGGTAGATTGATCCCCAGTTTTCTGAAAAGTTACCATACTGATTTCCAAAGTGGCTGTTGGTGGAGGAGCGTTTCCCTTGCTCTGCATCCTCTCCAAAATAAACTGTTATCAGTGTTTTTGATGTTAGCCACTCTGGCAGGTGTAAGATGTATTTCAGAGTCATTTTGATTTGCTCTTTCCAGATGAATAAAGATTTGAGCAATTCCTTAAATGTGTTTTGGCCATTTGAGATTCTTCTGTTGAGAATTCTCTGTTTAACTCTGTAGACTATTTTTTAATTGTATTGTTTGGTGTTTTAATGTCTAGTTTTTTGAATTCTTTATATATTTTGGAGATCAGCCCTGTGTCAGATGTGGGGTTGGTGAAGATCTTTTCCCATTCTGTAGGCTGTCATTTTGTGTCATTCAGCATATAAACAAAATGAAAGGGAAAAAAACCCACATGATCATCTCATTAGATGCTGAAAAAGCTTTTGATAAAATCCAATAACGCTTTGTGATAAAAGACTTGGAGAGATCAGGGATACAAAGGAACATACATAAACATAATAAAGGCAATTTACAGCAAGCTGACAGCCAACATCCAATTAAATGGAGAGAACCTCAAAGCAATTCCACTAAAATTAGGAACAGGACAAGGATGTCCACTCTCCCCATATCTATTCAATATAGTACTCAAAGTTCTAGTTAGAGCAATAAGACAACAAAAAGAGATCAAGGGAGCAAGAACAGTCTGACTCCTTTACTGGCTTTTGGTACCCTATTCCTCATACTGGGTTACCTTGCCCAGCCTTAGTACAAGGCAAGGTGCTTAGTCTTACTATAACTTGATATGCCATGTTTTATTTATATAGATGGGAGTTCTACCCTTTCTGAATAGAAATGGAGGAGAAGTGGATGGGGAAAGGAAGGCAAAAGGGAGGTAGGAGGCAGAAAGACTGGAAAGAGAGGAGGGAGGTGAAACTACAGTCAGCATGTAAAATAAATTAATTAACTAATTTTTAAAAAGTAAGAAAACCTTACTTATCATTCAATATTTAATTTTACATATAAATTTCAAAGAAAGAACTCAAATTTGAGACACAGACTCTTTAGTTTACTCATTATATAATATTTCATAGGTTAATTAAACTTGCTTGTCTCAATTTCTTTACTTATAAAACAGGAATTCATAAATCTCCTTTATGGGTCATGACCTAGACAGTCTACCTGGTACTACTACCTACAGTCCATCAGCCAGCATTTAATCACATGGTCACAAGTTACACAAAGCCTAGTCTAGGCACTGTGCTCATACTTTGAGTTATATATGCCTAAAATCAGAGCTAGCCATGAACCTGACAGGCTAATTACTCTAATCATTACAGCAAAGAATAATTCTATCAAAATTTTTGTTAGCTCTTCTAAGAACCAGCAAATATCTCCTGACTTACCATTTCAATCTTATAACATTTTAAAACAAAAATTATCTGGGAAGAAAATGTGTGTGTGTTTCAAGTATAAAAGTATTAACCATTTTAAAATAACTAAATAAAGTACAAATTTTTCTTTATACAAAACACCATACATCTATAATTTCAGATCAAATTGTTCTTTCTTTGAGAATCCTGTATGAGGCAAATCTGAAATTGAGACCATAAATCTATGTTCAATTACTGTTAAATTCAAATTACTAAATTCAATGATATCACCAAGAAAAGAGTAAGAGTAAGTTGTTCGCAAATATTCTCTCCTTCTTACTAATGGTTAAGAAGGAAATGAGAAGGTAAAGCTCTGTGAGAATGATTGTCATTATTTATGATGTGAATGACTTCTTTGCTACTTCACTTGATCAGTTTTAGAATAGTAAGAAATTTTCCTCAATATTTTATACTCTTCACACTGTGCCAGCTATAGACATAACAACATCAACTTAGATTTTTTTAATTATTAAATTTTCACTATAACTCTACCTATTGTCATCATAAATCAAGACACAGTCAATAAATATCATAAATGTGTAACATTAGACAATTTCCATGTTGTAAATATTCCAACTGTCAGGGGCCATGTGAGAGGAAAAACAAACAGCTTTGTAATTCACAGACCACAGTTGGGTAGTGAGCAAATTCACACCAAGTGAGCCTTGGAGAGCAGAGCTCTGAGGACTGTGTCCTGAGGACCTCATGCTGTTACTGAGCACAGCCCTGCTTATTGCCCTCACAGTCACCACATCCCTCATCATCTATGGGTTGTATGAAAATTCTATGGGGGTCTCTAGCCCCTCATTGGACAGCGTCACTGGTACTTATAATAATAGCAATTGACTTTTTTTTTTCAAACATTGCTGCTGGAGGAGATTAATAATGCAACCACCACCCTTAGAAAGAATGTAGACATGTAGATTGTTTTAAAGTTAAGAGGATTTTGTTAAGGCTTTGATATAGAAAAATCTTGGGAAACAATGTCTAGTATAGAAAGGCACACTTTCGATAATTGAGCAAGGAACTCATTGAGGTCAGGGAATAAAAACAATGGCAATCTGGCTGTTGCTGGCTGACATGACTTTCTTGCAAGGATGGGTTGGTGATTAAATTAAATTAAAGGTAATGATTAACTCCTCATACCCATTTTTGCCCTCAGCTTCCTGATACGATTTAATTAAAAAAAAAAAAAAACAAAACTGTCAATGAGTGGGTATGCACCCTGAGGATTTAAAGTAAAAAAATGACTGTTTTTTATACAAAAAGTTTAGAATTGTGATTCTTTTAAATTTTTATATAAAATTACATTTTGAGATAAATAATAAAATGATTAACCCTTTCTTTGAAACTGTGAAGTGAAGTCCGAGTGTCAAAGAACTGGCTGAGAAAAATATCATGCTTGCTTACACTTGGTTAATCTATAACAAATTGCTTAGATACGAATGTGTGTGGGTCCTTGGGATAAATCTGTTTTTCACCTGTATTATGTGAAATGTTTAATCATGTAAAAGTAATGAGAAACATGCTGTTTTTTACTTGTAGTTATTGTAATCATTCACTTGAAAAATAGAATGTAACCACATTATAATTTTGATATTGCTTTATAAGATTTTGCTGGGGTATATAAATTTGTAAGAGAAAAACATAGAGTTAGAAGTATAACACCAAGAATGATGTGAAAGTGAGACATCAGGAAAGAGGTAAGGTGAAAAATAAAAGAGAGACCGTGTGTGTGTGTGTGTGTGTGTGTGTGTGTGTGTGTGTGTGTGTGTGTGTGTGTGTGTTCTCCTTTTCCTCTGGCCCCAAGAATTAAGCTTTACTCAGTTTTCCTCTTTCAGATAAAAAAGTCAGTTGTGGGGCTAGAGATATGGCTCAGTGGTTAAGAGCATTAGCAGCTCTTCCAGAGCTTCTGAGTTCAATCCCAACAACCCCCATAGTGGCTCACAGCCATCCATAATGAGTTCTGGTGCTCTTTTCTGGCTTGCAAGCATACATGTAGGCAGAACACTGTATACATAATAAATAAATAAATTTAAAAAAAGGCAATTGTGTGATCAGAATCCACTTCTTCTCTTCAGTTCCTGAGCTACTGAGAGCCAGTTCTTGTCAGCAGCATCCAACAATGGTCATTGTCATGATATCAATTAGATTATCTGATGAAAGATAGGAAGCACATGTGGAATAGTACACAGATGCTGTGTGTGTTTACCACACTGATACAGTCAATGTGACTGACTACAGGAATACATACAATAGTAGTGTAATAAAGCAACTAGGAACCTATAAACTTTAAGTATTTCCTTCAACTTCAATATATTTCATACATAAGTGTGTAATATGTATAATATATATATAATATATATAATATACATATAATTACTTCATGTATGACCAGGTTTTATTAGGAGAATAATTTAATCCAAGCATACTTACTTAACTATATTATTTTAAAAAGGAAAATACTTACTTAACTATATTATTTTAAAAAGGAAAATATATATACTTGGGAAAATGTTAACACAACACTAGAATCTTTCTGTTAATAGTAGTCAGTGGACATGTATTAATAATCATTTGGCCTTTTGTTGTACAGTTGGTTTCTAGTATAGGATTAATTTAAAGGCATACATTTTAAATCCTTTTTCACAGGTACTATGGTCAAAATCCTTTATTTTAACCTCATCCTAGAGTTAAGCCCCCACTACTTTAGTCAAAGCAGACTGAAGCAATCCATGTGGGAAAACAACACTAGAAAACAAATGTAAACTCTACAGTTTCTGAAACTGTTTAAGTTTTTTCCCTGTACTAAATTTGATCTGTAGACAAGATCAACATCTGCTCTTCCTTAATCACAATTTCACATCCTAACATTTGGGTCTTTTGCTGCTTAAAAGAGAGACTCTCATCACACCCTCACTATCCACTTACATGCATTAAACTGGTAATAAATTTCATTCTTCTGGATCCATGATAACAACAAAGGAAGTTAAAGCCAAGGCTTCCTCTCAGGAGGCCGTTGAAATGACATGGCTGGCAGAAGTGCCTCCAAATGTCCTCATGACCTGAGCTCAATCCCCAGACCCTAGAAGGTGGCAGGAGAGAAATCTCTCCTGAGTAGATTACACTGTGATCTACACACCCACATGCACAGACACACAAACACGCAGACAGAGAGACACATACACACATAGACACACTCATGTATACACACACACATGCATGCACATGTACACACATACATGCAGAAAGACACACACAGAAACATACATGCACCCACACATACACACATATTAAAACAAAATAAAGAAAATTTTTTTAAATATCTCTTAGAAGTGAGATGTTATGTGACTTCTAGAGTCAGCTCTTCAATGATTTGATGGTGTCAAATATGATGCCTTTAAATATCTCTCAACCACCAAATTCTATGATGATATTGATGATAAATTTATTCTTTCCATTATCAAATAAATACATTGAGGGGAGAATAAGAAAACAAGTCGCAAAAAGTTTGAGTCTGTTTATTAAAACAAGATTATTTTTTAGAGACCCACATACTTGAATACTGTCTTCTTTAAAGATAAAGTTTAACACATTAGGTTATTGTTCCATAAGTCTTATAAGTTAGAGGAAGTACTCCCTCTTTGTTTTAGCCTTAAGCAGAGTCACACATATTTCATTCTTCTGCCTCATAAACTCCTGCAGATTAGGTTATAAATACTAAACTAGTGGGATCTGCTGCCAACAACTTGAGCCTCTACTCATTTGAAGATGTCTGTTAGTCTCAAAGCACTTTAACCTTCTCTGCTTCTAAGGTCTTTCAAAGCAAAAACCTCAGTTTCTTAATACTTTCCCCAATGAGAAATATCAATTAATGATGTCATGAAAATTTCTAATAGAAAGCAGAATGACAAGATAGAAATGAAGAATTTTATAATAATACTCTAAATTTGTAGAAGGTATTATCACTAGAATCATAAAAATACTTTGCTGGAAAGACTGTGTAAAGTAACTTTAATTCATGTATGGAGATCTAAATATTTTGTTTCTGTGGATGTGCATGCATATATATTATGTTTTGACTTATGCAAACATTATAATGTTTAAATTAGTGTGTGTGTATCTTAGAATACTAGTTAACTTATGGTAAAATATTATTGCTGTCTGTAGTCACCCTGACACACAGTAGTATACCACTTTTTTTAAACTAAATATATCTTTTTTTTTTTTTTTTTTTTTTTTTTTTTTTTTTTTGGTTTTTCGAGACAGGGTTTCTCTGTGTAGCTTTGCGCCTTTCCTGGAACTCACTTGGTAGCCCAGGCTGGCCTCGAACTCACAGACATCCGCCTGCCTCTGCCTCCCGAGTGCTGGGATTAAAGGCGTGCGCCACCACCGCCCGGCCTAAATATATCATTTAATGATACTTGCCTCACCCCTCTTAATATCTTTTTGCTATGGAGTAGCCACAACTCTATCCCCAACTTCTTTTTGAAAATTAAACATTCAGCTTTGGAAGTTTGTTTTTAATGGTATATAGAGACTAGAAGGGAACTAGACAACATCAGATCACTGAAATTATTAGTCCTAGCCTTCTAAAAAATAAAGCATTTTAGTTTTCTTCTCACTGAGACTTTTGACTAGACTTATGGCAAAGTTATAATACCCTTTATCTAATTAATGCAGTATTTTAACAAAATTTGGAATTAGGTATTTGAATATATTTATTGAATTTATAATTTATATAATATTTATGTTCTCTGCAAAAAGACAAAAATGGCATCATTAGGTAAAACAAAGTCTTTCATGAACAGAAGAAGGTAGTCCGTGCAGTGTTAATGTTTAATGATTGAACATGATGCAATGTTATGCTACAGTAGCTACATAACGATACCAAAGAAACTCCTTGATTAAATTTGCTTTGAAACCTTATTCATCTTCTTCTAAATGGCTTCCTTACCAGATGGCATTATATTATGTTAATTTTTATAATTTTGAAATGTTCTAATGATCATAATATTCAGCAAAAACGTGATTTCCTTAGATAAAGCCTTGCAAATATATTACATGTTATCATTGATAAGGTAAGCATGACCTCTGTTTCATTAGGATTCTTTTTATACTTAAAATTTTATGTTTAGAGGCAACAAATTACAGAACTAGGCTTTGTCTATTTATTTAGAGAATGATGGTCATCTGAAATGAAAAACCTGAGGATCACTTGAGCAGCGCCCCACAAAGTCTTCAAACAAAAGCAGTTATAAGGCTCAAAATGCCTTGCTGTCTTCCCCCTGTAGAGTAAGTAGGGTTCTTGAAGCATTACCAAAGCAGCACTTGGTGGGAAATGAGCCTCAGTGACTTCTATGGTGAAACTTTAGGAAGATATAAGATGGTATTTACAAATGATCTAAAAAGCCCAAAGACCAAGGATGTTCTAAAGATGCCCAAAGAACAGTCAATAGGACCTATGACTAGTATACAAATATATTCTAATGTTCTAATACGGGCAACTTAGCATTACCTAAGAAAAATTCCATGCAGCTTACAAATATACTTTTTATAGCCTCTGGTTTATCTTTCAAAAAATTGTATTCCTTTAGTCACATGAGGAAGGTTTTAAATAAAATAAATATTAGTAGAGTTTTTAACTGCAAAAAAATAGTGTATTTATTTCAAATATCAGCATATTCTAATGATAGTTATTGCTATACTATACATAGTTATTTTCAATGAATTTCATATTGGATAATTTTTAAATCATATGAATATGTTTACATGTATTGCAGATGTGTATCATTTTATGAAACTCCTGAAGGATGAATCAATTATTAAACTAGATGAAAAATACTTCCCCAGAACAAAACAACATGGATATTTTAGATTACATTTCTATTAGTGTGTTTGATTTATTTCTTCTCGCCAAATGTCTATTATTTACTGTGTACTGGGGACATCCTAACTGTTTTAGATACAATGGGGAAACAGTCACATAAGAATTCTCTCCATATGAGGTCTTAGTCTTGTGTCAGAAACAGACACTAAATAATTTATCACACAGTTCAATATAAAATATGAACAAGATGTAAGCTTATACTGAAAACAAAAAAGTAGCTTATTTTAGAAAAAAATTAGGACAGAAGGAATTGATGTTCACCTGTTCAGAAATGCATGTTTAGGACTTTTAACATTTTAAATAATCAAGATGCATTCTTATTATTGTTTGAACCCTATAGTAAATAGATGTTGACAGTATTTTACCACTGTACACAGGTACTATTCTTTTATTTTGCTAATAACCCCTTTCCTCTGGAAGGTCTCTTTAGTTTGATGTAATTTCATTTCTTTAGTTTTTTGTTTTCCTGCCATGCTTTCATGATCACACACAAAAAGTCATTTCGTAGATAATGATTATTAGAGCTTTTCACCTATAGCCACCAGCTGCATTTAAAAAATGTCTCAGAATCACTAATCTTCAGAATAATGAATGTCAAAACCACAATGTACCCCCATATTTGTTTGTTACAGTGGCAGCTATAAAAATGGAAAAACAAGTGCCAGCAGTTTTGCAGAGTGTGAACAAGTGAGCACATTTCTTTTGTTAATGGTTGTATAAATTAGTAGAACATTTATAACTAAAAATGGAGACTCCTTAAAAATATAAAACTACCATGGGATCCAAGATTCACACTCATAGATATGCATCTTATTTGAAAGAAATCAATAGTTCAAAAGGATGCCTGTTATATATCTTGGAATCAATCATAATATTTAAGTACAGAACAACTTTCTTGTGATTTATCTTTGTTTATTGTTCTTGTTTTAAATTTTGGGTTTCTTGCTTATTTTCTGTTTGCCTGTTGGTTTGTAATTGAAAGACAGAAAGAAAGAAGGCATGATGTAGGGTGGGTAGAAGGTGGAGAGGATCTGGGAGGTATTGGGAGAGAGAAAACCCTGATAAGAATATATTGTATGAAAAGAAAAATTATTTTCAATTAAAAGAAAGAGAAAATAACACACACATTATAGATCAACCGAAGTGTTCATGAGTAGTGAAATATACAAAATGAAGTGTTATTCATCCCGAGTATGGAAGCAAATCTTGTCATTTTTGGCAGCATGTAGAATAGCTGACTAAGTGAAAAGAACCAGGCACAGAAAAACAACTATCCCAGGACCCTTTGTACAGTGTAGCTTTAGTTAGTAACAAAATAACACTTAAAAACTGCCAAAGTAAACATTATTTGAGGAAATAAATATGGAAAATTTATTGAGGTACCCTTTTTTAAATGTGTTTCAAAATTATATTATTTATGTAAATACATAAAAAATTAAATAAATAAAGATATATATTCACAGGTTATCATGTTACTAAATTTCTTTCTTTTTTTCCCCCTTTGATTTTTCAAGACAGTGTTTCTTTGTGTATCTCTGGCTGGCCTAGAACTTGCTTTGTAGACCAGGATGGCCTCGAACTCATAGATCTGCCTGTCTCTGCTTCCCAAGTGCTGGGTTTAAAGGCATGCACCACCAGTGTCCAGCTACTAAACTTCTTAATAAAATGTTGACATGTAAGTGATATTCTTAAAAGAAAAAGTTAAGAAAATCTGAATTTTCTGCACATAAAATCTGTTTTTCTGCAGAGCACATAAAACAAATGAAAAATGCTTTGTTATCCAATGGTGTCACTTAAAGCATGCCTTTTGCACAAGTATAGTATGATACATGAGAAGATTTTTTTAACTTACTTTGAATGTCTAAAGTGGTTTTTTGATGTATATTTTCTCCCCACATTGGTCTAAAGATAATATAGCAAATGAATCCAGAAGAACATGCATCAGCTGATGACCCAAGACAAGGATGTTATGATTATCTGGGAAAATAAATTGAGACATAGTGGTTAGTCTTTTTAATAACTATTTTAGTCAGATCTTAAAATATATTTAATAGCTTCACTTAGGCATGAGCAGAAATGGTCGTTGGATTAATGATGTTCCTGATAGTCCCTGATGTTTCTTATTCCTTGAATTAATGAGATGGAACAAACTGCTACAGTCAGCAACAAAAGTAAATATTGTACATCCATTGCACTAGAATTCAACAAGTTTGCTACAAAGGACTATTGCCAGGTTTCTGTAAGCACGTATCTTTCTTTTTTGTTTTATTATTTTTTCATGGATGTGCACATTCTTGTTTCAATGTGTGTATGGAAATGAACAGATGTTCACATGTTTATGGAGGCCCAAGTTCTAATTTGGGAATCTTTCCCTATTGCTCTTCCACCACCTTATTCATTGAGGTAGAGTCTCTCAGTCAAACCCAGAGCTTGTTAATAGCTTTGCTACATGGCTTGCTAGGAGTGCCTTTCTATGTCTGTCTCCTTCTGAAGCTAGAGTTAGAAGAATTAGAGATGAACCACAAACTTAGCCCAGCATTTATGGGTGATCTGGAGAACTGAAGATCTTTCCCTTGTTTGCATGGCACCCACCTTAGCTCCTAGACTCTCGTTGGAGTCCTGTTGTTACTGCTTGCAAACTAAAATATAGCACAGCCATACCACCTTCAGATTTCAGCAATCAGGAACACAGTTCATTTTCTTCATCTAGATTACTTTATAAACTCGCTTTTTTTCTTTTCTTTTTTTCCCTTTCATTTAGAGATTTTATTTCCTAAGTATGTGCAAAATTACCAATTATACTAAAAAGAGCTTTGAGAGTGATGTTTATCATCAATGTTATTTTAAATTGTATGCATGTAATGGTAACTTATTTAATGATATCTTGTGTTGAGTGCAATAATACCTAGTGGAAACATTTGATAAGGATATGCACATTATAATATCAAAGCTGTATTGAATATTTTGCATACAAATTGTTTCATTGGAAATATTAGTTCCATAATAAGCTTTTATTAAGTAAAGGAAAAAAGAAAGCAATGAAGACCATAAAACAAAAAATGTTGGTAAGCTGTTCCAGCCGGGAAAGCAGGTACACTAACTGCAGATTCAACTCTATCTATCTTCCTCCAAGTCTGATCTCCCATTTTCATTCCCATCTCTATAGCAGACCAACCATTGTGGTCTCTTTCTCTCCCTGCCCTATTTTCTATAGATCATATAGATCTCCCCTTCTACTTTTTTCCCCTCAGTAATTACTTCATCTCAGTCCCAACTCCAGCAGGCATTACTTGGGAACCGGGAGGCCACTTTGGATAGGGATGCAGGGAGCCTAATTTCAGATCTTCACCTCTCCCTGATTTCCTCCAAATCCTGTCCCTTAGTTTCATCCCCAACTCTGTAGCAGATCTTGTTTCCCTCTCTGCCCCATCTCTAGCAAATTACACGGATCCCCTCCAACTGTCCTCTTCATTCATCCAGCAGACGTTATCTGGAAACCCTCCAGCCAAGTCGCCCAGAGAAGCAGGTAGGCCAGTGAAAGAGGTAGGCAAGCTTCAGTTCTTCATTCCCCCTCCTCTCCTCCACATCCAATTCCCCAGGCCCATCCCCTGCTCTGTAGCAGACTACCTGTCATGGCCTTTCCTTACTCTCTGTCCCATGCCCAGAGGACTAAGTAGATCCTGGTGGAACATCCTTCTCTCCTCCCTCCTATGGTCTCCCTCAGCCCCCATCACATAGAATATCCCCATTCCTAAGTGTGAGAGGAAAAACACATGATCATCTTACTAGATGTAGAAAAGGCCTGTGACAAAATCTAATACCTTTTTTTGACAAACATCCTCAAGAGATTATGAATACAAGGGACATAGCTAAATCTAATTAAAGCAGTTTACAGCAAGCCTATAGCCAATACCTTGTGAAATGAATGGAACTCGAAACAATTCTACCCAAATCAGGAACAAGACAAGGTTGGCCATTCTCTCCAGTTATTATAGTATTAGGTAGAGCAATAATAAAATTGAGGGAGATTGAGGTGATACAGCCTTAGTGTAGGAGGAAGTCACTGGATCAAGCCTTAAGAGTTTATAACTTCCTCCAATCCAGATCTCCCTCTGATTCATGTTTGTGTGTGAAGATGATCTCTCAGCTTCCTCTTGCTGCCACATGGTAGCACGCATAGTAGACTGAATGAATGCTAAGAACTCGGCAACATCAAACCAAAACAAAGTCTATCTTGCACAAGTTCTTTGTCATGGTTTTTTATGACAGCAACAGAAAAGTAGCTAATACATAGCTATTCTTTACAAACTTAAATTTTCTCTTTGAATGGAATGAAACATTACCTTAGTAAGGCTCTGTTTTTACAGTATAGATTAAGAAATAACATCTCAGCTGATGGGAGAGCAATAAAACTCATACAACTTTTGCCTGTTATTGATCAATCATATGAGGGGGAAGTAATCTCCTATCTTTATCATGGCTTGATATATTTGAGAATAAACAGTGTGGTAACTTAATAAGTATCCTATCAAATAAATATTACCCAAAGTCTGACATGTCTGCACATTCTATTTTTAATTTGAGAGAAATTGCATAATTTTCCTGAATTACAGAATCATCAATTTCATTTACACACTAGAGTTAACTTGGTGTAAACTTCCTCATGATTAGTCTCCAAAAAATTAACATAGTACAAATACATTAGTATGGAAAAGAAAAATTTGTAATCTTCCCCTGTGCATTTGCTGAAAAATAGCATTTGTTGTTCTTTGATTTTATTTACCATACTAATGTTTAATCCCTCTATCCTGATTCTCCATATACTACTCAATTTCTTTTTTAATATACATCTTTCTACTGTTGTAAAGCAACAAAAGAGGTAATTGGGGAATCACTTTGTTACCTTGGTTTTCTTCTGTTTTGTGTATGTGTGTGTGTGTGCGTGTGTGTGTGTGTGTGTGTGTGTGTGTGTGTGTGTGCATGTGTTTATGCCATGTGTGTACAGGTGGCCATAGAGGCAAGATAGGTAGTCAGATACCCTGAACCTGTAGTTATAGGTCATTGTGAGTCACCCAATATGTATGCTAGAAACTGAACTTGAGTTCTCTGGAAGAACAGAATATACCATTCAGTCACTTCTTTATTCCCTTTCATGGTTTACTTAAAAATTGTTGATGAAAGTAAGTAATGAAAGTAATGAACCTAATGCAGGAATAAGTTACCTGTTTTAAAGTTGTTGGCCAGCAAGGTCCCATAGATCCCCACCCCCAATAATTACAGGCTATTGTCAGTATTCTTTGTTACCATCCAGGAATCATGTAACTTAAGTCATCGAATGCAGAGAAAGTAATCTGGAGCACTCCTGAAAATTTCAATCACAGAGACAGCTTTCACAGTGCTGAAAGGCACTGTATATTCTACTTGAAAAGAAAAATAATTGTGAATCTTACCCAGATGTGTACTCGAAAGACTGCAATAATGACTGGTCTGGAAGATATATCTACTGGTCAATAGTGGCATGAGCACCATGGTACTGATGAGGCTAAGAGGACACAATTTGAGAGAGTAGGAAAGGGTCAGGATCCTGGCATTAATTGGAGTGGGGAGGGGGCAGGGAATATCATCAAAATATGCTGTATGAAATTCTCAAAGAACTAAAAACAATTTATATGAATAAAAGAATAAATATGAAATAAAATTAAGAGAAATACAATAGCCGGTCCTTATCATGTCACAAGACATCACTGACACTAGAAAGTTAATTTTAGGCCTGATGGCAGCATAGAAATATTTTCTGGAAAGGTCAGTAAACTGACATGCAAGTTTCTCTAATTGGTTTAAACAGATTTAACGTGTGAAGCCATTATATATAAAAATATTACATATTAAATGTTAACAAGGAAAACTACTTCCCCTGTGAAAAGGCAGCATGGAGCACCAAAGGGCCTGCCTGACAAAACAGTCTTCCTAAAGACAGAGTCACCTTTTCCTGACTCGTTAGCCAGTCACATCCAGAAAGTACTTTGTTAAATAATTATCTGTCTTATCTGTTATTATACAATTACTTGCCATTTACTTTCTGTGTCTTTAACAGCAATGACTTTTACTATGAAGAGCTCAGATCACCTACAATGTTAGAACTACCTAATTGATTTCTTCCTGGACTCCCTCAAGAAAAGCTTCTAATTGCAGCTGGTGTCACTCCTGTCCCCTTCTTAATGTTTAACTTGGATAATTTGTGAAAATACAAGTTCCACTGAAATCTTTAAATTAAAATGATCATTTACCTTTTGAGATCTGAAGAGACACCATAGTGTGTTATCACTGGTGACCTTCGAGTCTGAATACCGGAGATCTCACAGTTGACAGTGTCTCAAATCAGCTTTTAAACCGTTCTCAGCTCTTGCTTTGAAAAGGAAGGCCCAGTACCTGATGTCCCTGGCTTATTTTCAGTCCTGAATATAGGCAAAGGAATAATTAAAAACAGAATAGACATCACCAATGGCCAGATGGAGGGGTCTGGATTATGAGTGGGGATGGAAACAGGAGGGATAAGGTCAGGGGAGGATAAAGATAGAGAGTACTGGGAAAGACAATTGGAATCAGGGGAATCTCTAGGATGAGCTAGAAACAAAATGCGATGGAAACTCCTAAGGATTCTATGAGGGTGACCCTAGATAAGACTCCTAGCAATGCAGGATCCTGAAATAGCCATCTCCTGTAACCAGCAAGACTTCCTATGGAGGAATTGGGACCCCAACCTAGCCACACAACCTTCGACCTACAATTTGTCCTGCCTACAAGATACACTGGAGTAATAGTTTGAACCCTGAAACAAGAAATAATTTTTGCTCCATATACATTATAATTCTTAGTTTCTATACTTAAAGCTATAATTATATTTATGTGTATATATGACTCTACCTCTATATACTCTATTATGAAACATACCACACTGATGTCAAAGTTCTTAAAATACAAATGTACAATGTAATGAGGTTTTTAATAATCAACACCAAAAAGAAATTTGTACATGTAAGCAATTTTCTCTTCACATTGTTTGCACATAATGAATTTTCTATATCCATAATGATCTCTGAACTTTGGAATGAGAGGATGTACTATAGAAATATTATCTAAGATATTTCCACTACATATATATATATATATATATATATTTACTATATATATATATATATATATAGTAAATAAAGCAGCAAAGAACATGAGTGAGCAAGTATCTCTATAGTGGGCTATCAAGTCCTTTGGTTAAATGCTCAAGAATGGAAAATCCGGATCACACAGTAGATATATGTTTAGCCATCTCAGTAAGCTATACCCCATTTTTTATACTGGTATCACCAACTTGCATTTTACCAGCGGTGAATAGATGTTTCCTTTCCTCAACATCAATTTCAGCATTTGATGCAATTTGTTTTCACTTTTTACTGCTTTTTTTGTATTAACTATTCTAACTGCCATAAAATTAAAAAATATATTAAAGTAGCTTAAATTTGCATGTCTCCAATGGCTAAGAATACTGAATATCTTTTTTTCATTTTTATTAGTTATTAGTTAATCTTTTGAGACCTCCCTACTTAATTCTATACCCCATTATCACTTGATTTGTTTTATTTGTGACTGATTTTTCTAGTTCTTTGTGTATTCTAGATATTAATTTTTTGCAGATATATAATTGGTGAAAAAAATTTCCAATTCTGTAATCTGTCTCATTATTCAAATAATGGTGTCTCTTGCTTTATTTAATCTTTTGGTTTCAAAAGTCTAATTTATTAATTGTTGACCTTAATGCCTCCACTGTAGTGGTCCTGTTCAGAAAGTGTTTCTTGGAGCAATAAATGCAAATGTACACCCTGCTTTCTGTGTTCTGCATGCTAATAGAAGAGAAATGTAACCTCCACTTTTAGAAATCTATGAACTCTGAAAGCTTTGACAACCACTAGATTGGCAAGACATATTCAATGGTGAAATAATGGCTTGAATATCATAAGAGTAACCAACCCCGAACTGATTAGATTTCAATCCTACTCCACAAGATACCATATACACTTGTCATTTTCTGAGCCAACAATTTGTGGTTAGGTAAATTTTAAACCATAGTAGAGAATCTACTGATGTTATTTTGCAAAGCAAACTAAATTAAACTTAGTCTTAATGACTTGTTATACCCTTAGTTAATGAATCTCTCAATCCTCATCCGTGAAGATTCTAATTAGAGTAGATCTGATTAATATAAAGACCCACAACCTGTCAAGGTGTGGCAAATGAGAGACTATGGATGCCTAGCCTTAAATGGAACATTTATAGCCCACCAACTTCAACAATCATATGGAAGAAGGAGAGGATCAATTGGAAGGGCCAGAGTGGTAGATAACTACAAGGAAACACCAGGGCAGGTGCATACATGAACTCACAGTAGTTATGACAGTATGGATAATACCAGGGCAAGTCGAAGACAGAACAAATTCCAACATAGTAAAGGGAGATGATCTCTTGACAATTGCTAGCTTCTGAGAACGTGAGATTCCATTTTCTTTTTTTTTATTATTATTTTTTATTTTATTTTACAATACTATTCAGTTCTACATAACAGCCACAGATTCCCTTGTTCTCCCCCTTCCTGCCCTCCTCCCCTTCCCCCCAGCCCACCCCCCATTCCAACCACCTCCAGATCAAGGCCACCCCCGAGGACTGAGATCGATCTGATAGACTCAGTCCAGGCAGGTCCAGTCCCCTCCTCCCAGATTGAGCCAAGCATCCCTGTATAAGTCCCAGGTTTCAAACAGCTATCTCATGCAGCGAGCCCAGGACCTGGTACCACTGCCTAGATGCCTCCCAAACAGATCAAGCCAATCAACTGTCCATATTCTTTAAGAGTAGAGCTCCTAATTAGTTTTCCACACTCCAGCAAAGGGGTGAACATACAAGAATAAATGGGCAGCACAATTTGGACTTACTGGGTGGCAAAGGAAGAAAGAGGAGGAGACAACGGAGGAAAAGAAGATAAAATGTCAGTTGCATAAGGAAAGGAGTGGATATTAGAGGAATTGGTTGTAAATGTGATGAAACCACATTGTTGGAAATTCTCAGAGAATTGATAAGAAAACTTAAGAAACATTTGAACTCCAATAGAACCAATTTTTATCCTGTTCTTTTACAACACTGAGTCTGATTAATGATTGTGTTTAATTTAAATACAATTAATTGTGAATTATCTCCATAAATCATTTCAGAATAATAATTTGAATCACATTGTGTAACACTCTGAATATCCATCTGCTAATAGATGACTGTGAATTGGAATCTTTGCAATTATAGTCACCTACCTATCTCATTTGGTTTGGATTTGTTTATGTTTTCTATTTTTTGCATAAAAGTCTTAACCAATAACATCTGTTGTTTCTGCCAAGGATAGTTGATCATATTTGCTATGAAATAAATTTAACCCATGTATTATTTTATAACTTTTGCATGATCTCTCTAGACTTAATTTCTCATTAGTGTTAAATTTTCATTTTAGTATTATTTTGAAAATTCTTTTTAAATTTTTCTCTTATTTTCTTTCTCTCTGTATGTGTGTGTATGATTGTGTGAAGACATGCACATATATGTGTTGATCCATTTTATCACTTGTATATGTTATGTGGAAGCTGGAGGTTAACCTTGGATATTGTTTCTCAGAAACCATCCATACTATTTAAGTTATTATGCCTTATATTTTTGAGATTATAATTATTATATTGTTTTCCTCTTCCTCTTCATCACTCTAAATGCTCTCATATACCCCTCCTTTCTCTTTCAAATTCATGGCCTCTTTTTTCATTAATTGTTGTAAGATACATAAATATATATATATATATGTATATATAATTATACATTGTTAAATATACACATTAAATATAAATATATATTTTACATATGTTATATATGCATTTTATATATGGTATTTATATATGTATAAATATATTATATTACATTTATGCAACCTGCTCAGTCTGTGTAATGTTGCTTGAGTGTATGTTTTGAGGGCTGATTATTGATAATGGATTTTTTGAGACAATATTTCTCATCTGTCTGAGACTCACAAAGTAGGTGAGACTGGTCAGCAAAAGACATGAACCCTGTTCTTTCTGCCTAGTCCACACTGGAATTAGAAACACACATCACCACACTGAACTTTTTACCTTGATTCTGTAGACTGTATTTAGTTTCTCATGACTTTGTGATAAGGGTAAATAAGAAAACTATCTATTGAACTATCAACTTAATCCTTAAGTCTTTGATTATTTTTATAAGAATTAATGCAATTTTCTATTTTGTAATTCTGATTTAGAATGTTTCTTTTCAAATTTTTGAAATATTTAGAATACAGAGATATGCTAACATCTGGTCATTTCTAGAAATAACACAGATGTTTTCTATTTATTATTGTGTTTTAGGAGTTTGTGTGTGTGTGTGTGTGTGTGTGTGTGTGTGTGTGTGTGTGTGTGTGTAATGTGCACTACTTTGTTAATAACTAATATTGATTATTTTTCTAAATTCTTGCATATAATTCTTTGTAAATATTTTCCTGAAATGCCCCATTCATTTTATTATTTTTCTGTGTTTATATATCCAAAGAAATGGACATTTTCTTCTAAGGATAACCTATGTGTAGGTCAGAGGTAGAATTTGTAGCATTTTCATTATCATTCAGCTGAAAGCTTTTATAATCTATACTCTTTTTTTTTCAACTCATTTGCTATTTAGCAATAGATTTCTTTATCTCTAAACATATGGGAACTCAGTTTTAGGTTGATTACAATGCATTTAAAGAACATATTCTATACAAATTCAGTCTTTCTTGCTGAAACTTGCTAGCATCTGGTAATTTCTGCAAATAGTCCATATGTTTCTTAAAAGAATGTGCATTTTGTTGTTGCTATGCACATAGTTATGCATGTGTAAATTAATTTGTGAATGATGCTTTCCAATGTGGGTATTTTCTCTTTATAAATATTTTTTTCTCTCCATCAGTGACTAAAGCCTTCTGTTAGAGTTGTGGATCCATTTTCATTTCAGCTCTATCTAGTGTTTACTCTATATAATATGATACAATAATGTGTAAATACACTTTGTTTTGTGCTTCCATGAATTGATTTACTCATGTATGTATGTATGTATTATCATTGTAAAGTTGTGATTTTTTGTATGAGTTCTATTTTGAGAGAACATATTTCCATAAGATTTCATTTGGTTAGTAATTTCATTGTTTTTTCTTTCCTCTATGCTTTCTGTACATTTCTGCTTTACATTTTTTGTGAAAAAGTATTGTTTGATTTGTATTTTGCACATATATAACAACCTTTATATTTTTAACAGATGTCTTTTATTAATTTTAATGTACTTTTTTGGTATTTCTGTTGTTTCATGCTTATGCTCATATTCTTGAAACCATAGATTAATGTTGCTATTGAAAACATAGGAAGATTTTTCTGATAGGGTGAATCTCTCATTCATGTTTTAAATCTTTAAAAAGAATGTGGAAATATGACTGTATTTAGAGAAAAAAAGTTTCATAGAATCCTAACAGCAGGCCCTAATAATAATATAATGATATAATTAAGTTATAATGAAATTACAAGTGTGGTCCCTAATTGAATAGGACTAGAATCCCTAAATGAAAAGAAAACTAAAAATGAAGCTCAATAGTATCTAATATGAAGTTATAGTAAGAAGGTGGACATGCCTAAGCAAAACTAAGAAGAAAGAACTCAGGAGAAATTAACCATTCAAAATTCTAAGAAAAATACAATCTGTTTCATCAGGTCTATGATGTTTGAACAGCATAGTAAGATAATTCTCCTTTACTGCCATGAATATGTACAGTTTGTTAGTACAACACAGCTTTTTCATTGTTTTACAATGCAAATTTTATTTGACTTGATTTAGTTCTTAACAGCCCTAAGAGATTGTATTAGGTTCTTTCTATTGCTGTGACAAATCACTACTACCATGCATCTTTTTTTCCAACATAATATTTTTATTAATCATTTTGTAATTTCATGAAATGAAATGAAATGCACTTGTGCTCAGTGCATATTGATTATTGTATATATTTTGCATATTGCCTCTTGTATCAGTAAAAAGCAGAACTGTGGTGGACAAAGGAGAATGTTTTTAGTGAGTGGGGCAGTAGTGGTGCCTAGGTTGCTAGCAGGGCAGTGAGGACTGAGGGTAGGGTGGGGCTCACGCAGGTCTTTCCCCCAAACATGCTGCTTAACCCTCTACCAGGCTAACTCTGAAGAACAAGATATCTGATAGGAAGGATGGGTCATTTTCTGAAGTAAGTGTCCTTGGAAGATTTCCATGGTCCATGCTGCCACCAGAGACCTTGTTGATGTTTGTAGTCTGTGTTGCCTCCAGAGGCCATGTTGATGGCTATGACCCTGCCTGCCCCTGAAGGCCATGTTGATGGTGGAGCCTATGCTGAGGTCTGGCTAGTATCCACAAAAAAAAAAAAAAAAAAAAAAAAAAAAAAAAAAACTTTATTTGCAGTGGTATTGATGACTACAGACTCTTAACTGACAATGAGAGACAATAAAGACTTCTTTCACAACGCCCACCCCTGAAAGAAAAGAAAAGGAAATAAACATTCCAGACAGGAAGCCACTGAATAGAGTCCTTACAAACTGTGATAAACATACTGAAGTGTAGCTATTCACAACTAATGGCTTTGGGCAGGTGGGGGTGGGGAAGGACTCAGCTTTTTTCAAGGGACTGGCCACCAGGAGTTTGACCATACTCCAATGAGTATATGGGCAACAGAAATTGGACTTGTTGAGATTTGAGGGGTTTTATTTTTTGGATGGGGGTGGGGTGGGAGAATGGTGGGAGGAATGGGAAGCAAGTGTGATCATGATGAATTTCATAAAATTACAAAATGATTAATAAAAATATTATGTTGGAAAAAAAGATGCGTGGTAGTAGTGATTTGTCAGAGCAATAGAAAGAACCTAATACAATCTCTTAGGGCTCTTAAGAACTAAATCAAGTCAAATAAAATTTGCATTGTAAAACAATGAAAAAGCTGTGTGTTGTTTGAATAAAAAATAAAACTTGTGAAACAACTTCTGTAGTTGAATCTTATAACAGAAATAAATTAAATACTTTATGGAAGCTTGTGTATAATATTTGAGAAATAAACTAAACTATCTGAAAAACATAAAGAAAAAAACTAATTACAAGCCATCCAGCCATAATAAGTCTAGGGCCAGAGTGACTTGAAGCAGTTCTAACAGCCTTTCAAACACCTATAGTCAAGCCTTAAACTATTAAAGAAAGAAAGAAAGAAAGAAAGAAAGAAAGAAAGAAAGAAAGAAAGAAAGAAAGAAAGAAAGAAAGAAAGAAAGGAAGGAAGGAAGGAAGGAAGGAAGGAAGGAAGGAAGGAAGGAAGGGAGGAAGGGAGGAAGGGAGGAAGGGAGGAAGGGAGGAAGAGAGGAAGAGAGGAAGAGAGGAAGAGAGAAAGAGAGAAAGAGAGAAAGAGAGAAAGAGAGAAAGAAAGAAAGAGAAAGAAAGAAAGAAAGAAAGAAAGAAAGAAAGAAAGAAAGAAAGAAAGAAAGAAAGAAAGAAAGGAAATGAACATTCTCAAAGTTCTATGAAGCCATTATCACTCTAATACCAAAACTGGGTGAACACACATCAAAAAAAAGAAAATTACAAGCCAATATATTTGATGAACATAGAATCAAAAAGGCTCAATTACATGCTTTCAAGCAAAATACAGACTTATATGTATGTTTTCCCACTTAGATCTGTATGAAAAAATATTGGAGGCCATGACCAAGTTGTCTTTATCCCTGAATGAATGGATGGTTCAAGGATGTAAGTCAATAAGTGTAATAAAATTTATAAATGGACTTAGAGGTGAAAATCCCATGATAATCTAAATAGATTCATAAAATTCTTTGAAAAGATCCAGTATGCCTTCAATATAAAAGTCACAGAGAATGTAGGGTTAGAAATAATAAACTTTAATATAATAAATGCTATATGTAAGAAATTCATAGCCAATACCATTCTAAATGGAGAAAAGCTTGAAGCAATCCCACTGACATCAGTAATGTAACAGGGATGTCTACTACCCCAACTCCTTTTCAATGTTGTGCTCAAGGTGCTAGCTGGAGCATTAAGACAAAAGAAGTAAATTAAATGGATATTAGGGAAAAAAGCAATCAAACTGTCCAGAAATGTGAAATTCAGCAATGTGTCATAAGATAAAACCAACTTGCAGAAATCAATAGATTTTCTATATACCAACCAGACATACAATGGAAGAGATCATGGACACACTGCCATTCACAATAGCTTCAAAGACAATATAATTACCAAGGAATAAACTTAACTAAGGAAGTAAAGTACTTCTACAATGAATTTAAACCTCTGAAACTTCTAAACTTTTATCTAATTAGTTACCTCTAAGTTAAGCGAGCCCTCAACAGTTATACTTAACACAGTCATAGAAGGTTCCCTGTAGAATTCTCTTATAAGACTTTGTTGCAGGGCTTTTTGCAAAGGATAGAACTAATGTGAATGAGTGACTGGAATGGAGAAGAACAGTACCAGAACTACATAAAATAAAGTAAATTTAAGTGTTGTAACTGTGTAGTCAATCAGAACATACATGTATTTCAAGCATGAGATTTAATATAGGACATCATAGTAACACTGCTATCTTAGAAACAATTTCAGATCTTAAGACATTCCTTTCATATTTGTTTCATGATAATACATGATCAACATTCCTATAATTCAAACTAAATTCTTAGCACAGTTATTTCGAATGTGCAAAGGCTTAATATCAACTTTGTGCCCCTAGTCTTCAAATACCCTAGAATATTAAAGTGCAAAAAGCAGGCAATTTCCACTTTTCTCATTATGGATGCAGGTGACTGTTCCTTCTTTATTGCTGCTACCTAATGAAAAAGTTATGAGTAGATGACCAAAGACTGTCCCACAAAGCCAAAAACTCAGCTTTAAGAATCTTATAACTTCACTGAAAGGTAGTGTACTGAAAACAACCCTAGAACAATGAGTGTTATTCCACCTGATGGTGATGGTGGAGATAACATGAATAAATAAGCATATTCTTTCCTCATGTTTCCATTTCCAGAGTATAGATCAATTTAATTGAATGAGAAGAAAATCTAGTCTTTAGATAAAGTCAGAATTTTATTATTATATTGAACTGGAAATTACTTAACATGTATATACATTTATATGCTTATAAATCTTTTCTGTGCTTTTCTCTCTCTACCTCCAAGATTCCTTCCTTCCTTCCTTCCTTCCTTCCTCTCTCTCTCTCTCTCTCTCTCTCTCTCTCTCTCTCTCTCTCTCTCTCTCTCTCTCTCTCTGTTACTTAAGTAATGCCACATGATGATATGTTATCTAAGAATGAGACAACAAGTTCTGGAACCCATTACTTACTTTCTTCTGGGACAAACACTTCCTATCCCTTTGTCCAAAAAATAAATAGACATTTTATTTCTGTTTGGTGTCACTACATAAGCCCTGAATATTCATCCAGTGTACTAACATGTTGTGTGCTTTCCAGACTAGAACAGATGTGTATGCAAAGGACACACTTTTTACCTCTGAATCTTTTGCTCATCACCAAACAGTGTGTGATGATATTCTTTGAGGCTCACTTGTCTTGGTTTTTCTGTGTCTTTCAAGATGAATTGAGTTCAAGTTAAGGAAGGAATAGTTCATTTTGGCTCACAGTTGCTGAATACTGAGGATCAGCTCATTTTCCTCCTTTTACTTTGTCCATAAACCCCAGCAATGCAGTAGCATTACCCACATATAAAGTGATTCTTTCCAAATGCGAAAATTTAAAAATTCTTTTATCATCATGCCCAAAGATTTCTTTTCTAAGTGATTATAGATGGTGTCAAGTTTTAATCAATATAATCTATCATGTTATACTATTCCTTCATTTAAAATATTGACTTTCTATTTAGACAGTTTCAGAATTATCAACATATTAAATGGTTGGTGAAATGTTATCTACTCACATGTGTGGTGATATTTTATTTATGCTGAAATGTGGTATTTTATTTGTGCTTTAATAAATAAAGCTTGCCTGGAGATCAGAGGAAATAGCAAGCCATTTTAAGTAAACAAAGAAGTTCGGCAATGGTAGCATATGCCCTTAATCCTATCACTTGGCGGGCAGAATCTCTGTGTCTTTAAGGCCACACTGAAAACAGAACCAGGTGTGGTGGCACATTCCTTAAATTCTAAAACTAGTTAACCATGGAGGTCTTGAGGTCTGTACAGACAGACAGGAAGTGACACACGTGGGTAGGAAGCAGAAGTGATGTAGCTGAACAGAGAGAACAAATCAGATAGCAGAACAGCAAAGCATAGAGGCATGGGTAAACAGAAAGTCGTGGCATTTTGGAAGCTACAGAGTTGGTGAGGTAAGGCTGGCTGGCGGCTTTCCCTATTTCCCTGATCTCTCTGAGGCTTTCTCCCCTATGTTTGGCTCTGTGTTTTTTATTCAATAAGACCACTTAGAAATTCGCTAACACACGTGTCTGAGCAGTGATGGTAATGTGTGCTCATCAGTCTGCACACATTTTCATTTCATAGAAGTAGAACAGGAATTTGCCCTTTGAAGGGAGCATCTTTTGATCAAAAGTCACATGAGAAGCTGTCTGGGAAGGAACACTGTGCATATTAACTCAGAAAAAATCCTGGAAGTGAAATTATCCACCCATCATTTCTTCTCCAGAGACTTTTTCAATGCTCTATTGTTTTCTACTTTACTCTCCACATTTTTTAAATTTTTTTTATGTGGAAGGGAAAATCTGATGGGAAGGTACATATAAGGTAATTAAGAGATAAAAGTAAGTTTTTATACTTACCTTGTTATTTAAAGTCTAGTATTATTAAGAACAAAGTGAACTCTTCTATTTTTTTCTTTTTTTTACTTTTGCTACTCTATTGTATGTGTATTTCTTCTGCACACACACAAACACACAACTGAGAGAAAGAGAAAAAGGGGAGAGTGGGAGAGGTAAATTTCATTTCATTTATTTACTTTTCTGAGATCCATGAAACTAGCTCTGTGAAATCTGTGTTTCTACTTCCATAGAAACTCCTTTCTTCCCAAGTCACATCAAAAGGTCTGTCTGTCCACCTGACAGATATTTATGATTGTTTACATGGTACTGTAGCATAGAGTTTACTGCCCTAACAGCAATTCACCAAATGAAAATTTCCAAAGTTGTTTGACATCCTGGATTATCATACCACATTTCAATAAATATAGTAATCAACATGTATCAAAAATATATTTTTCATTCCTTATTCAATAGTTTATAAACAGAAGACCATATTTTGGAAAAATAGTCAATCTAAGTGAAGGAAGCATCTGTGTCATGAAATGTGCTCCCACTGAGAGAGGAAAGGGGTCTGACAGATAGAGGGGAGTGCAAAGACCTTGAAAATGCCCATTGTGTTTCAGAACAAACAAAATGACCACTATTTTAAAACTTAATTTTTTCCTACCTACTCATTTCTCCCAGTCTTTTCTTTGTCCTTCCATTTCTTCCCTCATCTTTAGTCTCAGTTTCTTCTGCTAAAACTTCTCATATACAACCCTAACTTCAACTAGACTACATTCTACATATGCTCAAAGCCTGCATCTGAGCTCTGTTTATTCTCCCATATGCTTAGCAAAGATGAGTACACAGATTAACACAAGAAGCAATGCTTACTCTTTCAAGATAAGAGTGTGATAATTTTAGGTTTCTCCAAGCTAAATTGTTATACTAGTAAAAAATTAACTATAGATTATTCATTAAATTAATTCTTATAAAGGAATACAAAAAATGTAGATGTAAGTAAAAAGCAATAGATTAACTAAGAAAGGGAAATGAAGGGTTGGACACCAGTTAATTATTTTCACTCATGTTAGATTGAAGAAGGCCATCAGAATTCTAAAATGGTAGGTTTGTGACTGGTTCTCTTACAATACTACTTACCTGGAGAGTGGGTGCTACTAATACCTGTAAGAGCTTAGGCAAGGGTAAAGCATCCGTCATAAAGGAAAACAGCATGAAAGCAAAAATGAGTCCCAAATGATAAGAAATGTTAATCAAGAAAATGCTTTAAATAGGATATGGGTGCATTGGCATGAATTCTCAATTATTCATGCCATATTATCTCTATGAATACTTATAGAAATGTCATGTAAATTAAGATATTTAAATAATCTTTAAATATATCACCAGTAGGAAATATCAAATATCAGAAGTATTTCTCCACTGTATTATTTCATGTTATATTAAGTCAAAAAACTACTGTTATAGTATTCCACTAACATGTTATAATATCATACGTCTAGTAAAACTTATGTTAGATCTCTAAGCCTTGAAGTTACTTTGATTAGACAGGACTGATAGTATCTATTTTGCAATGATTCTGGAAGCATCATCAAAAACATAAACAAGCTGATCTTTTTCTATATCCATATTTTCCATAGATCCACGTCTCTTCTCTCCTTCTGCCCCTCCAGGTTTCCTCCCCAACCCACCCCCATTCTCTCCTCCAACAAGGTAAGGCCTCTCATGGGGAGTCAGCAGAGCCTGGTACATTCAGTAGAGGCAGGTCCAAAACACTACTTATGGTGGGACACCTTGCAAGTTGATCTTTATATATGCTTTTTACGTTGATTTAAATATCTTTTACATTTGGAAGAAAAAGACGTAAGGTACACTAATGCTACTGCTAATATTAACATTTGTAAATAAAGCTTTGAATTTCAATCAAATTTCTTTTAAACTGTAGCTCATTTTTAGGTATGACTTTGATTTTACTTTTAGGAAATGAATATGCACATACAGATATAGACATAGACATAAAAGATGAGTTGAAATATGTTTTGCTGTTCTGTATCCTTACACATGTAAAGTAGTACATATGTGGCTTCATACTTCCATGTTATTGATTACATATCATTGTATAGTGAGATTAAATTGTGACGTATTTATGCTCGCATTTCAAAAATAATCAGAAATATGAGAAAACACTGTTCTGAGTGAAATATACCCCATTAATAGTAGGACTAATGTGGGCAGTAGTGTGCAGGTCTACCATACTTTATACACTTTGCTTTCTGGAGCCTGAATACACCCTAAATATTGAGACCACATGGGTGCCTCTCTGACTCCCAGAGTAGCCAATATCTGTTGAGTTGATTTCTCACAGACCAGTTATTTTAATTGTTTCTAATTAATTCCATGCTATTAGAAAGAAATACAAATATTTTCTAATGGGATTATTTTTACTTTTTCAAAGAGAAGCATATTCTTTGTGTAGTTTACCATGCACTCCCAAACCTGGCCTAAGGTGGTAGCTTGTAACTCCACAGGACAGCCCTGGTTATATGCATATAAACTGTTTTTCATTTTAAACATAAAAGAGTTAGGCTAGATTAATTAACAGTCATGCTGAGCACACTATTTCAACACATCAGTGTTTTCTAATCTTTTATCTATTTCCCACATCTCTGCTTCACTAGTATACCAAAACTCACATATTTCTTCTATAAAACCTTTAAAATGTGTCTAAATATAAGTATTTTCATAAACTAAGGGCACAACGCTTCTTTCTTAACAAACTGGCAGTTAATGTTTTTCTATTTGTTAGTGCCTACTCAATGTGTAAACATTTCTAGTCATCTCAAAACAAAAAATTGCCTATGTTCTGCATCACATCTATAGGTAATATTTGATTAAAAAATAGGTTTAAAATAATATTTTTTAAAAAACTTATATTGAAATTAACTGCTGTTGTGAGCTTATTGCTTTGCTTTTTTTCCATATCTACTTTGGCCTTTAGAATTTCTGCACTCTGCACCATATTGTTTCTAAGTGAGCATATGGATTCAATGTTATGAAATTCATGTCTTCAAAGCCAAAATACACTATAGTTGGTAGTTGCTTACTGCATAATACCAGAAGGAATATTTGACTCAGATTTAGAAATGTCAAACTTCATCAGATATGAGCAATATATTCCAGTACTGGAATTATATAAATTGTATATATTTTTGTCTTTTTGTTTCATTACTAATGACCTAATTTATTCATTTTTGGTTTTTTGATTTTGTGGTAATGGGAACTTAACTTAGGATTTCATGTATTCTATGCAAGTGCTCTGCCGCAGAGATGGGAATTTGATTTTTTTTTTTTATAAAGAGTGAATTTCTCAGATTGGCATGGCAGCAAATGTCTGCAATCTGAGCACAGAGATGATTATGGCAAGGAGATTCCAATTACTAGGCTTGTGTATATTTATAGACTATCAAAGAAGGAAAGAAAGAAAGAGAGAGAAAGGAAAGAAGAAAGAAAGGAAGGAAGGAAGAGGGAGATGGGGAAAAACATTAAGAAGGGCAGAAGGTAGTGGGTGAATGATATCTGTATAGCAATTGCAAGAATCTCCCAAAAATGAGAACAGAATGGTCAGAAAGCAGCTGTTCTCTCAGGTGGGTGACTACCAAAGTAACTGGCATTTGAGTAGCAAAGAAAAAAATCAAACTTTATAAAGTAAAGCAGAAAATGAAGGAATCTTTTCCAGGGTCCTCAGTCCATTGTCAGGAATGCTCAGCTCTAAAAGGGACAGCTAGCCCAACTGCAGAGAATGAGAAATTCAGTTTAAGACAAGAAGGAAACCACTGAAAGGACACTATAATTTCAGTACTTGATCATTTAGAGAGAAGAAAAAAAGAGATAGGGAGGGAGGGAGGGAGGGAGGGAGGGAGGGAGGGAGGGAGGGAGGGAGGGAGGGAGGGAGAAAAGGAGGGAGGGAGGAAGGGAGGGAGAGAAGGGAAGGGAAGGGAAGGGAGGGAATCAGAGAGAGAGAGAGAAAGTGGAGAACAGTGAATCTATTCTTAATTTTAATATTATTATTCCTAGGCTCTCTCTCTCTCTCCCTCCTACTTGCAGATCAAAATGTAAGCTCTCAGGGGGTCCTGCTTCCACGCCATTGTTCCAACATCATGGACTATATATAACCCTCTCAGTCTGTAAGCCAATTAAATATTTTTTCCATTCCCCCCCCCTCCTGAACAGGGTTTCTCTGTGTAGCACTGGCGATTCTGGAATTCAATGTGTAGACCAGGTTAGCCTTGAACTCAGGGACCCTCCTACCTCCCGAGTGAGTACTGGAATTAAAAGGGTTTGTTATGACAGCCTGGCTGTAACACTAGCTCTAAAGAAGGTAAATGAGAAGTGACAAGTGCATAAAAATGACAGAGAGTAAGGCAAACGCCAGGACAGTTGGCTGGTAGCATGATCTAGTACACAGGAACAAAAGCTACTCGGAGTAATAGCAACAAAGAGATAACACAAACTGCAAATAATGGAATATCACAAAGGTTTTGTTAATCCCAAACATGGGAGGAGAAAGACTATACTGACCCAAATCTTTATGGCCAAATTAATTAAAGCAAACCTTTTTATTCATGTACCTTCCTTTGAAGAAGACAAGGTAGGGATTTTCCAAATGGGTGATTTGGTGGGCAAAATGGGCTGGTTACAGGACCAGAACACCATAACAAGTTAGTGGGCAAAACAAGGTAGCTATAACATTTAGTTATAACAAGGTAGTCAAAGGTGGTCATATAACCTTTTGAAAGAATGGTGTGATTGCTATTCCTGGAACAGGCAGTAGAGAACCAATGTTTAGGTTAAATGTGGGGCATAGCCCAATCCTTGAAAATCAGAGGTTTAATCACATATCTAAATGAACCTGGCTTGTGTTTACTGTAAGAAGGCTTTAAAACCAAAGATGGGAGCTGGCTGGTTCTTCACTTTCTCTCACAGTGATAGATACTAATGAGTATAGCCAAAGAAGAAAACAAAACAGCATGGTGATATACTGCCACTGTGTTAATGTGAGGGACATCTTAGGGGGATGGAAAAATCAATCTTTATTTTGACTTTTTATAGTTGTTGCTACTTTATTATTTATAATTATATTGACTATAGCCCCCCTTTCCCTTCTCTGATTAATGGCTGTGAAATGATACCTCTTAAGTTAAGCAAATTAAATCAGAGCTGTCCAAAGACATTATAAGTTTTAATTATGTTTATTTTCCTCTCATTCTCTTTTTTTTATTTCTTTTACTCAATATGATATTGAAATTTGTAGATAAGCTTTTTCCTGGTGTTTTCTCCTTTTTTTCCCATTGTCCTTTTTGTTTGTCTCTTTGTTTTGCATTGGTTTTTGTTTGTTTTTCATTCTGGCCCTTCTGTAATGTGCAATTTTACATAAAACTAAATATCTTTTCTTAGCTTCCTGAGTTCTCTGATCATTGGGATTTCTGCTTGTAATTACTTTCTTTTTTCATTTTCATTTTAGCTTTAGCTGGAGCTGGATTATTAACCCTCCACTTTCTTTCCCTTTTTTAAAATCTCCTTTGCTTGAATAATAATCTCTAGGCTGACTCTACCTATATTCTTCCCATTCTTACACTAGTAACTGATATTTTACATGACATAATACTATCTATGTTACCTTATTGTGCAAAATTTTAGAGTTTGAAGAGTTAATTAATTCAATCAACTATTGCTATTTTTTCATAGCAAGTTGATATATCAGTTATGTTTGCTTTTTCAGTAAGTATTCTAAGTTTAGAATTGCCCATTCATGGTGCCTTAACTCATAGCTCAAGTCCGATAAGATGAAACTATAGCACAACCCCACCATTCCAATTCCAATTTGATTACTGCAAATCCTTTAACAACAACAACAACAACACAATTGTTGGTTATTTATCAAATAATCAGAATAATGACCTAGTCAAGATGTGAAAGATCCTTGGAAGAAACAGCATACAAATACACACACACACACACACACACACACACACACACACACACTACTCAAAAAGAAAATTATCAATTCCAATATAATAGATTTAAATGATGCATAAGTACATAAAGGAAAAGATAAAAATTTCAAAAGAAGCATTTTTAAAAGTATCCAGTAAAATGAACATCTTGAATAAAATAAACTGACTGAATTGAAAGACACAAGTAGCTGAATCAAATAAAAATGGCAAAATAGAATACAAATGAGGATTTAGCAAAGTCAGAGATATAAAAAAGTATGTATGAGACTATATGTGCATATATGTTTTATGTGTGTTTCTCTCTGTGTGTATCTCTCTGTCTTTCTGTCTCTGTCTCTCCGTCTCTCTGTCTCTCTCTGTCTCTGTCTCTCTGTCTCTCTCTGTCTCTCTGTCTCTCTCTGTCTCTCTGTCTCTCTGTCTCTCTCTCTCTCCTGGGTGTGTGTGTGTGTGTGTGTGTGTGTGTGTGTGTGTGTGTGTGTGTGTTGTGTGTAGTAAGTAATGTTTCTGCTTTGGAAATTGTTCATTTGTAAAAAATCTAGTTGGGAGTTTAGAATAAGAAGCTCCCTAAGTCTAAAGAGATACATAAAGTATTTTATTAAATAGAATGAAGATGGACTATCATTGGTTGAATTATAACAGCTTAAAAAATAAAATCAGAAATTATGAGCAGGAAGTGAAAGATCTACAAGTATACCATGAAAGGCCAGATTCATTAATTATGGTCATAGATGAAAAAGATACACAAGTCAATGGCATATATAACTTTAAATGAAGTCAGGGCAGTGTAAATCCTCAAATCTGGGGAAATCATTGGTCACTGATATATAAGAAATATTTTGAACAGTTTATGATTATAAATGCTTACAGTAAAACCTCAGAGAGAACACACACACACACACACACACACACACACACACACACACACACACAAACAATGACATACATAGGGTCTTAAAAAATCAAGAGCAAACTCAACCCCAACTCAGTAGAGAGAAAGAGTAAGATCAGGAGAGAATTTAGTCAACTAGAAGGAAGAACAATCCAAAGGAACACTGAAAAAGCTGGTTTCTCTGAAAATAAACAAGATGCACAAGCTCTTATGTAAATAACAAAAAATAATATGAGAAAGTCCAGTTTAATAAAGCTCGAGGTAAAAAGGAATTCAGTATAGTAGATAAAAATTCATATACTTATTAACACACACTTCAGAATATGTATTTCAAGAAATTAGAAAATTTGAGAGAAACATGAATTTCTAGACACACATGATTTACCACAATTATAGTGGTTATAAAACCTTAATTAGTATGTAATGATATTGAAGAAAAAAATAAAAATAAAATACATGATACAACTAGGAATACCCACGTCTAGATTGATTTATGGCCAAATGCCTCTTGACCTTTTAAGAAAATTAAGGTATAAGTCTCCTAAAAACATTGTACAAAACAGAAATTAAAGAAAACACTACTAGACTCATTTTACACAGTCAGCAGCATCTTCATTTCAAAATCAAGTAAATACACAACCATAAAAACTATAAAAAGGAAATTATAAGCCAATCTTGATGATGAACACAAATCCCAAAATCCTAAAAAAAAAAGGAATTAAAAAATATTAAACAATGAATCATTCCTGCTGATGAATCTAATGTGGATTCAACATATGCATAATTCTCAGTGATCAAATTAATGTGGATCCAACATATATAACTAAATAAAAATAACATCAGAAAATAGACTCCAGGACAAAACTCATATGCCCATCTCAATAAATGCAAAAGTTACTTTGACCAAGTCCAGTATCACTGCATGATAACACATTCTTGCAGAAATTATAAATAAAAGGATCATATTTCAACATAATAAAGACCATATTTGATGAATTTGTAAGTAGTGCTACACTATGTAGAAGAAATTCATACCAATATTAGGGCAAATGTATCAACTTTATATATGTTTTTCAGTATAACACTTGGAATTGTTGCAGAGGAATAAACAAGAGAAGTAAACAGAAAGAATAAAAGTAGGAAAAGTATAAGTCAATGTATCCACACTTTTAGATGGCAAAGTATTATATAAAAAAGACTAAAGTTTCAATGAAAGTACTCCTAGAGTAGAATAATTCTTTCATCAGAATGGAAATATTCAAAATAAATATATAAAAATCAACAGTTATCTAACAATAACAAGCATCGTGAGAAAGAATTAGAATAACAATAATATTCAAAATAGCACAACAGAATAAAACAACCAAGGGAGTGAATGACTTCTGCAATAAAAATCTTAAAACTTTTAAAGAAATTGAAGAAAACTCTAGAATACGGGAACACTCAATCTCACGGATGGGTAGACTTCATATTGTGAAAATGGCTGTAATTCCAAAAGTAAATTATAATTTCAATGAAGTGCCAAATTTCATATGAAAGTCCAAAATACAAGAACAGCAGTAACAAATATACTAAATGAATTAACAATGATGAGAAATATTGTAGTTACAGTTTCTATTGCTGTGAAGAGACGTCATGACCACAGCAACTCTTATCAAGAAAAATATTTAATTGGGGCTGGCTTACACTTCGGAGAATTTGTCCACTATTGTCATAGTGGAAAGCATAGCAACACACAGGCAAACATGGTGCTGGAAGGCACTCGTTTGGCCGGAAACAGGAAGAAAGAGAGACACTGACCCTGGCATGAGCATTTAAAATCTCAAAGCCTGCCCCCAGGGCCATACTTCTTCCATCAAGGCCACACCTACTCCACAAAGGACACACCTTCTCACGGTGCCATTTCCTGAGCCTATAGGGACCATTTTCACTCCAAGCACCACAAATTTTATTGTGCAAGTATTTTAACAAAAGCAACATGCTATGGAAACAAAAATGACTATGGACTAATGGAATATAACAGAGAACACAGAAATAAATCCACACAGCAACAGAAACCTGATCTTTAACAAAGAAGTCAAAGAACAGTGCATCAAAAGTATGACCTCCCCAACCACTGATCTTGAGAAAACTGAATGTACACATGTAAAGGAAACAAGTTAAATACCTGTGTTTAATTTAATTGATTTACAAGCATCAATTTTAAATGGATTAAAGATTTATTTTAAGACATTAAAATCTGAAACATTTAGCCAGGTGGTGGTAGTGCACACCTTTAATCCCAGCACTTGGGAGGTAGAGGAAGGCAGATCTCTGTGAGTTCAAGGCCAGCCTGGTTTACAGAGCGAGTTTCAGGAAAGGCACAAAGCTACACAGAGAAACCCTGTCTCTAAAAACAAAACCAAAAAAAAAAATCTGAAACATTCAAAAAGAAATATAGAGATTACTTGATTTATGATGAAGTCATAGTTAAGTACTTTGTGCGAAAGACTTCAATAGCTCCAAAAATAAAGACTTGGAAGATAGAAGTATATAAAAATCTAAAACATACACACAGTAAATATACCAATAAAATGAAATATATTTAGATAGATAGATAGATGATAGATAGATACATAGATAGATAGATACATAGATAGATGGAGATGCATAGATAAGAGATATTTTAGGAAACATTTGCTAGCTAACATCATTTACGTAACTAGTATCTAGAACATAAAGATTGCTAAAAAATTAATATGAAAAAGTCTGACAACAAATGAGTAAATTGAATTAAAGATTGTCTTCAAATGATAAAATACACATTTCCAATAACCAGGAATGATGCTTAATGTCATTAATCATCATGGAAATATAAATCTGATACATATTGATTTTAACCTCACTCCAGTCATGATAGGTATGAAAATAGCAATCCATGGTAGGGACTCCAGAAAAGGAAACCCATATAGAGTGCTGGTGAAACGGGAAGTTAGTCTTATTACTATGGAGATAAGTATATTTATTCATAAAACCAAAAATAGCAATACCATATGATCTGAATATTTAAGTCTTGGGAATATATCCAAAAACTTCATACTATAGAGGTACCTGTACTTCTATATTAACAAGTCACAGAATTAACCTAGATTTATGTAAGGATATGAATGGGTAAAAAATGTGGCATATGTGCACAATGGAGTTTTTATCTAGTTAATAAATGAAGTTTTCATTTACTGGAAAGCATATACAACTGTAGATTGCTTATTAAGCAAAATAAGTCAAAATAAGAAAGAAACATACCATGTTTTCTTTCATATCTGGACCTTCAAATATATATATATATATATATATATATATATATATATATATATATGTGTGTGTGTGTGTGTATGCACACTTTTGCATCATGTATGCATACAAACATACATACATATTTATATTTATATATGATATATAAGTTGAAGTAAAATAATGTTGAAAAGAAAAAGTATATAAACAATGGTATAAGGAGGAAAATTTCACAAAAAAAATATATGTAAATAAAAATGTCTTCATGAAACCTAACATTATAGATACTGAATATAGCCAAGAAATATAAAATGTTTTGGACTAACTACTATTGATGATAATGAAATTTATTTCAAAGCAAATTTTTAATACTTTGTTCTTCATTTCTATTTAAATATTGGCATTTAAGATTGAATTAATCATGTTATAATTTACTTGTAATAGACAATATTGAAAAAATTGCTAAATATAGTTTTATCACCTGTAATTGAAAGTTGTTTTACTTTAATTTGTACCAGGAACTTTAGTACTTATGATACACCTTGTTTTATCACATTTAAGTGTGCAAAACATAGCTAAATTAAAATTAACTGAAATATAATGATGAAAATAATAAAGCATCTTACTCATATTATCAAATTTTGCAAGAGAATTTAAATTCTAAAAGTTTAAAAAATCACCTCTGAACCTCTGAGTTCTTTATATATTTTGAAGATCAGCCATCTGTAAGATATGGGGTTGATGAAGATCTTTTCCTATTCTGTAGGCTGCTATTTTGTGTTACTGTGTCCTTTGACTTACAAAAGCTTCTCAGTTTCAGGAGGTCCCCTTTATTAATTGCTGATCTCAGTGTCTGTGCTACTGATGTTACATTCAGGAAGTATTTCCTATTCTAATGCATTCAAGGCTACTTACCGCTTTCTCTTCTACTAGGCTTAGTGTAACTGGATTTCTGTTGAAGTCTTTGATCCACTTGGACTTGAGTTTTGTGCATGGTGATAGATATGGATCTATTTGCTTTCTTCTACATGCTGCCCTCCAGTTATGCCAGCACCATTTGTTGAAGATACTTTCTTTTTTCCATCATATGTTTTTGGCTTCTTTGTCAAAGATCAGGTGGTCATAGGTGTGTGGATTTATGTCAGGGTCTTCAATTTGATTCCAGCAATCCACGTGTCTGTTTTTATGACAATACCAAACTGTTTTTGTTACTGTAGCTCAATAGCAGAGCTTGAAGTCAGGGATGTTGATACCTCTGAAAGTTTCTTTATTGTACAAGATGGTTTTAGCTATCCTTGTTTTTTTTTTTTTCAATATGAAGTTGATTATTGTTCTTTTGAGGTCTGTTAAGAATTGTGTTGGGATTTTGATGGGGATTACATTGAATCTGAGCATTGTTTTTGGCAAGACTGCCATTTTTTTCTATGTTAATCCTACCTATCCAAAAGCATGGGAGATCTTTCCATTTTACGATATCTTCTTCAATTTCTTTCTTCAAAGACTTAAAGGTCTTTGAAAGTCTTTCACTTCTTTGGCTAAAGTTACCCTAAGATTTTTTTATTATTCATGGCTATTATAAAGAGCGTTGTTTCTCTGATTTCTTTCTCAGCCCCATTATCATTTGTATATAGGAGGGCTACTAATTTTTTTGAGTTAATCTTGTATCCTGCCACAATACTGATGGTGTTTATTAGATGTAAGAGTTCCCTGGTAGAATTTTTGAGGTCACTTACGTATATTATTATATCATCTGTAAATAGTGAAAGTTTGACTTCTTCCTTTCCAGTTTGTATCCCCTTGATCTCCTTTTGTTAGCTTATTGCTCTAGCTAGAACTTCAAGTAGATTGAGTAGATATGGAGAGAGTAGATAGCCTTGTCTTGTTCCTGATTTTAGTGGAATTGCATTGACTTTCTCTTCATTAAATTTGATGTTGGCTGTAGGCTTGCTGTAAATTGCCTTTATTATGTTTAGGCATGTTCCCTGTATCACTGATCTCTTTAAGACCTTTATCATGAAGGGGTGTTGGATTTTTTTTATAAGGCTTTTCAGTATCTAATGATATGATCATGTGGTTTTTTTTTCAGTTTGTGTATATGGTAGATTACACTGACCGATTTCCAGATGTTGAACAATTCCTGAATCTCTGGGATGAAGCCTACTTGATCGTGATGGATTTTTTTTAATGTGTTCTTGGATTTGGTTTACCTCTATTTTATTGAATATTTTTGCATCAACGTTCATCAGGAGTTTGGCCTGTAATCTCTTTCATTGTTGCATCTTTTGTGGTTTGGGTATAGGATAATTGTAGCCTCATAAAAAGAGTTTGGCAATGTTCCTTCTATTTCTATTGTGTGGAACAATTTGAGGAGTATTGGTATTAGCTCTTCTTTGAAATTCTGGAAATTTTTACTTTAAAATAGTTGAAAAAATAAAGATAGTGCATGTGTATAAGCAGTATGTACAAATTAACTTAATAATTTGTTTAAGTAATGCAAGATTTCATAATTTCTATGTATCATTTTTGACATTTCTCTAAATGTGTGTGACCTATCTCCTACAAAAATAAGGAGCTATTTCAGAGGATGTAGTAGAAAAACTGTAAGAACAAGACAATGAGAAGCTTCCTGTGGAATGTTGTCCTTTGTACATCACATCCATTGTACACAGGAACATACAGCAGCTGGGCTTATTTATAGGAGACCTGGACAAGATGAAGGTAGTGGAACATTAATAATTTCATAGCACTGAATTGATCATTAAATTTTCATGACAGTTTCTCTCACAATTTCTTCTGTATGAGTAAGAATAAAAATATGAGAGAAGACGTGCCTATTAATGCTTAGAAAGGCTGGATATTTACATACAAATTGTATCATATATAACTACCTCTTAGCATGTACAAGAATTGAAGATTTTAAACTTGGGTAAGGGAATATATTTGGTTAATGTCATATCTGAAGAATGTCTCTCCAGTGCTGTGGGATGTTCTGTATGTCCTGTGGGAGCCCTTCTTGGGTTCTTTGTGGCGTTACCCAGCAGGTCCGCATAGAGGATGATTAGGACCATGGGCCTGAGTGCAGGTGTCTGAGATGGTCTGCACTTGGCTGTGCTGGGGGATGGTCTGTATGTCAAGTTGTTCTGATTGATCAATAAATAAAACCTGATCGGCTGTGGCTAGGCAGGAAGGATAGGCGGGACTAACAGAGAGGAGAAATAAAAGGACAGGAAGGCAGAAGGACTGACTGCCAGATGCCGCCATGACCAGCAGCATGTGAAGATGCCGGTGGGCCACCAGCCACGTGGCAAGGTATAGATTTATGGAAATGGACTAATTTAAGCTATAAGCACAGTTAGCAAGAAGCCTGCCACGGCCATACAGTTTGTAAGCAATATAAGTCTCTGTGTTTACTTGGTTGGGTCTGAGCGGCTGTGGGACTGGCGGGTGACAAAGATTTGTCCCTGTGGGCAAGGCGGAAAACTCTAGCAACATTCCAGTGTCTTAGTTCCACTATTGTTTCAGTGTCTAAATCACAAACCTCCTGCAGAAACAGTTTGTCTCTATTCTACATCCTTATCTGTGTTATGACTCCACAGTATGCTTGAATGTGTAGCTCTCTATGAAGCTCATGTAGTTTTTTGTTTCTGTGTCTTTGAGCCTATTATTTTGTATCATTCTAATATGTTAGCATTAATTTATTTACTTGTACCCAAAAACTAATGTAAATTATAATTTCCTATTTATAGGTAACATAAAAATATTGAAGTCAGTTGACAAAGAACAAAGTTGGAATAATTCTGTCCAAAAAGTTTTATTTTATTCATGTGTTTGTATGCATGTATATGAGTATTTTATTTTTGTTCATTTCTACTTGTATTATTTTCCTGGGTAATATTTATTTCTTATTTTCATTTTCAGTTATCAATATTACTTGTTGACTTGAAATTTTCTTTCTAAAAATATTTTTTGTTTTTATTATCATCCAGCAATTTAGTATCATTGTCTTTTTATATAAATTTCTACTGTTTTAATAATATCAAATTTCTAGACACAATTATTACCATATACCTGGTTGTAAATAAATTTACATAAATGATAAGACTACCAAGTTAATACTACATAATAAAAAATCTTCTGTATTATACATAGCTTTAAAAAATCTAAATGAAAATTATCTTTATCACATATAGTACAGAAATGTAAATATGTACAGGAAAAGAATCTTAGATTCACTCTTTGAACATCATTTGCCCACATAGGATGGAGCATTGGTCTTGGAGTATACAATTGACAGAGGTTAAGAGCCATCACTGCTGTGCTGCACAAGAGAATTTCTTGAAGAGTATTTCTCCATTTCAGACTAAAAATATTGGTTAAACAAGTGCACGATATGGCATCTGGTTGACAGCCCTTTTGTGTTTTTATTCTGTGTATTGTTGACAAAACCATTTTGCTTCAGCATAGGAGAAATGGGTAGTGATCTGGTCTACTTTCTAGAGGAACTTACCATTTTTGCAGGCTTCTATCTATTCCTGGAGTTAGTTGGTTTTTTTTTTTCTGTCTCCACATGAGCAAAGATTTTTCTACCTGCATTGTGTTTTTTTTAGCAACTATGTTGATAAGATTTGGTGAGAATAAGTTTCTAGTATCCTGCTCCTGAAACTAGGAAAAATATACCAGTTGCTACACAGCATACATACCATAGCATATGTTTGGGGTTAAGTTTAATATCTTTTAAGAAGCTGAGCAAATATATTGCAGATATCTTTTAAAAAGTTCCTAAGACTTTCTACTATGTATTTCTCTGGATTGTTAGTTTAAATTCAAATTTGTTAAATAAATGGGCTTAAGAAAACACTCTCAGAACTATCCCAAAGGAAGAGAGCTTCCTGGTCAGTTCTAGATTCACTTCTCTCTTTCCAACAACCAAAGCATTGTCTTCAGCAACAGCTCTTGTCATCTACTTATATAGGAAATCAAGAGTAATAGAAATAGTCTGAGCTGTTTGAGTGCCTCTGGGGACTCACTGGCAAGACTGCTTATAGGATGATCCAGCTAATCTCTTGACATGGAATTCATGCCTATTACTCTAAACTTTCAACTGTAAACTGCTGGTACCATAAAATGTCAAAAACCCTGGTTGTAGAAAAACAGGCCCAATGGAACAACCTATGAATATTGTTTTGCTGAATGGTCGTATTGTCAAATTGCCTTCCTCATATGTATGTTTATATCTGCTGACTGTGACACTCTCAATCTTGGGCAGAGTAGTGCTTATTGCTGGAGGTAGTGATAAGAGATTAGTAACTAGTCAAAGAACTGAAAATAAGGGACTGTGAGTGCCGAATGATAGATGTATCATCTATGTCAACTCTCTCTGCCCAAGTCTCAGAGAATTTCACAGACAAGGGTTGAAAAGAATGTAAGGGGCAGAGAGAATTTAAGAGGCAAAGGAGAGGGGTCTTGTGAAATGGTACGCTCTGGCCACTGCCCTCATGAACTCAAAGCAACTATGCTTACACAGCGAAGACCTATAAAAAAAAATTCTGAATCTTTAGCCACTATGTTGGTGTGAGGAGGACTCGAGTCTACCACTAGCAAAGGACCTATTCGAAGTTGATGGCTGATTAGAGGAAGAAAGTAGTTTTTTGGTAGATTGGCATGTCTTAGTCGATGATCCCAGATTCATGCATATACATGCAGCCATAATTGGATTTTGGTGATTACTTTTAAAAAGATAGAAAAAAGTACATGAACTTGAGAGGGAGATATGTTTGGTAGGGACTTGAGTGAGGTTAGAAGGAGGGAAGTCAGGTAAACATGATCAAGGCACACTCAATACATATATGAGCTTTTTAAAGAATAAGTTTTTTAAAAATTAGAAAAAAATAATTTAAATAAAAAAGATAGGGCTTCCTAGAGATGAGATTCATTAACAAAAGTCAGTAGAAATCACTGAGGTAAGACAGAGATTTCTTTCTTTCTTTTTTTCCTTTTCTTTTGACATTTTTTTTAAAATATCTTCCAAAGCATAGGGACAGTTTGTATTTCCACAGAAATTTGTAAACTTGTCTACATCTTTATCTAGTACTCTCTATACATGACATTTAAAAATTTAACTAAATTCACACACTGATTTTTAAAGACTTGGACTTATCCTTACTGATAGACATATTATTTCTGAATTCATAACAGCACATGGAAGTTGAGAGCTTCACTCTCTGTTTCTGCATTTAATGTCAACAGCCTCAAATTTTCTGTAGCTTAAAAAGCATGCTTGTTCATTAGTCATGTTTACAATAGAACTCTGGTGGCTAGAACTGAACTCTGTTATATTAGGACTAAATAAAAGAAGGAAAAGTAGGGGTCACCATGTTGTACTTATGCATATTCTTTTCTTCTGGAAAACAATTAACTGTTATTAAATAGTAAAGCATATGAACACATGAAAACAATTTAAGTAATGCTGTAAAAATATATTACTATGAAGAAATAATGACACATTCAGATCATTAAAAAGCTCAACTTTGTTCTTTGAACATTTATGAATCTGTAGCTTATATGCTAGGGGATTTAGAAGTATAATGTACTTCTGGCAAAGAGGGTTATCTGAATAATACCTAATTTGATTAAAGATATGCACTAATTGCATAGGCAAACTGGATTTCAAAGGGGAAAGATTTAAATGGGGTTGTGGAGAGGTAGTGCAATAGGATTTGGTGTCCGCTTATGTCCCGGGGTTACTGTGGCAGTCTCACTCTCTGAAATGTGCTTCATCACCGAGCATGTGATTTACTGGAGTATGGTAAGTTATCACAGTCATTCTTATATATAGTATTAGGAAGGAGTGGAGTGAATTAACAAAGGGGTTGCTTTCTTTGTCACAGTTCAATTGCTGTGAAGAAACACCATGACCAAGGCAACTTTTATAAAGAAAGTATTTTAAATATTGGCTTGCTTGTAATTTCAGAGGCTTCGTCCATTATCATCATGGCAGAGACAGGCAGCAGTCAGGTGGCATGCTTAGTGCTGGAAAACTAGCTGAGAGCTACATCTCGATCTGCAAGTAGAGAGTAGAGCGAGTGAGACTGGGTCTGGTATGGACTTTTGAAACCTCAAAGCCCACTCCCAGTGACACACTTCCTCCAACAAAGCCACACCTCCTAATCCTTCTAATCCTATCAAAGAGTTCCACTTCCTGTGACTAAGCATCATATAGATGAGCCAAGGGGACCATTTGTATTCAAGTATAATATACTCCTGACAAAGGGGGATATCTGGATAACACCCAATTTGTGTGAAAGGCGGCATGCATTAGTTTCATATGTAAATTGGACTTTAGTAGGGGAAGAATGGGGTTGTAGAGAGTTAGTACAGTAGGATTTTGTGTCCCCTCAGGTCTCTGGGCTACCATGACAGTCTCACTTTCAGAGCTGTGCCTCATCACATGGTGTGTTGTTCACTGTACTGTAGTAAGTCACCCCAGCTGTTCTTTGCATACAAGTGCAGCAGAGAGTAGAGCAAATTAGCTTGAGGGTGCCTCCACTCATTTGTTCTGTAATAGTCACTGCTTGATATTAAACTAATCCTCCGCAGAAATTCTCCAATCACGTTTGTAATTACTTACTATATGGAAGCACAAAGGATGTGGCCTTAGCTACTATGCTATAAGATACGATGTCTAGAGTGCATTGTTATCTATGTAAAAATGAAAGACACTGTGTATTCATGAAATCTAAGATTACATTTAGTGTGGAATGGTTTTGAAGGTCATAAGCAAACCTGCAAATTAAAAGTTGCTGATAAGCCCTAGCCTCATATTTCCCTCTCCATATAATGGCATAAATAGGTTAGATAGGAAAGGCATGTTCCTTCCCATGGTTAGAATTTGAAGTCTATTAAATGTGGCTATGCTGAAATTCTTAGTAATAAAATCTTTGAATTGTGTTATTATTATTAGAATTTTCTCCTTCTTCTATCTACATGATTCAGTCTCAGGGAAAAATGTTGGGAATCTAAATAGAGAATGCTTGAGTAATAATTCTGATTTAGCCTCGCTAATTTTTCATATATGCTCAATTAACCTCAGAGTGCTTTAGGACAAAAGGCAGCACAGAGAGTGTCATTTAAATTAAACAAATGCCATTTTTCTGTCAAGAGGCTGACTTATATCGGCCACTCCAAGCCAAGACCACAGCCTCAAATAGGGTGAGCAAGCAGTGGTTTCCCAGGATTTAATACTTCAGCCTTTCCAAAATGGAGCATAGCATAATGGATGAGGTTATTATTTAATAGGCTCTTTGAGATTCGTGAGAAGTGCTAGACCAAGTTATCTGTTCAGTAACAATTGTAAAGCACCTGGTTTATATTCTAATGTGACCTCCTCTGCAGGAGAAAAGCATAGCCATCCAGGAGTTATGTGGGTGATTCTAATTACACATTGGACCTCTCATTTTATATTCAAGGCATTTCTTTTCAGAGATTTAAAACTAGGTTGTATTATGCTGGCTGCCTGACTCTACAACTATACTTGTCAATGGTAGTTTCCAGTAAAGCACAGTAGCTAGAAATATATCTAACATGCAAAATAAATTAATTAAATATTTGTAATTTATTTTAAAAGATTGTTTTTCTTATCATTTATGTTCCTTTGATAGCCACAGATCATATATTGTCTGTTTTTTATTAGTATATGTTAATTTTACAAAATGGTAGTTTTTATTGCAGCATCTTCGTACTTCTATATAATATACCTATTTATAGTCACCCTGTAGCTCCCAGTTAATGATTAACGTATTTAGACTATTTTTCTTCTTTTACATCCTTTTAGGAAAAAAAGTCAACTAAATAAAATTAGAAGAAATATTCACTCTATCCACATTGCAAATATCCAACCATATTTTGAACTTTAACATGGAATATCTAACTACATTGTGACATATAGCCATTATTTAATGGTAAACTTAGATATAACAATATCTACTAAACCATCAGACGACCTTTTCAGTCCTTGGATGGCTCAGACTAAGACCTTGATATGTATAATGAACCCATATAAAAACCTAGTAAAAGCAACAAGTCAGAGGTTTGCATAGAAGACAAAACTAAGAGTTCCTGAACTTTGTGAAGTCAGTAAAGCTAGCAGCAGAAGACGTTGTCTTTCCTCGTTTTACTCACAGAAATCTCACAGAATCAAGTCTAATTGAATAGTCAGTTCTCTAAATCTTTAAATAGTCTCTCAAAATGCATGGACAATATTAACAATACAGCACATACCTGTGTCATAAAATAGTGACTACTCGGGGGTAAAAATTATTTTTCTGCTGCTGCAACATCTATTTTGGGGGTGTGGATTCACTGCTAACACCGGGAGCATCAGCCATGGTTTCTTTTGGACATTAGAAAAAGACTGTAAATGTATAAGGTTTGAAGAATTAACCTGCTACTTTAATATCAGCAATATTTAGAGGTAAAGGAAAGAGAAAGTTACATTAGGTATCACTTGTTCTTTGTGTATATCAGGAAATTGCTCAGAAGTGATTGTAACAACCATGTGGGAATGGTGCATCTAGAAAGAACTTCTGAACAGACAACTAGAAAACTCCACTGCTGTGACAGTTGTTGTTGTTTAGTTTCTTTCTTCATCTCATTTATTTTTTCTTTTTTTATTATTAAGAAATTTTCTATTCACTTTACATACCAACCACAGATTCCCCCTCTCCTTCCTCATCCTGTCCTCCAGCCTCCCCCACAACCCCTCCCCATTCCCACCTCCTCCAAGTTGCTTAGTTACTTAATCCTAAAAAATGTTGCAGTAGGAAGTGGAATGTACCATAAAATGGTTCTTTTATTTTAGAGAGTAGTATACATTCTGAAATAATTTTCCACAGTCATTTAGCATCTCATTGAAATATCAATGACTGAGAATAACTTGGAATTGGTGTTTTACTAAGATCTAAACTACACAGCATTTTAGTTTCTTCAGATTTTTACTGTCACATATTATCAGGTTCCCACCCTCTTAATACTTTCCACACATGTCTAAATATTAAAAATAAAAACCTTGTTTCATCAAAATTAATATAAATCATAATTTTAACACATTCATTTATAATAATTGAAAAACTGGTTTAGGGTTTACATCAAATTCAGACAGTAAATTTGCTTAATTTGAATTATATTTTTGCTTAGGAACTATTTAAATTATTATCTGATGTCTTAAGAACAATTGATAAATGTTAATAAATGATGAAATATCTCAGACTTCCAAATCTTTATCAATATTTCCAAATGATTCCCATGTGTAACTTTATTTTCTTGAATGATGATATTTTAAGCTATATAATATGTTTTATTTAAAAATTCCTATGTGGAATGATAGTAAATGATAGCAAATTAACTCCAAGGAAAACAGAATAAAACATAGAACAAAATTGAAAGCATGGTAGAAGCTAATTTAGAAAAGTCAATCTTCAGTGGCTTTTTCACTGATTATTACATAAAATTAAAAACACAAAGCCACATGCAATGAGTTATTTTTTAAAGTAAGATGTACAAGATATCTGAGTTGTATAAAAATTCTAAACTAACAAAAGATGACTATTAATTCTTATGTTTCTTATCTTGATTTTGTTGTTGTTTTAGGAAATATACAATATGCTTAATTAATGACTTGTCTCATTTATGACAGAGATGGTATAGTTGCGTGGTTGGGTAGTAGAATATACTATTTTACTAGTATAAGCATTCAAAACTGGATGTTGTAAAAGTATTCTAAACCTACAACCAATTTTAAAATTATATCCATTAAAGCAATTATAACTTTGCATTTTATAATTGTAGTCTTATTTCTGTTCTTATATACAACACTAATAGGTTGTTATTTCACTGATGTGAGAAGAAAAGGTTAATATGGTAGATAAAATACCCATGCTTTCTATGAACCAAATTGAACAATAGTGCAGAGTTCATTGTAAGCTGAGATTAAATGCTGTGCTCTCTAACCTCCTTGTCTGAAGCATATAGACAAGTGGGCATTTCTTAACCAGAAAAATAAAACAAAGCTGCGCTATGCCAAACAATTATTCAGAGTCAAGTTAATTTTGAAACAAAGATTTAGATGGAACTTAAGAATTGAAAAGCTTCAGCAAAGCTAAGGAAACAACCAGCTGAGTGACAAAGAAACCTAGAGAGTGGGTGACAAAGTTTTTATTTGCAGATCAATATCAAGAATATATATTAAAAACATGAGCAAAAGAATTTAAACTTGATCTTGGTTCCCATCAGAGCATTCTAAAGAGAAGAAACAGAAAATGGTCAGAAACATCTCAAGAAGTGTTCATCACCCTTTAATAATTATGGAAATGCAAGTTAAAACAACTTTGAAATTTTATCTCAGTCAGAATGCCTAAGATCAAGAAAATAACCGACAACAATTGCTGGAGACAATGTGGAAAAAGGCAACTCCCATTCACTACTGGTGAGATCGAAAACTGGTGCAACCATTCTTGAAGTCATTATGAGAAATACTCAAAGAACTCTAAATGAATCCATTACATATCCTAGGCATACCACTTCATATTATATGCCAAGAGGACTGGACGTTCAACCCCGCAGATACTTGCTCAGTATTGTACATTGCTGTTCTATTCACATTCACAATAGCTAGAAAATGGAAACAACCTACTTATCTTCCAAATAATGAATGGATAAGGAAATATCGTAAATACACACAATGGAATGCTACTCAGCTGTAAGTAAAAATGAACTGATGGACTTTGCAGCTAATGCATAGAACTAGAAAATAAAATTATACTGAGTTAATTAACACAAACCCCAAAAGACAAATGTCTCATATCCCCTTCTCATCTATAATTCTTAGTTACAAAGTTTCAAATAGAATATATAACTTGAGTATTTGTAAAACCTGGAAAATATAAGGGGGCCATGGATGGGGATCTCTAGAGAGAAGAATGGAACTTCAGTAGGTGACTTGAAGAGGAAACTGGGGAAAACAGGGACTTTGTGTGGAGGGTGGTGGGACTGTCAAGAGTAAATACAGAAGGAAATTTCAGAACAATGTTCCTTATAAGTAGATGCAAAATATTTAATATCAACCATAGTAATAGCATGCTGAATGCATCATCATATAAAATATGTAATCAACCACCAAGAGTGGAATTTTACCCAAGGTTTTGATATTTCAATAAAAAAGTCAATGTAAGAGGTAATGAATGCATTAACAGAATTGAGAGAAAGAAAACATTCAGATTTTTAAAGTTATATATTCAAGATTTCAAATAAGATTATTCTTACCTTCTTTTCTTGAAAGAATCTCTACAAAAAGAAAACATGTTCTGAGAAATAATCACAATTTCTCAGTTACTAGAATCACTGTGACAAATGAGACATGATTGTAAAAGTACACATGAATGACAGGAAAGCAGACTGTATCACAATTATAAAAGTAGAAATAAAGACATAAAGATATTGAGGAGAGAAGTAATTCTATCACACTGACATATGCTTATTTTGTATATTGAGTCAAATGTTAGGTATTTATAACTAGAATAATTTATATATATATTATATATTTACACAAAATATATATTTTACATATATATATATACACAAAAGTACAGAGGTAAAAACTTCTAAAAATGGCCAGCAATTAAAATAAGGAGATTTGGGAAGAAGAGATCAGAGTGAATACATTATTTGTTCACTGTTCACTGAGTGCATTAGTAGATACAATGTGAACAGTATTGTGTGGTATATATTAGGAGCATTATATAACATATTTATGAAGAAGCCTTCACAATTCCCATGGCTTATTTCCTTTGAGGATGACTTCTGCTTTCTACTCTGTTCTGTAATCATGAGTGTATTTCCTCAATTTATATCTTAATAAATTCTATAACATAGATTAATCGGAATAAGTGGCGCCCACCTGACAAAAAGACCCACACTCCCTGTAGCTTCTGCCCTCAGCCTCTGTGGAAGGGGCAGCAGGAACAGGTTTGCTCAGAGGCTTGTGTCCTCACTGAAGGTCAACCACGCTAGCATCCCAGAGCCACTCGGGCCCAACCGTGTGGATCTGAGCCCCTCGCATCCCTGCTGGCGCTACTTGCGTGACCAAATCCTAACCTATGCAGTGGCTGCTGGTGAGTTTCTCTGACCTGCAGATCCCACACAGCTAAGCCCCACAGGAAGGGCCTGACCACTGCTCAGGTGACCAGCTGCATACAGAAGTCCTGCAGGTACAGCCTGTAGACCAGGCAGCTCACTTGGCATGAGTCAATCACTCTCTGGCCAGGTGACAGCAGCTCTTGTAGCCACTGCCAGAAAGCACGTGCATTCTTTAACTGATAGAATACCAGAGAAAGGTGCCCACACTGGGTGCCTTTTTAGTTCCGTGCTTTTAACAGTGGCATTGAGTCACAGTTCCCTGCCTGTTTAGAGAGTACTAGCAAACTGTTCTCTATCAACAGGTTGTTCAGTGCAGCAACTGCCAATTCCAGGACACCCTGGGATACTGCTCATGAGAGTGCTCCGGCCTGAGCCCTTGAGTTTGTGCCCGTCTGCCCTCCCACCACCAGCTTCCACCACTTCAACTGAGTCCAGTCCTGGCACCGCACCCCCGCCCATGATTAACATCATGGCACCAACCAGACAGGCGGCTCTTTACAGGCAATACACCTGAGCACTTTCAGCTCATTGGTGTATTGCCTCATTATTGTATACAATCTGTTTGTGGTCCAAGCAATCCTACCTAGTGCTCAAGGGTAAGTGTTTAATTCACAGGAGCCATTCAGAGACCTCAATCAGCTTGCACCAGACCTGCTTTAGTGCTATACCAGCAACACCTGATGGCTGTACAGTGCTACTACACCCAAAAAACCATCACAAGGACTGAAACACCATCAATCAAGGATTTCATTCCAGGTAAGAGCACATGATAATTTTATACCTTAAAACGGATTAACAAATTAATTAATTAATAAAATTTTCTTTACAAATTTTGAATATTTCTCAAAGCGTGGAGGAAAATATTACCTAACATGAATTTAAAACCTTTTTTGCTTATATAATGAATGAAATTTTACAGGAAATATATGACCTTCCTAGATGTATTTGGTATGCACCTTTTTGGCATTTACGATAATAATTCACATAAACCAGAAAAACTGGTTTAATAATTATAACAAAGATGAGTCATTATTGAGATGGATATGGGCTTTACAAGGTAGTAATGAAGACTTACATCAAAAGATTCTTTCTATAGATTCTACTACCCAGGATTTACAAGATAGTAATAAAGCCTTAAAAAACAGATTGTTTAGTTTTGCATCTGCTAATTTACTACAAGAACTTCAGTCCATTGCTAATAAATGTGCAACTAGATTTCATTTTATTAATAATAAATATGAACACTTAATGGGTAGAACAATAACTTACCAGGGTGAAGTTGCTGCCACTCAGATACTTTATAAGGAAGAAAGATTATTGTTAACTGATAAAATAAGGTCTATGGAATCATGTGTTTCAGAAGAACATAAAATATTGCGTGATTCCATGAAATATCTGGAATCCCTTACAACAGAGGAGGTTCACTCACTGGAACAGCCCCTAGGTGCTCGTTTGCAAGCCCTGAAAGAAACTCTCAGTAAAAATGACAAGGGACCTAATAAGCAGAAGGCCAAGACCATGAAGGTCATAACATCTCCAGATGGCTCTCATAAAATGGCTTATCCAGTCATCATCCATGAGAAGCCAGCAGATGATAGAAACCCTGCATCATATGTGGAATATATTACAAATTATTACTATGAGAGACTTCTAAAAAATATTAAGGAAGCAGTGGTCACATATGGCATACATTCAACATTTGTAAGAGACATGTTAAATTTGTGGTCTACCTCACATAGAATCATACCAGATGATTGGAATCAGTTAATCTCAGCTGTTCTAGAATACTGCCAGCAGTTGCAATGGAAAATCTGATTGAGAGAGGAGGCTAGAAACTTGGAACAACAGGATAAGATCAGAAGTATTGAGATCTCCTAAGATCAAATTCTTGGTGAGGGACATTTCATTGATAGGAATGTACAAGCTACTTATGATGAGCATGCAATATACCTATTCTGTACAGCAGTTCTAAATGCTTGGGGAAAATTCTAGAATCAGAAAAACCAACTGAGCTATACAGAAAGATATTCTAAGAACCACAAGAAACTTTTATTGATTTTTACAGTTATAAAATAGTCTGTGTCACATAAAGAATTAAGACAAGTATTAACTGAGTCCTTGGTGTTTAACAATGCTAATGTAGAATGCAAAAGAATACTTAAGCCATGAATGGTTATTAAGGTCAGATCAGCCCCTTTGGAAGAATGGATTCAATATACTAATGTTGTTGAGTCTCTTAACTATAGTAATGAGGCTTGGATAGGAGAGGCAATCTCCAGAGGTGGAAGAAGGCCTCAGGTTATCAAATTTTTTAACTGTGGTACACCAGATCAAATAAGTAGAAACTGTACATGGGGTACTCCTAGAAGCATTACTCCTTCTGGAAATAACCCAAACAGGAGACCCCAACCTTCTGGATTATGTAGAAGATGCACCAAAGGCTGACATTGGACCAATGAATGCAGATCAACAATAGATATATGAGGCAACCCTTTACTGCTGGGAATTGCCTCAGGAGACCCCTTGCAGGCCACCAAATTGAACATAGTCCAAACATTTTCAGTCAATGTGGAGGAAATTCCTCTCCAGGACAATTAAATAACCCAGTGTCTAATGTAAAGAACAACACTGCACTGGATGACAGAACAGCTCTGATAGATGAATCAAAAGCTCCAAAGAACACAATAAATGAAAAATTTGACAGACTTCCAAAAATAAACAAAGACCAAAGCTCAGACTTGGAATTAATGGCATTGTTCTAGAAATCCTGGTAGACACAGGTATGGTTGTGACTATAATTACACCAAAATCATGGCATCCAAATTGGCCTCTTCAAGAGATAGATGTCTAATTTCTATGGATTGAAACCCTAACTCAGGTAAAACAGAGTTTGAGATGGGTTAAATGCATAGAGACAGAAGGACAGAAAGGAAGGTTGAAGTCATATGTGGCAAGTATAGCAGTGAATCTTTGGGACTGAGATCTGTTACAACAATGGAATACCCAGATTAAAATTCCTACAGTCTCAGAAAGGGAATACAGACCAATGTATATTTATAGGAATAATATTATAACATACTGTAAAAAACACCCACCAACTGTTCAGGATATACATAAACATAGCACAACTGCTGTTGAACTCTCAGAAATGCCAACAGCTGTAGCTAGAGTTTTCCTGCTTTGCCCACAGTCAGGACAAATCTTTGTCACCTGCCAGTCCCACAGCCGCTCAGACCCAACCAAGTAAACACAGAGACTTATATTGCTTACAAACTGTATGGCCGTGGCAGGCTTCTTGCTAACTGTTCTTTTATCTTAAATTAACCATTTCCATAAATCTATACCTTGCCACGTGGCTGGTGGCTTACCGGCAACTTCACATGCTGCTGGTCATGGCGGCGGCTGCAGTGTCTCTCTCTGCCTTCCTGTTCTTTTATTTCTCCTCTGTTAGTTCCGCCTATACTTCCTGCCTAGCCACAACCAATCAGGTTTTATTTATTGACCAATCAGAGCAACTTGACATACAGACCATCCCCCAGTACAGCCAAGTGCAGACCATCTCAGACACCTGCACTCAGGCTCATGGTCCTAATCATCCTCTATGCAAACCTGCTGGGTAACGCCACAAGGAACCCAAGAAGGGCTCCCACAAGACATACATTAACATCCCACAGCAAACAGCTCTACCTTTAAAATGGCTAACTGATAAACCTGTCTGTGTTGGACAATGGCCTTTGACAAAAGAGAAACTACAAGCTTTAGAACAGCTGATTCAAAAGCAGTTAAATGCTCAGCACATTGAAGAATCTACCAGCCCTTGGATTTCTCCTGTTTTCTGCGGTATTATTATGTTCTTTCTCAGGTCTTTGATGGAGTTGAAGAATAAACAGTTACTGTTATAATCTTCTCATATCTTAGATAGAACATATTAGTACAAGAGTTAGAATCTTCAAGATAGGACTTTGGAGTAATCTCAGAAATCTGCCATTTACTTATGTTCTGGACATTTAGCATGTCTTTCTTATTTGATGTTATTCTTGCTGGTTGTAGTTTCATATTTGTTTATGTTATTAGCCTTTGTTTTTCATGAACATTGCTTGATAATCATTTTTATTGTATATAGCTTGCATTAAGATTAGAAACTTCTTATTTAGACAAAAAGGGGAAATGTAGTAGTATTTGCTCTGCCCATGACCTTGGGCTGTAGATATAACCAACTATCTTATTAAATAAGAAACACAGAACCAATGTAAAAGAGAAAGCCAAGAGGTCAGAGCTCAGAGCTAAAACCTTACCCTTCCTCCTGTGGTGGTCCTCCAAAAGAGACCTACTTCCTGTGTGTTTATCTCGATATAGTCTTTCTGTTCTGTCTTCTCTTTGGTTGTAAACCCAAACACGTGACTGCCTCATCACTGCCTGTAAGTACAGCCCTCCAGGTCTTAAAGGCATGTGTCTCCAAGGCTGGCTGTATCCCTGAACACACAGAGACTTACCTAGCTCTGCCTACCAAGTTCTGGGATTAAAGGCGTGCGTCGCCATCGCCACTGCCGCCACCGCCGCCACCACCATGCTCTATCTATGGCTCTAATAGCTCAGACCCCCGGGTAACTTTATTTATTAACACACAATTAAAATCACATTTCAGTACAAATAAATTACCACCATATTGGGCTATAGGCCCAAAGGAGGAGGTGCTTTCTGCCATTGTACATGACTTCTTATAAGGAGCTAGAGGAGGGTCACATACCATTTTTTTCTCCCAGGTCTTGCCTGTGAGGTAGATTCGCTCCCAGTCAGTTCAAAGAACGATGACTTCTGCTGTCTACTCTGTTCTGTAATTGTGAGTGTATTTCTTCAATTTATATCTTAATAAATTGTTACCCATTTAATATACTCATGTGGATTGATCATAATACCAAGTGCCTCACTACAAATATAGTGACTAAAATACTACTTATATCAATGCTTAACAAGCTTTATCTTTGTGTAGGACATAGAGTAAAAATTTTAGTTTCTTTATAGCATAAGTAGTTTTTAGTAACCGTGCCTCTTTGCTATTGGGGCATGACAACAGCCATAAAGGAAGCAGTGCACCTGTTCTGACAAAACAAAATGTGGGCTCCATTTGATCCACACATTGTGATGTCTCACACTCCATTACAAACCAGTAAAGGAAACATCAGATGTATATTATATATTGTGCACACTGACTGTTCTTCCATAGAACCTATGTTCAATTCTCAGGACCCATGTCATAACTCAAAATGATCTGTAATTTCATCTCCAGAGGTTCTGATGCCCTTAATAGGCCTCCCAGGCATCAGGCATGTTCAGGATACATGGATAGACACACAGGCAAGTCTTCTAAACACATGAAATAAAAATATTTCAAAAATATTATAATCATCTAGGCAAATATGATACTAGTTGTATAGGAAATGAATGAGAATTATTTGCACCTATAATAAATAACTCCATAAAATGATCAGAAAACTAGTACTGATAAAATGCTGATACTCCACAAAACAATAAGCTGGATAGTAACTGAAAAGGAAACCTGAATACCCACACAGGCCTGTTGAGTTTCAAACTACTTTCATATTTTACAAATTATAAAAATACAAAAAATGAGAACAAATATTTTAGAATAAAATTAATATACACATATATTAATGGACACATAAATTAGAATTAATAGAATATAAAATTTAAATTACATTTTTATAAAAAAATGAATGTGATATTTTTCATTTAAAAATGGGTGGAGGCAGTTGTTTTTCTGCACTCCTACTAAGTAGATTAAATACAAAACTGCAAAAAAAAATCAATTCCATAAACAATTGACTCCTTGTCTGCACTAATGGAAGACATTATCTTTGTAATCTATGAGTGTTAATGGAACAGTGTCACAAATAACATAAAATAACATTCACAGTAATGGAAACATACTTTAAATTTAACATTGCAAATTATTTAAATTATTTATGTTTACCATTTAATATAGATTCTTACTGTTCTGGGAATTCATGCTACTTCAAATGAAATGATGATGCAATTCAATTAGTCCCCAGTTCTTTCTTGTCATTACGTGTGTGCTCACCCCACCCCAGTGATCATTATTCATTAAATGGGCATTGAACTTTTTCACCTTCTTATTTCTGAGCCTGTTTCCTGGAATATCCTTTTAAGCTTGTACATGTCATACCCTATAATGTTTTAAATAATAAATTCTTTCTTAAGTAAAATTTGCTATTTTTCTTAACTCTGTGCATATTTTAACTGGCAACACTGGGAAAATATTTACATTTATTTTACTTCCTCTTGTACTAAGATTTTGAAGTCTATTGTAAACACATAATATGCATTTTAATAGTAGCATTTCAGATTCTTTAAACCACGCGTAGCTAACTGCTACTGCACTTGTCCCATATAATTAGACAGTAAGGTCCCTCTAAAGCATATTTCCCATGAAGAACTGTGTTAGCATTTGAAAATCAACAAATTTGTTGTATAATTTATGTGCTATACCTACAGTTTTGAAAACTGTATGCTCCCAAGGAAGAGTCACCTTGTTCTATGGTTACCAACTGCAACAGTAGCCTTATCTAACACCCTTACTTAATAGTTTTAAAAAGCATAAACTTATAAACTGATAGTTCTAAGATTCAGAAACTTGAAACAAGTCTTCTGTTTCTAAGAGAATGTTTGCATATCACTTGTTATCACAAGAAATCCCTGTGCAGATTTCATGTCCTTGTCTTCTCACAGCTGCACATGCATGCCTTGCAAAGACATTCCAAAGTTTCACTTGTACACATCACTTCAACCACATTTCTGTCATCATATCTGTGTTACCAGATTTGATTTGTCTCTTAATAATTAATTGTCTCTTCGTTCATGATTTGGGAATTTCATGCAATATACTTTGATCTTTTCCCCTCCCAATTTTCCATGATCCTCCCTCACGTCCTTAACACATAATTTTATTTTCTTTCTCTTTTAGAAACATGAAAAAAACAACAACAATGTGGAGTTCAACTAGGGTTATCTGACTATGGAGCATGAGACCTGCCCTGGAGTAAGGTTGATAGACCCACTGAAATTTGAAAAACTGGTTTTCCTTATCCTAACACCTGTCAGTTGTGGGTTTTGTTGGCTACAATTTCTTCATAAGGTCTTGTAAACTTTTTCCTGATAATAAGGATAATGTTTTGTTGCTTCTTTCTATGAGATTCTTAGTATTATATGATGTATTTTGCAGAGGATATAAAGATTTTTCTTGAGAAGGGTATAGAGTGTTATTTTTTTCTGGCAAATCAGCACTTTCCTGAAGACAGAAAACACGGAAAGGTTCATTTTTTAGCTCAGGGAAGGCAAACCTAAAGTAATCCTTATTCTAGGCCATGTGTGTCAAACCCATGATAGGATCTTTGTGGTGTCTCAACTAAATTACAGACTACATTTTGTTTGGAGAATTCTAAAGTTTCCCACCATCATGCAACCTCAGTGGCTCCTAATTCTCTTTAGTCAATGAACCTGACTAGGACTCAAAGACCATATACTGAGCTTTAGTAGTCTAGCCCTCAAAAAAAATATGGTGTATCACCTGCCACACTTCTGGGTGCATTTTCTGCTTGTGTCCTTTCTTCCATAAACTGTGCATAAGTATATTGTTTTACCCGCCTCAAACTGGTCTCCAGATCCAGTAATATTCAATGCAATCCCAAGATCCAATTTTTTTTCATTGCTTTCAGTAATATTTCATTAATAAGATATCTAACATGAACATGAAGATCCTTTGATATTTTATATTCTCTGAGAAATTCCAGTATACATGTAATGGTCCAATATTTGAAAATGGTTACTTAGCATATGTTTTTAAAAACTTTAAATTTTTTTATAATAAAATTGCTTCATCATGATCAAAATGTGTAATTTCTCCAGGAAAAAAAATGTGCAAACATGTACTATTTGCTGTAAGTTTTTTTTTTTCTGAGAAAGTGAAATAACTCTTAAGTAGATGACAGAAACTTTAACAGCAACACACATTGCAGGTAATGTTGAAGTTTTGATAAATGAGAAAGAGATCATATGATATGTGATTAACTTCTTAATATCAATTTTGCATACTCAATGTTTTATCTCCCTTTTCACTGTTTCCCCTCTCACAAACCCTCCCAGACCTTCTCTACCTCCCTGTCCAACCAACTCTTTACCTTCTTTCATACTCTCCTTAGAAAAAAATCAAAATACAAAATTCAAAATAAAAAAGAAGAAAAAGTATGAGAAGCACACACACACACACACACACAACACACAACACACATATACACAGACACATGCACAAAGTAAAAAACAAAAACAAAATAAAAACCTGTAGCTAGAGTTTTCCTGCCTTGTCCACAGTCAGGACAAATCTTTGTCACCTGCCAGTCCCACAGCTGCTCAGACCCAACCAAGTAAACACATAAACTTATATTGCTTACAAACTGTATGACCATGGTAGGCTTCTTGCTAACTGTTCTTATAGCTTAAATTAATCCATTTCCATAAATCTATACCTGGCCACGTGGCTCGTGGCTTACCGGCATCTTCACATTGCTGCTTGTCCTGGTGGCAGCTGGCAGTGACTCCTTCTGCCTTCCTGTTCTTTCTTTTCTCTTCTCTGTTAGTCCCGCCTATACTTCCTGCCTGGCCACTAGCCAATCAGTATTTTATTTATTGACCAATCAGAGCAACACTTTTGCTATACAGAACATCCCACAGCAAAAACCCAACATACAAAATAACATCAAAACACAAAATCACAAACAGTAATATACAAGCAAAAGACCAGTAAGACACACACACACACACACACACACACACACACACACACACACATACACACACAAATGGCCAAATAAAGCAAGGAGACAGGCAGTCTAAAAATTGCCATTGGGTTAATTTTGTGTTGGCCATGTACTGCTGTGCTGGGGCTTGCTCTTAAGTGTAGTGAATATACTCAGTGAGACTCCATCGATGGGAACTAATTTTTCCTTTACATGCAATTGTCAATTGGAGATAGTTTCTTGGTCAGGGATGTGAGCTAGTCTCCATTTCCCCAACTCAGTGCTTCTGGCTTGAACTTGTGTGGACCCTATGTATTCTATCACATTCTCTGTGAGTTTGTATTTTCATTAATCCTTTTTTTTATACTTGAAGACTCCGTTTCTTTGGTGTCATCCATCTTCTCTGACTCTTAAATTCTTCCTGTCTACTCTTTCACTTAGCTCTTTGAGCCCTGAACCCTGAGAAGAGAGGTTCTTGATGAAGACTTCCCATGTAGGGCTGAGTGTTCGAAACACAATTACCTTCTGTATATTGTCCAATCCTGGGCCTCTGTGTTAGTGCCAATTTGTTTCCAGAAAAAGCTTCTCTGATGATGACTTTGCAAGGCACTAATCTATGAGTATTGCAGAATGTCATTAGGGATCTTTTTATTTCTATGTCCTTAGCAGCACAATATAGTATTAGGTTTCTTTCCTAGACCAATGGACTATTATATGATACTTTTTGATACTTGGTAGTCTTTTCTGTCAATTGCAGATGTTCAGATGCCCAGTGATATTATTCATGGTATATCAAGTTGATAAAACTTATATGTAATTGCCTTCACTTATAAATGTTTATATTTCAAACTTCCATTTTGAAAAGATCTTGTGAAGACCTTCTCATCTGCCTTTGGCTAATAAAGAAAACAATTATCTTTTACTAATGGAAACAATTTCTTGAAACTTTTGTAAAGATTGGAGTTATACTTCATATATGCTTTCTATTTGAGTAACAATGCTAAAATTTATGTCATTTATGTAACCTAGTATGGAATTTTCCTTTTAGATTGTAGGATAAAATCCAATTTAAAAGTTATGTTTATTTGCATATTCACAGATTTCTAGAAAGTGGATTGTATATGCATATTCAAATGTACCACTTAAAGCTAAGTTCAAGTTATAAATGCTTTAAATGAAATATGTCTGTGTAGAATTTCTTGGTTTACAAATGCATTCATACTCAAGTGATGTTTTAAAAGGCAACTATAATAACATATACATATATATGCATGCATATATACATATGCATAACACAAAATTTGTAGGTATTGTCCCTGTTTGCTCTGGGTAATTTTCTTCCTAAAAAATTCCATCAGTTCTATTTATTTCAATTTTTAAAAGAGGTTTTTTGTTGCAGACTACAATCTAAAGTGAAATTGCAAAGTTCTGGCTCCCTGTTCCCCAGAATAAATCAGTACATTGTATCTTTTATTCAAAGCATGGTTTGGCATCTGTTCTCTTGAGGTTCATGGTTTTCCACAAACCAAATATACTTACAAAACTAAATAAAGTCTCAGAGTTCCTGAAAAGTGATATCGAATCCATCCAAATTTCACAGAAAATTCCTAGGAGTCATTTCAATTTAGCATATTTCTTGAGGTCCATTTGAAGCTGAAGATTTAAGTCTTTTGACAATTCACTGGACTGATTGTTTTACATTACAGAGTTTACATTGGAAATATTACTAGGAATGAACAATGACACTAGCTTTTTTGAAGAAAAGAATTTTGTAAAGATTTTTTATATTGGAGACTATTTTGTTCTCAAATAGAATGTATGACACTCATTTTAGTAGAATGCACGTGCAGGTAGTTGGTTATTTGATAACTTATTTGTATTAAAAATAGAAACATCTCTACCATATAAATTTTCTGCTTTGCAGCTTTCAAGGTATTTCAGGTGTCCTCTTCAGATCCTAAACATTGTGCTAATTATTATTTCACTATTAGCCCTAGAATTCCTGTATTATTTTTAATGCTCATATTTTAAGACTTCACATATGAGCACTATATCTATATCACCTCTTCCCTTCTTTCCACCTCTACTTCCTCCCTTATCCCCATTTTCCAAATTCATGATCTCTAATTACTTTTGTACCATATAGGTATATATGCATATTCACACATGTAGATATCACATAGTCCATTTAGCTTAGTCCTATTTTTATATGTCTATGACTTACCAATGGGAATCAGACAACCTATGTGGTAGTTTGTCTTTGAAAAAGCCTTATTTTCCCTCAGAAGGCAATAGCCATGTTTGAATCTTCATTTAGGTGTAGGACTATATGGAATGCCCTCTGTCCTCGTTGACATATCAAGTAGTTTTGTCATTATACTAATTTTACTCAGACAACCATATTGTTGAGAGTTCATGGTTGATGCTTTCCTGTCATATATAGAACACACTATCTTACAGCAGGTTCCTAGACTTGGTACAATCTTCCCATCCCCTCTTCTGTAATTTTTTGTGGGCTTTGGGAGTAAAGATTACATTGGTGGTGTATCCCTGCATTTGGACAAGTGTGGATCTCTGTAACAGTCTCCATCTGTTGCAAAAATATCTTCCCATCTCCTGAACAAAGCCAAAAATGATCTAACAAAAACTCAGTGGCATTTATGGGAAATTTCCCTTGAAATTGTTGGTCAATGAAGTCCAAGACATTCACCCAAACAAAATAGGCTATTATTTTATCCTGGTTGCTTCCTTGAACTTTAAGATATGACTCTATAACAAAGACACCACACACTTCATATCCAAGACTTAAAGGAATCAATCTAAAACTGATCTGAATGCCTCCTCCTTGGTGACTGGCTCTCATAACATTGGAAGATGCTATAGGAGCTGTGAAGGGAGAGGAACAATTAGTAGTCAGTCATACATAGCTATAAGGCATATGGACCACAACAATTACTGGACCAGCAATATAGCCACAGTTGGTATAACACAACTTGGGGTAATCAATTTATTTATTGAACATAAAACTCACTTAATAGGAAATTGGAAACCATGCCTCTACCATAGAACTAGCCAACTAGCTCACAGATGAAGAGGTCATAGAGAACCTTCTACTGTCATTTTCCAATACTGAAATAATTTCTGTTACTATATATTTAGCCTTACACCCTTAAATTTTTCTTTGACAATTCACCAAATTAATTAATCTCAGCATTATATAAATTTGTGAAGTCATTCAGTCTTATAGAGGTTGAAAGATACTTTATGAAAGAAAACAAAGAAGGACACTATGCACTGCCACAGTTAGTCACAGCCAGATTCAGGTCCTGAGATGGAGAAGAAGTGTCAGCATGAAGAAATGTGTCTGACCACCAGATGAGTTATACACAAGTAGTCAGCCCTGAATAACTTGAGCCATGTTTATTTATACTTCAAAATCAAGCATGTTTTCCCCACCCTCCAGGATTAACGTGCAGAAAAAAACAAATAGGTTTTTTATCTCAACATTTACATCAAAACAACTTTTAAAGCAAAAGCAATGCTCAACATGTTGTTGGCTTGGCTAAATATCAAGCCAGGCACATCTTGTTCTTACAAAGCTACAAGGTGATAGACATGGTTACATGATGCATATTTACAGAAATATGGGGTTATTTTCCATAAACTGCATGTATACAGTTAGCTTGTATTTTCCACTGTTTCCTTGTCCTACAAAAGGATCCTGCATGCCTAAACCTCTCTATAAAGGGTGAACTTTGATAAGGCACTCTTTTGTCCATCCTAGTGTTTTTTTTTCCTCTCAGAATTAGGAGATGTAATTAATGTCCTCTTTCCTATATTAACTTTTATTGCAACTGATCTGGCCCACACTGAATCAGAAAAGTTCTCAAGATCTGGGGTGGCAGCTGGTATTTCCAGAAAAGAAACCAGAAAAACCTCATTTCCTAAGAATTTGGGGGGAAATTATTGGAGAAAAACTGGAGTTTCTGGGATTGATTAACTGTGTCCCATGTGTGACTTACAAAGTGAAAATAAAAACTACCTAAAGAATCATCAATGTTTGAAGAGAGAATACAGACTGCACAGCCTGTATCTTGTGCTCTCCTGACATCCAGTGGTCCTTGCCAAGTGAGAAACCATCTCCACGTCTTTTGCCTGGCAGAGGCCCTATGCATAAGAGTTCATAAGATGATCTGCAGGCCACACAGCTTCCAATAAGTTAGAGTCAGAACAAAAGAAGAGGTATATATGAATGTGATCCTTTATGTTGTATAAAAATGAAGTCCTGGAATGAGGTAGTACAAAAAATTCCCCACAAGTCAGTCAAATGGATAAATTAGGAGAAAGAATTCTAGACATTAGAAGTAAATATAATTTCATGTGAAAGTATAGTTGATAAACAATGCACCAATGTAGACAAAAAGAATAAATTGCAAGATTGTTTAGCAAAAGAGTTTAAAGTACCAGGAGTATGGGCTAAACAGACATTTGGAAGAATTTTATAATACTGGGATCAGTTTTTCTTAATTATGTGTAGCTAATAAATTGAGTAAATTATAATTCAAAGTTAATACTTGACAGTACTCCCCTTTTTCAAATATGTACTTCATGGTTTTAACTTAATGTTCTCACTTTCTCATCAAGTTATTAAAATACATTGTTTTTCTTAATTTTATGAGTATAAACCAAAATTTTAAAATTTCCACCACCATGCCTTTTTACCACAACCAATGAATCATAAACTAAAGCCATAATCCTGACAAATCATTTCTTTAACAATTGATATGACTACCTCTCAAAACTGGAGATATTTGGACATGATTCTTATAAATAAGAAATAAATTATTTACTTCTTATTTTCAGGAGCACAGGTTTTCAAAAGTATCTTTCATTTTTTTCTCTTCTTTTCAAACAAAAATGAACATGTAATCATGTCTACTTTTACCATTTTAACCTTAAATATTTCAATAAATAAGAGTTAAGTGTGATCTAGTATAAATCTTTTGGTGCCAGCCATATTATCATCTTCAAACTCCACTGGGTAGATCCTGACAAAAACAGGTAGCATAGACATCAACTAAAGTATAATAGAATATCAGACATCATGAGATACTATATAGCCTTTCTTTTTGGTGTTTCTTTGTGCATAATTACACACACACACACACACACACACACACACACACACACACATTCTCTGTTATCCACTATAACAAAAGTTTGATTTACGGTATATACAGAAAAAATAAATGAACAAAATCAAATAATCTAATTATCCTGTAAGAATCATGTTCATTTTCTTCTATCTAGACTGTAATTTTCTTCTTTTACAATTCATAAACTTATTTACTCCACACCTGTTGTAGCATATGCAAGTGTTATATTTTAAATTATATAACTTAAATATGTAATATAAAATATTAAATCTGTAAGTTGCTTCCTTCTGCATTACAGTGTGAAATCTTTGAAAGCAACACTTTGTTTTGTTACTACTTTATTTTCTTTCATCAGCAGAACTTATGGACCAGCTATTCATTCAATTATTGTTCACTAAATGAATAAATGATCTGGGAATGTTAAGTATCAAATTCGAATGCTAAAATTTAAGTGCCATTTTTGCTATATGAACACATTAAACACTTAAAATGAACATCTTATTGTATAATAAAATTATACACTTTTGTTAAATTTTCTACTGTTTAAAACTTAACTTTTTTTTGAGAAATGCATTCTCAAACATCAAGACTGAGCAAAAAAAATTATAGTGGTTGATTTTTCAAAATATATTATGCTTTCCACTTAAATTAATGTTTTTTACACTTAAATCATATATTGAAAAATCACTTCTCTTATTTTAAACCCAGTCCTGCAGTGCATGATGACCACTGTGGGTTTAATGGAAGTTATACAAACTCAATTGACTTCTACAGCAATTTTCCAAACGACAAATGGGTGAATGTATGGGGCAGGGCAACCAAGGAGGAAAGACAGAAGAAAACCAGAAGAAGGCCAAATCTAGCAGCCAAAGGAGGGAACACCTCTAGAGAGGCATCATCAGGCTTTTCACAAAACTGCAAAGACAGTGAAGACCCAGAAAAAAGAAATAAACAGTGTTAATTTACAAAGCACTGCTGTGAATAAGGGAAAAAATAATAGCTAAATAGGAACATAATTGAAGTTTTCATAAATTTAAGTTTGGATATATTGTTTGCTTGTATTGTTTTTAAAAGTTTGTGATTTGGTTATACTTCCATATAAAGAGGTGAAAACAGGCTTTGGAGTGGATGATTAGATAAGTGTGGCAGAAATAGTGATTAAACAAGTTTTTGAAGGAATAAGTTGTGTGTGTGTGTGTGTGTGTGTGTGTGTGTAAGTATGGTATAGTGAAGAAATAGTTTTTAAAAGTTGAAGGGAATTTCTTGAGATGAAAGTTTTAAAAAGATAAACAAAATACAAGATTTTTCTTTTTGATTAATATTTCAGCTATTTTAATGTTTATTGATGAAATGACATTTTGGATCCATCATGACTAGATTCTCTGTGACTTAAACTGAACTGAACCTGCTTGCTTAGTCTGCTTATCTGTATCTGAACTTCCATCAACTATGTGAAATATTTTATCTGAGGATTAACTACTGAATGACTGTCAAACCTTGATGCCTATGTAAGATGCCAATGTGTTTGTGGCCACTGGAAATGTGGTATGTGCATGTATTATTTATGGCTATGGTGTATCAATCTAAGATCTATTACAAAGTTATAAACAGCAGAGTGTGAAATCAATACAATATAGACAACATCAAGATATCAAAGTGGATGAATATTCAGTGATCTGATCCTCAGTAAAGCTGGCAATGTAATTTGAGTAGTGATGAAAACAGTACCAATTTCCACCCACATCATACCTGGATATCTCAGTAGAAGAGAATAGGCTTTAACTCCTATCTCAAAGCATGAAATTGAATTTGAAATATATTTTAAACAGGAATTTGAAGACTGTAATGTTTTTTGAAAGAAATAGAAGGGATATATTCATAACTTTAAAAAAAAGTTCTTGGGAAAGAAACAATAAGTTTCACTTGCATAAAATATCAAAATTATGTTATGATAGGACATTTGAGAAAATAAAAGTGTAAACTACGGGTATATGAAAGTAACCACTCTACATTCTACATATATGTGTCATTGCTAATGTTGTAGGAAGGTAAGTAAAGACCATTACCTAAAATATTACAGTCAATATAAATGAATTATTATATAATTATAAGATTACACTTCAAATAAAGACATAAAAAGACAATAATTCCCTGAAAATATTTTCAAAATCATTAGTGAAGTTGAAAATAGACACTAAAACTACAATCAAACAGGATCCTGTTTAGTGGTTATATTAGTTTGCTTCTCTGAAACTGTGATGAAACCAGAAACATCTGCCCATGAATGATACTTCCCACAGTGGGTGAGGCCCTCCTGCATAAACCGTAATCAAAGAGTTGTCCCAAAGGCATGGTCACAAGCCAATGCAATGGTGGTATTCCTTAGTTGAAGCTTCCCTTCCCCAGGTATGTCAAGCTAGTAAGCAAGTCAAGCCAACACAAGTCTCCTGCTCTCAACTTGACACACAAACTCATCACTGTTAAACTATGAACTTTCCATTCTTGTTTGTCTTCTGGATCTAGCATAATATCTTAATATAACATACAGGGTAACTTTAAAAGTCCTGTGTTCTTTAAAATTTCCAATGTTTTAAACTACAAAATCTTGTTACAGTATCCAAAGTCTCTGTGGGTGTCTGTAAAATCAAAAGCAAGTTAAATACATTCTCAAGCCAGAAGGCAAGATCTAGAGGAAGAGAAACAATCACACTTGAGAAAAGTCCATCATTGTAGCTCCAAAGCATGTGGTTCAGTCTCTAACATCTGAAATTTACTCGTGATCTCCTGGGTTCTCCAAAGTGCTTGGGAAGCTCTACTTCTCCTACTGTGCCAACTACACACCTACGCATATAACCTGGCTTAAAGGATCAGACTGGCTCCATTATATATCTGTCACTGTCCTTAGTGATTACCCTATGGTCCTAGCATCTCCAATAAACTACGTTCTCAATTGCAGTGAAGACGGTACTTTCACCAGTGGACCCTGGCTCCTCTATAGGAACTGTGGCCAAGCCACATGGTGTGAAGCCTCAGCTTGCTCCCTTGACCCCTTCAATCTTGTAGTCTCTATTGCCACTGGGGTTACAATATCACCAGTAACTTTTCCTGGCTTCTCATAAGGACAAATCTAAGCTGTTCTCCCTGATTTTTTCAATTGTGTAGGTCTAATGCCACCAAAACCAGTACCCCATGTTCAATAAACATTGCTAAATTTGCCTCCAATTTGACTATTCTGGAACACAACATTTCTGTCTAACCCTGAGGAACTATTTCCTGGAAGATTTTACCTCAATGATGCTGATCTCTTATTAATCACAAATGACTCAAGTTTCAGCTAGCCAACATCAATATTCCCAGTGAATCAGAGTTTTGTAATAAAATAATCACATAAATTGTCCTGATAGAAATTTTTGTTTCCCTCTGAATCTTCACAAGTCAAGTTTTTTTTTTTTTTTTCTGTAGCAGGTCTCTGGGCATTTCTATCTTCCAAGATTTCATCAAAGCTCATTAAGTGCTGAGTACTCAAAGCTTTTCCTAGGGCCAATCTCTAAAAGCTTTCTGAATCTTCCCTCAAAGCAATATGATCACGATCATCAGAGCAGTATTCCACTTTTGGTGTCTCTGTTGTTCCAGTAATACCAGACACAAAAGCGCCATGAGGAGTAAGGGTTTATTATAATTGTTTAGTTACAGCCCCTTATCAAGTGAAGCCAGGGCAAGAGCTCAAAGCAATAATCAATAGGCAGGAATTGAAGCAGAGACGATGGAAGAATGCTGCTTACTGGATTGTTTTTCATGGCTTATTCAGTTTGCTTTCTTTTGTAAGTCAGGACAGCATGTCCAAGGATGCCATTACCCACAGTAGGCTAGGACTACCCACATCAATCATTAATAAAGGAAGTTCCCCCGAAGACAGGCCCACAAGCCAGTAAGGTATTTATTCAATTGAGGTTTCCTCTTCTTAGATCACTTTAACAACCACAATTAGACATCACCGTGGGTGGATTTCTTTGTAACTATAAACACATACATATAACTGAGAATAGTGCTTGCAGACGTATTATTCATCCATGAGATAAAATGTTTGCCAGGAAAACTCATTGCTACTAATGGCCTTAAAAAACAAAACAAAACAAAAAAGGTTCCTAAGTATTATATAAGACTAAAACTGTCAAATTATAATTTTATCATAGAATCGAAAACAAAGAAGCAATTGACTGTGTGTGTGAGAGAGACGTACTATATAAACATCATACTGTTAAAATGAAATATACACAAAAACACATATAAATTGTTGTACTGTTTAAGGTTATGAAAGACCTGACTGTAGTCTAGGCTACTAGCAGAACAAAGCAGTAGTTATCAGGATGCTAAGGGACTGACTGACAAAAGCACTTTCTGTGATTATAGAAATAATTTAAACCTTGAAGGAAAACTAAGCCATCAACCTTGAAAATATTCCAAACACACTGCTCAAATAACAAATAAAGTTGAGAGAAACTTTACTTCTAATCTCTAGGAAGCCTGTTCTTTTCTGTAGATGAAATTGAGGGTGAGAGGGTCTTGGGGAAAGGGGAGTTTGGGAGGAGCTAGATAGAAAGAGATGAAGGGGAAATTCTGGTTGGGATGTATTATATGACAGAAGAATATATTTTCATTGAAAATTAAAAAATACAGCATTAATATGCCATTGAGAATAAAGCCCATCTAATCTTGCTGCGAAAGTCATAGCATTTCATATGGGTTATATTGTACTATTCCAGAAGGAAACAGTAGCTTTCCATATGTAGACATATTTTGGGAAAACAAACTATGATTCTGGGTATAACTATAATTTTATGTATGAAACTCTACATTAGTCCCTTTCTTGTTGCTGCAATTAAACACTATGGCCAAGGTAACTTATAACACAAATTATTTAATTGGGGTTATGGTTCCAGAGGTTTGGGGTCTACGGTGGCGAAGTGAAGGCATAGTGGCAGGTACAGCTAAGAGCTCACATCTTGATCTGCAAGCAGGAGGCATGACACAAGTTTTTGCAACCTCAAATCCACCTCATGATACACCTCTATCAACAAAGTCACACCTCCTAATCCTTCTAAAACTGTTCTACCATCTGGAGACCAAGTATCAAACATATGACAGATGGGGCCCATTCTCATTTAAATTACCTCAGACACCATTCATACATGTGGAACTATCCATATGTGTATATAAACTGTGTTAAATGGAGGATAAACATTTTAATTTGAGTCTGTGATAGAATTATAATGTAAAATTCTAAACTAAAATGTGTAGTAGTGACACCAATTAATGTAATGAGCAGTGATTAGTGAAAAGTAAATGAAAGACATAATTTACTTTCTCCTTTAACCATGTATGCTAACATATTGAGCCTCATGGAGGATTACAATTGTTTGATGTATGCACTTATTAGGCAAATGAAGGAATTTGAAGTGTTTTTTTTTCTATCACTTTGAAATTCTCTCGTTTTTATTATGTGAATACATACATTTTCTTCTTAAATGAATTTTGTTGAATTTATAATGAGTCCTTTATAGTTCCTTTAAATTCAAAATCAAGAAATGTTTTCTACTAGTGAAGCAAAAGAATATAAATTCATTTTAAACAATAATTTATAAAATATTTCTCTTTGAAATATTTAACAATAATAAACTTGTGAAATAACATTTTAACCACTCCGCTTAAAGTCAGACATTGATACATATACTCAATATCCAGAATAATATAAAATGTTTTGGGCTTTGTTTTTGTTTATTTGTTTTTTCATAGGTTTACATTAGTTTGCTTTAAAGGAAATAACTTGATCATGTTGGAGAAAAATTCTTTTAGACAAGAAAATAAACTTATTAGCAAGTAATTTTTGTTTTTTTTTTTCCTTGGAAAGGAAAGGAACAAAGAAATGAGGTCTTATATAGAAGAAAGACAACAGAAATGTGAGTGGTTATACTCTGAGGAACACAGCCACATACCATGAGATAGAGGATATTTGAGTAAAACTTCAGTTTGCATTTATAAAAACTAGCTAGTTTCATTTTTCTGGAGATTAATTTGTGGGCTTCTGCCATTTGATAAATATACAGACACATGAACACACATAGTACTTGGTACAACAGTGAATATTTATATAGAAAGTCTTGAAGATTTATGCTATTTTCTGTTGTAGATGACTGGAGTTCACTGCTTTATTCACTGTTCAGCTTATGTGAATATTACTCAATTACTCAAATGTTTTGTCTTCATCTGCCTTAGGCCCTTCTCATCTTAACTTAGATTCAAACCATAACAAAGTCCCTTTTTGAGCCATGCACAGAAAACACTGCATCAAAACACTTAATGGATGTCTCAAACAGAAAACGTGAATGTCTCCATTTGTCTCTCACCTCATTTAAGTCAACCTATACCTTGCTAGAGAAATTTCTTTCCAGATCGACATTGTATAATTTGATTGTGATGCTCTCTGGCATTTTAGTACTAACATATTTCCTTGGTTAAAGGAAAAGATTTGCAAAACCAGTTCAAAAACTTTATTATCAAGGCAGAGCATCAATGTGTTTCTTTAGCATTCATCCCAGGAGAGCTGGAGGAGAATGAATCATCCTAGATTACCTATCCAGGACTTGAGAGGCTTACCACAGAAAGCAGCAGCCATGATTAACTTGCTGAAGTTCCGGGGAAATTTACAGGGGCTGTTCTGCAGAGAAATAGAAACCCCATTTGCAAGATCCTTACCTAGGAAGGGTATCTTAAATCAGAGAAAGCCTAGATGTGAAAATTTTGTCAGGGTTCCCCAAGGGTTTAGGAATCTTGATAGGCCTCACAATAGTCTGGCTTTTCATTGGATGGCCTGACTTGCATGCGCATTCACACTCAGATTAGTTTGACAGGAAAACAGATTTAACATTACAGATATCTATGAGGGAATTTTCAATATTCTGGGGAAGTTAGTAAGACTGGATCTTACTTTTTGAACAAAAAGAACTGTGATCTTAGATGTTTGTGTATTTTGTCTAGACTTTAGTTTCTGCAACAGTTACTGACAGATTCATCTCTCTGCACTGTTTAGCCAGTACTTAGTAGGGCCTGCAGGTCCATGTGTGGAATTTTGAACCGGTAAATATGTCAGACCAACACGCATGTTTCTTATTTCCTTAAGGAAATTAACTCGTAGCCTTATGGAACTGACTAGGGGAAAATTCGAAGTTACTAGCTTCTAATTAGGAAAAAATCTGGCATTCTTGTTGGAATATGAGCATTAAAATCATCTAAAGCACAGCTTTTGACCTACTACAACTAAAACATGAGCACCTTGGCTTAATATTTTCATTTGAGAGAGTAAGCTGAACTAAGGAACTTAATCTTGACAAAATAAAGGATCTCTGGGTCTGTTTATATAATAAATCCACAACAGGAACTATTTCTTTGTTTATGAACATGGGTTTTCCTACTGCAGCATTCCAGGAGAGTGTAATTTACAGATGGAACATTTAAGGCAAGTATTTAAGCCCCAATATGAAAAACTGCAGCAAACTGAGTCCATCCTCTCTCGTGTTTCCACCTTCTGTCCTGTGCATCACAGCTTGCTTTATGTCTGAGTATTCAAGAGCAAGCTACTGCTGCCTTGGTAGAAGCTAGAATTGAAACTGGAAGGACTTTAATCTGACACTTTCTAGTCCACAGACTATGAGGGATACACTTCTGTTTTTCACTAGTTCCCAATCCCAGATACTCTCTTGCAGTTACATAAACTATACAATCACATGCTTGTTATTGTTTTTTGTTTGTTTGTTTGTTTTGTTTTGTTTGTTTGTTTTCATGATGCTTTTTTTTGGGTGCTATGTGGCTCTCTACCTTTTCTCTGATACAACATAAAGATTTCTGTTGAAAATAATATAGCATATTTATTTGAATTCTCAAATTCTTCAGCTCCTTGTTTCCTCCAAATTTGTTTAAGAATTTTAAATGTTATTGAGAAATATAATTTTGTTTAGAAATAGGGCACTATTAAAATATTTTTCTTTTTACTTCAGTGAATCTATTTTGTGATATTATTTAACTTTAAAATTTTAACAAATTAAAACGAGTGCCAAGTGGTCCAGATTAATGTTTAAGTAATTCATGTTTTTCTCTATCATTAAAATATTCCTGTTCCTTTATATTGCTAAAACTGCAGAAATGCTCCTTACATTCATAGATTATACTTTTACCAAATTGAGAAAATTTTGTTTAGCTCTGCGTTTGGGTCTATAACTCTCACAAATTTACATTTATGATTTTCCCCAAGACAAATTAAGAGACTAAGCATTATAGTGAAACAGATTTCCAACGAAACATATACAATGGTGAGTATAAGATTGATTTAATTTCTCCACATTATATGAACTTAATATTATCTTTAGTTCTACATGTGAAATTGACATATAACAATATGGAGATCAAAAATACACACACACACACACACACACACACACACACACACACACACACACATATATATTCACAATGAAACAAGGAACATAAGATGATTGGATTTAAAATACTAATTAGGGAAATCAGCTAGTTCATGACATAAACCAAACTCCAGGTTTGGTTATATAGTAAACATTACTGATTAGCAGTAATGAGAGCACAGCTTACTGGCCAATGCTGAGCGAGTAATTGTTTACAACTTATACTTCTGAGTCCTACCCTAATAAACAGTTTTGTAATTTAAAACACATAATTCCATAGCAAGGCAAATAAAAAAAAAAGAAAACCCACAGGAAATCTAAGAACAGTTACTATAGTTTTCACAGACAGTTCTGCAAACATTTTCTGATATTTTAAATGTGAACAAAAAAATGGGCAAAATTTCCTTTGACTTTTCTTACATCATCTGAATCCTCTGGAGTTTGGATATAGCAGGTACTCTTTACAGACACTGATATAAGTGGATGAGCAAACAACTCTGTAGCCCTTCTCTTAACCACTTAAAGTCCATTTTCCCTTGAAATCATATAAAATTCCCATGTTGTAGATTACACATTTGATTATTAATATATAATTTGAATGCACATTATGTGAGTCATGAAATTTAAGAGATAAGTAAGGATGAACACCTAATATTACAATGACTTTTAACCATGATCTGTGTTTAATAGGAGAAATTAGAGGTATTTTGAAAGCAAATGTGGAACAGAAATTGCAAAGTATTTTAAATTTTTTATATAAAGATGATATATATTTATATAACAGAAAATGCGTATGTACAAAAATAAATGGAAAAATAAAAGCACTCAAAAGTGAAAATTTTTCACAGATGTGATGGATATATTATAATTTTTCCAATATAGTCTTTACACACGTTAAAGCATTACCAACATTACCAAATAGGGACAACTGTTAAATACTGTGTGCCTTTGAGGGAAAAGTGTGAAGCAATATCAAAGTTGGTTTCATTTGTATATTTGATCAAGAACTTCATAGTTACATTGTGACACATTTTTATTCTACATTTTATTTCATACTAAGGGACTTATCTTTATGCCTTGTTTCTATATTGTTTTTTAGTTAATACATTCAGTTTTCTACTTATTATACATTAGAGTTTGTTTTAGAACAAATTGAACATTTCCTCAAAGACCATTAGCTACTAACTTTTTCTTGTTACTGTGTATGTGTGTGCTTTCTTTAGTGGGTGTATGCATTCAGATACATGTGGAGGCCAGAGGTTGATATTTTGTGTCACCGTCAATCATTTCTCTACATTTTTCCAAATACCTACTAATTTGATAGTTTTAATCACTGCTTATTTATACATGAATAAAATGTTAGTGATAAACTCTGTTCTTGAAGGAATTACAGACATGCCTTGTTTATCATGTTTACTTTTGTACATTTCCTTAACATTAAGATTTTTACAAATGAAAGTTGTGGTAGCTGGAATTCAGCATGTCCTCTGACATCATTTTTCCTAAGCAGTGTGTGGTTACATCATATCTGTGGCATATTTTTAAAGAGAATTTCAATTTTTTAGTATCATATTTTGCATCATTAACTTTTCATGCTGCTCTGACAAAGTCAGATGAAGAAAAGAGGTCTATTTTAATTCACAGTTTGAGATTATTGTCCTTCATGATGGGCAGGTTCTAGTTAGCATTGGAATTAATGATTGACTACATGATAACTGCATCCAGGAAACAGAAAGCAAGGAGTGCTGTGGTGCTCAGTTCATTCTCTTCTTTCCATGTAGTTGTGACCGCTCAGTCTATTGAATGATGCTGCCAGCATTAAGTTGAGCCACATCAGATTTCTCCCCAACTAAACCCTTGGAAAATTCTCTCAGAGGAGGCCAGCAGTTCGTCCCAATGGTTCCAAATTCAGTGAAGTTGACAGACAAGATTAACCTTCACACTTCTGAAATATTTTTCCCCAAAAGGAATAATTCATGATTCAATATTTTTAATGTTACTTTTGTAATTATTTACATTATACAAGTAAGCAACTAAAATTAATAGATGCTTTATTTGTTCTGATTACTTTAGTATCTAGAATATACCCTCCCTCTTCCCACACTCTGGCCTTGCCCTTGCCTTAAAAACAATAATATTTAAATTAAGATTATAAAATGTTCTCTAAATGTTTGTTAACAAGCTATATTATTGATTTAATATTAAAAATATAGACACAGCTATATTTAATGAGAATAGGGTGTAAAGAGAAATATTCAAAAGGTAATTGTTTTGTCCCATTTAGCCAAGTTGTAAATTTTTATGGTTAGAATATGATTAAGTCATTCTCCTCCAAGATGCATGTCTTAGAAGACAGATCTCAAGGAGTGAGTTATGATCATTTAAAGACATTTAAAATTGGTAGATGATAAGGTCATTAGGGATATTACTCTAAGAACAAATTACTAGAGTTATTATAGACTCTCAGCTAGTTTATGTAAGAGTGAATTACAAAAAGTAGTAGCCTGGCACACAAAATCTTCTGGTTTCCTGATTTGCCATAGGCTATCTTTTTATTTAACCACCCCCATTCCTTTTTCACTGCCATGCCCTTTTATGGCCATCACAATTGTTATGAAAGGCAAAAAGAGGAAGCCACTAAATTTTGGCCTTTTATACCTTTAAACAGTCAGGTAAATAAGTCTCTTTCCTTTATGGTGTTTATAAACTTGGATATTTTATAGCTATACAGAAATGTTCTAGAATATGAATATAAAAAATAAGTTTGCATTTGGGTTTGTGTGTGTGTGTGTGTGTGTGTGTGTGTGTGTGTGTATGAGTGTGTTTGTGTGTGCACATCTGTATGGAGGCAAGAGGTCAACATTAGATATCTTCTTCAATCACTTCAGTTTATATTTTAGAAAGAATCTCTTTGAACATGGAACCTGCTGATTTGGCTACACTGGGTGGCCAGCAAGTACCAGGGATCCTCCTGTTTAGTTTTCTCTTGTGCTATAATTATAGATGCATGCTACCATGCCATGTAGAAGACATCACATAATTGAGTTATAGGATATGAAAAGACCATAATGAAACTAGCTTAGGAATGTAATCTCTATTGGCTAATTTTCTTATTTAAGATGTGAACTCTAAAATGTACAATAAACTTTGTATCTTAGTTAGGGTTTTATTGCTTTCAAGAGACACCAGGATGATTGCAACTCTTATAAGGAAAAATGTTTAATTGTGGTTGGCTTAGAGTTTGGAGGTTTATTTCATTATTGTCCTGGTGGTAAGCATGTCAGGATGCAGGCAGAAATGCTAGAAGGTGCTAGAGAGGTAACTGAGAGTTCTGCATCTGTATCCACAGGCACCAGAAAGTGACAGTGCCAAAATGGCCAAGCTTTAGGTTCTGAGACCCCAAAGCCCTCCTTCACAGTGACATACTTCCTCCACCAAAGCCACACCTCCTCCAACCAGACCATATCTCCTAGTAGTGCCAATACCTATGGAGGCCAATTTTATTCAAACTACCATTCCCTGGCCCCCAAAGGCTTGTAGTCATATCATAATGTAAAATTCATTAAGTTGAACTTCAAAATTCCCCATAGTCTATATCAGTCACAAACCTGTTTGAAAGTCCAAAGTCCACAGTCACTTCTGAGACTCACAGCAATTTCTTAACTGTAACCCCTGTAAAATCAAAATGAAAAAGTAGATCATATACTTCTAACATGCAATAGCATAGAATGTACAATACTGCTCCAAAAATTAACAAAGAGCATAGTGAGGAAACACTGGACTAAAACAAGACCAGTAGCCAGCTGGGTAATTTCCAAACTCTGCATCTCTTCCGGTCTTAAACTCCTCTTATCTTGGTTGACTGCATCATGCTTCTTTCCCCAGGGCTGGTAAGCCTACCTGTTAGCAGCTCTCCTTGGCACTGCCAACATTTTGAGGTCTCTAAGGCAATCCAGTCTTCACCTTCACAGCTTCACACAATGGCCTCTCTAGGCCTCCACCCAGGGACAACCCTGATGGATGCCTGGCCTGGATGGCTTTCTTTAGTTACAGAGGAATTTTTCCATACCTCTTTCTTGTATTTTTAGCTCTAAAGCTAGAAACACATGGCCAAGACTAAAGTTGCAGAGTTCTGTTGCTTGCTAGGGATAGGACATGCCCCCCCCCATTCAAATATATTTTTATGAGCTTGTTAAGGGAGTACTCTGTCCCATCACATCTGGCAGTCACTTCCAAATAATTACTCAAAGGCTTATATTAATTATAAATGATCAGTTGGTAGCTCAGGCTTATTACTAATTCTTACACTTAAATTAACCCATAATTCTTATCTATGTTTAGCCACATGTCTTGGTACCTTTTCTCAGCACAATATTCTCATTCTGCTTTCTCTTTAGCTGGCTAGTGACTCCTGCCTCCATCCTTCTCCTTCCTAGAATTTTCAGTTTGGCTTTCCTACCTAACTGCCTGCCCAGCAACTGGCCTGTCAGCTTTTTACTAACCAATGAGAGCAACACATATTCACAACCTATACAAGAACCACCACCAGCTTTCTGTTTTTGATGATTTCTTTCATTGCCTAAGCTTGGATGTCCTGGATTTCACTGTGTGGACCAGGATGGCCTTGAACTCACAGATCCACCAACTTCTACCTTCTGAGTGCTGGGACTAAAGCTGTGCACCTGGCCCTAAATGATTTTTAATTACCCTTTTCTTTAACTTATTTTCACAAGTTGGAAGGTTATCTGGGTGAGGTCTTATTCTAAGGTCATGACTCCCTTTATTCTACCTAGCATCAGGCTTTTCTTTAATCTGTTTACAATACTTGGTGATCCTTTTCTCCCTAAATGCTACATTTTGCAATTTGTAAATGGAAGTTCTTTTCTTCTGCCCTGTCCCGCAGCTGTCTTTAAATAATCACACAGAGGCTTAATATTAATTACAGAATCTTTGGCCTATAGTTCAGCCTTGTTGCTAACTAGCTCTTACATTTAAATCAACCCATTCCTCTTAATCTATGCATCACCATATGGCCTATGGCTTACCAGATTTTTGGGCATCTTGTCCCTTGGGCAGCTGGATCACCTTAGTCAGCGACCTTGAAGCTGTATTGAATGTTGGATCTTCTGGGCCTTCATTTTTATTGGTGTCTGGTCCCTTTGCTCTGAAAATACATAAAAGTATTAAAGATAACATATATCTCTGTATTAATACAAACATAAACTGTGCATTGTACATTTGCCAGCCAAAGGTAAATTTTTGTTTTATATCTGAACAGGTAAGATATATGTTATGTGTCTTATAATTACTTTAGGTACATTTTCCCATGTTTGTAGTTAGGATTTCAGGGGGTATTCCTCCATCAAACCTGATTTTTCTTAATCCAGAATGAACCCAGAGACTCTCATTTGCTGTGAAAACAAAAGCAGAAACTCTTTCCCAAAGCAACATATCCCTTGACTTAAAATTTGAAGTCAAGATATTTTAAAATATATAGGTTGGTTTAACCTAGCAGTCCCCACAATCAAATGTCTCTGTTTTTAAGCAGTTAGCTCCTTAACAGTCAAAAATCCAAAGAAAACACAATAATATAGATAATCTAGACTCTCTGCGCATTCCCCATCCTCATGTGGCATATTTTCTTTATATCACTGTACTCCGCTTTCTAAGGACTTTATTTTATTATTTTAAGTCCATATTTTTTAATTTTAGACTGTGTATTTTATTTCTCAAGCCTAAGCACATCTTTTAAACATACCATGATACATTTAGAGGTCTTTCTGTCTGAATCTGTTTTTACTGTTTCTTAACCCTATTTGTCTGTATGAGCAAAAGCTAAATCCTCCATGCCTAACCCTGTGCAGTTTGGAGATGCCTCTGTGTACCAAGGCAGGAATCTGCCATGCTGTAGCCCAAACATATATGCCATGGCCAGAGGAAGAGATATGAACTATGAAGCTACCCTTGGCTCCATTTTTGTGTATCTAGAATCCTTTCTTTTAAAATTTTTCAGGCTTTATATGGATGTATGTGCATCATGTTGGAATGCCATATGTAAACAGAGGCAGAGTTTCTGCACTGCATGTTCCCAAATACCCAGCAGCCTCTTCCCAAACTACCACACAGAGGCGTCTATTAATTATAAATCTTTGGCTGATGGCTCAGGCTTATTATTAACTAGCTCATTTAAGTTAACCCATATTTCTTAACTATGCTTTGCTACATGGTTTGTGGCTTGCTATCTCATTTTATATATATATATTGCTTCCTCGGTCCTGGCTGGTATCTGCCCTGACTCTGCCCTTCTTCATATCCATCTTCAGTTTGATTTTTCGACCTAACTTTATTCTGCCTCACCATTGTTAATAAAAGTGGATGTGGCCTATAACCAGACAGAATAATGCTGGGTGGGAAAGCCAAACAGAGGTACAGGGAGAGGGAGGGCAGAGTCAAGAGATACCAGCCAGCTGCCCAGCAAGCAAAGTGTGTAGAAAATGAGGTAATAAGCCACAAGCCAGATGGCTAAACATAGATAAGAATTTTGGGTTAATTTCAGTGTAAGAGTTAGTTAGTAACAAGTCTGAGCTAATGGCCAAATATTTTATAATTAACATTCAGCCTCTGAGTGATTATTTAGAAGCAGCTATGGGATGGGATGAGACAGAAAAAAAAACCTCCATTTACAGTAATTTTCCTCATTTAGCTTGTTTTGTTTTTGTTTTTGTTTCCTCATTATAGACCTTCACAAAGAGTGAACACTAATCAAAGTATCTTTAGTTTAGCCTCCAGCAGAATTTTTTGCACAAGGGAAGATTTTTTGCACAAGAAATCAGCCATTTGTTTCACCAAAATATCACAAGAATAGTCTCTAAGCCACATACTAATATTCTTCTCCTCTGCAAGCTCTTTAGTCAGGCCCTCACAGTTCAAACCATCCTCAGCACCACTGTCTTCCAAGTCCTACTAGGATGGCCCATTAAGCCCCACTTAAAGCATTCAATTGATTTTCTAATAAAAAGTCCACATTCATCCACACAAAAGTATGGTCAGGCCTCTCACTGCAAACCCCCAGTCCATGGTAATAACTTGTCTTAGGGTTTCATTACTGTGAAGAGATACCATGGTGCGGTGGGATGGTCTGTATGTCAAATTGCTCTGATTGGTCAATAAATAAAACACTGATTGGCCAGTGGCCAGGCAGGAAATACAGGCGGGACTAACAGAGAGAAGAAAAGAAAGAACAAGAAGGCAGAAGGAGTCACTGCCAGCCACCTCCATGACAAGCAGCATGTGAAGATGCCACATGGAAAGGTATAGATTTATGGAAATAGATTAATTTAAGCTATAAGAACAGTTAGCAAGAAGCCTGCCACGGCCATACAGTTTGTAAGCAATATAAGTCTCTGTGTTTACTTGGTTGGGTCTGAGCTGCTGTGGGACTGGCAAATGACAAAGATTTGTCCTGACTGTGGGCCAGGCAGGAAAACTCGAGTTACAAATGGCACCCAATGTGGTGGCAAGAGTTTCCACGTAAAACCTGAGAAAAAAGATTATAAAACAGAGCTAAAAACAGTTCCTAGTTGTCTCTTTCAAGCAGCCTGTGTGTTTGAACTACTATCTGCTATGGTGGGTTCCTGGCATGTATGATAGACCTGCCTTATGACGGGAATGAGGCCTCTGTAAGTGACACATTAAGCTGCATGGTAGATTTAGCCTTTGCTAGTACAAAACAAAAAGAGGTTTCTGGGCTACACACTGCTTTGATAGAAGCATAGACCCACTACTTCTGAGAGTTAAGGCTCCCAGATCTGGCACCACCATGTTGGGAAGCTGAAGTGGGTGGACCCAGCAGCCACAGTGTCATTTCAGGCTTAGAAGGCTGCAGTTTAAAGCAATAGGCTCAAAGTAATATAAAAAATAAGCCATGTAAAGATGGCTACCACACAGAGAACCTGGATTATGTTCTCTTTGATATTTGTAACTGAAGAAAAACATTTGAGTGCAAAAGCTGTTGAGTTATGCCAAAATGTATATTTTAAAGGTACCTTGACTTCAAAATTTGGATGTAAGGATATGTTGCTTTGGAAAGGAGGCTCTGCTTTTGTTTTCACAGAAAGCCAGAGGCTATGGATTTGTTCCACATTAAGATACATCAGGTTTGACCAGCCAAGACCCCTGAAAAGGTCTCCAGTGACACCAAGGCCCAGATGATCCAACATCCAGAACCGTTTCAAGGCAACTGGCTCAGACGATACACCCTCACGAACTACTCCATAATCTTAAAATTTTCTTTGTGTCCCCATAAGATACAGCGCCCCTTCCAGCAGGAAGTATGCCCAAATTTCCAAATATACCAAGCTGGCTTTGGAGATGTGTAAAAGTTAAAACCTTTCTCTTAAAAAAAAAAAAAAAGAAAAAAGAAAAGAAAAGGGGAAGTGCTGTGGGATGGTCTGTATGTCAAATTGCTCTGATTGGTCAATAAATAAAACACTGATTGGCCAGTGGCCAGGCAGCAAGTATAGGCGGGACTAACAGAGAGGAGAATGGAGAGAACAGGAAGGCTGAAGGAGAGACTGCCAGCCACTGCAATGACAAGCAGCATGTGAAGATACTGGTAAGCCACGAGCCATGTGGCAAGGTATAGATTTATAGAAATGGATTAATTTAAGCTGTAAGAACAGTTAGCAAGAAGCCTGCCATGGCCATACAGTTTGTAAGCAATATAAGTCTCTGTGTTTACTTGGTTGGGTCTGAGTGGCTGTGGGACTGGCAGGTGATAAAGATTTGGCCTGACTGTGGGCAAGGCAGGAAAACTCTAGCTACACCATGGACTCAGAAACTCTTATAAATGTAAACATTTAATTGGGGGTGGCTTACATTCAAAGATTTAGTCCATTTTCATCATAGCAGGAAGCATGGCAGCATGCAGGCAGACATAGTACTAGAGAGGCAGCTATGAGTTCTACATCTATAGGCAGCAGAAAGTGATAATGAGACACTGCCTAGGCTTGAACTTCTGAGACCTAAAGGCCCAACCACTAGTGACAGATCTCCTTCAACAAGGCAAATATCCTAATAGTGCCCATCCTATGAATCTTTTGGGGCCATTTTTATTCAAACTAAAACACACTGCCATGGCAAGGCACAATTGTTTGTACAATAGTGGCATGAATATCAAGGGAGTAAACAATTATGTCTTGCTTGAATTTAAAGCCAGCTCCAGAGGATGAAACCCATATCTGCAAGCATTATCAGACTAAGAACATATCCCTAGTCAGGCTATATAGGTCCTAAGGGAGAACGACTATTATGCTGCTAAATGAACAGTTTTAAGACAATGACTTATCTTTACAACCATATATCAATGCCTCTTTCATTCCTCATCTAAGAAGCGACTGCTTGCAGTGGTCAAAGACTCAGAGAATAAGAGACTTCATAATTTCTCCCCTAAAAGAACATATATTTTACATCCCCTTCCCCCAAGGCTCAAAGATCATTGGAGAAGACAGGTAGACTATAAAGACATGAGGCAGAGTATTCTGGACACAGAATGACAACTGTACATACATTCATAGTGATTGGGACAGTATACATAAATCTCTGAAAACTATACTAAAACCAAATTCCAACACAAAGAGGAGAGTCAAGCAATCAATCCCATCATTTCCCAACAGAGCTATTGGGAATTGCTTAGCTACTGGGAGCTGGAGAGTAAGTTTTTTCTAAGAGTGCAGTACTCATCCGGAGTTTATTGATCACTCTTTAGTAGATGACCAGACATGCAATAATATTTATACACAACAAATTGGTCTTGAAGGATTTTAGAAAAAAGACACAATGATTGTCCAGGAAAAGGTGGATAAATCGAAAAATAGTTCTTTTTTACAAAGACATAAATGTAGACAAGGTACTGGTAGGGAGGAGAGGAAAACAGAGATGAGAGAGACATAAGTTGTTTGTTGGTTTTGCCCTCTTGAGGGGCCCACCTACCAGCTCCCAAACAAATCACACATAGAGGCTTATTCTTAATTATGAATGCCTGGTCTCACCTTGGCTTAGTTTCTAGCCAGTTTTCCTTATCTTAAATTATCCCATATACCTTTTGCCTCTGGGCTTTTCCCATTCTCTTACTTCTGTAATTTGATCTCTCTCCTCCTAGATTTCTCCTTCTATATCTTCTCTCTGCCTGCCAGCCCCGTCTATCCTTTCTCCTGCCTTGCTATTGGCCAGTTCTTTATTAGACCATCAGGTGTTTTAGACAGGCACAGTAACACAGCTTCACAGAGTTAAACAAATGCAACATAAACAAAGGCAACACATCTTAAAATAATACTCTACAACAATAAGTGAGTGAGGGAGTCATGGCAATCAAATGCACTTTATGTCTTTAGATATGCATAGAACTATCAAAGAACAAATTCAATAAGTTATTTTTAAAATGCACTGAACATGGTAAAGAGTTTAGTTAGGACACCAGAACATGTTCTACTAACTGGTAGATTGTTCAACATATATTTTTGCTTCTCTTTCCTTTTCTCTGTCTAAGGAAAAACAAACACAAAAGGCTGAGCTTCCCCTGAAATCAAAATCAGTCAAGCAAAAGTAGAAAAGACTAACAGTGAGAACAATCCACTGTGGCTGACCTTCACCTTGAACACTCAGCAGTCATCAGCACTGGGGCAAAATCATCCACTAGCAAAAGGACCATCACGTGCTGGAGACTCAAGGGTTGATTACATTTTAAACAATATTTTTTTTTCTAAATTATATACTACATACTTTTAAATGATACAGTTGTTCTGGATATCTAGTAAGTACAATATGAACATGAATTGTAATTCACTGGGATATATATAAATCATGTGACTCATTTGATTGCAATATTCACTGTATTGAAGCCATCTTGACCAGAATCCATTCAAACATTGAGGTATGCTTGAATTTGAAATCCCTTCTCAAAATTTCTGTGACTATGATGATAAAAATCCAGAGAAATGTGATAATGGTCTATAATCTCTTTCTCCTTCAATTATACTATAAGGTTTGTTACAATGAAAGTTCCTCTTTTAATAATTTTCAACTTAAATATTACATACGGGCTCTAATTTTACTCTACAGTTACTAAGTTCCCTTAAGCAATGCACAGAAATTGTGAAGGGAAGCTATTTCATAATCAATGAGCCATTACATATTCTACCTTGCAGTTTGCATTTCAATTATCTTGAGTTTAGTTTTAAGGAGTCTTTTCTAATGGGACTTTTGATAGTAATAAAAAAAACTTGCAGAATAATTTCAACTTCTTTTTACTGATTTCCTTCTTTCTCTGTTATTTCTACAAATGTTTACTGAAGGCTAAGTTATGCATCTGTTTTACATATTACCTTTTAATATTTCAGTACAAAAATTTCTGTTTTCTAACTTGTTTACTTTGATGAATTTAAGTTTATTTTGTTTTTGATAATACTATGTTTCAGAATAAATGGCTGTAATTATTAAAATATATGCCATAGATGCTTTAAATACCACATCAGTGTATCCTGAATTATTAAAAGGCTCTACTTTTCACAAACATCACTCTTCCTTTCCTACAACTTTCTATAGCTTACCTTCGTAGAGCATAAACAGTCATTAGTTCCTTCTTGCTTTTATGCTAATGTGATTAATGTAATACAATGAAATAAGTGATCATTGTTAAAGCAGTTCTATTCATACACTCTATGAGCTAAAATAACCCAAGACTCTAGCCAATTTGCATATGCATGAATAATCAGATTCATCAAAATATCTGGTTCCTGGACTCACAGTGAAACTCAAATTCAGATGTGTCATAGCCCTGCAACGTGGTAAAATGTAATCGATTATGGACGGATAATATAATTTCATGATTAAACTCTCCAAGACATTAATTTCTCTCAAACAACTCTTTCAATTATAGACAGTTTTGTTGACCTGTTTGAAAGTGCACATTGTCCTGGTACTCTGCATATTTATACCTCTTGTTTCCAGGTTTCTCTTGCAGCAACATTCAGTCTGCTACATTTAGTTACCTACATTGGTGAGGAGGCAGAAGATGTAACTTTTGCAAGCTCCCCAAAGAAACAACAATTGTCATTCATAGAAATAACCTTAGTATATCAAATTATGAGCCATTTTCTGTTAAGCATGAAGAAATTAGTATTTTCAAATATTTCTGTTCTTAACTGAAAAAGTTCTAATTTAACAGTTTTATTTATATAAAGTTCAGTATTTGTCATTAATACCTCTGATTTTTTTCTAAAATCATTTCAGCACATTTTATACCCTTTTCCTTTTTTATTCAATGTCTCTACATCTGAATGGATATTCTCAGGCAGAGCAGTCCATTGTAATGATGGATGCATATTTTCCCTCCAATTCTTTATACAAATAAAACACAAGATGTATTTCACCAAGTTTTTCTTTCCAAACTACTCAATATTAGTATTAATATTAAACACCAAACATCAAACACTTAATCATTTAGATATGCAATCACAGAATAATTAAATTTGTAAATTTTATTTTGTAATGTGGATTTGTAGAAATACGGAGTTTTGTTTTAAGAGATCTCATCTGATAGAGATTTGATAATAATAAATAAAGACAGTGGAATAATTTCAATTTCTGCTGTCTTTTATATATTTCAAAAAGAGTAAAGACTCTTTCTAATGCCCAAACTCAGTTTCTAATCCCAAAAGTCTGGTCTGAGGCACATATTATGTTTGCACACATTGGCGCTTTATGAGAAGCTCTGTTTCATAACCACAGCTCTGGACAGATAAACAGAGCCTTTATTTTTGTCCCAAGAAAACAGTCTTTGTCAAACATTATTTAATTCCTTTGTTACATACACCTATCCCTACGATGACAGAGCTAGAAAATGCACTTTGGTTTCTTATACAATTGTTTAGCATAATAAAAACTACAATGTTCTTCCAGTCACAGAGCTGAGCTTAAAATCAAGACATAAACTTTCAGTTCATTGGTCTTTTAAGTTTCATTTTTTTTTGTTTTGTACTCTTATCTACTCAATATAATTTAATATCACTCAGATAACCACAGGTAATTATAATTAGTGTGGTATTTTAGTTTTCATCAATATTTGCAGCCATTTATACAAAGATTTTCAATAAGGTCAGACTATAATGACTCTGTTTTCTTTGAATATCATATGGGGGGGAATTCTTTACCTATCTCTACACAGAGATCATAGGGAAAACAATTCTATAAGAAATAATCATAAAAGAATCCCATGACTAATCCAGATAACTTTAGTTATATTCTTGACATTATTACTAATTTGGGAGATCTAAGGACATGAGTTGCACTTTACTAGATAGTTTTGCTTTTAACACAGTTCTGGGCTTCTGGCATTATTAGTTATGAAGTTCCACAAATAAGTCCAAGAGACACTTGGATATAACAAACACTCTGCATCTTTGAGGCAGGTACTTGGTACCAGTGTGGAGGAGAGGTATACATGTTACGCAACTGCCAATGTGGGAGTCAACATTGCCTCAGATTGTAGAGAGGTCTGGAAATGGAGAAAGGAGAAAATCAGCAATGGCAAGTCAAGTAGTCACCCACTCTCTTCCTCTCACAGAGCAGGAACCCCACACTTCCCGTGTATTCATACTTTCACGTGTGTCCTTTTCTGGCAGTGCCAAAGGCCCATTTTCTTGTCTTCTTTTATGCTAGATACAAAACAAATTAACATAATCCCGAATTAAAATTATGATAGTGAAGGAATGCTAAATATTGAATTATGAGATTCTTGTTTTATATAACATATAATTACATCACTAACCCTCTTCTCTTTTCTCCCTCCAGCTCCTCCCATGTTCATTCAAATCCATTGGCTCTATTTCTGTCATTGTTAGTACATATAATATTTGTGTTCTTGTGTGTATGTTTACCCTGTTCTGTTCACATAATGTTATTTGTACGTATATTGTTCCAGAACTGACTATTTGGTATTGGATAACTAATTTGGGCTCTTTGCAAAAAATAGGTTATTTCTCACACTCTCGCCGCGCCTTGGTTGCTTGTAGTTCTTTTTGTAGAGTCGAGGCCTTGTGAAGTTTCCTTCTTTCACTTTAGAATATCTGATATTGTCATTCTTGTTCAGACCATGTTAAGGAAGCCATGTTGAGGAGACACCATGAGTGTCATTTCTCTGATGTTTCTAAGAGACACAACCTCACAGCAAACACCTTGTTACTCTAGATTTTACAAGGTTTCAACTCCCTGTTCTAAAATGGTCCCTGGACCTTAAGTACACATATTACAGTGTAGATTCATAAGGTGAGGCTGGACTCCACAGAATCGCTTGTTTGTTGAATTTCAATTTCTTATGGGGTTTTTGTTTTGTTTTGTTTTGTTTTTTAATTCTCACCCATAGTGGTGGTTTCAATAAGAATAACCACCACAGGCCCATATATTTGAATGTTTAGCATTCACAAAGTGGCACTACTTGAGAAAGAACAGGAGATGTGGCTTTGTATGGAATAGGAAGTGTGAGAAAGTGTGTCACTGAGGGTGGGCTTTGGGGTTTCAAAAGGCCAAGTCAGACCCAGTCTCTCTCTCATCCTGCTGCCTACAGATCCAGATGTAGAACTTTCAGCTCCTTCTCCAGCACCATGTTCTCTCTGCATGCTGCTATGCTCCCTTCCATTATGATAATGGACTAAACCTCTGAAAATGTAAGCAAGCCCATATTAAATGCTTTCTTTCATATGAGTTGCCATGGTCATGTTATCTCTTCACAGCAATAGAACAGTGACTAAGACATTCCTTATTAAGTGAACTTCTCTTGAATTCTTTTAATCTTTATATATAAAAGGGAAAAAGCACAGGGACAAATAGCCAAACTAGTGGAAACACATGAACTGTGAACCAGTTACTGAGGAGCCCCCATGGAACTGGACCAGGCCCTCTGGATAAGTGAGACAGTCAATTAGTCTGAGCTATTTAGGAGGCCCCCAGGCAGTAGGACCAGGACCTATCTTTAGTGCATGAGCTGGCTTTTTGGAACCTAGGGCCTATGCTGGGATACTTTGCTCAGCCTAGGTGAAGGGAGGAGTGGACTGGACCTGCCTCAACTGAATCTATTAGGCTGACCTGAACCCCCAGGGGAGTCCTTGCCCTGGAAGAGGTGGGAATGGGGTTGGATTGGGGGGAGGGTGAGTGGGGGGCGGGAGGAGGGAGGATGGGGAATCCATGGCTGATATGTAAAATTAAATTAATTATAAATTTTTTTAAAAAGGCGTTTATATAGCACGCATGAAGAATTATACCAGTTTTAAAATTGGTACTTATATAATATAAAATTACAGATTTTTGAAACAATTTAAATTAATATTTGATTAAGTTAACTTCAAAGTGATGTTAAACATCTAAATCATTTAAAATTATTTAGAATGAGCTATGAAAATGGTATCTGGCATATTGTTTCAGTATCCAAAATCTTATGCAGTGAAAATAAGTGTTAGTGTTTAGAACGCATGTTTTTGTGTGTATATTTTATATGAGTGTGTTTGTGTGTGTAAGTATGTGTTTGGGATTGTGTTTCTGTTCTCATGATATAACACTCCATTTGAATTTATGACAAAAGGATGTAACCTCAGCTGAATACATAATGATGACATTTCCAGAACAATACATAAATATAACACATTCAGAATCAGCCCAAAGATGAAATAGCTTGATGAATGAAACACATATCAAGTTTGACCTTATGGGCACTCTCAGACACAAAATATGAATGTCAACTAAATGCTGTACAAGCAGTTTGATTACGATTATCAAGACACATAGAAAAGTCACCAAAATGACAGATGATTCTTGAGACAACAGAAAATTGCAGTTTCTGTGTACTATATTTTTTGTTCATTTTTACTTTCTGTGTACAGAAATTGAATACAACATTCTGCTTGCTATTAAATTTATTAAAATTTATAAAAGAATAAATGTATGTTAATTGTATTTAAAATTGTTATTCTATAGTTACAGAAGATTTAGTACAAATAGAGAGAAATGCTGATTGTTTTAATAAACAATAGAGGGAAATGTGACAAAACTAACCTTACAGTATAAAAGAAATAAAACACAAAAACATAGTTGAGGCCAGGCAAGACAAAATTTCATACAAAATAGTGTTACATCTCACTATTATGTACAATATAATTTTTCCTATTACAGTAATTAACCATATTCCTAACTAAAAAGAAATTTAAACAGGATAACCAAAATTCTGTGTTTCAGCTTTTAATATCTCACATAAAATATATGAAAGAATTTAAGAAATGAATGCATTCTTTTGGGTGGAAGTCGTGTGAAGAGATACAGATTTGGCTTTCCAGACAATAACTTATTATACATAAGTATGTTGGAATTTTTGCAACCACTCTGTGAAATGGGTGACTAATTTCCAAACATGGTAACCTCAGTTAACAGGTATTTCCAGTTGCCACTGCAACAACAGATTGAAGTTTGCCACATTTGAAGACATGGTGATGTGTCTAGAGCAAGAACCACTCAAGTTTTTAATTAGTCTTTGATCACAGAAGAGCTCAATTGGCATGAAGACAGTAATTATAAGAACATAAATTTTGATTTTTCATATTACAGAAGCCTCAAGTTGACTTCTGGAGGATGTAATTGATACATTTGAAGTTGTATGAATGTTTATATTTGCGCACATCCACACACATACACATTACATAGCTTGATGTTTTGATGTGAGTATACATGTAAAATCATAACCACAATTAATCTAACTAATGCTTTCATCTTCTCACAGTTTTTGTGTGTGTTTATGTGTGCATATTGAGAAATTTAATGTATGTCTCATATGCACATTTCAGGAACATAATAGAAGATTGTTATTTTATTTTCCTTATCACCAATCCTTGTTAATGTTACTTAAGTGAAAGTTCACAGCTTTTAGCTACTAACTTTAAAATAAAGCATAAATATAAAAAAAAAGATTTATGTGTCTTGAATTTGGCTGATATTCTTCAAGGTATTTCAATTAGCCATGGCAGTGTTATTAAATTCAGTTGTTTACTCTTATCTAGTTCAATTCATAAAGAAAGAAATGAAAAGTTTAAAACAGTATTTTGGCATGTGTAGTTTACAATCAATGTTGGCCTTATTGTCCTGCCCAATGTCATGCCAGTCTTACAGGTCAGCCTGAAAATCTGGATGTACTCACCAACGCTAGTGATTTTGATGAGCTGTAAGAGCATTGGGAATGCATTCCAGAGCTCACACATACAGTAAAATTACCCACTATTAGCCTTTTCTGGTAAGGCCAACTTAGTTTCACGGTCTCAAGCTTTCTGTCGACTTCATGAGAGTATGTAATAGAGTGAGAATGACAAGATTTCTTGACCGAGCATATCTATGTTTTACAAAATGACTAACTCAGTCAAGCTCCGTTTCCCTTGGCAATCATGAAGTTAATTTAAAGGCAATGCATGATTGAAGTTAACATTGTTCCCTAGGAAGAACAAGGTAGAAACTCTGACTTCATAACTTGGTATTATTTACATACTTCTTATGCTAAGGAACAAATGAAAGGGATGTTTTAATGGCATGTTTTCTATCAGACTCTCATTGTCTGGCTTCTAAAGCTAATAGTAAATGAGGTTTCCATCTAAGTGATACTAGATTCCCCTGGGATACATTTGCATTGCACAACTGTCACACAAATCGCAGAAATAAGCCATTTATTTGAGAATGTCAATAGTAAAAAAAGTAGTTTTTGAATGTGGAAAAGTTTAATAACTCTTAACAGAAATGGACTTCATGATTTACTTCCAAATACACCATCTCTGAATTAATCTAATTGTTCGCTTTTGATTTTGCTCTGCCTTCTTTACACAAAGTTCAAACATCCTGTAGTTTCCTGGAGCTCAGTATGTAGTGATATAAAATGACCTTGATTTTCTGATTTAACTGCTGGGTGACTGAGATTACAACTATTTGCCATATTTGCTTTATGAAGATTAGGAAATCAGGCCTGTGGTCTGTACATAAAAACTGACTTAAATCATGACTCCAAATAAAAAATTAATAATACTTATGATTGGATCCACATGTTGTGGGTATTTGTATTTTTGTTATTTCTGTTTTTAAGAGAATTAAATAACTAAAGGTATCCTTTTTTATTAGATATTTTGTCATTATTCTCATGATTGTAAACACTCAGCTCCTGACTTTCATTCTCTTGTACCTTCTTTAGAGACAAGAAGGCATGCTACCAATGTCTTTTTACTTAATCATGGAGCGTAGACAATGCTCCCATATGTGTATTACAATAATAAAGTGGAATCAGGGACAACTATTCAAAAAACAAGCCTTACCAATGTTGGCTCTCAAGAAATAAACTCCTGATGTATATTTGTCTAGATAATCTGAACTTTTCATTACTTAACATTAAAAATGGGATAATCTACCTTGGCGCTGAAACACTGACTAGTATTTAGTGAACTAGCATACTTAGTGAAATAAAACTTAAATTGAGAATCATGCTCAAAGAAGACTCATATTAACAGAGAGCAGGATGAGGAAAAAACGTTCTTAACGAGATAAATGTCAGTCTCATTTTATTAATTTCAATAAACTGCTTCATAGGAACAGCCCGACCCTCACATCAGAACTTCTAAATTCTGAAACGCTGCTTTGCAAAACTACCTTGGAGAAAAGATTAGGGTGGAATATAGTCGTCTTTCAATAAGCTCTTCCCAAAGACTCACATAAAGCCTTATTTATTACTTTATTATTGCCAGTTTGGCCTGAAGCAACCTCCAGGAGAACAATTTCAGCTGATTTTTCCCCAAATCTGTTCAAAGAAATGATAAAAGCTCCTTTTCAGTCATACAAATCGCCACAAACTTGCATATTTGGGGCTTGAACAAAATTCAGTCTAATCTAGAGTGAGGTAGAAAAGTTTTCTGTACAATCTACATTACGCCTAGGGAATCTTTATTCAAACAGTCTATTTCTTTAATGATGTATTCCTCAGTATTATACTAACTTCTTTTTATATATTGATAATCAGCACTTTCTCAAGACATGTATGTCACAGGATTAAGATTTTTTTTCATATTTTTTGTTTTTTATTTTTCTTTTCCAAAATAAGTTCGTGCTGTCTATTCAAATTAAACTAATAGAATTCGTACAGTGCCTCACAGAGATGAATTTAAGACTCAGTAAATATGTAGGCTTGTAATATTCAGTTATACAAATACTTGATTAATTTTCAACACCTCATTATTCTAACATTCATTTTAACATGATTACTAGATCTTACACTCAAAATTTATTGTCTGTGTATTTAAAATTTGTTTGCTTCAATTTCTAGGCATTTTATGAGGAAGATGTTGTTTTCACATGTAATGATAATAGATCTGTAATGAGAACTGAAGGTCTTTTCTCTACTTAGCAAGATACTGTTTACTTCCATACAAATAAAACTTTTTAGTTAAGTAGTTAGAATTTCAAAAGCTGAATACTTCAGAATTTTTTAATTCTTTGAATGAAATTTTCATATTTCACCTGATGAGGCATAAATGACATTAATCAATGATGACAGTTCATCTTTAACACTGGAAGCATTATGAACTTAGGAAGGAATTTGATTCATTAGAGGCACAACTTTGGTTAGAAGGCTCATGAATTTCATTTGACACTCTCCAATTTATCTTTGGATCTATCTAGACCATTAAATGGCTGTAGGTTTAGATGGCATCATTTAGGTCATTTATCTGATTGTTTTTTTTTTTTATCAAATTGAACTTAAGTTTTAGGCTATTGGGTGACATTCAAGGACATAAAATCAAAGAGCAAATCATAGTAATTATGTCTTTCATTCAGATTATGTTGAAACCATCCTGTAATGTATCTCAAGATGTCTTTTTTTTTAGTCTCCTCAATCGAAAAAAATCCTCCTACTTTACTTATTTACTTTTGAGAATTTTATATATGTTTCATACTTAAATCATTTTCATCTTTTCTTCCCAGGATTCAACTATTCCAGTGTCACCCTCTCAATTTCACGTTCTGCTTTATTATTGTTAAACACATACACATCCCACAGTATAATTTATAATTATATTATAAATCTGAATATTAATACATAAAGATAATTTTAGCATTTACCCCTTATCAAAAAAGCTTAAAGAAGCTTCTTTTGCAGAAGGTAATAACTACTACATAGACCCACAACTTGTCAAAGTGCAGAGAACAACCAATCATGAACTATTTAACTACACTACTATATCTGCAATGCAACCTCTACACCTATCGCTCAGGAACCATTGCAGAAGAAAGGATGGGATGAGCCAGGCCGTGGTGGTGGCACGCACCTTTACTCCCAGCACTCAGGAGGCAGAGCCAGGAGGATCTCTGTGAGTTCAAGGCCAGCCTGGACCACAAAGTTCCAGGACAGGCATCAAAACTACACAGAGAAACCATGTCTTGAACTGCCCCCCCCCCAAAAAAAAAGAAAGGAAGGAAGGAAGGAAGGAAGGAAGGAAGGAAGGAAGGAAGGAAGGAAGGAAGGAAGAAGGAAGGTTGGAATGATTATAGGACCTGAAGACTACAAGATAATGTCTTCCAAAGATCCTTATTCTTAATAGTTTTCTCCTTTGTTTTTGTTTTTCTGCTTTGTGCTTAGAATTTTGCAACTGACTATAATTTCTCCTTCACTTTTACTTCTCATCCCTGAGGTCATTAGTCTCCTGGATGTGAAGATGGGTCACCTTCAGATTGCACTGAGGAATTTTATGTTTATATTTGCTGCTGATGCTTCCTAGTTGTAACAAATTTGTTATGTCACTGTACATTTCAATGTAGCCATGGGTTTATATTATTGCTTTCCCCCGTCTCGTTCCTTCAACTATTCATTCTATTCTCGATGGCATCTTTATTTTTTGTACACAACTTAAAAATACTTTGCTCACAGAGATCTAGAGAATTCTACTCATGTCACAATCTTGGTGATTGATTAAGTGACAGCTTTACCTGTACTTTAACAGCATGCAACAATCCTAACTATTTGTTGTTTCAACTGAATCCCTTATGTTAGCAAATTCCCTCTCTCCCTGACCTTCTCATTCCACCACAGCATGCCTTGCCCCATATTAATACTTTAAGGCTTCCTCTAGTAAAGCTTAGTAATAGTTTCCTCGTGGGCTGGCCTCAAGTCATGGCCTTAGAATGTTATTGACATTCTGTTTCGGTACTTTTTTTTCTCCTGCTCCCCCATCAGAGAGTAGAGAGTCCTTCCTAGCACATGGTTAATACACATTTTTGTTGTGCTGTTAAGAAAAATGCATTTGTCACCACTCCATTATGTCTATTAAAATGATAAAACCTCCAAAATATTTGTTACATGTTTTTGTTTGTGTGTGTTGTAAAATCAATAAGCTTTACCTTTTGAATGGAGTGGTACAAATATTCAAACTTTGTTCTTATCACCAGTGCACTACAACTGAATGGGTATGTGAATAGATTATTATACACAACAGCATCTCTGGGAAGTGTCAGATTTACCATAATAAGAAGAGAGACTGTATACAACATTGTGGTTTCTGGGCATCATTCTTAAACCTTTAGTAATATACTAAATGACCATAATAAGAACAATATATCAAGCTATGATAGATTCATATTAAATAAGAGAACAAGTTTCCCACTTGTACTTTTTGGTTTTTTGAGACAGGGTTTCTCTGTGTGGTTTTGTGCCTTTCCTGGAACTCACTTGGTAGCCCATGCTGGCCTCGAACTCACAGAGATCTGCCTGGCTCTGCCTCCCGAGTGCTGGGATTAAAGGTGGTGTCCCACTTGTCTTCTTAATAGGACTTTACTTTCAGCTCTGTTGTGCACACAAGAGTAAAAAAATAGCCTGCATTATTTTGGAACCTTCTAGAGGCTCTTTGTCCAGCAACTCATAAGGATGTATCCCACACTTACCACTGTTATGTAAGGATTTGTTTTGTAGGTTGAACAAATTTATTTATTTATTTGTTTGTTTGTTTGTTTGTTTTTATTAAGTAATTTTTTCCATTCATTTCACACACCAAAGATCCCCCTCTTTCCTCCTCCCGCCTCCTTCAGCCTCCCCCTCCCAACCCTTCCCCCACTCCCACCCACAAGAAGACAAGGCCTCCCCATTGGGAGGCACATCCAGTAGAGGTTAAGTGTAAGCCCTCCTCCTGCCTCAAGGCTGCACGAGGTGTCCCATCAGAGGTAGCGGGCTCCAAAAAGTCTGCTCATGCACCAGGGATGGATTCTGATCCTACCACCAGGGGGCTCCCAAGCAGATCAAGCTACACAATTGTCTTACCGTGCAAAGGGCCTTAGTCCAGTCCCATGTAGACTCCACAGCCATTGATCCAACTTTCTTGAGTTCCCTCTAGTTTGGTTTGGTTGTCCTTGCAAGTTTCCCCATCATGATCCTGATGTACTTGCTCATAGATTCCTTCTCCTTCTTTGACTGGACTCCTGGAGCTCCCTCTAGTGATTGACTGTGGATCTCTGCATGTGCTTCCATCAGTCATTGGAGAAAAGTTCTGTGATGACAGTTATGGTATTTACTGCACTGATCTCTGGGGCAAGCCAGTTCAGTTCAGGCACCCTCTCCACTATTACCAGTAGTCCAAGTGATAGTTTAACCCACGTGTTACTCAAAAAATTAAACATTTGACATCCAAACTAAATGTTTTAGGTAAATCTCAACTGTCACGATTTGTTAAAAATATATCTGAAATTATCATTATTTGACTATGGCTCTCTAAGCAAAAATTTTAATTTCTCAAAGAGTGCTAATTCTTCCATTCTCATATATAAGTGTAGAAATAATGCCACTGATAAAAGAATATTTTGAAGGCAATTTTATTTAAAAACATCCAAAAATTACAGAATATAACATAATTTTATTACTTATTTTAAATCTTTTTTCTGTTAGATATATTTCACTCTTTTAGCATGCATATCTTACATATCATAATGAGTATTTCACATATGATAGCTCTTTCCTTAGTCATATGCTATGAATTTACATAAAAACTAACATTTTTTTCTACATTAGAAAAAAACTTTTAACAAACAGATGGCAAATTTTTATTGCTAAGGACATCACCTGCACAACTCACTGAACATTGAAGAGTTGAACCAGTGTCTACTTTACCCTTGCTCTCTACTATTCATGGTACTGGAGGTTACTCTGAATACAACCAAAAGAGAAATGTAAACACCAACCCACAGACCCTTTGATCTACAATGGTGACCTTCAAGTAAGTAAGATGCACTAGTGCAAAAGTTGCAAAAAGTTTGTGAGTGTAACCAACCAATATCTGATTACATAATAAGCCCAGTCTTTGAGATAGAATCCATCCCCATCGCTGCTGCCTCCAGTGGCCAAGATCTTGAGACTATTTAGGCCAGGGGCCTAGGAGAAAACCCAGTGGCACTCTTCTGCTGAAGGAACACAGCACAATATGAGCAATATGAGTCCTACTGACATTCTGCCATACTCAGATCAGTGTCTTGCTCAGCCATCATCAGAGAAGCTTCCTCCTGAAGTAGATGGGAATAAAAACAGAACCCACAGCCAGACACCATACACACACAGAGGGGAGAGAGAGAGAGAGACAGAGAGAGAGACAGAGAGAGAGAGAGAGAGAGAGAGAGAGAGAGAGAGAGAGAGAGAGAGAGAGAGAGAAAGAAAGAAAATCTTGGAACACTCATTCCTAAATGGGGTATCTCCACCAATTCCCTCCACTCACAACTCAAAATACATCATATGAAGAAAACCTCTTTTCAATAAAAAAGAAAACACGTTCAAAATTTTTACAGTTTTCAAAGGATAATAAATATTTAGCTATGTACAAACACTCTAGGTCTGTTTGTTCAATAGTGCATTAATCCATTATTTATTCTCTAATATTTTTAAAATAAAATGTGCCATATATATAAATCAGTAGTATTATAAATATTTATATGGAACATAACAGATTTGATGGAATGCTGATATAACTGTATCTTACAGAAGTGATTCTTAATAATAATATAAGAAAAACACTAAAATATATAAGTGGAAAATTCAAATTATAAACATTTACACCATATGCCAAAAGTAATTAAAATGGGATTAAGACTTGACTAAGATTTGAAATTTTATAGCATCTAGAAAAAATATGCAAAACTTTCATGTCATTGGGTTCCTGTACCAAAGAAACAGACAATCAAAACAAAACTGGACAAAGGGACTGCAAACCTAAGATGTTCATGTACCAAAAACACGAAAACCATGAAAGTCAGACAGCTAACCTGATAAAGAGAGTATTTGCAAGACATGTATCTGATGAGTTAATGTGTAGACTATAAATATGTATTGTGGCTCAACAATAAACGTGGGTAAAGGATATGAATAAAAGATGATATGTAAGTCGCCAAGAAGAAGATGAAAGATTCACAGCATTCCTACTTATCAGACAACTTCAAATCAAAACCACAAAAAGTATGACCTCACACATAACAGGATGTTTAATGTTTTTAAATCAACAAATACAAGTGCTGGGAAGATGTGGGGAAATTAAAACTTTTGTGTGCTTTTGATGAAACTGCAGAAGGTGAAATGAGTATGGTCATCAGTATGAGCCCCTTTCAAATGTAGTGCATGAGCCTGCAATCTCACTTCTGCATATATAGCCAAAAGAATTTAAAAATGTATATATATACATGTCCAAGTTTATAAAAATAATGTTATAAATCACCATTTATCCATAAATAAATCAATGGCAAACAAATCAGATTATATATTTTTGTTTCTATAAGTACATGAGCATTATTTTGCAGTAGAAAGAATACTTGTCACATGTGATAATGGTAATCAATGTAGGGGGCATTCTACTAAGTAAAGTAAGCTATCACAAAAAGGCAAACACTGTATGATTCCACTGATGTGAAGCATGACATGAAGGAACATGCACTATAGTTATCAGAGACTGTGAAAGGGAAGAAAGGGGATCTGATGTTGTTTTTCAGAGTTTCAAACTAACAAGATGAGAATGTCATAGACATCTTTTTTACAACAATATAAATTTACTTAACACCCTTTCTCTGTGTGGCTAATATTGTTCAGACAGTAAATGAGATGTTTTTAACAAAAAAAAAACAAAACACTTTTTTTAAGGTACACAATCTGTAGGTCTTTTTCTCAATTCAAAGTTGTTATTTGAAACACAAAATAGTTTACAAACTGAAAACAAATTTAGGGATCAGTATGAAGGTTTCCAATTGCAAATCATAATACAAGTTTCAGCATCTGAAGAAAGCATAAACTGGAGATTATCTATCTATCTATCTATCTATCTATCTATCTATCTATCTATCATCTATCTATCTATATTTCTATCTATTGTATATACAGAGAGAGAGAGATCCACTCAAATGAATCAGATATTGTAGACATGAAGCTTCCAATGTAATTATAATATTCTCTCTTGCTTAGAAAAGTCATACAGTCAGCATTTTATTTCATTTTAATAAATACTGACAATTTATAAATAGGCTGACAGAATTTTAAAAAATAATGTCAAATTGTGGAGATGTGAACATTTCAATGCATTGTACATGTTTTAAAAGCTATAAAAGCGTAGAGAAAAGATAAACATCTCAACAAATTGTACTGAAAAAAAGAGGATATTGCCAGAGTCCAGCTCCAGCAGGTCAGAAAAACTGAATGGGAGATGTGCAGTTGGTGGCTCTACAAACACACACGATAATTATCCGAGGGGGGGAAAGCTTAATTCTTCTTAATTCTTCTTTCCTATTCTTATCTTTCTTCTGCTTTCTTATTTTTTCTTAGCATTTTTATACCACCTAAGGCAGAAATTTCTAAGCAAAAAAAGATTATCTCACAATTACAAGTTACATATTTTCCAAAAGCAAATTAAAATCTTTACAAAGGAAGAAACCACATTATGATATCAGGTTTCTTAGAAGCCCACACATAGTTAAGCATTTTGCTTTGTATTATTTCTCCCACCATAACATCTTCACCCCCAAACAATTTTTTTATTATTGATTAACAACATTTTAAGCAAGCCAAGTATATTTCAGCCAGTTTCTTTGTAATGGCAGGCAGTTGTTTGTCTTTTTAGTGTAGTAGATTCCTATCCTATTTCCACTCTACAAAATTTTACTCAAGTTATTTAGCTAACTATCTAGTTTTCTTCTTTCTTTATACACAATAGTGTCGTTTAATTTCTGGGTGATATTTTCTTTGTTAGCTAACAAACAAAGCTTGCCTGCCTAAGACCAGAGTGTGGAACTAAGCCACTAGTTAGCCATAGAGGCCAGGCAGTGGTTGCACATGCCTTTAATGCCAGTACTCAGGAATCAGAGGCAGATGCATCTCTGTGAGTTCAAGGCCACCTTGTCCACACAAGATTTATCCAGTCTAAAAGAGAAACAGAGCCAAGCTGTGGTGGCATACACATTTGAACCCAGCACTTGAGATCTCAAGCCTTTAATCCAAGCACTAGGGAGGTGGAGATAGGAAGTGATATGGCTGGGTGGAGAGAGGAATATAAGTCATAAGAGACAGGAGCTCTCTCTCTTTTGGGCTGAGGACTCAGTGAGGTAAGAGGTGATGGCTGTAGTTTGTTCTTTCGTCTCTCTGATCTTTCAGCATTCACCCCTATATCTGACTCTGGGTGTTTGTTATTAAGACCAACTAGGATTCATGCTACAAATTTTCTTTCACAATTTTGGTCTCTTTCAAGATGTACACCAAAACCTGTGATTAATTCTGTAAGCTACATGACCATTGAAATCAGACATAACCTTGGGTGTAGGGACACAATAGCTTCCTTTGATTTTCAGCCTGTTTTTCCACAGGCAGAATTCATGGGTCTATAATCTATGAGACTTCCTTGTTTTTTATTTTCCACCCTGGGTAAGTCTCATATCTAGCAAAAGGGAAGGAGACTTCTATCCTTATTTTTATCTTTCTTGTATCTTTTTTTGGAGCAATTTTAATCATTTTTACTATTGATCCAACTAAGCTTCATTGTTCTGTAAAAATCATCTTCATTATGATCTGCAAGTAAATAGCCCAGTGAGGAGTGGGATTTTCCCGTGAAACGCACTATACTATATATAGTGGGATTCTTTCACATAGTAATCACACCATGCCAAGTAGAGTAGGATCATGATGGCAGCAATCAGGAGCAGGCACAGCAAAAACAAATGGCATTCTGGAAACAAAACCCCTTTGCTTTGCCTCTCCACAGTGCATGCATCATAGCTTTGCTACAAAGTGAGTTGTGTTTCATAAGCTCATTGCTGAATCCAACTCCTCAGACATGGCCACCACATGGGTATCTCTCTGTAGATAATTAAATCTACACTGTTATTTCTATACACAAAAATCCATTTAGAGTGTATCAAAGACCAGAAACCTTGAAATCAATAAAATATAGGGGCACACTTCAAGATGTGTACATATTGGGATCTCTTCTGTTTTCTCTTCTCAAGGTGATCCGTTCATCCTTCTTAGGGTCCTCCTTGTTTCCTATCTTCCCTGGAGCTGTGAGTTGTAGTCTGATTATCCTTTGCTTTATATTTAGTATCAACTTATGAGTGAGTACATACCATGTTTGTCTTTCTGAGACTGGGTTACCTCACTCAGGATGATATTTTCTAGTTCCATCCATTTGCCTGTAAACCTCATGATGTCATTGTTTTTCTCTGCTAAGTAGTACTCCATTGTGTATATGTACCACATTTTGTTTATCCATTCTTCGGTTGAGGGACAACTTCGGTTGAGTTGCTTCCAGGTTCTGACTATTACAAGTAATGCTGCCATGAACATATTGAGCAAGTTCATACCTTGTGGTATACTTGAACATCCCTTGGGTATATGCCCGAGTGGTATCATTGGGTCTTGAGGTACATTGCCAATTTTCTGAGAAACCACCATACTGATTTCCAAAGTGGATGTACAAGTTTGCACTCCCACGAACAGTGGAGGAGTGTTCCCTTATTCTACATCCTCTCCAACATAAGCTGTCACCAGTGTTTTTTATCTTAGCCATTCTGACAGGTGTAAGATGGTATCTCAGAGTAGTTTTGATTTGTGTTTCCCTGATGACTAAGGAGGTTGAGAAATTCCTTAAATGTCTTTAGACCATAGAGCCTTCATCCAGTAGCTGATGAAAGCAGATGCAGAGATCTATAATTATGTACCAGGCTGAGCTCCAGGAGTCTAGTCAAAGAGAAGGAAGAGGGAATATATGAGCAAAGAGGGTCAAGATCATGATGGGAAAATCACAGAGATGACTGAACCAAGCTCAAAGGAACTCATAAACTTTAGACTGATAGCGTGGGACCTGAATGGGACTGGACTAGACCCTCTGCATATGGGAGACAGTTGTGTAGCTTGGTCTATTTGAGGGGCTCCTTGAAGTGTGATCAGGATCTATCCCTGGTACATGAGCTGACTTTCTGGATCCTGTTACCTATGGTCGAACACCTTGCTCACCCCTGATAAAGCGGGGATGGGCTTGGTCTTGCCTCAATTGAATGTACCAGGCTTAGCTGTCTCTCTCTATGGGAGAACTTACTTTATTGGAGGAGAGGAGGAGAGGTGGAGAAGATGGAGGGATGGGGAAGAATGTCATACTTCAAAATGTAGAAAACCTCTACAGAATGGGGGAATTAAGAATAAAGACAAAGTCCTTAAAAAAAATCTTTTCAAACTATATATCTGACATAAGATTAATGTTTAGATTATATAAAGAACTAAAATTTAAATGTAAAAACATTCAATAAAAGGGCAAGTGATTCGAGCATACATAATTATCAAAATAACTATAAATGGTAAATTTATGCATATATACATACATCTCTCTCTCTCACTCTCTCTCTCACACACACACATACACACACACACACACACACACACACACACACACACACACACACAGAGTTTAACCTCCTTAGCCATCAGTCCAGTGAAAATTAAAGCTACAATGAAACTTAATTTTCTTCTAAAAAATGGTTATCATAAAGAAAACAATTTACCAAAAAAATCTAATTTAGATGTAAGAGAAAAAACTAACACTTATGTACTGCTGGTGGATGTGTAAACTAGTACAGTACAGCCACTATGCAAATTTGTAGAGATTTCTCAAAAAGTTTTAAAACAAACAATCATGTGATCAGCTGTATCACTCCTGGGTCTATACTCAAAGAATATATGTCAATGAATTACAGAAACAAATCCTGTATCCTATTACATATCTAACTGAGATTATATATATTTTATATTATATATATTTGTGGAGCAGAAAAGTGTGAATGAAAGGACATCAAGGAAAGACAGTAAAGAATGGAAAGATGAACCAGAACAAGGTATATATATGAAGATGCTGTAATGAGACCCAATGTTTTTGCATGCTTAATAAAAATTGCAATAAGTAAAAATCGTTTGTGTAAAGTACCTTATTGCATTTGCCTTAAATACTTAGATTAAAATTAAGTACATGCAGGAAAGCATTAATGAAAGAACATAATAAAACCATGCCATGTCAAGTTTCAAGTAAACAATATGAATTCATATGAAAAACTTAGAATTTTTGTCAAGTACGCCAAGTACTTAGCAATTTGACTTTTAAGGATAGAGACAAACTAATTTTAACAATTCCTTACTTTGCTTTTATCCATGGAAAATGACTTGGCTTTACAGGGGAAACTCATAAGTTAATCAACCGAAAGTAATACACACAACAAAAGAAAATGTAAAATGTGTTTTCAAGTGAGAGCACCACACTAGTAACTACGTGCTTAACCACTTTTCAATGCTTTGCAAGCTCAGTTAACAATATTCCAAGCCCCATCTCTAATACACTCAATTCTTCTTAAAGTCCCTCTTTAGAAACAGATTTATTGAAAAATGTGTACCATTAAAATAATTTTAATAAATGTAAAGACTAATAGATTATCTACAGTCAAGACTTTGCTTCTAAGAAAATTTTGAACTTTTAATCCCCCAGTGACCATCCCTGGTCGATTGATTGAACAGTGTGAATATTTATTGATGAATAATGATGAATAATAATCCCTCAGGTCGATACAGTTTTTATTTTATTCTTTTATATCTTTGTCTACTTTCCACAGAACAAGAATCAACTTAACTTTAAAAGCAGGAGGATGCACAGAACATATCTTTGGTTACCTTTGGTTTTATACTTTTGGAATAAGGTCTGTTCTGAGGATTCCAGTGCTTATAAAGTGTAGGAAAAAGAAACAGTGCAGTAATAAAGGATGCAGTCCCCAAATAAAGCTGGATGCTTGAGCAGAGGCTGCAGAAAAGGCATCCACTCTCCAGACCTCTTTGCTTCCCAAAATGTAATGTGAGGGCAGCAAATTCATTTCTGATTAATCAGACATGCCTTCAAGAAATATCTAAAGCCACACTTTACCACCATTATCAAATCATTTGAAACTATTTATAACTCCCAAGTTTTTAGATTATAAGTCTCTGACCAATTGAAGTTACTACTGAGAGAGAATGTTTGGCTTTAAAACATTTAGTCACAGATGGTAAATGGAATTTCCACTGTCTGCATCCCAGAAAGCACAGATTAAATCTCCCCTACTCACATCTTTCTCCATCTTTTAGAACGTTTTTTAAAATCTCTAGGAAGTTTATTTTGTACTGCAGAGTTTTAAATTTCAGCTTCTGAAGAGATTGATACTTTCTCATTTTCTTGGGAGGAAAAGTGATAGATTGCCTTTGCAAATGAAGACTCATGCTGTTATTGTCTTCAATTCTGAATAGTCATGTTAGATTAAACAGCTTTCTGTTGTAGGTCCCTTATTAATTATGAGGCTCCCTGCTGCCTTGCCAATTCTTTTTGTTCTGATGGCTCTACCATGGAGAACCACGGTATCTTTCAAAGAGGCTATCACAATGTGAGCAGCTCATTAACTCCAGCCTTCCTCTCAGGTTCCTGTAACAGCCCAAAGAAGCTTCTCTAAGTAACTTTGGAGAGATAATAAAGTTTTATTTTCCTTTCGCTGCAATCCAAGGGCAGTTTGGCAAGTTCTTTTCTTCCAGATAATTTTATTTTTTAAGAAGGAGGACTAAAAACTTAAAAAAAATAGTTTTGAATACCACTAATTGTAAGTTGCTGTAAATGACAAACAAGTTCCATTTGTTAATTTCACATTTGATTTTTTCCTAAGAAGTCAGCCATAGTAAAGTATGTATTTGCTTTAGAGAGCAATAAAATGAACCAAATTGTTATATTCTTACTTTCAAGCTAAATGGCTCTCTTTCTTTTTCTTTAGATTGGTTACTCTTTGTTCTGCTATGAATCCAATTGCTGTATTCTTACTCTCAAGTTGAATGGCTTATTTGCTTCCGCTTGGTTTTCTTTGTTCTGCTATAATGTTCTGTCTGTTATCAGCTTGATACAGTATAAATTCTTATCTTAATAGTGAAATGTTTCATTGAGGCTTGCTCAGTAATTGAGTAAAGCCAAAACTTATTATAAGCCACAGTCATTCTAGGGTCCCCCATGTTATATATATAGGCTCCATGGTTCTGTGGGTTGCAGTCTGATTGTTCTTTGCTTTATATCTAGAATCCACTTATGAGTGAGTACAAACCATGTTTGTCCTTCTGGGTTTGACGTTGTGCTGGGATCAAGAAAAATGGGCCTCGGTGGTTCATGTCCCTGGAGTTGTGTCCATGCTAGTGGATGCCCACACACTCCAGAAGATAATTTGACATCACTGCTGCCATTGTTGCTGTTATAGCAGTGGTGGCCACTGCTGCTACTGTTTCTGGGATTGTCATTTCATAATTGGTTACTACTGCTAGCACAATGGAGACCCTGGTAGCAAAAGCACCTACCACAGTTATTTAATCTTTCATTCTATTGGGCATGAAAAATTTAACTCAATAGTTATATACATTTTCAATTGGCTTTGAAAGTTATAAATTTATAAACTCAAGTTCCATTTGCTTTTTACAAGGACTCCAATTTGCAGTAAGGCTCATTAAAGAAGGGAATGGCTCAGTTGCCTTTAGCCTACTGGCTATGGGTGGGTTAAGACTTCTGTTGGTCTTTTCTGTGTCAAACACACAGACTGCAAGCCCAGCGCCACTTTGAGATCTTTAGCAGCAGTTAACTCTGCAGCTCACACACGACTGAGCCTGTATGAAAATGAATATTCAGAGACAGGTGATTCCTGGGGGGGGGGCGCTCACCAACCTAAAACAGAGCACCTGTGTGGCCTGGGCAGGTGTTTCCATGATGGGTAAGGTGACCTGCTGATGTCCAACGCAACCTAAGTCAGAAGCTCATTTTTTAGTAAAAGGGGGGACCTGTAGGGCCCTGGTCCCCATTTTGGGTAACTGTTGCCTTGCTTGCTGATTGACCTTGATATCCTCCCTATGCTAATTCCCTGCCAGCCTCCACCCTCCTAAATGCTTAAGAGAAGTACCTTGTCTGTGTATCCTGCATATTGGGCATTAACAGCTTAGATGCAAGATTGTAAAACATCGGTAGCAAACTTCTGCCATCTGGGGTTCTCCCATTGTGCTATAAGTCTGTATTTAAAACCTCCTCCCTCCTTCAATAAATGGCATTCAGCGTTAAATAAATAAATAAATAAATAAAAGTAAATTACAGAGGGCTGGCTGGAGGTCTAGTGCAAGGGCAGAGCACCTGCCTTAACTTGGAAGGCCCCAGGTTCTATACTTAGCATCAAAAAAAAAGAATGTAAATTATGGAGAGGAAAAAAAAATATAATTGAATATGTTCTACAATGTAAAAGTACGGTATCATAAAAAAAAGTTTTGTCTGTTTATTGTATCAGACTAATGTAAAACAGTTCAAACACCAATGTTCCTAAGAGTCATTTACTCAGTATGTATGAGTCATGCCATGCTATGCTAAACTAACAGAAAACTCAAGTTTTCAGTAGTCAAATATCACACAAAAAGTGGTTTTCTCCCTGCCTACAAGTCCAATATTTATTGCTCATTGGCAGAGAGCTTTACCACTATATTCTCAGAGAAACATAGATGGTGACATCTCTCTCCTAGAAAAAGTACATGACTGCTGAACAATTGGGAAGAGAAAGTGTTAGGTAGGGCAATACTTGCAGAATTCCTTCTGATCATGGCACAGACTGAGAATAACGGTTTGTGAGCCAAAAGGAAATTCTGACAGTGCCTGACTTTAAGAAAATATAATCCTGCCCCAAATGTGGAGAAACAGAGCATTTGTGAACAGTGTCATGGCATGAGAATGTTGTACATTCATTCCTTAAAATTCATTCTGCCTGATGACTAGACGGAATGAAGGTAAGAATTGTGTGCACAGTACAAAGACAGATGTGCTCCTGGACCCTACAAAATATACCTGGTAGGCACAGAATAAATCCAGTACTAGGAACCTATTCCTTGACTAGAAGTATTTACTAAAGCAGTATCTCAGGTTGCTGTGAATTAAAAATTGTAATTTTTAACTGATGTTAAATAATTTAGCAAATTATATCAATAAGATATATTAACCAGTATAGAATGGATTCATCAGTGCTTATTTTTAAAGCATTTTAGAGGGAATATTTTATATTAGTAATAAGGTAAAGTTTGGGAATCACCGGCTTAGATATATAATTTATTTTTCCCTGTAGTAGGTCTTACATGTCCTTGTCTCCAATTGCTCAGGTACAGCTGATCATATCCACTGATAACAGAAATTCATAGTGGGGAATTGTATGACTTGAACTTAAATCTTATATTCTTCACTAATTACAGCATAACTTTAAAGATATAGCTATTGGTTTTGCCAGCATAGCATGTATTGTGAGTTTAATAACCATTTATTATTCTTTGTCTCCAATCTCTTGAATAATTCCAAATATTAAATAGGTCCATGTATTCCATTGGAATATCTACTGGTTCAGAAATAAAACACATCTCAATATAAAATTAACAGTTACAAGATTGCTTTAGGAAGAGACATATGTTCAAAAGTTTTATGGAGGTACAACATTTATTCATTAAAAGCCTTTGTTTCAGAAAATGAGTAGTCTGGAAAAACTAAGACAAACCTGTAATAGAAGCTGGCTTTCACATTTCTTTCAAAAGTGGAATACTTGTGTGAGAGTGTACATGGAACATGAAAACTCTAACTGCTATGTTTGAGAGGGAATAGGACAAGAAGACATTGCTCAAGCTTTACTTGATTTTGCTTTTGGATTTGACCTTTCAATTATATAATACAATTTCTATTCTTTTTACTAAATATGCTCTGAGTAGGAGTCATAGTTCAGATTTATGTTTATCATTCCATTTGTTTTTATATTTGTCTGTAGGAGTATATGTTATGTGTGGGTTGATAGCTGTTAAGGCCAGAAGTAGGCTTCAAAATTCCTAGGAGAAAAAATTACAGCATAAGATATTTACCTTATCACAGAGAAAGAAATGGTGATCAAATCTAGAGAAGAAATATAAAGTGAAGAATAATTGTGAAGACAAACTCAGTTTTGTTCAGAATGATACTTGATAATGATTAAAGTACATCACATGTTACATTCCTGAATGAAAATGTCACATTGAAACCCATTATTTTGCATAACTAATATATGATAATAATGAAAAATGATTTCCTAAGGACAAATGACTAGTCTTCTTATCTAGTTACAAGGCAGTGACAAATACAAATATACAGAGAATTTTCATGAGGTGGTATAGAAGGTAGAATGATGCATACTAAGGGTGAAGTCATCTGAACAGCTAGAGATATACAGAGTATTCTGAAAGAGCACAAGTAGAAGAAAAGTAAAAACCAAAATTTTGCATGCATAAAATGTAAAAGAAATCAACTGTAGAATTGTGAGTATATGGCCACATTTCTAAATAAGGTAAAGATTGAGAAAATGTGTAAGTCAGCATTAGCTCTTATGAAAATCAGGTTTTATTCAATGCAGTAGTGTCATTATCAATACACTTATTCACTGTTTACACAATTCTTTAAAATTTTAACTAATTCCTTCTGTAGTCAAGAAAACTAAAAATAGAGTTGTTAAAGACACATTTGTTTTTAATTGTTCTTTGAGAATTTCATATATCTTAATCATATTCTTTGCTTTTTCCAACTCCTCCCAAATCATCCCATACCTCCATACCTATTCAAAAATGTTCTCTCTCTGAAACACAGAACAAACCAAAACAACCAGCCTGCAATGACCTCATGATATCGGACCACTATTTCATTAGTGTGAGTATCTTGCAGGTAGGTTGTTATTGTTCACAGTTAGCTATATTAATGATTACTCTTTTCCCCAGAAATGTGTATAACAACTTCCAGCACTATGAATGCTGGTCAGTAGGGTGAGGCTTCCAGTCTAGTATCAGCCAGATTTCTTAAAGTAATTAATGCAATCCTACATAATCAAGCTCTGTGCTCACTCTCTGAGTGTGCTACTGCTAGATTATTCATTTTCATTATATAAGGTTTCATTACATGGTCTAAACATGTCCTGAACTCACAACACCCCTGTTTTAACCATCTGAGCACATAAATAACAGGTAAGCAACATATACCTTGCCAGGTTTTTTTTTTTTTAGCTAATCTTGATTTGTCTATCAAGTAAATTTCCAACTTCATGTAAATTTCAATATATCTTGACATGAAATTTTTCATAAGACTGTCATTAGTATTTTTTTTAATTTCAAGTTTTTTATTCCTCAGTCCTTTTTAAATTTGATGTTAGATATGTCCTCTTTTCTTCATGATGTATATTGCCCAGTAATTCTTTTTTACTGAACACTAAACTTTTGATTTATCAAAAATAATTATAGATTTAAAAACTATGAGAATGTTTATTTTTTAAGATTAAATATGTATTTATTTATCTAAGACATGATCTCCTTATGTTGCCCAGGCTGGCCTCAACTCACAATCTTCCTGTCTCAATCAATAGAATGGTGAGATTAACAAGCATTCAGCTTGTTCAGTTTTTAAATCCTCATAAAACCACCTGTGTTTGTTCATGTCCACCAGTCATCATATATTCCATTCTTTGGGTACATTTCTCTCTCCAAACCTTCTTCAGCTTTCAACAGTCCATGGTAATCATTGATTGCATTGTTTTGCTTATCTAATATCCTGAACTCTTTGAACCTGGGCTCTATTTTCTTCATTATATGTCTGTAGCACTAACTACTTTGTCAGGTGCAGAGTATTTAGTGAATAATTGGTGAATATAACAACACAATACAAGCTTGTTCTTTCTCAGTGCAATCTCTCCAACTTTCCAACAAATACAAGGCCTATAATTCCAATTTTCTTACACATTTTCCTCTTTCTTTTCTGTTACAATTTGCCCCTGTCCCTAATTCATGAATGTTTGCTAAATTTCATGTAGTGTTGAATAACATAGAGGTTCTCTTTTGATTGAATTCTGAAGGAAAGTGGGTAAAGCCAAACTAGGGCTTTTTTTCTTGCTTACTTTCAGAAGGTGAATGCTTTGGATGGATTACTACTCAATTGTAAAGTACATTATTACAAACAAAATAGTTTACAGGTGAGAACTATAGCACAGAAGTGAAAATCCCATCTTCCTGGTAACATGTAAGGGTGGAAGAGTTAAAACAAGATCTTTTCAAACAAGCATGGGTCTTTTGGATTCTCTCTTCCATATGTATCCACCCCTTTGGGAGTTCCTCTGTCCCATGAAAATAATTTTGAAATTTTGGAAAAATATCTTTATTCCTTCTTGAATCCTCTTTACAGAACAATGCCTAGACTCCAACTGTGGACAGGATGACATCTCTGCTCAATTACCAAGCTCTTGGGAGATTCTAGACTCTGAACAAATGACAAATAGGATCCTCTTTTCTCATCTTCTTTCTCCCAGACTAAAATTCTTTAGTTACTGGTAAATAATTTACTATCCTCAAAATAAAACCATTTTCCTCTGAGGCATACTTGTCGAATTTCATTTTTTTTTTAAGAATTATATTTGCCCATTAAGAAATAAGAATATACTCTTACAGAAAAAAGAATATTAATTAATATTCATTTTACTTGGGCCTCACTAACATTCAATATCTATTTTTGTTAGCTAATTTTTCAGCAGAACTTTTCCAAATAAATTGTTACAATTTCAAGTCTCACTGACTTACAGAACAGTGTTATCATCATACCACTGCCCATTGAGAATAAATGAACAATTGAAAGTTATTTATGTTTTTGGTTGTGAGTCTACACTTTAATGGCTGAACCACCTAGTCTGTGTTACCAGCAGAGACCATGTTGAAGTCTATGGTCCATATTACAGCTAAAGGCCATATTGAGGTCTATGATCCATGTTACTGTTACCTCAGGAGGTCATGTGGATGTCTATGATCTGTAATGTGAGGTGAAGTTAGATGTCCATTATCTGTCCTGCCACCAGGAACCATGTTGATGTCCATGATCTGTGTTATGATTGGAGACCATGTCGATGTCTGGGGTTCATGCTGCTGTTGAAAGCCATGTTAGTGTTTATGGCCCATGCTGTCACCAGAGAACATGATGAGGTCCATGTTCTGTATTGCCACCAACAACCATGTTGAGGTTCATCTTCCTGTGGAGCAGCCACAGGCCTTATGGATGTTAGTGGTTCATGCTGCAACCAGAGATCATGTTGATGTTCGTCATTCATGCTGTGGTCATGATGGTGTCCATGGTGTGTGCTGCCACTGGAGGCCATGTTGTAGTCCATCATTTTTAAGATAACTGGAGACTGTGTGGGTGTCCGTTATGATTCACGCAACTTCAGGAAACCATGTGGAAGTCCATAATCCATGCTCTCACTGGTTGTTATGGAAAAGGAAGCTTACATTGCAGAGGATTCAATGACTCCAGATTCATAATTGAGAATTATGAGAATGAGAAACATTCAAGTTTTCTGAAACTGCCCCTCCAAAAAAAAAAAAGACAAAAACAAAGAGAAACTGTCTAGACAGGAAGCCATTGAAGAGACTACTTAAAAATAGTCGTAATGATGTTGAAGCATAGCTCTTCACTGCTGATGGCCTCTGGCAGGGGAAGGGGAGGACTCAGTTATATTTAAGGAATAATCACTGGGGTTTGACAATGTTCCAATAAGTATATGAACAATAATTACACTTTGTGTTTAATTTTTGTGGGGTAGAGGGATACCGAGGAAGGATGGTGAACTTGGGAGGAATGGGAAACTAGTGTGATTGGGGTGCATTGTATGAAATTCCCAGATAATCAATAAAAATATTATATTGGAAAAAAGAGGAAGTTATTTATGGATTTATATTTTATTACATTAAATAATTGTTGTATACTATCTATATTAAACGTTATTTACTGTATTCTAATTAGAGTTACACATCTATAATTCATTTGAACATAATTGCTTTGCCTTTAATAAAACAGGACTTGGTTCCTTAATGACACTAATTTAATGAGAGGGACACTTGTTACATGTGCTAGCATACTTGCATGATGGGATGAAATGTTTAAAGAGAGAGGAAGCTGTAATTGCATGCATGCTAATTCATCGTATAACATTTTCCTAGTCCAGAGAAAACAAAAGTTTTTTGGTTAGTGTGTTATTCCAGCATAACAAGTAATTTAAAAAAATCATTGGGAGCTCAAAATCATCATTTTATGATTCAATAACTTTTCTGTGGTTCTGTATGCCATCAGTGTACTAGCTCTTAACCAGAAGTCAGAAGCTCAGGGTTTTGTCAACTCTTTGTTTTCCTTTGATTATGGCCATCTTTACATCCTGCTTATTTTAATATCTAAATGTCTCTGAAATTAAACATTTATTTCGCTGTTATGGACAGCACTTAACTCCATGTCCTTACTAATCATCTGTGTGTCATTATGACTTGTCATGTACTGGCCTCCAATCTTAACATCTAAATCATTCTTCATGGTTTCCTTCATTCTATACACACACACACACACACACACACACACACACACACAAACACAAACATATACATACACACACAGTATGCTTGTATAAACCCTTTAATTTCTTACTCTTACTTTTTGAATAAAATCTAATTTCTTTTATTATTCACACCTTCCAAATTCTCAAGACTTACACTTTACTCCCCAACTCTGGCTTCCCTCAAAACACTCTTATAATGGAGGCCACATTCAACCCTCCCAAATCTTAAATGCTAGTATGCTTGCTTGACTTGGCCTCAACTTCAGTACATGACTAATTACATGTTGTTATTCACAATATTTTTGTTTCATGATTCTTAGAATGCTGTATCAGAATTTTTTAGACCATATCAGCATATACCTGAGTAAATCCATTAGTGTGATATTCATTAGGCTCTGGAGTACCAATGCTACATCTTATGACCTCTGGGTATTAGCAGAGAGGTGTTAAAAAACAAACAAACAAAGACAATATAAACATTGATTCATGAGTTAAAGCATAAAGCACTTAAGGTGATTATTATTTTACTTTTGTTTAACTTACTAATACTAAGAAGATGCAATAAAATTTAGGAACTTTCAATATTCTTTCTTTCTAGAATATTTCTTCAAAGTATTTCATTTTCTTAAAGAAAATTGAACAAAAGAAAATAAGATTGACAAAACTAATTTTCTACACTGCTCTCTTATGAGTGAGCAAAAAATTATCACATTTCCATATGCTTTGAAAATTCAAGTTTGTTTAAGAATTCTATGACTACCTCTTGGTCCTAAGACTGCTACCTTAGTTGTTTAACAATCTCTGAAATTTTTACTTATCTCTAAGATTTTAGAAAATTAATAATTCAAACTCATATGTCATTTGTAAATGGAATAAAGTTTGTTGAAAATCTACCATGGAGGTAGAAGGGGGTTATTTCAGAAGACAAAAGGTACCAGTGGAAGGGTGGAAATACAGATATGACTAGGAAATAGAAGTAGGTAGTGGTGAATATGAACAATGTACATAACACACAAACACATACACATGCATGAATGTCATAATAAAACACATTTTAGTTTATTATTGAGAATTTCATACATCCTTATAATATGCTTTGATCAAATTTAATCCCCAATATTGTGCCTCCAATTCCTGTCACATCACTGCCTCCTTTTTTCCTTCCCAACTTCATGTGATCTATTTTTTAATGTTACTAATGCACTACCTAATATGCTAACAAATGGCAGAGGTACTCTTTTGTTAAAACTAATATGTCCACTTAGTGTTTACAATCTGTTCGTGGATATATAGCCATCCAGTAGAGCATGGGCAGCCTATTACTGGTCACCCCCCTGAAGACACTTGGTACTTTCCTCATCCCAGAAGACATAGGTTTATAAGAGCTCTTTATCTAAGGGTTGGATTTCCTGGGACTCCTGTGATTTTTGGCTGCCTAGTCCTCATGCTGGTATATTTAAGCAATTATGCTGTTATGAGTTCACATGAGCAATGCCCTTTTCTGGAAAATGCTTTTTTATAGCTGTATTCTACTATATCTAGCTCTTAAAATTTTTCTGCCCCTCTTTTCCTGTAATGATCCCCTAAAACTTGAGGTAGGATGTGATATAGATGTCCCATTTAAGGCTAAGCACTCCACAGTTAAAAGCTTTTTGTACATTTCAGATTTTCAAGGCAAATACTATAATATATGCTCAACTGTAAATAATTTCAATCATCTTCCACTATAAATATTTATTTTCCAATATATTTCACTCCAAATTGTGATATCATCTAGTCTATATGCTATTTCTTTAACTCACTTATTCTCCATCCTCTCTGTGAATTATTAAGGAATTGAAAACTATTATCTTTGGAATTTTTAGGAAAATTAATCTCTCCTTTCTGTTGTTAAATTCTTTTTTAAAAAGCACACATTTCAGCCGGGCGGTGGTGGCGCACGCCTTTAATCCCAGCACTCGGGAGGCAGAGCCAGGTGGATCTCTGTGAGTTCGAGGCCAGCCTGGGCTACCAAGTGAGTTCCAGGAAAGGCGCAAAGCTACACAGAGAAACCCTGTCTCGAAAAACCAAAAAAAAAAAAAAAAAGCACACATTTCATTTTATGCATATTAAATACTGAGAAATTTGACAGATCAGAAGATTCCAATTCCTTGAACTCTACTCTTGAATTTAATTAGTAGTGTAAGGAATAGAACCCACTCAAAGCAAATTGGACAGGGAAGGATACAATCCAGACAATTCTGTTCTTATAAAGATATTGGGAGAGACAGGAAAATAGCTGATACATTGGGCCTCTAAAATAACTGAGAAATCTACAGAGATAACATGTACAGACTTACTGCCTCTGAGAACATCACTAGAATTGCTGAGCACCCTTTCCTGCTCTGATCATGGATCATGAAACTTCCATTAAGAGACGTGTTTACCTGCAGTGGACTTGTGTCCTTTGTTTAGACATAGATGAAATTATCTGTTAACAGATAACAGAGATAAAATCCCACCCCTCTTCTGACTCTACTACCTCTCAAGTTATCAAGTAAAGAGGAAGACAGAATAAGAAAGAAAACACTATGGATAAAGAAATAAAGTTATATAATAAATGTACCTTTTTTGTAAATGTCCTTAAGATAATCAACCTGTTACCTTCTACTCCTTTCCTATCCCCTTCCCCTAGCCTATCACCCCAGTTGACCAACTTTATTTTATGGGAAAATGACCTCTACATTCTTATGATGTATGATACTGCCAAGTCTTTGGTCCTGTCAAATCTACAATGTCATCGGCCTCTACTAATTCTGTCTTTACTTATGAAGAATTAAAACATGTGCTAGAGAACCATGCAAGAAACATGAGTGACAATTCTTTCTGCCTTACATCAGTAATCTCATTTCTTTTTAATGATGAAAAATAATTAGTCCAGATGAATGTGACCAGCTTGGTTTTGTTTTTATTTATATTTTCTTTTCCTTTTTCATCATTTTACATTTTAATTCTTTTCATTTAGTCTATGTTTCAGATGCATAGGAAGGGTCCATTATCCCAACGGAAGAATTGGTATTTTCTTCATGGAATTACTGTGACTCTGAGAATCTTAAAAGAAAATAATAGTTATAGAGACAAGTAACAAAACAATCATCATAAACTCATGAGGGATAATGGCATGAGGGAACTCAGATATATGCAACTAAGAACTAAGAAAGACCTTTCTAACAATACTACCCTTAGTAATGTATACTCATTTTATTTCTTCTTATACTATGCATTAAAATTATCCATATTGCTCCTGGAGTTTAGGTGGCTTGATGGTCTCACACTCTGGAATACTTCTATGCTCATGTAAACAGAGATGAACATTTCTGTGTGAATATTGTCAGTCTCCAGTAAGACTTATCTACACAGAGACCTTGGTATTACTAAAGCACCCCAGGAACCCTCTATCACTAAAAAGGTTATGATGCTACTCAACTATGATGAGACAATTCCATCAGTATTTGTGACTTAAGTGTCCTTTACTATATACTAAATAAATACTTAGGAAATATAAGGATATTTGCATTTTTATGTCTCTAAAATTGTGAATTCTGTGATATATACTAAATGTTGACTAGTTTAATATTGTAACTTTATTGTTTTCCATACTTATGGATACATTTTGCTTTATGCAATAAAGTAACTACTATAAGATGTTTTAGATAAGTTTTAAAACCCAGATTTATTCATTTTAATTTTAATGTATGGATTAACTTCTCTGTAATATCACACACATGCTGTATATTAAACTCAACATTATCTTTATTTGTACTACTTCGTAAGTTCAACTGGCCACCCATGGGTCCAATGTCCATGACTGTGGTGAATGTGGCCAAAAGTAAAATCTTGAACTTACTTATTCTTAGAATTTACTTGCAACAGTTTTGGAAGTCATTTGTAAAGTTTTCAAGTATAATCTATGAAAATGACAACATCATGTCTGCATGTAAAGAATAGGAAACTCAGATATATAGAATTCCCTCAAAACTGTTCCTGCAGACATTGTCCAGATCTCTGCCTTTCATATTGTACTTCAACAATACTTTGATATTTTAAGCCTTAGCTTTTTCAACATGACAAGATCTAGTTTTAATTAAAATTTGAAAGATATGAAGGATAGAATGAAAAGGACAAAAAAGGACACAGAATTTTGCGTATGAGATAGCTTTGTACAATCATCAAAAGACCTAAGGCAAAGACAGCCCAGCTCGCAAGGAAGACATGGAAGGGAAAAGAAGTAAGTTTGTTACATTTATCAGTAGAATCCACAGGTGCTAGGATATTATCCAACTCATTTCATCTCTAAGGGCTTAAGCCATTCATTCCTGTCTGGTGCATTTCAATTTAAGTTTCAAATAAGAAACTGTGATGATGTAAATCAATTTAAATTGTATCTGATACTACTACATAAGTTTCTTTGTCAGAAGTATAATGGGGGAATATCTTTCTGTATGCTATGAAAATATATTGCTCTGATTGGTTGATAAATAAGGCTGTTTGCCCAAAGGTGAGGCAGAATAGGGTTAAGCAGGACATTCTAACTAGAGAGGAGAAGGGAGAACAGAGGAGACACTGCCAGCTTTGCCATGAGAAGCAAGATGTAAAGATACCAGTAAGCCTTGAACCACATGGCAAAGTATGGATTTATAGAAATGGGTTAATTTAAGATCTAAGATCAAGCTAGCGAGAAGCCTGAGCTAGTAAACCATATATTTTGTAATTAATATAAGCCTCGGTGTGTTCATTTTGCATCTGAGTGGCTGAGGGACCACAAGGTTGCAGGAGCCGGGTGGACACAGGAAAACTTTCAGCTACAGAAATATAAGATTGTATTAGTACAATGTTGTAGCTCCTTGGTTTTCTATATATCTTTTATCTCAGTTAAGACATTGTCTTTCTTCTGAGTCTCAAAATTTTGTCAGTACAACTCAAAGTACTGTGATGAATTCAACAATAAGGATCGATGACAATGTCCCCTTGAACCAACATTACTTTAAATAGTACTTCTATACAGGTGATCACACAAGATGATGTTAAAGGAAGAAGAAAATCTAAAGCCTGTCCTCCATGGACATGAAGTATTACACATCCCCAAGTGAACTCTCCTAATAAACACATTAGTATGAAGCACTGAATCAGGTTTTAGTGTAGAAAATAAAGGCTATTTTTTTTCTATTTTAAAACAATTTTTTGCACAGCATTTATAACTTTTAATTACAGGAAAGATCTCAGAGTAAGTTCTGAGACTCACACTATGTATGATGTTTCAGCCTCCTGTGTGACTGGTAAAATAGGTATGCACCCCTCCACTTGCCTAGCAGCCTACTACCACTCTTAGGCAGCAGATAAACACACACACACACGCACGCACGCACGCACGCACGCGTGTTTGTATGTATATATTATATATATATATATATATATATATATATATATATATATCAGATTCAGTGAAGTTTTTAAAGTTTCAACTGTAGTACAGATTCTGAGATAGAGGGTGTTGAAACTATCTTTGATAATTTCTTCCAATAAATAGAAGAGCAAAATTAATTTAGAACAATGATATAAAACCCAACTGATTAAAACGAAAAATAAGGATGTTAATGTTGATGACAGAGATAGAAAGGATGAAGAATTAGGAAAGGTGCATATGTTAGAATGAGTGTGTATAGTGCACTCTGGACACTAGAAAGTGTCCCATGACAGGGAAGAAACATGAGTTAAAAGAGCAGAATATTAGAAAATGTGTGATACTAAAGTGGAGGGGGACTTCTAGGGGTGAAAATGTTTCAGATATGATAGGCAGGCAGGGGAGAGGGGGCACTGGAGGTGAGGGTCAGTCCGGACAAATAAAATATGAAAAGATAACATCAACTGGCCAGTCAAGAGAATCCCACTGGTAAAGGAGTGGCAAGCCCACTATCAGGGTAGCTAACTGCCTTCTTATCATATTTGATACCTGCTCCACAGGAGGAAATTCACATTAGGTACTGTAAATCTAGTCAAATCCCAATCCTGGGAGGTCAAGGGCTTTAGTAAGGAAGATATTGCTATCCATTTATTAAATAGACATGATTTGCCTTTCAAACTCCCTTCTAAATAACTGGAATAGTTATACCCATAGAATAATGCTGCTCTCGTCTTTGGTTAGAGAAGTTTCTTTTTGCAGTGGCCAGCAGTGACTGAAGAGACTCAGTCCTGATCAGAGTATAGAGACAAATAATTGTTTAATATCCAGAAGTAAATGGGACATGTATATCACCCCTCCAAAGCTAGGAGAACACCATGGAACAAAGGACAGAAAGAATGGAAATGCTGAAATAAAGGAATTAGCAACATGGAATGCTGACTTCAGGGCATGGCATAGGTTTTGTATTTTTGAACTTTCAGCAGCTTTGGTTATCTGTACAAGATATTTGCAAGATTAGGCCAGTCATCACACTTTCATGGAAGGGAGGAGGCTCATGCTTTATGCCCTCCAGAATGTATAAGAAAATAACAATTAGCATCGTTTATAGTAGTATAGCCATCGATAAGTTACATGTTATCCTGTAAAGAAACTCCCACCCATGCTCCTGTAAACAACCTTAATAAAACAAATTTAGTCACAGTGAGATAATAATAATAAAAAGTAGGTCTATATAAAAAGTGAAATGTGATTAACTTGGGTGGCATTGGGACAAGAGGTCATGAAACTCTTTATTGTATACCTCTTATATGATATTTAAAATGCTGCTTTGACCATAAAATTCCTTATCTGGAAGTCTTCAATAACGTTTATCATTCTAGGTGTTTTAGATGGAACCTGAATTCATGAACAGAAAATAGAATGTCAAATTCTAAAATTGACCTCAGCTGAATTGTGAAATTTCTCAAACAATACTTATCTTCAATTAAAGAATGAAGGATACACATTTTCTACTGTTCAACAAGTTTGTTAACTGGAAGAGAGTGAAAGTGCCTTGGCATATTCCACAAACAAACACACGGACAACATGATTCAGCTTGTAAATTAAATGGGATCGCAAAGACTCACCGGAAAACCACACTGATGCTGAGGTTTGATGGACACAGGATGCCATGGTGATTAGGGAGTGAGAAGAGTGAGAAGGCAAGTTTTCACTGAGGAAAAGGATAAACAGACCATGGTACAAGATTTCTGTCAAAAGATCCGGCATATTTGGGAAGCATTGAGTCTGTGCAACTTGTCCAGTGAGCTTGATACTCAAGATTGTAAATTAATAGAACTGCATTGACAAATATTTCTGAAGGACTGAAAACAACAACTGAACAGGGTTCTGAACCAGTTAATCATTTGCAATGAATTTAATGTAAAGTTATAGTCACCGGATGGGAAATAATTCCTGATTTTATTAATAAGTAAAAGAGATGTTCATAGTCTAAGTCTGCCCTTTTGCTACAACAAAGATACACAACATGAGAGTACCAGGCTTGCTCCGAAGAGCCATGGAGTCCTCCTCTTGCTCTTAGTATCAGGCTTCCATCCTGCTAGACTCAAAATAGAAAGAACATAGCCTCTAAGCACACTGTACTTTAGACTTAAGAGATATATAAAAAAAAAGAGAGAGAGAGGGAATTAGAGAAAATCCTGAGGGGCTACTTTTATTCTAGGACAGTTGACTGCTGTGTGCATTTAATTCACAGAATCTTTTAATTTGAATGGATTATGGAGGTCTGTGAGGCCAACCTCTTTAAGTGCATGATGCTTCAATAAAATCGCCTGTACATGGTAATTTGATCTTGGTTGGCTAACTCTGGTAATAAAAACACACTAATTAGTGAGTAAGCCAGAGCTGGGTGATTATTCTGAATCTGTACTTTACATACAGTCATTATACTATAGTGTTCCTATTCTGATTTTGCATAGGCACAAAAACAGAAATTCACATACACAAGCACATCTGTCCCTTGATTTTTTCATACAAACCTTCAAAATGTCACAGTGATGATATTTATTCTCATCTTCAACTCTTGCCTGGTTCTTTTTAATATACCTCTCAAAAATAATGGTGGTCACTTGTAGCAGACTATGGCAGTGATTACAGGCATAGAATATATCAGGAAGATGTTTTTGTGCTGTGTTGACTATGGAAAATTCTTAGATCTTGAACACGCAGGGAAGAAAGCACCTGTCTCGTATCATCACACAATTGAGTATTTGCACCAGGATTTAATTAAAGACAATTTATCTATGGGATCTCGGATAACAGCTCATTTATAATGAAAGAAAAATCATTTTAACACTTTGTATTTTCCAAGAAATTAATTTAAATTTCACAACAACAACAGGAAAATGTTGAGTGTTGAGAATTTAAAACAAATAAATGATTACAGAAGTATAGTTTACTTACATAGATGCAATGGATACTGAAACAATTCATCAATAAATTGGAATTTTTCTCAGAACAAAATGCAATTTCATGAAAAAAATAATCTACAAAACAACCATAAAGAAATGAGTAAATACCTATGTTTTCTGTATTTTTTATGCTAGAATTAAGGCACAAGTCACCATGCCCCTCATCTTTCTCCATATTTTGTAAATGCAGTGTCTTCTCAATCAGTAGAACCTCAAAACACAAGAAATGCATGAATATGACAATGTTTCCTTAAGGGAGAACATCAAAGCTGCAATAAATTTGATATGGGTGTGCTGGATGGTTTTATCATTTGACTCAGGCTAAGGTCATCTGAAGAAGGAAACCTCAATTGATAAAATTACTCCTTAAGATCTGGTTGAAGGTTATTTTCATAATTTGTGATTGATGTGGGAGAGCCCAACCGATTGTAGGTAACGTCATCCCTGGGCTGATGATCCAACTTTCTACAAGAAAGCAGGCTGAGCAAACCATGATGGACAAGTAAGCAGCACTCCTTCATGGCTTCTGCATCAGGTCCTGCCTCCAGGTTTCCGCTGTGTTAGAGTTCCTGTCCTGACTTCCTTCAGTGATGAGCAACAATGTGGAAAAGAAAGCCCAATCAACTCTTTTCTCCCCAACTTGCTTTTGCCATGGTGTTTATCACAGCTAGAACAATAGGTTTCAAAGATATATTCATATATGACTTATTTTTAAAATATAATTTTTAATTTTTTTAAATTAAAATATAATTACACTTCTCCCTTGACGTTTTGTCTATCCATCCCTGCCCATGTATGCCCCACCCCTGCTTTGTTCTTTTTCAAATTAATGACTTCTATTGTTCAATTGTTACATATATATAAAAAGAAATATATATATATATATATACACACACACACACACACACACACACATATTTAGGAATATATGGACTTTATATGAACTGACCACGTTGATTTGTATATTTAAGTCTCTCTCTCTCTCCATCCTTCTGTCTGTCTTTCTGTCCCTCTCTGTCTCTCTTTCTCTCTCTGGGGGAGTGTGTGTGTGTGTGTGTGTGTGTGTGTGTGTGTGTGTGTGTGTGTGATTTCAGAGCTGATAATTCGAAATTGGTTAAAAATTTGTGGGTTTTTCAGGCTCTCAGCATTCCCTCATTGCCTATACTCCTTCACCTAAGGTTGAGACCCCATAAAAATTTCCCCTTTTGTGTTTACATATCTGTTGGTGTCGTTCTTGCCCATGTCTTGTTTATCAGACCTATTGATGAGAATTCATGAGTGTGGCTTCTCTGATATTTTTGGATTCACGAATTCACAGACAACTTCCTGTTTCTCTGGACCTTCCAATCTTTCAGCTGCCTCGTTCACTACAATCCCAGAGACTGAGTACAGGATTGCTGCTTCAGATATGTCAGCTGGAGAACCACATGATTACTTGTCCCTTGCATTTGGTTGTGGTTTTCTGTGATAATCTACATAAGTTGAAAGGAAATGTTTCTATGATAATGGATAAGACCTGTACTTATCTATAGATATAAGGACAAATACTTGGGATATTTAAGAACCATGCTGTTTTAGTAGAGTACTGGGTGGATGTAGATTTCTTCCAAGGGTCCATGACTTTATCAGCATTGTGCACTTGGCTAGGTTTATAGTACCAGGAATAATTACCTTCTTGTTGAACAGGCCTTAAATCCAATTAGAGAGCTGTAGGCTACCACCAAAACATACACACCACTACTAAACCTTTAAGGATACTGCGCCATGCTGGTCATTGCTTTTAGTACATAGACATTATACCTCTGTAGGACTAGAGGTTTGCTCCCCTCTAATGAAAGATTGCATGATGATGCCTTATGGTACAATGAAAGCTCGTCCTCAGAGAGGAACTTTCAGGTCAGAACCAGTTGGTTTCCTACAGGTTTTTAGTTCAAATTGCATTGTGTTGTCATCAATATGGACTTACCTTCAAACTCCGGGAAGCAATAGACTATAATGTTTGGTAGTCTGTTGGACAAACTTAACCAACACTCTGAAGTTCCTAGTTCCAAATCCACAGAAGTGAGTATGTACACTGGAGTAACTCAGAAAGCAAGAAAACAAAAAGGGACTTTTAGAGACACAGAAATAGAATAGAAATGCAATATACAGAATTTTAAAGGGAAAGACAGAGGGAAGACTTTAATTAGGGAGCGAATGGAGATAAACATAGAAGGAAGGCAAGTAAGATTAAGGTTTTTTTTTCTGTATTTTATTTATTTATTTTTATTTTAAAAATTATTCATTTTACATATCAACCACAGATTCCTGTCTCATGCCTCCTCCTGCTCTACCCCTAGACCTTCCTCCAAAAGGGTAAGGCCTCCCACAGGGAGTCAGCAGAGTCTGGTACATTCAGTTGAGGCAGGCCCAAGTCCCTCCCCCCTGCATCAAAGCTGAGCAGGGTATTCCACCTTGCTCTAAAGGGAATGGGCTCTAAAAAGCCAGCTCATGCACCAGGGATAGATCTTGTACCACTGCCGCGGTTCCTCAAACAGACCAAGCTACACAACTGTCTCCCATATGCAGAGGGTTTCGTCCCATCCCATTCAGGTTCCACAGCTGTAGGTCTAAAGTTCGTGAGTTCTTATGAGCTTGGTTCGGTTGTCTCTGTAGATATCCCCATCATGATCTTGACCCCCTTGTGCATATAATCTTTCTTCCCTCTCTTCGACTGGACTCCCAAAGCTTGGCCTGTTGCTTGGTTGTGGATCTTTGCATCTGTTTCCATCAGTTATTGCATGAAACCTCTATGATGAAAGTTAGCGTATTCACGAATGTGATTACCAGGGAAGGCCAGTTCAGGCACCTCTCCACTATTGCTAGTAGTCTAATCTGGGTCATCCTTGTGGATTCATGGGAATTTCCCTAGCACTAGGTTTCTCCTTAACCCTATAATGTCTCCTTTTATCAAGAGATCATTTTCATTGCTCTCCCACTCCATCCCTCTTCCAACTCGACAAGAAATTATATTAATCTATATACCTAAAATTTCATATAGTGCATATATGTCTATATATAAATATACATAAATAATTTAAATGAAACAATGCTCTACACAAGAGATGGTCTTTCACAAGGAGACCACCAAAACTGATTGTCCAGTATAAAACTTTCAGCACTAAAAATATGCATGCAAGTAACACTAAATGAACTGAACAGGTTATATTTAGGAATATGTATCTATACACATATGCATGTTGCAACAGTTAGTGAAAAAAGAGACCAATTGGATGGAGAGTTGGAAGAGCTATATGGGGAGGGTTGGACTGAGGAAAGGGAAGGGAGAAATGTTATTATATAATAATATTAACACAAAAATAATTTAAAAGAGCCATAAATTAACAAGTTCCCTAACACCAGACATGAGAAATCCCATTTTGACTTTTGACTTATTTTTTAGGTTTCAAATATTTATTTGTTTTACTCTGTGAGTATTAATGTTTTGCCTACATTTATATTTGTGTACCATATGCTTGCCTGGAGTCCATTTGGTCAGAAGAGAACACCAAGTCCCAAGAATGGGAGTTGTGAGCCACCATTTGAGTGGCAGGAACTGAACCCAGGTTCTCAGCAGTGGCCATGAGTACTCTTAGTACTCTGAACCACTCAGCCATCACTCCAGCTTACTTTTTGCTTGTTTGTTTGTTTTGTTTTGTTTTTGGTTTTTCGAGACAGGATTTCTCTGTATAGCTGGCCTCGAACTCACAGAGATCCGCCTGGCTCTGTCTCCCGAGTGCTGGGATTAAAAGCGTGCGCCACCACCGCCCGGCTCCAGCTCACTTTTTAATTCTTTTTTTTTTCTTCAAAAAAGATTGTTTTCTTTTTATAGTATACCCTTATTATGGTATCTCCTGCTACTTCTCCAAGTTCCTCTCAACATTATCTCCCATCTGGATTCATTTCATTTCTGCCTCTTATTAGAAAAGAACTGCCTATTAACATAATAAAATATAATGAAATATAATATAATAGATAAAATAAATCTATCCTGTCAGACTTAGACAAGACAAATAGAAGGAAAATGTCGCTGGAGGGCTTCTCTCCAGGTTCCCCAAGCCCCGCAGTCCCACAATCCACTTATAAAATAATCACTCAGACGCTTATATCACTTATAAACTGTATGGCCATGGCAGGCTTCTTGCTAACTGTTCTTTTATCTTAAATTAACCCATTTTTATAAATCTATGCCTTGCCACGTGGCTGGTGGCTTACCAGAGTCTCTACATGCTGCTTGTCCTGGCGGTGGCTGCAGTGTCTCTCTGCCTCAGCCTTCTGCTTCCCAGGATTCTCCTCTCTCCTTGTCCCACCTACTTCCTGCCTGGCCACTGGCCAATCAGTGTTTTATTTATTGACCAATCAGAACAATTTGACATACAGACGGTCCCACAGCACTTCCCCTTTCTTTTTTTTTAAAAGGAAGGTTTTAACTTTTACACATCTCCAAAGTCAGCTTGGTATATTTGGGAATTTGGGCGTAGCTTCTCTTACTACTTCCTGCTGGAGGGGGGCGCTGTATCTTATGGGGACACAAAGAAAATTTTAGGATCATGGAGTAGTCCGTGAGACTGTATCATCTGAGCCAGTTGCCTTGAAACGATTCTGGATGTTGGATCATCTGGGCCATGGTGTCATCGGAGACCTTTCAGGTGGTCTTGGCTGGTCAAACCTGATGTATCTTAATCTGGAACAAATCCATAGCCTCTGGCTTTCTGTGGAAACAAAAGCAGAGTCTCCTTTCCAAAGCAACATATCCTTACATCCAAATTTTGAAGTCAAGGTACCTTTAAAACACACATTTTGGCATAACTCAACAGCTTTTGTAATCAAATGTTTCTCTTCAGTTATGAATATCAAAGAGAACATAATCCAGATTCTCTGTGTGGTAGCCATCTTTATGTGGCTTATTTTTTATATTACCTTGAGCCTATTGTTTTAAACTGCAGCCTTTTAATCCTGAAACGGGGCTGTGGCTGCTGGCTCCGCCCACTTCAGCTTCCCAACATGGCGGTGGTACGTTTTCCGCCAGCTCTGGAAGCCATCGTGGGTCTATGCTTTTATCCAAGCAGCGTGTAGCCCAGAAACTTCTTTTTGTTTTGTACTAGCAAAGGCTAAATCCACCACACAGCTTAATGTGCCACTTGCAGAGGCCTCATTCCCGCCATACTGTAGACCGAGCTCTGACGCTAGGAACCCGCCAGTAGCTCAAACCGGCAGGCTGCCGCTCATTTGAGAGAGACAATTAGGAAGCTGTTTTTAGCTCCGTTTTAGAATCTTTTCTCAGGTTTTAGGTAGAAACTTTTGCCCCACGTTGGGCGCCATTTGTCGCTGGAGGGCTTCTCTCCAGGTTCCCCAAGCCCCGCAGTCCCACAATCCACTTATAAAATAATCACTCAGACGCTTATATCACTTATAAACTGTATGGCCATGGCAGGCTTCTTGCTAACTGTTCTTTTATCTTAAATTAACCCATTTTTATAAATCTATGCCTTGCCACGTGGCTGGTGGCTTACCAGAGTCTCTACATGCTGCTTGTCCTGGCGGTGGCTGCAGTGTCTCTCTGCCTCAGCCTTCTGCTTCCCAGGATTCTCCTCTCTCCTTGTCCCACCTACTTCCTGCCTGGCCACTGGCCAATCAGTGTTTTATTTATTGACCAATCAGAACAATTTGACATACAGACGGTCATTGAAAAAAAAAAAAAAAAAAAAATCTATCTATGAACAGAATATCGATTTTTTTTTTTTTTTGGTTTTTCGAGACAGGGTTTCTCTGGGTAGCTTTGCGCCTTTCCTGGAACTCACTTGGTAGCCCAGGCTGGCCTCGAACTCACAGAGATCTGCCTGCCTCTGCCTCCCAAGTGCTGGGGTTAAAGGCGTGTGCCACCACCGCCACACTCTTGCTATGGCTCTAATAGCTCTGACCCCCAGACAACTTTATTTATTAACATACAATCAAAATAATATTTCAATACAATTAGATTACCACCACAGGAAAAGGACAAGAGAAGGCACAGGAATGGCAGACCCACTTATCCCCACACTAGGGGATGCCATAAAAACACTGAACTGGAAGCCATGCATAGAGATCCTTGTTCAGACCTGTGCGATCACTGTGCATCTTGCTTTAGTCTCTGTGAGTTAATATGATCCTTGATCTTATTGATCAATTGTTTTCTTGGCGTCCTCCATCTCCTGAGTTCTTAAGGATTTTCCTCCTCCATTTCCTTGTGGTCCATTGAGCTCAGAGCACAGGGACTTGAGGGAGACATTCCATTTAAAGATTAGTATTTCAAGGTCTTTTAACTCTGCACAATATATTGCTGTGAGTTTTTGTATCTGTTCCTATCTACTGCATGAAAGAAGCTTCTCTGATAGTGGCTGAGCAAGACACTGATCTGTAAGTATAGAAGAAAACAATTAGAAGTCATTTTACCACTACTTTTTTGTTTGTTTCTTTGTTTATCAGAGCAGTATTATTTGGTTTATATCCCCAGGTACTTGAGATATCTAATCTCTGTTTCTTGATCACCCAAGCAAAGTTGGGTGTGGGTTACATCTCATGGAGTGGGTCTTAAGTCAAATAGGTTATTGGTTGGCTATTTCCACAAGCTGTGTCCCCCCCCCCCCATTGCCCTAGCAAATTTTTCAGGTGGTACACTGTTGTAGATTAGACGTTTTGTAGTTGACTTGGTGTTTACATTTTTCTTTTAGAGGTCTCATAATACCTTCCTGTACCAAAGACACTGGAACACAGTAGTGAAGTCTCTAATTTAGGCACCAGCTCAACATCTCAATGTACAATGAGTTGTGTAGGTATTGTCTTCAGCTTTGAGATCTGTTGTCAATTTGTAAAGAGTAACCTATATTCTTCACAACAGCATGGGCTGTTTGGAGATTCCCATGAGGCTTCTTTGGCCAACAACCCAATTAGATACAGTCCAATTCTGGTGCTGAAACATCATTTGGTAACAAGAGATGGCCAGTTGGGACTCTGTCTCCCACATTTTTTAGTGATTTCATTTAGATCACCTTTATATTTGCACGTATTTTAGAATGCTTTTACTGTATTAGGCTTCCATACTACCCCCACTCAGTGGCCCCTAATTTTAGCAGTCATTTCATGATTGCCTTCCTCAGCCCCCTCTCCAAGTCCCCACTTGATATTCTCATTCTAGCTCTCCCCATTCATTGATAGCTATCTATTCTATGTCTCTTTTCTAAGAAGACCTGTCTGTATCCTCTAGTCCCTTACTCTATAGCTACCCTCTACAGATTGCAACTTGTTTATCAGTGACTTAAAAGCTATTATACTCACATAAGTGAGTACACCATATTTGTCTTTCTGGGTCTGAGATGCGTAATTCCTGATGGTTTTTCTAGTTCCTCCATTTTTCTGCAAATTTCATGATATCATTTTTTAATGGCAGAGTAATAACACATTGTTTAAATGTGCCATGTTTTCTTCATCCATTTTATTGAAAGACATCTAGGTTGTTTCTAATTTCTGGTTATATTGACTTCTTAAGGGTTTCCTCACCTGAACCACAGCACACAGAATATTTTCTGTTCTGCCAATTCTGGTCATGGCCAGTAATTTGGCAGATTAAGATAAATTCATTGCATGGGTAATACAATGAGTGCAGTGTCTTTAGAAATAGTCACAGATGAGATATAATAATATTGTTTTGAATTGTTGTCATTTTCAGATACTTGAGATTTCAGAATTAATTATTTAATAGATAGATAAAACCTAGATATTAAACTGTGTCCTTTATTGTGTGTGAATATGTATTTGCTTTTCAGGAAATCTGGCAAGCAACTTTATAAATAATTATGTTCTTATAGAATGAATAATTTCTGGCCTTATGGAATACATTTCAAAAATTCTAATCATAAACCACAAACTCATGTTAGTCTGAAAATAAGCTCTTAAAATTGAGCAGGTAAAATATATGCTAGAATAATTTCCTATTGAATATTTTATTCATATTCAGTTTCAAGGGTCAGTCACACTTTTTCTCACAACTAAATATCTTTCAAATTATGAAATGCATCTCTTAAAGATATCTTAAATCTAATAGAGACACAGGACATATAACCCTTGCTTTAATAATTGAATGTAGTGGCATGGTTACTGAGTAAAATGCAGTTTCAGTTGATTACAGAAGGCTTCCATTTGATATTTATATCTATCACCCATAGAGCACTGCAAGAAACCACATCAGCTTTCTAAATCAGCAGCCCAGTTTCTAAACATCAGACCCATACTCTCTCTTCTCTTTTGCCTGGAAGCCCTCACTCTCAGTTCTCTCTGTGTACTGCTTATTGTTAGCTCCACTGTAGCTTTCACAAATGCCCTCTTTCTATCCCCAATGGAGCTAACCCACTCAGATTTATTTATGGATCATTTTAATGGCTGTTTCATGTTCTTTCTGCCCAATTAGCCAAGTTACTTTTCAAAATAGCCATGAGAAAACTTCAGCTAACCCCTGCTATTATAGGGTTGTAAGTGACAGTGAAAACTCTTTAAAGTCTTGATTTAAAAAAAAATGTTCTCTTCATAAAGGTGGAATAATGGAGAGGGAAGTTTAAGTGGAGAATGGGTTGGATGACTACAGAAAAGAAAGGAAGGGATAACTAACATTAAGTATATTTGAAGAAGCCACATGTAATCCAACTACACACACATACACACACACACACACACACACACACACACACACACACACACACACACACACATGCAGCATGTATGTGTTCTCATTTTGAAAAGATTTAATTGGGCTAGATGGTAGTGTTACACTCCTTTAATCCCAGCACTCGCACTCGGGATGCAGAAGCAGGCAAATCTCTATGAGTTCGAGGCCAGCAAGGTCTACAGAGCTAGCTAGCTCCAAGACAGACAAAACTACACAGAGAAACCCTGTCTCAAAAACAAACAAACAAACAAACAAACAAAAAGATTTAATTGGAGTTATGTCACATATGAGATTATACTCCTCCTATAGATTACCAAATGAAGAAGTGCAACAAGATATGGGATATTTCCTACTTGGTGGTTGATCAGAGGTGTCCAGGGGACACCCAAGTCCCAAATTGTACATTTTATTGCTCTTGCTATTATATTCTCATGAGAACTTGATGGTAAGCACCTACTGGTGAAAAGAATACATGCACTGCTCACAGAACATGGATAAATCAAGTTGGCACCTCTCTAAATAGAAATTTTCTCCCCTGTTGTCTGGGTCTTATAGTTCTGCAGAGTACTATGCAGGCTTGCTGGAGCATGGGTGTCATGAACAATCTTTTTCTTTATACTACAGATAAATAATTATTGTTTCACCCCTTATCAAATGGATATCTTTATAAAATGGATGTTATTAAAGAGGTTATTAAACACAACCTATCAAAATGCAGAAAACAAGAGATCAAGTGGTGCCTGACTTCAACTGAAACATTTAAAATACAACTCTTGCATCTAACTCTCAAGGTTAACAGTTAAAGAGGGAGAAGAAAGATTGTAAAAGCCAAAGAAAATGTCAGAGAAGCTACACACATCAAGTCTCATAAACATGGCTTCTTAAACAAGACCTAAACAAAGATGACCCCCTAGAAATAAAAATATAAAGTGAGAAATCTCATGAGGCCTCTACCCTAGACAAAGGACCACAAGTAACTAAGGAATGATGAGAGTAGGAGAAATAATTTTTTTATTCAAGTAAGAGATCCCAACTTGGTCATCAACAATCTTACAGAGCTGTTAACTCTATAAATTAGACCAGCACGGCAAGACATGCTGACAGCTGCAATATTGGCAAAAAATATTGTATGGCATATAGTCAAACACTTTCTGGTAGGATTTAAGTCCTACTTAGGAAGAAAAACATGTCTTGTACTGTAAGTCTGGCCAAGATTCCCCCAGTCCATGAGTGAAACTAATAGTTATTTTGCCAAATGGACATTGTAATAAATAACTCTCTAAATTTGTATTTTTCAAGCTATATGTTAGTACATTTGTCAGACCTCATCAGAGAAGGTGTGTGTGTGTGTGTGTATGTGTGTGTTAATGCAGAAATTCAAATCATTAATGCAAAAATTCAAATTGTAAAAGTACAGAGAATAATTGTTAGTGAAGTATTCAGCCACAAATTGGATTACTATATAAGGCACTCACCCACCTCAAGCTTCAAGTACCAATATGGCCAAGAGCATGAAAGATTGTACCAGTTCAGAGGACTGGGCAGCCTGGGGAAAAGAGTGTCTTCTGGACATGACAGGAATGTTATACTCATGACCTCACAGCAGATGTGGTTGCCTACACAAGAATAAGCCTTGAATGGGAAGGGGTTCGTGAACTCTGCACTGGCTACTTTTTCATTGCTGTGCTAAAATAAGATAACACAAACTGACTTACTGGGAAAGTGGCTCGTTTTGGAGTCTGGTCTCAGAGTGACACGCCTACATGACAGCATGGAGGCATGACATCAAGTGGCAGCCATAGCAGCAGAAATAAGAACTGAATTCCCATCTTGAACTGAAATCAAAAAGCAGAGAGAAAGAAGACTGGAAGTTTGACAAGACTATAACCACCCAAAAGCCATTCTCCAGTAATATATTTCCTCCTAAAAGGCTGCACCTCCTAAACATCCCTAAACAGTGCCTGTAGTTTCTCAAAGCCTGGACTTTCTTTAGACTGCTAGCCCCCAAATAATGACACAGAGACTTATTATTATTTATGAAAACTTGGCCATAGCTTAAGCAGGTTCCCAAGTAACTCTTATAACTTAAATTAACCCATTTCTATTAATTTATGTTCTGCCACATGTCTCTTTACCTCTCCTCCATTCTGTATGTCTGACTTCCTCCATGTCTGGCTGGCAAAATTCACAGAGCCTCAAATTCTTCTAGAGTTTCTCTCTTTCTCCAGAAATCCTACTTATTCTCTTGCCTAGCCATTGGCCATTTGGCTCTTTATTAAACCAATCATATGGCACCTTAGGCAGAGACACATCCTCACACTGGAAAAAAAAAAAAACAATTATCCCACAAGTGACATCAACTGGAGAACCAAGTGTTCTAATACCCAAGTTCACATGCACATTTGCTATTCAGAATAATACATTCTTCTCCATAGTCCCAAAATATCAATTCAAAATGCTTGTAATCCAACTTCTAAAGACTAGTCTTTCACAGAATCAAAACTCTAAAAGTCCAAAATCCAAAATCTCCTTTGTTATTCAAGACAACTTATTAATCTAAATCCTGTAAAATCAAAATGTAGATTAGACCAAATTGTAACAGCATAAAATATGTATTAACATTTTAAATTGGAGGACCATGACATAATGAGGAAATATTGAACAAATGCAAAGCTGAAACTCAGTAGGGTAAAAACAAACCCCTCAATTATATTTTCCTTGTGAAAGGGCTTAGATATCTTTGACACTCCAGATGAGCTGCCCACATCACATACATCTCTCTTGGGCTACTTACACTTCCTGTATGCAGCTCTCTCATCTCACATCTGTCTAACAGCTCTGCTATCTCCAAGATTTGGGGGTCTCTACAGCAATAAAGGCTTCATTTGCAAAATTTCATTCAGTGGCCTCTCACAGCCATGAAGGAATGCCATGTCACATGCTTTTTGGTCTCAGTGGCTGCCTGAAATTACAGAGTAAGAAAGCATAACTGCTTCTATCTTACATCTCTCACATCAATAATTCCATTTCTACATGGATAACACTGCCAAATTGTGCTCAGCTTAGGATGGACCTAAGTCCTCTTGAATCATATTAATAGCAGTTTGTTTCTCATTCATTTACTTTTGTAGAGAAAACAACATCATATGTACTCTTTTACAAAGTGGAAGCTTAACTGGATATGTTTGTGCCCTGAGGGAACCATCTTCTTATGTCCAATGCAGAGCATTGTACTCTCTACAATAGTGTTAATCACCTTAAGAATTACAGTGTTTCTTCTAGTACATTCTTTAGATGCAACATCAAGCTTCTCATTGCTCCTTTTTCTCTTCAAATTGTGTATTTTGTGTTTCTTCTTATTCCTTCTTGCTCTTTGTCATTACAGACATACATAGCATTATCAATAATAACCATGCCATCAACACATGATGCGGTCTTGAAATTTTCTCTTCCAGAGAAATTAGTTCATGACTTTATTCTTTTTCATTTTTAAAATAGTTTTATTTTGCCGGGCGGTGGTGGAGCATGCCTTTAATCCCAGCACTCAAGAGGCAGAGACAGGCAGATCTCTATGAGTTTGAGGCCAGCCTGGGCTTCAGAATGAGTTCCAGGAAAGGTGCAAAGCTACACAGAGAAACCCTGTCTCGAAAAACCAAAAAAAAAAAAAAAGATAAAATAGTTTTATTTTTTATTTTTAAGATTATAATATAAATTACCTTTCTCCTTCACTTTTTCTTCCTCCAAACACCACCATATGCCCTTCTCTACTCTCCTTCAAACTCATGGCCTCTTTTTATACTAATCACTATAGTATGCACACATTATATGAATATATATGTGTGTGTGCTTAAATATAAACTCTTACTTGTTTATGTTTTAGTATTGACATTTGGTATTGGACAGTAAATTGGTGTACTCTTCCTTGGGGAAGATCATCTCTCCCACTCTCAGTTTTCCTTTGTTGCCTCTAATTCTTTGTGTAGGGTTGAGGCCCAGTGGGGTTTTCTCCATTCAATGTAGCATGTCAAGTTCTTAGGACATAGGAAGAAGGGAGACATATTCTTTGAAAAAAAAAAAGAGTCTCAGAATGACCTCCAGCACAGTTTCTAATATTGTTCCCTTCTGCAAACTCTTGAACTGGACCTTCACAGTACATTGGTCTCAGCACCACAATCGTCTAGGCTTCTACTAGAATAACCCTTCTGCTTATAATATTAATCTCCTTTTCTACCCCAAAGTTGTGAAGAGCTCCACATCACTCTAAAGTAAGCAAGCAACAACAACAATGAAAAGCAGGTTCTTTATAGGAAGAACCCACTCTCTGATAGACACTTCTGTATTAGTTACTTTTCTATTGCTATGTATGCTATAATAAAGTACTGCATCCCCAAGCTATTTATGATAGAAGTAGTTTGTTTGGGTTTATGCTTCCAGAGGGATAAAAGTCCATCATGGCATCAAGTGACAGACATTGTGGTGGAAGCAGGAAGCTAAGAGCTATACTTTGTACCACAAACATGAAGCAGAGAGAGAGAAAGAAAGAAAGAAAATTCAAATGGAGTGATGCTATAAAACTCTCAAAGTCTTAGTATGTGCATATAATAATAAGCCATTAGGAGTGGATTTAATACTATGTTCATTTAACAGAATAATAGTAATATGTTCTCTCTTAATGTCTATAAAATGTCCAGCCAGAGGTTTCTGGCCTGATAATGGTGCCAGGTGTGAGTTTTATTTTGTGCAGCAGGTCTTATAGCCAATCAGAGAGTTGGTGATTAGAACCATTGTGTTGCTGGCACTATTATACCCATGGTTCTGTCTTGGTAGACCAGTCATTGTAGGCTCACAGGGTTCACTACTTTGTAAGATTGATAATTACTTTTCTTCTCTGGTAGCAATGCATAGCATCTTATAGCACTTTGAAGATCTTCCAGTAGGGATAATGCCCTCTGCCAATACCAGATTGATTCTTCATGTTTTACCGAACACTATGTGGTGTCTTCAGGAATAATGTCTTACCATCAAGTCCTAGAGGGTAACTAAGAGCATTGACAATAGCCTAAAATGTTTGATGATCATTGGGATCTCATTGGCCAACACCCAACTCATAAAACTGGACTTTGTAGTCTGTGTTGTCTAGTACTGGTATTTTTGTCCTGTAGGAGTATAACTCCATTTTAACTCCTGTGCATGTATATTTTAATTCTGTCATCCTCATTTACTTACTGTCTCCACAATTCTCCCACAGCCTTTTATTATAGGAGATCATTTACTTTATAGCTTTTCATAGTTTTTCTTTTCTTCCATTTATGATAATAGCATGAAATGAAATACCTGACTTCCTTCCAATGAGTCTACTTAGGCAAATGTATAACTAATAATTTAAGTACAGGAAACAGTTTTGTTACTAATTCTTTTTTCCTTACAATTAACGATCATTACAGTCAGCCTTGGACTACTAATATTTCAAAATAAAAGAAAGAAAGAAGGAAGGAAGGAAGGAAGGAAGGAAGGAAGGAAGGAAGGAAGGAAGGAAAAGAAAGAAGCTCACCTGTATCCAAAGTCTCTTAATGTGTTCCCCCATGATGCAATAATATTAGATGCCAAAGGTCTTCATATGTCAACCTTTCAGAAAACCCCAGCACCCAGCCAATTTTTCCCCAAATGGTAGTAGTAGGTCACTTGTTGGTTCTCTGGCAACAAACAATACAAACAATGGGATGGTTATTATTAAAAAATATTTAAAGGTAACAAGCATTGGCAAGGCTGTTGAGAAAAAAATAATAGCACAATTTGGACATGAAAATTGGTACAACTATTATAAATAGCAGAGTAGAGATTCTAACTAAAAACTGAGTTACCATATGCCCTGGGAATCCCTCTTTGACTTATACAATTCAATTAAAATGATCACCTCTGTAGATTGATAAATGGCTGTGTTCATCTCAGCTTCATTTATAATGGTTAATATATTGAAACCATCTCTTGATGGTTAAAAGGTGGTTTTAGCATTTGCCACAGTATTCATGGATCTAGACGACATTATGCTAAATAAGATATGCTTGACAGAAAGATATACTCCAAAACATTATATTTTAAATCTAAAATATAATCAATAAATTTTAAATAAAATAATTAATGAAAAATAAATTAATTGATTTTTCAGGATGCACATTACTTTGACTTCTTAGGACAAGTGTCATAATGAATAGTAAATTGATCCTAGTCCTATGACAAGGTCAGAGACTCTTGAACATGGTTCTTAATTATAAGGAGCCAGCTATGGTGGCTCACACATTTCATGTAGCTATTCCTTTTTTCATTTGCCAAATATGAGAATTTGCCTCATATTTTTTCCTTGTGTGACTATGGTTGTTTTGTAAAAATGCTGCTACTGAAATAACAAAAACAATTCCAATATAGCTCAAATGTTAAGATAGATATAAAGCACCACATAAGATCAGAATAAATAATATTTAATTCTGGCATATTTATGTTAAGCTGACAGAAAATGGGATGTTTAACATCATTCTTAAAAAATGTCTAGGTTTTAGTAAGCAGATAAATGATAAAGTGGGAAAATTATATTTTTGACATACAATAAAGTCAGATGTGTGGATTACTTTGTGATTTTCACTGTCAAATTAAATGTATATAATTCAGTATCACTGACTTGGGCCTTCATTCCTATTAAGATGCCCTGGTCAAAGTGAATTTTGTAGATTTTTAAATAATATTAAAAATACTAAAATTATAAATATGACTGTACTATAATTCGTCATTTAATGTATTTTTATGCATTCTATTCAGAAGATCATGTCTCGATGTTCATACCATGAAGGATATTTTTCTGTAGCTATGCTGCTACTTACTAACTATAAAAGATGGAAGTACATTCTTAAAATTTCTTATTTTGTGGATATCAAAATAGCTAGGAATGGTGAATTTCTTAGTTGCACTGATAACATATATTTGGTTTAGGTGTTCTTTTGGGTAGGAATGATTATAAAATAAATATTATGAAAACAATTTTCTATCTACACAAATAGTTAAGTTACAGTAGCACAGTGTTTACAAGGTTCTATTAGAACTCTCTTCATTTACACATTGCATGTCCTTTACTTCACTAGAAGAGATTTATATCACATTTTAATTAAAAATTCCATTACAGAGAATACTCTCTAAAAAAGAGGCCTTCACCCTTTTCCTCTTTACTAGAAATCAGTGAGATGGAAAAATGCATGAACCGGCCTGGTTCATGCAGAGTTTCAAAGTTTCATTCTCATGCCTCGTTAACAACTTCAGAGAGTTCACTGAGTTTTTCAAAATTAGGTTTCAGAACACATTGTTATCCTAGTCACCCTGTCTCTTAAGCAGATCATTCAAATTATTCATGCAAGTTGGGAATTGGTAATTTACATTAAGTATATAGGAAACTTTTGCTAAAGTTTACACTGAAAATGTCTTAAATTTTAAATAGTTTCTCTTCTTTCAATCATATATTGCTGTGGATGTTTTTCTATATGTTCTGAATATATGTTGCTCTGATTGGTTGATAAATAAAATGCTGATTGACCAATAGCTTGGCAGAAAAAATAGGCAGGATAAGCAGATTGGAGAATTCTGGGAATAGGAAGGCTATCAGGATGCTGTCAGCCGCCACCATGAGAAGCAAGATGTAAAGATAACAGTAAGCCATGAGCCATGTGGCAAAGTATATATTTATAGAAATGGGTTAATTTAAGATGTAAGATCTAGCTAGTGAGAAGCCTGAACCAATAGGCCATACAGTTCGTAATTAATATAAGCCTCTGTGTGTTCATTTGGATCTGAGCAGCTGTAGGACCACAAGGACATGGGAGCTGGGTGGGCACAGGAAAACTTTCAATTACAGTATATGCTGGATTCTCTTTGCCTCCTCACCTACCTACACATTCTTTTTGTCTGTTGTTTATATTTCATTCTTTTCTCTCCCACACAATTGCCACACATGATTAGAAGAGATTTCAAACACTGTTTATCTCTGGATTTTAACTTAATTTTTAGTATTCAGTATAGAAAATAAGGACTTGTACATGATTGTTAAATGTACTTCCAATGAGCAATACTTTGGGCCTTGTTTCAGAGTTATCTAATGTATAACATGCAAATATAAATATTTGCATGTAAATATACACACATATGCACACACGTATCTAAAAATTTTTGTAATTATATAGCTATATTTTATTATATAAATATTATATATTTATATTATATATATTTAATTTTTAAATATTTAATTTAATATTTAATATAAATATAATATTTATATTATATATATAATTATACAGTAAGATCCAGTGATAGTTACTATTGTTGACTTTCCATGATCTAAGTCACCTAGGAAATAAACTTCTACACATATCTGTGAGGTCATATCTCGACTGGTTAAACTCCTGTCAGAAGACTCATTCTAAAATCTGGCCAGTATCATTTCTTGCATTGGACTGGTAGAGTAATAGAAAGAAAGAAAGCAGAGCTATTTCATCTCTGTCTCATTCTTGACTGTGGATGAAGTATTTAGACCATTTTAACTCTTCTGCCCTGATTGAACTTTTTCACTTCAAGCTATAATCCTCAACAAACCCCATTTATCTTTCAATGCTTTTGTTAGGAATTTGATCACAACAATGAGGAAAACAACCAATACAAACACATATGTAATAAAATAGAAAGTCTTGACTCATCTTCATGGGGGGATATATTCTGAGTTAAAAAGCAGCAGTATTGTGGGATTTTATATGGATGTTTAATGGTTTTTAACTCTGATAAGGTTATTATACAAAAGAAGATGAAATTGATTATACATGAGGAAGTTGAAAAATTGAAATGTATTAATGCTAATACACTGTATTTATCTAACATTTTCATCATTCAGTGTCTACATACAGACAAATCTCTTACATACATATATACACATATGTGTTTCAGTGGGTATAAATATCATAAAAGAATTCAGAAAACACAAAAATGCATTTTATTAAATATATTTTAGATATATTATTAGCAAATTACAGCTTCAGTTAATGTGATGCTGTCTCCACATGTGCCTGATCAAAGGTAAAATCTCAGTTGTGTTCATGGACATGGAGCAAGCTATCAAAAAATATCTGATGGAAACTGTAATATAAGCTGGAAATGTTGGCACACACATGTAAACATAACAATTAGTCGCTGAGACAGGTGAATCATGAGTTCACCTAGACTTCAAATTAGGACTCTATCACAAGGAGAGAGAGAGAGAGGAGAGAGAGAGAGAGAGAGAGAGAGAGAGAGAGAGAGAGAGAGAGAGAGAGAGAGAGAGAGAATGATTCAATAAACTATTTCTAATGGGTTATATTACAAGTCCTCAAAGGACTTGCTTTCTTATCTTTCATCTATCTATCATCTATCTATGTATCTATCTATCCATCCATCTATTCATCATCTATCCATCTATCTATCCATCTACTTACTTATTTTGATGAGCTAGGCTTCTGATTAATTTCACCCAGTTTTCATTTTTTTTAAAAAAATAGAATCTATCCTCCTCTCTCTGTGACAGCCCAATGCCCAGTTCTACCTTTTAATTTGAATCCTCATTTTATGAAGAATCTCATGCATTTCCAAATTGTTTCACATACACCTACTTCACCGATAACTAAGTGTTACAGTTGAATAAATAAGTAAAAAAAAGTCAAAGTAATGAGAATGCTTTTTAATGTTCACTATTGTTTTAAAATGTCCTACTTTATTCAAAATTTCTTTAGTTCAATTGTTTTCTTTCTTATTTGATTTAAAAATGCATTGGTTAAAAACATCTCATATTGTAGCAACCCTATTATATTTCAGCAGTCAGATGTGCTGGCATCAGATATTTTGCAACTGAAGACCATTGAATTGTGATGAGGTGAAAGAATGAAACAAGTCTGTGCCTAGAAAATTATTCACTGTTTTACATTGACAACGAGGTTCCTAATTTCAGAACAGAAAAGAGCTGCTGCTAAGGTCCCCTGTAGGCAGTTTCCTTTAGAAAGGAAATGCTTTCTGTTTTTAGATGTAAGTATTTACTGTAAGATGTTTCAGGCATTGTTATTTATTTATATATAAGAAAGCAAGAATATCTAATCTAAGAAAGGAAAATAGAAAGCTCGAATTTGCTTCCTTTAGCCCTACATTATAGAAGCAATCTCAGTATGCAACTAGTAAACACCATTAAAACACTGAACATTTTGCAAAGAACATATATAAAAGCAAACAAAGGTGATACACATTATATGGGCCTGAGAATTATAATGATAACTTGAACCAAGCAAAGAAAATCCTATCTCTTGGAGGGTATGTAAATGGAAATAACCATATTATTCTCAACAGCATAAATACAAAATGGTTAAAATGCTAAAATCTTTTAATAATGAAAAATCTATTACCTTTAACAAACAACACTCAGCAGAATATCCTTGGCTAAATATATACACAACACAAGTATGTTACATATCAAGAAGGATTGTTTTGATTTGTAGTCATTATACAAATAAATGAGTCTAAGATTTCACTCATTACAGCCATGTGCTGCTACTTCAATACTAGGCAAAGAACAAAGTAAATGACTTGTTTCTTACTAATCATAATTACATACATCTTGTTGATACCACATACTAATTACCCATTAAAATGACAGATCAATATCTATTTCCTAGGGTATTTTGATATCTGAACTCTTCTATTTTTTTCTCCAACAGAAACATAATGTGTACATGTGTTTAAATAAGCCACACAATAGTTTTCTGTATTTCTCTGTCTACGGATGTGACCACATAAAATTTCTCCATTTTGTATTAGCATATGTACAAATATCACCATTCTTCTAGTCTTCTACTTTATTCACAATGAAGATAATAGATGTCCTTTAAACTTTCTTCAGTGTGTGAGTGTGTGTGTGTGTGTGTGTGTGTGTGTGTGTGTGTGTGTGCCTGTGTGTGTTATGTGTGTGTGTTATGTGTATGTGTGTGCCTGTGGGGGGGGGTGAATTCCCATACATAACCCCAAATGTCAGATTCCCTGCACTATACTCTCCACCTTATTTCTTTGATATGCATTCTTTTACTAGATTCAAAAGTAGACTCAAAGCCATCAACTCCAAGTTATCCTGTTTCAGATCCCAGCAGCACAGGTGTTACAGAAACTTTGTGTTGTGCCACGTGGATAGTGTGGTCTGAACTCAGGTTTTCATGAAGATCAGCAAGCACTCTTACCCACCAAACCACCTCTGCAGTCTCATCTATCTCCTCTCCATTCCTCTTTAGTATCACTTATTAGCACATAGTCATGGCTACGTGTCACTCCCTGTCCCTCATGATAATTTTATGTATTTAAAATTTGGAATAAACTTAGAAATAGTTTATATCATAGATGTTTACATTTTTAATTTGCTTTGAATTTAATGCTTGGAAAATATTGCTCAGTTTGACAATCCAAAATTAGCCAAGATAAAATGGTACGTTTCTAGACATAATTTGCCTTTCCTGAGATTTACTGATTTTTTTTCCCATGGAGGTAATGACTTTCCATGAATATCTTGTCGACTCAGCTAAGTCCAAGGTGATGATATACATAAGAGCTTGTTTCACAAATCAGCAGAAAAATATCATTGCTAATCTGACATTCACAAGAGAGATAACACCAGCTATGGAGGTGTACTCCTATAATGCCAGCTCTTAGGAGTGTGAGGCAGAAGGATCAAGATTTCAAAGCCAGGCTTGGATAGAAATCAAGACCTGTCTCAACCAAAATATATGGGCAACAAAGGTTAACTAATAATGTATACAAATGGGCAATAGACATTCACACACAGTGGGGTAGGTTGTTTCCAGGAATAGGGCTCTACAAAGTTATAGTAGAAGAGATGAGAAAGATGAAGCCATCTTTTACCTAAATGCTGAAAGGGCATTTAAAGAAGTCCCAATACAGGTCTCATCAAGACTGCATAGGTTACTGTAAGCTCACCATTCTTTGTAAACTATCATAAAATTTCTAATAGTTGACAGTAACTTATGAAGCTGAATATAATTTTACCATATATTACACTAACTTACCATATATTTGGAAATACCTGTGCCTACACTTTTAGTCAACTGTGTTGAAAATAAATACATAGTAAATCTGCATAGCAAAACTTAAAGCAATGTAGCATCATTGCCCAGGAAGGAAAGTATCCAAAGTGGCCATCAATACATATGCATACTTCAGTTTACGTTCACAAAACAGACTTTATTTCAGAAGAAAAAGACAGTATTATCTCAATAAAAAAGATTTAAAGGAATCTTAAATTCATATTGCTAAGAGGAAGGGAGATTTTTGAGAGCTACATACTTTGATCCCAACTGTCTGACTATGGGATGACTCATCCCTAACAGGCTTGAGAGCCAAAACCAGTAAAAAGATACTTTCTGAGAGTCAATCTGGGTCTGCCTAAGGGCTTTAGCAACAGCAGCTGAAACATAATCTGGAGATGACCTGGACCAGTGAGAGGAAGCCATGTTACACCGGAAGATGCATATTTGTCAGACCTTCCCCCTGTCACTAGAGTTGGGTGCAGGGTATATAAAGCTTGCCTCTTCCTGAATAAACTGAGCTTGTTGTTTCAACATTCTCCCAGAGTCTGTGTTGTTGACACTGCACCTACTTGGTTTCCTCCCTCAATGGGAATGGCAGCACATGACCCTGCCACATCTGGTGCCAAAACCCAGGGCATCTGATGCTTGAACAGGGACTGTTTGTCTTCCTTTCCTCATGCTCGGTGCCGGTTGAGCAGACCCCTTGAGCAGTGTTATTTGGTGAGTAGGCCCCTCTAAACTGTGTGCTTTTGGTCCCTTCAGCAGATAAATGCTGGAACCCCCACTTTCTTCTTCTTGTATGTTTTGTTTGTGAATCTGTCTGTATGGTAGGGTGGCACATATTTTTGTTCAGGCTCACCTAGTGTTTCCATATAAGGGCTGGACCCTCAGGAAATGGAGCCATAATCTGACAATTTCCAGTTGTGTGTGTGTGTGTGTGTGTGTGTGTGTGTGTGTGTGTGTGTGTTCATGAATGCATACATATGCTTGTGCGCTGTGATGCCTGGAGAGATGATTCAGCAGTGAAGAGTGTTTACTGTTCCTCCAGAGAACATGTGGGAACCTGATCTTTGGATGAGAGTTCTGTTCCTGGCCAGAAAAAGGGAAGTGGCCTCAGGGGTAGCCCTCCAATTTTATGCCCATTTTGTTGGCTATAATTGCTGGCCTAAAGTCCTTTTCTACTGAGTAGGTCATTAAGGCCCACAATAAGCACTGCCAGTAACAATGTAACACCAACTTATCTCTTGCCTTCAATTTGCCCATGACTGATATTTACTCCACCTCTGCTGACAAGGAGATGGATGAGAACAGGCATAAAGTAAAGGAAAGCAATGGAAAAAGAGAGGAAATGATTGTGGCGATGCCCAAGCCTACACTGGCAGTCCCTCTCTCTGCTGCCCTCATGCCTTGAGTGGCTACCCCTCATTGTAGTATCAAAGGAGTGATTTGCCTGGATGTCTGCCTGCCGAGCCAGCTGCTCCGCATACCTCCCAGCCTCTTTTACCTATGGCATTGCACATGCCCATCATGGCATTTCTAGTTAATGGGGGTTCCAATGTGGCTAGCCAGCCATGGATACCTACCCCTCTTGCAGACCTATCTTTGGTCAATAAGGCTGCAAATGAATCAGGTCCTTACTCACCATAGTTTGAGCAAGTCCTATGGCAATGGGCAATGCATTTACAGACTTACTATGACTGCTACCATTTAATGAAGGCTGTGTTGGAGCCTATGGTCTTCCTTAATTGTCGAGCTGCATATGATGATCAGGCTGAGGCTCAGGCTCATTTTAATATACAGTATAACATCACTGTTTCTCTTGAGATCCTCGTGGGCTGAAAACCATATCTTAACCCTGTCACACAAGCCCAAATTGGATAACACACCTATTTACTTGCCTTGGGAGACACCATTGCCCTTGTTGCATTGGAGGGATCCCATCACCCCTCATTATCAACACTCTGCTCCCCTATTAACCTCAGGGTGAGGGTATGCTTGCATTTTTCCCCAGAATACCACCACACCAGTATGGATACTCTCCAGAGATGTGCATCCAGCAACAGACCAGAGACTTTAGCCCCCCAAAAAGCTTCAGAGGGGTAATGTGTGATTTGTCCCACTACTGTGACATTAGTAAAGGTCATGCCATCACTGGCATTTGACCCTAGATATCAAGCAATTGCCTCACTCCCTATTGCTAATGCATCACCAAAAAGACTTCGATTGGCACATTTCATATAAATATGACTAGGGTCCCATCCATGTCATTGAGACTGAATTTTTGACTAATCCTTCTCTTGCTCAAATATCTTCTGCAACAGGTTCACTGTGGGAGCCCGTTCTGGGGTTCCTCGTGGCTTTACCCAGCAGGTCCGAATAGAGGATGATCAGGACCACGGGCCTGAGTGCAGGTGTCTGAGATGACCTGCACTTGGCTGTGCTGGGGGAGGAGGTCTTTTGCTCCACCCCTTGGCGTCTCTATAAAAACCCTGGACCAGAGACAGTCCGGGCCCATTGGAATAGGTTCCAGGCCCTCTCGAGGCTATCCTTTATTTTCTATCTGTTTATCTCCGCAACATTCTCCGCTATAAATCCTTCTATCTAATATTTCCTGCTGCTCGCACTCAAGAAAACTCTGGGAAGCTGTGGGGGTGGTGGGTAAACGCCCCACAGAATGGCGCCATGAACAGGGACTAAAAAGGGACTAAAAAAAAGGGACTAAAGAAAAAAAAAAGGGACGGAAAAAAAAAGGGAACAAAAAAAAAGGGGGGACTAAAGACAAATTAACAGGGACTTAAGACAAAGTAATAGGGACTAAAGATAAAGGAAAATAATAGTTTTATTACAGAGTTTTTGGTGAAAGTGCTGAGTTAGCCCTGCCAGTGGAAAGGCATGCCGGTGTTATGGAATATATATATTTTTATATATATATATTTTTGGTGAGGCGGGGGTTTTATCCTCGAGAGAAAAGGAAAGCGGACTGGAAGGATGTCCGATGCTGCAGCGAAATTCTCTTCTGTCAAAATTTTCTATCTTCTATCCCTTTCTCAATTTCTATCTGTGATAAGTATAAGATATAGGGTAGTAATATAGTTTAGGAAAAACTTAGAAGTGTAAGATTGTGTAGGAAAAAATAAGTAAGGCAACTAGACACAAAAACTCTCCAATTTTCTAACTTTGGGGGCTTTGAAAGCAAACTGGGGAAAAAATCTTTCTTTGGGCTTTTCGGGTAGTAAAAAAGCTCTTCTTTGAGCTTATGGGGAAGGAAAAGTTTCCTATGGAAGCTTTTGACCTGGGGACAGCTGAAAAGCCAAATCCAAGCAGCAGGAGAAAGTAATTTCTCCCTGAAGCAAAAATGGGAGTGTAAGAAGTCAAAGTTTAAAGTTGGGAAGTTTTGGGAAAAGTTGGTCTCTCTCCTGGGGGTAAAAAATCTTTCTCTTCAACTATGAAGCTTTTCTTGGAAAATTTGGGAGGAAAAAAATCTCTCTAAAAAGCCTTAATCTTTCTCTTAAGAAACTTAGAAACTAAAGCCTTTAACTGTCTCAAAAGGACAAAAATTAGAATCACCTGAAGATATTAGTATGGGGACCACCTGTGATTAGCTCTAAGGGAAAACAACAAACCTCTTAAGACAGCAAAACCTAAGTTCTTTCAAGCTTTAAAAATCCTCCCTGCAATGCAGGAGGCTGGAACAAGTTTCTAAAAACCCCTTCTAAGTAAGTAAAAGACAGTGGGTCAGAGTACCCTGAGGGAAATGCTTGGGAGAGTGTGGGTAAAAACCTACAGAGAGCCCAAAAGGGCAGGAAACTTTACCTGAGGAAAAAAAAGCCAAGCTTTTCAGTTACAGCGGAGCTGAGGCAGCAAAGGTTTTGGGTGAGCGTTTCAGAATGAAAAGGTGCTCCTAATCGTCCTATGAAAAGATTCCCTGAAACTGTTAGCATTGTATCCTTGCTTCTGAGCAAAAACCCAGAGGCGACTGGCCAGCGTCTCTGAGTTGGAGTGCATTTGGGGATACTAGGGTTCCTGCAGTGGTAAACTTCCTGGAGCACAAAGCTGAGGCAGGAAGGTGCAGGACCGGGGGAAGATTGCTAATGAACAAACAAAGCTAAAGCCGGTGGGAACGGCACAGTTGTCCACTTTCCTACAAGTCCCGGGGTTGAAAGGTCCACAACTACAAAAAGAAACCTGAGAAAAAGCTTTCCTATCAGAGAAAGGACCTTTCTGGGAAAACAGTAAAGCTGAACTGGGTCTGAAGAAGTCGTGCTGCCGAGTCAGAACGCTGTCTGGGGAAAGAGCCCAGCCAGGGAAGAACAGAACTAACCAGGAGTAAAGCTTTCTTTTCTGTCAGAGAAAGCATCTCTTTGAGAAAAGCTTTGTTTCAACTGACTCCCTATGAGATGAAGGAGTGTAGCCCTAAGGGGGTGATGGCCTCTGGCATAAGCTCTGTCCTTGAGCACCCAGACAAGCAAATGCAACCCACTGGGGGACTGGGCCAGGTGAAGGCCTGATGAGGCAAAACACTTGTCCTAATGGGAGTTTAGAAATGGCAAAAACCTCCCTTGTTAGATTTTCAGTCTGTACACAAACTACACAGACCCCGAAAACAGAAACGGACTAAAGCCCCTACCTTCAGTAGCAGGGAAAGCCGCCGCTCTAGTGTCGGAAACTGTTTCTGGGGTAGAGGGGATAAACTGAGACCAAACTGGAAACTGTCTGGGAGAAAGACTCTGAAGAAACAGAGGGGACAGATTCCTCCCCAGAAAATGCATGACCTGACAAAGCTGCTAGAGTTTGAGGCAGATTCAGGGGGAGAAAAAAAAGCCCCTACCTCCAAAGGCAGCTAGCAGAGGTACAGAGCTGCAGACAGATACCTGAAGCTCTGCATCTGGGGGGTAAGGAATAAACAAAATGAGAATAAGATCAGTGGGAGAAAGTCTCTCTGAAAGAGCTATGGAAAAGCTGTTGTAAATGATCTTGTTTTTCACTGACTGGCTAAGGCAAGCACAAGCCCCGAGGCAAGTTGCTATCAGAAATGCCAGCCTCAATGCGCGCTAACGAGGCAGGTGTGGATCTGATCTGGGGGCCAGTGTCTGATGAAGGAGAGACACCTGTTGAAGCTAGCTGAGGGGGAGAGACCAGAAACCTCCCAATGTCCCATAGCTGAAAATGTAAAATGCTTGTTCAAATCTCCCATTGCAAAAGCAAAAAACTTTGTTCAAACCTCCCGGGCAAGAATTTGTAAGCAAGTCTGGTAAAAGAGAACCAGTTGACTCTCAAACCCGATAAGAACTATGGGAAATGATATATGGGACTGATATTATTATGGACTGATATAAGGGAAATGCATTCTGAGAAATGTAGTTTTTCTGCTAAAGATGGCGACATTGCCCTGAAACACTTTTGTCAGCTCTAAGCTTAAAATACAGCTTTTAAAAATAAGGAGGAAAATCGTCTAAGGGTTTAAGTGTCAGTCCCAATGAAAAATTGAAAGGATACGGAACTAGGCGCTTCGCGGTTTGGGGCTCCGTTGGTAAAATGCCTTATTTACCCTAATAGCTGTGCAAAGTTTTTACGGTAATTGGATGACAAAAAAGTTACCTTTAAGAGCAAACAAGCCACTTTAAAATCCTTAAAGCAAGAGAAAAGCAGTTTATACACTGAACGTTGTCTTAGATATGAAGAAACTTATGTTGAAATTAAAAGTTCTTTGCCTTTTGAACAAACTGCCTGCAATGAGTAATTCTTTTGCAAATCTAATAAGGAGACAAGGAAACAGGCATTCAAAAAAGAAATGACTGCTTTCTAGATGGGAAACAAACTTCAGAAAATCTAGCTGTCTTACAAAAGAGTTGCTTTACCTGAAAGTTCCTTATAAGAAATCAATGCTAAATATCACCGCTGCTAATAACATTAGTAGTTAAAGCTAATGAAGTTTTTCAGTAGAGCAAACCAAAAGTGCTGCTGTAATAGAAACGTTTGTCTGAATTGAGGCATTTAGGGGAGCTACTATGAATTTGGGTGAAGGGACAGCCTCTAGTTAAAAACTGTCTACCGCTGACAGTGCATCTCTGCCGGTCCGGAACGGCTGAGAGAACTGGCAACTCTGGAGTGTGGCTTCGTCCTGAGAATGTTACAATCCCCTAGCAACAAGTATCACAACTCTATAATGACAACACTCACTAAATCCCAGTGCTTTATAACAAAGCTGACTATAAACTCTAAACTTGAGAAATGATGTGTACGTACTTCCTGTCTAGTTAAGAGAATTTTTCTGATAGAGATGGTGATAATAATTAAGAGTAAGAAGTAGAGAGACGAATATAAGATATGTGAGTTTGTAAAATTCTGTCTTGTTAGATCTGTGTTAAGAAATCTTTAGGTGTTTGCTAAGTTAGATATATGCTAATGGTAGCCTATATAAGTTTGTAAAATAGATCAATAGAGTTCCTTTAAGAAGATAAGCTTGTAAGAAGTATCTAAGGTAGTCTTAAGACATGTAGTAATAAGCTTGTAAGATGCTAGTTGTAAATGTAAGTTTAAATAAGAAATAAGATAAGTATATAAGAATTAATAGGAAATATATTTGCTAAAGTAGTTCTATAAAGTATAAATAAGTAGATGTTAATATGTTGTATGTGAGTTTGTAAAAACGTGTAAATGTTGAATATGAGTCTAAATGCTTTGCAAGGCAAAAAAATGTTATATGTGAGTTTGTGAAAAAGTGTAAATGGTAAGTGTGAGTCTTAATGTATATGGTGAAAACACCTGAGACACAGGAGATAGTGTCCTAGTAGACTGCAAAGTAGGCAGTCTAAATGATTTCAAAAGCTCCAGAAGCCGCTAAGAAGCTAAGAATGTGGCGGACGCCAGAACCAGCACAAGGCATCCGCAGCTGAGATCCGTGGAATATCAACGCAGCACAGAAAAACCTGAGCTAACAGCAAAAACGGTGCGGTTTAAAATATTACTATAACTAAAAAGGTCTGTTTGTGAGAACAAAAGTTGCAGAGACGCTTGTTTGAACTAAAATTAACTGCAAAAAGTCTTGGTTGTAAAACGTCTCTTCATATTTGGAAGTGAAAGCCTGATACCAGAATTTATTTCTTATTTAAACTTTTTGAACTTAAAATGAGATAAAATTACAAAAACATTTTGGTTATGGATTTCTTCAAATTTGGAAGACTAGTACCAATATTTATCATTTGAATTTTGGTACTTAAATGAAATGAACAATAGAGATTTCATTGCAATGGGACAATTTTGAGCTTACTTATAGTAATGACCTAGGAACGGTTTTCTGGAATTGGGTTAAAAATGAAACTGTTTAAATGAAGAAATGTATTTCTACTTAGAATCAAGATGCAATTTTGTGTATGCGTATATGCTTTATTAACTGGAGATTTATGAATTGTTTTGTGGAACTGTTTATGTAAAAATGGAATTACTTATGGAACTGGTTTTGTGTTACAAATGGAACTGTTTAAACAGAAAAGTTTGGGTTTTCTAACTAGGCTTGAGATTTTGCTTAAAAATTATAAAGAAAAGGAGGAGCTATTAGATTGAATTATGTTCGCAGAAACCTATTGATATTAATGCACCCTGGCTTTGTGGAATTGAGGAAATGTTTAAGTTTGATGTGAATACATCGAAGTTTTTCCTATGTTCTGTTAACAAGAAAATTCAAATGACTGAGTTAAAGTTGTAAGACGGAGAAAATTAACTATATATAGCACCATATATGCTAATTCTAATGGTTCTGTTAAGAGTTTGTTTTGAGTTGTAAGATTGAGAGAATTGTGACTATGTATAGCAATATTTATGTTAACCTGTTAATGGTAATGATGAAGCTAAGGGATTCTTTAAGTTTGTAGTCGCCTTAAGAGTTTTGGTTTAGAAAGGGCTTGAGGCAGCTAAGACTGCTGTGGTCACCTTGGACCTAATTCAAAAGAGAAATGCCATCTATATCATCCTCTACTCCCATACTGGGAGGTGTAACAGCTATGGAGATTGCTGTAAGCCATTAATAGTTATTTTTTATATATTAAGAAGGGGGGACCTGTGGGAGCCCGTTCTGGGGTTCCTCGTGGCTTTACCCAGCAGGTCCGAATAGAGGATGATCAGGACCACGGGCCTGAGTGCAGGTGTCTGAGATGACCTGCACTTGGCTGTGCTGGGGGAGGAGGTCTTTTGCTCCACCCCTTGGCGTCTCTATAAAAACCCTGGACCAGAGACAGTCCGGGCCCGTTGGAATAGGTTCCAGGCCCTCTCGAGGCTATCCTTTATTTTCTATCTGTTTATCTCCGCAACATTCTCCGCTATAAATCCTTCTATCTAATATTTCCTGCTGCTCGCACTCAAGAAAACTCTGGGAAGCTGTGGGGGTGGTGGGTAAACGCCCCACAGTTCACCAACAGAAGGCAGTCACAAAGGTGACCCTACAGGTTTTATTGGCGCTCAGAAACCTAGATCAAAGTCCTCCTAGAGAGATAATGCAGGCATCCTTCACAGAGATACAGAAGGCTACTAGGATTGATGCTCTTTGAGAGCTGGCAGTCAATGACAGGTATGAGCTTGTTTGGCAAGCCAACCTAAGGCAGGCACAGTCTATAATGCTGAGCTCTCCTGAGGTACAGTCAACAAGGTTAGGGCAATGTACCCTAGCTCCCATTGAGCATGTTCTATAAAATAATAAAAAGGGTTGGGTATGTGGGATGATTCATCCCTAACAGGCTTGAGGGCCAGCTGGCCCAAACCAGTACAAAGGGTACTTTCTGAGAGCCAACCTGGTTCTGTCTAAGGGCCTTAGCAACAGACCCTGAGACATGATCTGGAGATGACCTGGACCAGTGAGAGGCAGCCATGTCACACCAGCAGATGCATATTCATCAGACCTCCCCTACCCCTCAGAGTAGGGTGCAGGGTATGTAAGGCTTGCCTCTTCCTGAATAAACTGAGCTTGTTGTTTCAGCATTCTCTCAGAGTCTGTGTGGTTTGACTCTGTGCCTACTTGTCCCCCTCCCCCAAAGGGAACAACAGCACAGGACCCTGCTACATTTGACTTTTTTTGGAAAAGGCAATAAAATAACAGAAATAGAATTGAAATGAATAATCACAGAAGTCTGAGGGGGTTGGAAAATTAAGAGAGCTATTTAGATGACATACAATGTACTGGCATGTGGTAAAACTGTTTGTGTATGCTACACATATATTCAAATTCAATTTCAAAGTTAAGATAGTAATGGAAATAGAAGGTAGGTGATATTGGGAGGAATTTGGAGAAGACTTAGAAGAAAAAGGCCTAAGGATCCATCTCAAAATGGATATATCAATTCATGTTTAGTGACTATTACTATATATTTTCATATATCTATTTTTTAAAAAATGTATAAATACATGTATGTTTTGGAATACATACACATATATGCCCTTATGCTGTAAGATGAGTGTTAAGTGAAGTGAAATCAGACTAGGAAATAGCAAGCCTAGGTTCTAGACATTGTTGTTTCATGCCATGTTCCAGTGAAATAATCTAAAAACCCTGAAGCAATCGCTGGTTATAGGAGTCGGGAAAGAAATGTGCAAGCTTCCCAGAGAACTTCATAGCACCAGAACAAAGAACTCCAAATGAAATGTTATAGTCAGATGGTAAAGAAGCCAATGGAAAAAAAGTCCAAGTGGCCAAAACTTATGTGTCCTGACCAGCCAAATATGTAAAGTTGCAGTGATCTGTAATGAATTTATAACGCAAGGTTTTATAAAATTTTATAGTTTAAGGTTGTATTTATAAAGTAAATGCACCTAGTATTCATTATAGTGAAATAAATTATTGATTAAATAAATGGATAGAAGGCAGAGAATGGTAGCAATGACCAAACACAATATTTAGAAATATTTTTTTTAATTTGGACATTCTTTTATAAATCTTATTTAAATAACATTTTATATTCATTTTACATACTTACTACAGTTTCCCCTCTGTCCTCTCCTCCCACTACTTCTCCCCTCCCCTGCCTCCCATCAGCCCCCTTCCCTATCAATTCCTCCTCCCTCTCCATTCAGAAAGGGGCAGACCTCTTATGGGCTTGAACAAAGCATGACACATCAAGTTCAGGTAGGATCAAGTTCCTTCCCCTGTATCAAGCATTGGTGAGGTAATCCAGCATGGGGAAGAGATTCCCAAAAGCTAGCGAAGTCCCAGGGACAGGTCATCATGTCACTGCTAGGAGCCTTACAAACAGACCAAGCTACACAACCGTCACATACATGCAGAGGGTCTAGGTTGGTCCTATATAGGCTCCCTAACTGTTGGTCGAGAATCCATGAGCTCCCATGAGCTCAGGTCAGCTGTCTCTGTGGGTTCCCTCTTCATGACCTTGACCCCCCTGGCTCTTGCAATCCCTCCTCCCTTTCTTCAGCAGGACTCCTGGAGTGCTTGGCTGTGGATCTCTGCATCTGCTTGCATTAGTTACTGGACAATGGCTTTGTGATGACAGTTAGGTTAGTCACCAATCTGATTACAGTAGATAGTTACCAGTTCAGGCACCCTCTCTACTATTGCTAGGGGTCTTCCACTGATGACAGCTTATTTTGGAGAGGATGTGGAGTAAGGGAACACTCCTCCACTCCTGGTGCAAGCACAAACTTGTACAGCCACTTTGAAAATCAATATGGCAGTTTCTCAGACAATTGGGAATCAATCTACCTCAAGATCAAACTATACCAATCTTGGGCACATACCTAAAGGTTTCTTAGTAATACCACAAGGACATTTGCTCAACTATATTAATAAGCAGCATTATTCATAATAGCCAGAACCTGAAAACAACCTAGATAGTCCTCAACTGAAGAATAGATAAGGAAAATGTAGTACAATAATACAATGGAATATTACTCAGCTGTAAAAAAACAATGACCTCATGAAATTTGCAGGCAAATGGATGGAACTAGAAAGTGAGATAACTCAGACCTAGAAATACAAACATGGTATATACTCACTCATTAGTGGATATTAGAAATAAAGTTTAGGATAACTAACCTACAATGGATGGATTTTCCTGGGAAGGGGAAATAGAAGAGATCTCCTGGACAAACAGGGGACAGGGGTGGGGGTAGGGGATGGGAGGATGGGAAATTGAGGGAACCACTTGGATGAGCTGGTCACAGGAGAAGGTTTGGGTATGGGATGAAGGGGGAGAATAATGAAAAAAACGTCTTGATGGGGGAGGCATTTCAGGGTTAAGGAGAAACCTGATGCCATAGAAACTTGTAGGAATCCACAAGAATATTTAAAAATAATGTATGCAGTTCTCCCACCATACATGAAACTAAGAAAAGTTCTCTTCTTCTTAAGTACATGATTGGTTCAGCGGCTTACTCTAAAGAGGGTGTGATAAGATGAGAGAAAGAAAGGGATCACTATAATGTCACATCAGAGCAGAGAAATCTAATGATATTTCAGCTAGGTGATCAACAGCTGCTACTAATTTAATAGTATGTATGCTGTGGGGTCGTCTGTATGCGCTCTGATTGGTCAATAAATAAAACACTGATTGGCCAGTGGCCAGGCAGGAAGTATAGGTGGGACTAAGAGAGAGGAGAATTGAGAGAACAGGAAGGAAGGGGGAGACTGCCAGCCGCCGCCATGACAAGCAGCATGTGAAGATGCCGGTAAGCCACAGCCATGTGGCAAGGTATAGATTTATGGAAATGGATTAATTTCATCTATAAGAACATTTAGCAAGAAGCCTGCCATGGCCATACAGTTTGTAAGCAATATAAGTCTCTGTGTTTACTTGGTTGGGTCTGAGCAGCTGTGGGACTGGCGGGTGACAAAGGTTTGTCCTGACTGTGGGCAAGGCAGGAAAACTCTAGCTACAGTATGTACCATTAAAGTGAATTGATAAAATGTTTTTTTACTTCTGTGATTTTTTTTCTCCTCACAATAAAGATAGTGCAATAAACTATAACCACTACAGGAGCGTGAGGAAACAAAACAAACTACTGTGTGGCATGCTCAGTGGTAAGGTACTAGAAAAGATTTTTAATTAAAAAAATAGAGCATTAATTAGAGACTAAATAAATCTTAATAATTATAAACTAGAATTAATAGCAACTTGGAAATAAGCCAACACACCTAACATATGTATATCAGTAACAAATGCACAAAACAAATCAAGGTTGTCAGAATAGGGGGCTCTTCTCCGAAGAATGGGATAAAAGAGAACTTGCCATACTCTCAGTTAAGTATTTGCATGTTGAAAGCTCTTAGCAAGATAAAATGTATTTATTTATAAGTGTCACAAAACCATAATTTCATACCAGAAGCCTGGAATTAAGATTTTGCTTCTTGTTTAAAACAAACAAACAACAATAAAAAAAAAACTTCATCATTTTCTATTCCAATGACAGAAATTAAAAGCTATAAGCTTGTGGTTATAACCAAGCAGAAATCCATCACAAAAAACCTAAACATAATTTTAGAGAATAGCATTTGCTACCTATGTCTCAAAGATGTCCATTCAAAATTTCAAAAATCAATCTAATTTGTACATTATGAATTCTTTATTGGTGATTTGCAGTTTTCTGTTGATGAAACCTTACCATAGTAGACATATAAAGATTAAAATATGCTTAGAGTTAATGAGATGATTTATTACACTACATATTATAATGTAGTAGTTAATGTTCGCTGTCAACTCACCTCTGAATTTGTCTCGAAGATTTGCTGTGATGTTTACCTCAGGAGGAAAGCACCTCCCTGGGTGTGGACAACATAAACCCACAGGCTGCAGTCTGAATTTGAATAAAAAGGAGAAAATAAGATTCCTAAGAACCCTTGGTTAAGGAAATTATGGGTCCTACTACTTTTATTTTGCTAAAAGGGCATAATATGTAACTGTTTTCAAAGTACTTACCTATATACCCACTGAATAGTGTAACTCTCATCCCAACTCAAGGAAGCTTCCTTCATCAGTACAGAGACTTGATGAGTGATATCATTCTGTATGCTGTGAATATGTGTTGCTCTGACTGTTTGGCCAGCAAATCAAGCTGTTTGGCCAATGGTGAGGCAGAGTTAGGTTAGGCAGGACAGTCCAACCAGAGGGAGAGGAAAGAGAAAGGCAGAGAGAGGAGATGCTGCTAGCTGTCACCAGAAGAAGCAAGATGTAAAGTACTGGAAAGCCACAAACCATGTGGCAAAGTATAGCTTTATAGAAATGGGTTAATTTAAGATGTAAGAGCTAGCTAGAGAGAAACCTGGGCCATTAGGTCATACAGTTTGTAGTTAATATAAACCTCTGTGTATTTATTTGGGACTGTGGCACCATGGGAGCCAGGCAGGATCACAAGAAAACTTTCAGCTACAAAGACTCACTACTGGTCTTCCTGTAGAGAATAATGGAATGAGGAGTGTTCAGTGCTACATGGAATATCTGTGTCACACATTCTCCCTCCGAAGGCTTAGAGACTGTCGTGGAGGAAGAAAGGGAGGAAAGACTGAAACAACCAAAGGTCAGAGTGGAATTTTGTGAAATAATCATGTCCTAGACTGTGGGAGCCCGTTCTGGGGTTCCTCGTGGCTTTACCCAGCAGGTCCGAATAGAGGATGATCAGGACCACGGGCCTGAGTGCAGGTGTCTGAGATGGCCTGCACTTGGCTGTGCTGGGGGAGGAGGTCTTTTGCTCCACCCCTTGACATCTCTATAAAAACCCTGGACCAGAGACAGTCCGGGCCCGTTGGAATAGGTTCCAGGCCCTCTCGAGGCTATCCTTTATTTTCTATCTGTTTATCTCCACGATACTCTCTGCTATAAATCCTTCTATCTAATATTTCCTGCTGATTGCACTCAAGAAAACTCTGGGGAACTGTGAGGGTGGTGGGTAAATGCCCCACAGAATGGCGCCATGAACAGGGACTAAAGAAAAAATTAAAAAAAGGGACTGAAGAAAAAAAGGGAGGACAAAAAAAGGGGGGACTAAAGACAAATGAACAGGGACTTAAGACAAAGTAATAGGGACTAAAGATAAAGGAAAATAATAGTTTTAATACAGAGTTTTTGGTGAAAGTGCTGAGTCAGCCTTGCCAGTGGAAAGGCATGCCGGTGTTATGAAAAAAAAATATATTTTATATATATATTTTTTGGTGAGGCAGGGGTTTTATCCTTGAGAGAAAAGGAAAGCGGACTGGAAGGATGTCTGATGCTGCAGCGAAATTCTCTTCTGTCAAAATTTTCTATCTTCTATCCCTTTCTCAATTTCTATCTGTAAAAAATAAGTAAGGTATAGGGTAGTAATATAGTTTAGGAAAAACTTAGAAGTGTAAGATTGTAGGAAAAAGTAAAGCAACTAGACAGAAAAACTCTTCAATTTTCTAACTTTGGGGGCTTTGAAAGCAAACTGGGGAAAAAAATCTTTCTTTGGGCTTTACGGGTAGTAAAAAACTCTTCTTTGAGCTTATGGGGAAGATAAAAGTTTCCTATGGAAGCTTTTAACCTGGGGACAGCTGAAATGCTAAGTCCAAGCAGCAGGAGAAAGTGTTTTCTCCCTGAGGCAAGAATGGGGGTGTAAAAAGCCAAAAAGTTTAAAGTTCAGAAGTTTTGGGGAAAGTTGGTCTCTTGGGGGTAAAAAAAACCTTTCTCTTAAGCTTTTCTTGGAAAATTTGGGGGGGAATCTCTCTAAAAAGCCTTAATCTTTCTAAGAAACTTAAAAACTAAAGCCTCTAACCTCTCTCTCAGAAGGACAAAAATTAGAATCACCTGAAGATACTAGTATGGGGACCACCTGTGATTAGCTCTAAGGGAAAACAACAAACTTAAGACAGCAAAACCTCTCTAAGTTCTCTCAAGCTTTAACAATCTTCCCTGCAATGCAGGAGGCAGGGACAAGTTTCTAAAAACCTCTTCGAAGCTCTGTCTCTTCAAGCTAGTAAAAGACAGTGGGTCAGAGTACCCTGAGGGAAATGCTTGGGAGAGTGTGGGTAAAGAGCTACAGAGAGCCCAAAAGGGCAGGAAACTTTACCTGAGAAAAGCAAAAAAGGCAAGCTTTTCAGTTACAGCCAAGCTGAGGCATCAAAGGTTTTGTCTGAGCATTTCAGAATGAAAAGGTGATCCTAATTGTCTTAATGCAAAGATTCCCTGAAGCAATGCAAACACTGTTAGCATTGTATCCTCGCTTTTGACCAAAACCCCAGAGGCCTGGCCAGTGTCTCTGAGTTGGAGTGCATTTCGGGGATACTAGGGCTCCTGCGTTGTAAACTTCCTGGAGCACAAAGCTGAGGCAGGAAGGTGCAGGACCCAGGGGAAAACTGCTAATGAACAAATGAAGCTAAAGCCGGTGGGAATAGCACAGTTGTCTGCTTTCCTACAAGTCCCCGGTTGATAGGTCCACAGCTGCAAAAAGAAATCTGAGAAAAAGCTTTCCTATTAGAGAAAGGACTTTTCTGAGAAAACAGTAAAGCTGAACTGTGTCTGAAGCAGTCTTGCTGCTGAGTCAGAACGCTGTCTGGGAAAGAGACCAGCCAGGGCAGAAAAGAACTATCCAGGAGAAAAGCTTTCTTTTCTGTCAGAGAAAGCACCTCTTTGAGAAAAGCTTTGTTTCAACTGACTCCCTGAGATGAGGGAGTGTAGCCCTGAGGGGTGATTGCCTCTGGCATAAACTCTGTCCTGAGCACCCAGACAAGCAAAAGCAACCCACTGGGGGATTGGGCCAGGTGAAGGCCTGATGAGGCAAAGCACCTGTCCTAATGGTAGTTTAGAGATGGCGAAAACCTCCCTTGCTAAGCTTGATTCATGAACGCAAACATCACAGACCCTGAAAACAAACGGACAAAAAGCCCCTACCTTCAGGAGCAGGGAAAGCCGCCACTGCAGTGTCGGAAACTGTTTCTGGGGCAGAGGGGATAAACAGACCAAACTGGGAACTGTCTGGGAGAGAGACTCTGAAGAAACAGAGGGGACAGATTCCTCCCCAGAAAATGCATGACCTGACAGAGCTGCTAGAGTTTGAGGCTGATTAGGGGGAGAAAAAAAAGCCCCTACCTCCAAAGGCAGCTAGCAGAGGTACAGAGCCACAGACAGATATCTGAAGCTCTGCATCTGGGGGGAAGGAACAAGCAAAATTGAGAATAAGATCAGTGGGAGAAAATCTCTCGGAGGGAGTTATGGAAAAGCTGTTGCAAATGTTTCTGTTTTTCACTGACTGGCTATGACAAACACAAGCCCCGAGGAAAGTTGCTATCAGAAATGCCAGCCTCGGTGCAGGCTAACGAGGCAGGTGTGGTTCTGATTCCGGGGCCAGTGTCTGATGAAGTTGAAACACCTGTTAAAGCCAGCTGAGGAGAATAGAAATCTCCCAATGTGCCATAGCTGAAAATGTAAAATGCTTGTTCAAATCTCCCATTGCAAAAGCAAAAAACTTTGTTCAAACCTCCCGGGCAAGAATTTGTAAGCAAGTCTAGTAAAAGAGAACCAGTTGACTCTCAGACCCAAAAAGAAATATGGGAAATGATATAAGGGACTGATATAAGGGACTGATATGGGACTGATATTATTATGGACTGATATAAGGGAAATGCATTCTGGGAAAGGTAGTTTTTCTGCTAAAGATGGCAACATTGCACTGAAACACTTTTGTCAGCTCGAAAATATGTTCATGGTAAACTTAAAATACAGCCTTTAAAAGAAGAAGGAAAATCATCTAAGAATTTAAGTGTCAGTTCCAATAAAAAATTGAAAGGATATGAAACTAGGTGCTTCTCGGTTTGGGGCTCCGTTGGTAAAATGCCTTATTTACCCTAGTAGCTGTGCAAATTTTTACGGTAGTTGGATGACAAAAAAGCTACCTTTAAGAGCAAACAAGCCACTTTAAAATCCTTAAAACAAGGGAAAGCAGTTTATACACTGAATGTTGTCTTAGATATGAAGAAACTTATGTTGAAATTAAAAAAGTTCTTTTGCCTTTTGAACAAACTGCCTCCAATGAGTAATTCCTTTGCAAATCTAATAAGGAGACAAGGAAACAGACATTCAAAAAAGAGACTGATTTATAGATGGGAAACAAACTTCAGAAAATCTAGCTGTCTTACAAAAGAGTTGCTTTACCTGAAAGTTCCTTATAAGAAATCAATGCTAAATATCACCACTGCTAATAACATCAGGAGTTAAAGCTAATGAAGTGAAAATACTAAATCCTGAAACTCAAGTGAAATGGAAAGATCCCTGCTCAGGATTATGGAAGGGTCCAAATCCTGTGTTAATATGGGGTCGAGGATATGTTTGTGTTTTTTCACAATAGGAGAATGAAGCTCGGTGGTTACCGGAGCATCTGGTAAGGAGCTTGGAACTAAGAAAAGTCAGCTCCAATGACATTCCTATAAAGGAACCAGAATGAAAGTGGCTCGATTAATGTTTCTGAGGTTTTGTCACTGGTTAATGCAAACAGTGAGGAAAACAGAGTTCAGAGCTGTGCCACTTTTGGCTTTACTAGCTCCTTTAGAAAAATACCTTATATCACCTAATAGCTGTGCAGTATTGGCGAAGAGCTTTACAGCAGCTAAATACAGTAATTTCACCCTCAGCGTAAAGTTTATCAGTAGAACAAACCAAAAGTACTGCTGTGATAGAAACGTTTGTCTGAATTGAAGTTCTTAGGGGAGCTATTATGAATTTGGGTGAAGGGACAGCCTCTAGTTAAAAACCGTTTACAGTGCATCTCTGCCGGTTCGAAAAGGCCCACTTGCAACTTTGGGGTGTGGCTTTGTCCTGAGAATGTTACAATCCCCTAGCAACAAGTATCACAACTCTATAATGACAACACTCACTAAATCCCAGTGCTTTATAACAAAGCTAACTATAAACTGTAAACTTTAGAAATGATGTACGTACTTCCTGTCTAGTTAAGAGAATCTTTCTGATAGAGATGGTAATAATTAAGAGTAAAAAGTAGAAAGACGATTATAAGATATGTAAGTTTGTAAAAATTCTGTCTTGTTAGATCTGTGTTAAGAAATCTTTAGGTGTTTGCTAAGTTAGATACATGCTAATGGTAGCCTATATAAGTTTGTAAAATAGATCTATAGAGTTCCTTTAAGAATATAAGCTTGTAAGAAGTATCTAAGGTAGTCTTAAGACATGTAGTAATAAACTTGTAAGATGCTAGTTGTAAATGTAAGTTTAAATAAAAAATAAGATAAAATAAATATAAGTATATAAAAATTAATAAAAAATATATTTGCTAAAGTAGTTCTATAGTTTCCTTAAAGTATAAATAAGTAGATGATAATATGTTATATGTGAGTTTGTAAAAACTTGTAAATGTTAAATATGAGTCTAAATGCTTTGCAAGGCAAAAAAATGTTATATGTGAGTTTGTGAAAAAGTGTAAATGTTAAATGTGAGTCTATTAATGTATATGGTGAAAACACCTGAGACACAGGAGATAGTGTCCTAGTAGACTGCAAAGTAGGCAGTCTAAATGGTTTCAAAAGCTCCAAAAGCTGCTAAGAATGGCGGGCGCCAGAACCAGCACAACAAGGCATCCGCAGCTGAGATCCATGAAAAATCGACGCGACACAGAAAAACCTGAGCTAACAGCAAAAACGGTGCAGTTTAAAATATTACTATACTAAAAAGGTCTGTCTGTGAGAACAAAAGTTGCAGAGACGCTTGTTTGAACAAAAATTAACTGCAAAAAAGTTTTGGTTAAAAAACGTCTCTTCATATTTGGAAGTGAAAGCCTGATATCAGAATTTTTCTTGTTTGAACTTTTTAAACTTAAAATGAGATAAAATTACAAAAAGATTTTGGTTATGGATTTCTCATATTTGGAAGGCTAGTACCAGAATTTATCATTTGAATTTTAAGACTTAAATAGAATAAACAGTAGAGATTTCATTGCAATGGGACAGTTTTGAGTAATGACCTAGGAACGGTTTTCTGGAATTGGGTTAAAAATGGAACTGTTTAAATAAAAAAATGTATTTCTACTTAGAATCAAGATGCAATTGTGTATATGCATATATGCTTTATTAACTGGTGATTTATAAATTGTTTTGTGGAACTGTTTGTGTAAAAATGAAATTACTTATGGAACTGGTTTTGTGTTACAAATGGAAGTGTTTAAACAAAAAAGTTTGGGTTTTCTAACTAGGCTTGAGATTTTGCTTAAAATTATAAAGAAAAGGAGGAGTTATGAGATTGAATTATGTTTGCAGAAACCTATTGATATTAATGCACCCTGGTTTTGTGGAGTTGAGGAAATGTTTAAGTTTGATGTGAATACATTGAAGTTTTTCCTATGTGTTCTGTTAACAAAAAACTCAAATGACTGAGTTAAAGTTGTAAGACGGAAAAAATTGTTAACTATATATAGCACCATATATGCTAATTTTAATGGTTCTGTTAAGAGTTTGTTTTGAGTTGTAAGATTGAGAGAATTGTGACTATGTATAACAATATTTATGTTAACCTGTTAATGGTAATGATGAAGCTAAGGGATTCTTTAAGTTTGTAGTCGCCTTAAGAGTTTTGGTTTAGAAAGGGCTTGAGGCAGCTAAGACTGCTGTGGTCACCTTGGACCTAATTCAAAAGAGAATAGCCATCTGTATCATCCTCTACTCCCATACTGGGAGGTGTAACAGCTATGGAGATTGCTGTAAGCCAATAATAGTTATTTTTTTATATATTAAGAAGGGGGGACCTGTGGGAGCCCGTTCTGGGGTTCCTCGTGGCTTTACCCAGCAGGTCCAAATAGAGGATGATCAGGACCACGGGCCTGAGTGCAGGTGTCTGAGATGGCCTGCACTTGGCTGTGCTGGGGGAGGAGGTCTTTTGCTCCACCCCTTGGCGTCTCTATAAAAACCCTGGACCAGAGACAGTCCGGGCCCGTTGGAATAGGTTCCAGGCCCTCTCGAGGCTATCCTTTATTTTCTATCTGTTTATCTCCACGATATTCTCTGCTATAAATCCTTCTATCTAATATTTCCTGCTGATCGCACTCAAGAAAACTCTGGGGAACTGTGGGGGTGGTGGGTAAATGCCCCACAGTAGACATGATTTTTTTCTTTCTTACTTGAAAAATATCAATAGTATCTAATCTATATAGGAGAAATCTGATAAAATTAAAATTAACATAATCTGAACAAGCAAGGACAAAATAAGGGAATTGAATTATCTTGAGTGAGCTGGGCAGAGTGGCACATGTTCTTAATCCTAGCACTGGGGAGGCAGAGGCAGGATGTTCTCTGTAAGTTTGAGATCTGTCTGCTCTCCATACCGATTTCCAGGAACACTAGAACTACATTATAAGACTCTGTCTCAAAAACAGCAAGAAAAATAAATAAATAACCTTTAGTGAAGATAGTGGACTCTGTTGGCATGGTAGGTAAATCAGTAACTAAATATATGGCTTTTTAAAAAGAAGCAATGATCTTTAACATTTACATGGGTGTGCTTAAAATATAGCTATAATTATTGTATTTAAAATCTTGGTTTCTTGTACAGGCCAAAAAAGTTTCCCTTTTTATAAAACCCTTATATTATTCATTGCCAGATATGAAGATAAGTAAACACTTCTCCAATACTGAGGTAATATGAGAACATATCGCTTTGCAAATGTTTCGCCAGAAAAAAATATTTCCCCAAATACCAGGGTCTAATTTTATTGTAAATTAATGAAACTGCATTTCTAAAGTCAATTAAATTTAACATGTATTTTATTCTTCTATAGTTACTTGCCAGCTTTCAGTACATTTTAATACAGTTCACTGTGGAGACTTCACTTAAATTATAAGGAAATGATATGTATTCCCCTAACAATGTGCATTCTGTGCCTCTGCGTTTTACTATTCATGTTTCACACATCATCTCATGTACAGTCAGTCCAAAGTTTGCTAAAGGATGACTTTTTTATTAAGTTGGATTTAAATAAAGATTTTTGTCATACATTTCAAGAAAAAAATCATTAGATAATTAAATTGTTCACCACAACTTTTTCTTATCCCAATGTATGGTTTTGTGGTTCTTGACTTTTTAAACATGGGGTCACTGTTGTACCTTGAAGACAGTGCCCCTGGTGCTATAAAGAAAGGACAAAGGAAGAACACACTGAATAGAAAATACTCCAATTTCAAAGTTTTTCTCCAGCCAGTAGCAGCAAGGCCACATTTAGTCTAAGGCCATATTTTTTTTTTCTCCTCTGATGTACACAGCTTTGCAAAATACCTACAACAGAGATAAAGGCTTCAGTATGAATTGCAAATGACTTTTTAATATTTTAAGCTATTGATTTTATATCTTAAGCCACAGTGAAGTTCCAAAATAAGGATTTTGTTTTGGTTTTCAGCATCTTATATATTCATTCGCACATTTATTTAGCATATCTGGTATTTCCACACACTTGTGTACATATGTTTGAACTCTTTTCAGAATGTAAACATCATGTTCTTGGAAACAAACTGCAAAATATTATTTAGAGTCACTTAAGTATGCAATAGAATCCTCTGTACCTGATGCCATTGCTGAACATTCTTCAAACCACCATGACGAATACTGATAACAACTGACACAGAGCCTAGTTAATATCAGCTGTGTTGGAAATGTCAGGCATGCTCACATCCTTCAATGAGAACTTCAAGATGGAATGTGTCTTCTCCTTTGCAGAAAGTAGAGTATAAAATTAAAGCAGCTAAGGGGAAAATTTTTTATCTATTTCCAAGTACTAAAAAGTGGAACGTATTTTTAAAGTCACAGAAATGTTTCCAGGTACATTTAATATACATGCATTAATTCCGTATCACATAATAAGTTTCAAACTATTAGTAAATAGACCATTGCATGATTTATCCTTTATAAAAGTTTGGATTTAATATGGTAGACATGTATTGAACAAAATTGCATTCAATAATTATTATGGACAATTTTTATCAAAAACCAAAGACATTAGGACTAGGACAATGACCCTCTGAATGACAAACACATGGTCCCACATAGCCAATCCTGCTCTAATCTGCATTTTTTATTATCTTCCTTCATGCTATAAGATCATGAAGAAAATTCCAACTATAACAAAAATTCATCTATACATATTTTATATACCCTAAAATATGATGAATGTTAAAATAGATATAACCCTAAAACTACTTTAAAACTTAAAAAGACAATTATTATGTAATATAAAAAAAATCCATTCACATTTAAATTGCTTAGTTGAGGGTTTTTTTTTGCATAATTGCATTTACCATGAATTGACTTTGTCTCTGAAAGTCCACTGTTGTATGAAGATTCACTATTGCAACTGTGAATCCCTTTATGAACTGACCAATAACCAGCTGTAGAAATTCACTGTCAATTCTGGTACTCCTTGATTCCCACTTCAGTCTCCTGACTTTTCTGCAGAAGTGACATCCAACCCTTGTTCCTTACATGGAACCTTACTGGTCACATCAGAATTAGTTATTCTTCATATTCCTGTGTCACTGATTACAGTAGTGGATATTTCTTCTAGTTTATGTTTAGGAAAAAAACTATAACCAAAAGATTAAGGACCAATGTTTGGGTCAATTAGTGAGCTTTACCCTGATTATATACTATGTAATGTGGACATGTATCAAAGGGTCACATGACATCTCTAAAATGTGCATTATTATCACTACAATTAAAAACTAGAATGGAACATATCATTGAAAACCAATTTCTGTGTGTAAACTGAAAATTCATTGCCATATATATGTAATGCTAAGTTAAAATGGAACTGTATAAGTTTCTTTTAATAAAATGTTATATGGCAAGTTGTTCCATTTCAAGTACAATTGCCTCTAGTGGACCTTTTTATTTTGAAATATATGTAATCAGACCATTTTAGCAGTGTTAAGTTTCAAACCCAGGACAAATGGCTGAGGTATTAACTACTTAACATATCGAAGTGTCCAGCAGTCACAGCATATGACTGGTGTACTCTGATCTCTATCCTGAATGCTCCAGTCCAGGGGCTGGGCTGTCATTTCCCCAGAGGCTCTTCCCTATATAACCTAACCATTTTGGTTACCCTCCCTTTTTCTACCTTTGGCCTGCTGGTTGATATGGCTGAAGTTTTCCTGTGTCCTGGCCTGCTGGCAGTCAGGACAAATCTCTCACCTGCTAGTCTCATAGCTGCTCAGACCCAAGTAAACACACAGAGGCTTATATTATTTACAAACTGTATGGCTATGGCAGGCTTCTTGCTATCTAGTTCTTATATCTTAAATTAACCCATTTCTATTCATCCATAAGTTGCCATATGGCTTGTGGCTTGCCAGTACATTTACATCTTACTTCTCATGGCAGTGGTGCCTGGCAGCATCTCCTGACTCAGCCTTCTACTTCCCAGACTTCTCCTCTCTGCTTGTCCTGCCTATACTATACTTCCTGCCTGGCTACTGGCCAATCAGCATTTTATTTATCAACCAAATCAAAGCAACACATTCACGGCTACAGAGAGATCAATATCCACAGCAGGCTGCTGTGCCTGTTTCCCCTCTCTCTTCTCCTCCTCCTTTCTCCCTATATGGCTCAGCACACCCTGCTCCTGTCCACTCTGGAATCTTCTAGATGTCCCTGCTTCTATGTATGCTCTCTCTTTATCTACAATAACCTTTCTCCTCCACTATACCTAGGAGATGTCATATCCTTTCCTTCCATTTATATTTCTTTTTTTCATTCAACAGGTTATAATGAATGAGTAAATATGTTTTTTTTTATTTAACAGGTTCTAATGAATGAGTGAATGTGGTACAATAAAAACTACAAAACCAAGAAAATATTCTATCATAATAACAATGATAGAACTCATCATAATGCTCTTTTATGGAGAGGCATTTCAGGAAATATGATCAGGTTGAAAAGGTACTGTGAAGAGTAATTCTGGAAAAGCGATGTTTACTGCAGCCGGAGGCAAGGTGCAGATGACTTGTTCTCTTACAATGACATACTCCCTCAATTCCAGTAGAGAAAAGAGATAGAAAGAGTCATTGAAAAACATAAAGATGAGATGGGCTAAGTAGAAAACATAATGGGCAAGAACTACACCAAATATAAAGAACAGACTAAAGTAACCAAGGACAACCAAGAACAGTGTTGCTGAAGGATAGGACCATAGGCATATGTTCATAGAAGAGGTGAAGGATGTTGGTTTCTGCAGGCGGGAGTGCTGGGATGTCAGAAGTCAGACATTGAAGGCTGTCAGTGTCACCCTTGGGTTACAGGTTCAGTCAAGATATTTGAAAGAGGAGGAGAATTTTGTTCATGGCAGTATAGTGACAATACTGAGTTATAGAATTTGATTTTTGGACATCTCTGAGGATTCAAAGCTAAAAACCAAGCAGTAATAATCTGATTAAAAACACTTTGAAAATGTCCATATTCATTGAAAGTGTTTTTATGTTTATGGGATTGGTAAAACTTGTGATATCTATGATGTAATTCTTCAGTTTTCCACCATGGAGTCCAAGGTATTTCACCTTCTCACAGGCATTACTGGTAATTCTGACCCTAAGACAAAAGTCTATTTCAGCTGACATCTTACTGACTGAGATATCTCCTACAGAAGCTGTTGCAGGCAACTGTAAACCTTTAAGCATCGGGATTTCAACATTTCATTTGCTTCTGTGAAACATGAAAGGAGAGATTTTTCATTAGTGGCTCAGATTTCCCATGCAGGTTTGTTTTTTTTTTTTTTTCATGTTTGCCTCCATGGTACTTTAAAGAATACTTTTTTCTCTGTCTTGAAAAATCTTTTGAAATCCTGTGATTTCTGTCACCTAACCCCTGTATATGTGACAACAAACAAATGCTTCAACAGGAATAATTGGCTCCTGGAGGAATGGGAGGTGGCATTCATTGTCCAAACAAAATCATTAAAGCTGTTCTTTGCATGTGGAAAAATTGGAAGACATTTAAGAACCAAAGTTTTATAGCAGTTTTGAAGTAAAATTATTATATAATATTATTATAGAATTTAAAAAAATGTTGTAAGGATATTATAAGCTTTAAAGACTGTTCACATCTAATTATTCTCCCAGTATCTTTTCTAGCACCTTTTAGAAGACACCTACCCCTTTTTTCACCCACTCCACATTCTTCCATGCAATCGATTCCAGCATACAATTCTGCCTCGGAGGCTGAATTAACATCTTAAATTTAGTTAGTAAGAACAAATAGCATGGCTTCTCCATTATTTTGACAGGACTGAAATTGCTCTGGTGATTCATTAATCAACTTATCAAATATGGAGTAGGATAGTGAATATACTAATTGAAAATCAAGAAACAGCGCTTAAGTGTTTAATGTCAAAAGCTCAGAGACAGGTTTCAGGTAATTGCTAGGGAGAAAATTCACATGAGCTTTAAATATAAGTACTTGATCTCTGTTAAAATAAAGCTTCTTTCTCATTATTTGGAAGGGCTTCTTAGGCGTACACTTTAATTTGGATTAAATAAGCAACTTAAGTAAATAAAAAAATGATGTACTCAGTTGTAAGTAAAATTTTAATTTAGGTCAGTACAAAAGTAAAAGCAATCTACATCTATTCAAAAAGGAAAAGAGAATGCTCTGTTAAATACATGCATTAAAAACAAATTATGCGATCCTTCCGGCTTCGTCGTGGAAGGAGGACTGCGCCTCGTCTTCCTGAAGGTTGAGAACAAAAAGAAGATGCACCTGGACTTTCCCCGGAGCTCTCTGCGTTTTTAAAGCGTTGGGTGGAGTTGGGGTTCGTAAGCCGCGTTGCTTATTGAAAGTAGAAGTCACTTCTGCCTCGGTGGAAAACTTGTACCTTCCATAAGTGTTTCCTACAGAAGGCACCTGTGGTGGTTCTTTAAGCTACAAAAAATTGCCCAAGCTTGTGTGACATCAGCCTTGTCAAGTGTCCATGATGCTGGGCCCTGAGGGAGGTGAAGGCTATGTGGTCAAACTCCGTGGCCTACCCTGGTCCTGCTCAATTGAGGACGTACAAAACTTCCTCTCTGACTGCACAATTCATGATGGGGTCGCAGGTGTTCATTTCATTTATACTAGAGAAGGCAGGCAGAGTGGTGAGGCTTTTGTTGAACTTGAGTCAGAAGATGATGTAAAATTGGCTCTGAAAAAAGACAGGGAAAGCATGGGACACCGATATATTGAGGTGTTCAAGTCACACAGAACCGAGATGGATTGGGTGTTGAAGCACAGTGGTCCAAACAGCGCTGACAGTGCCAATGATGGCTTTGTGAGGCTTCGGGGACTCCCGTTTGGATGCACAAAGGAAGAAATTGTTCAGTTCTTCTCAGGGTTGGAAATTGTGCCAAACGGGATCACATTACCTGTGGACCCCGAGGGCAAGATTACAGGGGAGGCCTTCGTTCAGTTTGCCTCACAAGAGTTAGCTGAGAAAGCTCTGGGGAAGCACAAGGAGAGAATAGGACACAGGTATATCGAAGTGTTCAAGAGCAGCCAGGAGGAAGTTAGGTCATACTCAGATCCACCTCTGAAGTTTATGTCTGTGCAGAGGCCTGGGCCCTATGACCGGCCTGGCACAGCCCGGAGGTACATTGGCATTGTGAAACAGGCAGGCTTGGATAGGATGAGGTCTGGTGCCTATAGTGCAGGCTATGGGGGCTATGAAGAATACAGTGGCCTCAGTGATGGCTATGGCTTCACCACTGACCTGTTCGGGAGAGACCTCAGCTACTGTCTCTCAGGAATGTATGACCACAGATACGGAGACAGCGAGTTCACAGTGCAGAGCACCACCGGCCACTGCGTCCACATGAGAGGGCTGCCCTACAAAGCAACGGAGAACGACATTTACAACTTCTTCTCTCCACTCAACCCCGTGAGAGTTCATATTGAGATTGGTCCTGATGGAAGAGTGACGGGAGAAGCTGATGTTGAGTTTGCCACCCATGAAGAAGCAGTGGCAGCTATGTCGAAGGACAGGGCCAACATGCAGCACAGATACATAGAACTCTTCCTGAATTCAACAACAGGGGCTAGCAATGGGGCTTATAGCAGCCAGGTGATGCAGGGCATGGGAGTGTCAGCTGCCCAGGCGACTTACAGTGGCCAGGAGAGCCAGTCAGTGAGTGGCTGTTATGGGGCCAGCTACAGCGGTCAAAACAGCATGGGTGGATATGACTAGTATTGTAGGAGCATTTGAGTTATTTCAATCAAAATTTCACAGGCAGCCAATAAGCAGTCAAGAGCAGTTTATAACTCTAGAGGAAGCTGGGGGGACCCACATTGCACCATGAGTTTGTGAAATCTGGATTAAAAAATTACCTCTTCAGTGATTCTCATGCAAACTTTTCTTCTAGCATGTAATATTGAGTAAACTAAAACTATTTTCTTCCGCTTTTCTCAATTAACATTTTTGGTAGTATACTTAAGGAGTGATGTTATCTGAGTTGAGTAGTTTTAAGTATGTTGAGTGGATCTTAAAGCACACCACAGTGAACACACTGGGGACATGTACTTTTCTGGAGAACTCAAAGGTGCTAGATCCCTGATGCAAAGAGAAGCATTTCTCATGTTCATTCTAGTTTATATTTTCATTTAAATCTTTAGGTTAAGTTTAAGCTTTTTAAAAGTTAGTTTTGAGAATTGAGACACAATACTAATACTGTAGGAATTGGTGAGGCCTTGACTTAAAGCTTTCTTTGTACTGTGATTTCCTTTTGGGTGTATTTTGCTAAGTGAAACTTGTTAAATTTTTTGTTAACTAAATTTTTTTCTTAAAATAAAGACTTTTTCACAAAAAAAAAAAATTATGCTCTCAAAACAAAGCAATGCCTGGTAAGTATTTTGAAAACTTAATTTGTTTTTAATATATGCTGCAGAGCAACTGTTTATTGTTATCCAGGTACTATGTGTAAAATAATACTGTCTAAAATTTTTAGCAGAACAAAGGAATTTAACCATCTTCGTTCCCAGCTAGGATGACCTTAATTTCCGTTAAAACACACAAAATATTTTGTGTACTATAAATTGCAAAGTGCATATTTTTTTCCTTCAGCCATAAGATTAAAAATGAAAAATGTGTAAATATCTTGGAATAAGGAGAAGGTTTTATAATATAAAATTCCAAGAGGCTTTGAATATCAATATTATTAGAGATTTTCCATCAAGTTCTAATATATTACAGCAAATCGGGTTTTATATATATCAATTTCAGTAGACCTGCAGATCTATTTTAATTGCAACTCCAAATTTAACCAAAACCTTTTAATTTTAAAGAATATTTATATTTTCTTCAACCACTCACTCAGTATGACTTAGATTTTCTGAGACGTCCAAGAAACAAAATGTATTAAGATTTATTTAACGTGACAAAAATGTAGTTGTTGAACATATTCTGTATGCATCTATTTTTCAAAATCATCTTGTTATTTAAAATATGCAAGACTTGAAAATGCCAATATCACCTCCACTTTTAAGTGTAAGAATTCGTGGACATAGAAGGAAGGACAATTTGGAGAGAAATATGACCACCAGAAGATGGAAAGAGGAGAAGGGAAGGTTATATTTGTAATGGATATGATTAAGTATATTGTATAGGTGCATACAAATATAATAACATGATCTTTATGTTGTAGATTAAAAATACATAAATATTCTGAATAGAGAAAAGAATATATATGCAATTTTGCAAAAGAAAAATGAAGAAAAGGAACGATAGGAAGAGAAACCATCATTCCTGGCAAACAGGACAGTCTTAAAGCCAAATGTACACTACACCTTTGCCAGGCTTCTTCTTAGTGATATACCAGGATTTGCCTGTTGGAACTAGGCCTATTTCCCTTATTCCTTTTTCATACCTCAATACCTCTGCCAAGGCATAATTCCACTTTGTGGTTTTTTTCTTTTTTTGGTTTTTCGAGACAGGGTTTCTCTGTGTAGCTTTGTGCCTCTTTTGGATCTCGCTCTGTAGACCAGGCTGGCCTCGAACTCATAAAGATCTGCCTGGCTCGGCCTCCTGAGTGCTGGGATTAAAGGTATGTGCCACCACTGCCCGGCACAATAATTCCACTTTGTGGATAGCACTCATTATAAACTAATCCTCAGCCCAAAGAACTATTTATTCACATCAGATCTATATTTTTATAAGCTCCATTGCTAATGAACAAAAGCATTTAACACCATACCAATTTTCACTTTTTAAGTTTTACCTTATTTTCTAAGTTATGCATGTGAGTGTGTCTGCATAGAGATATGCATGTAAGTGCAGGTGCCGATGAGTGCCCAATGATGTGGAGCTGGGGTTACATGTGGTTGTGAGCTGCCTGACATGGATGCTGTGTTAAAACTCAGGTCCTCAAATTCCCCCTGACCACTGAGTCAGCCATGAAGAAGATAGAGACAACAACACACTTGTGTTCATTGTGGATGTCAAGGCCAACAAGTACCAGATCAAACAGGCTGTGAAGAAATTCTATGACATTGATATGGCCAAAGTCAATGCCCTCATAAGGCCTGATGGAGAGAAGAAGGTGCATGTTCGGTTGGCTCCTGACTATGATGCTCTGGATGTTGCCAACAAAATTGGGATCATCTAAACTATATCCAGCTGGCTAATTCTAAATATACTTTTTCACCATAAAAAAAAAAAAAAAAAAAAAAAAAAAAAAAAAACAGGTCCAGAAGAGCAGGATGTGCGTCTAACCACTAAAGGAACTCTCCAGCCCCTGGTATCAAATTTCTGTGATAATCAAGGATTTGCTTTCCATAACTACTTTTTTTTACCTTTGTCCTTTTCAATTCCCTCTACAGTTTGAACTAGACCTATCCTCTGTTTTCATAACATTTCCTTGTCTATCTCTTTATTGAATCACAAATATTTTGCTGTTTGTTTCAGTGATATGCAAAACAACACACTTTTTTCTTTTTTAAAATTTTATTTTATTTTATAAAATAATTTAATTCTACATATCAGCCACAGATTCCCTTGTTCTCCCCTCCCCCCCAGTACACCCTCCATTGCCATCTCCTCCAGGGCAAAGCCTCCCCCAAGGACTGAGATCAACCTGATAGACTCAGTCCAGGCAGGTCCAGTCCCCTCCTCCCAGGCTGAGCCAAGCGTCCCTGCATAAGTCCCAGGTTTCAAACAGCCAACTCATGCAATGAGCACAGGACCTGGTCCCACTGCCTGGATGCCTCCCGAACAGATCAAGCCAATCAACTGTCTCACCTATTCAGAGGGCCTGATCCGGTTGGAGGCCCCTCAGTCATTGGTTCATAGTTCATGTGTTTCCATTCGTTTGGCTATTTGTCCCTGTGCTTTATCCAACCTTGGTCTCAACAATTCTCACTCATATAAACCCTCCTCTTTCTCACCAACTGGACTCCCGGAGCTCCACCCGGGGCCTGGCCATGGATCTCTGCATCCAGAACCCTCAGTTATTGGATGGGGTTTCTAGCACTACTATTAGGGTGTTTGGCCATCCCATCACCAGAGTAGGTCAGTCCCGGCTGTCTCTCAACCATTGCCAGAAGTCTATTGTGGGGGTATCTTTGTGTATTTCTGTGGGCCTCTCTAGCACTTTGCTTCTTCCTATTCCCATGGGGTCTTCATTTATCATGGTCTTTTATTCCTTGTTCTCCATCTCTGTTCTTGATTCAGCTGGATCCCCAGCTCCCCTAAGCTCTCTTTCCCTCGACCCTTACATTCATTACCCCCTCTCACGTCAAGTTTGCTTATGTAGATCTCATCCATTTCTCTGTCCTTGGGAGATCCCCGTGTCTTTCTTGAAGTCCTGTTTTCCAGATAGCCTCCCTGGTGTTGTGAGTAGCAGTCCGGTCATCTTTGTTCCACATCTAGCATCCTCCTATGAGTGAGTATATACCATGTACACATTCCATTGTGTATATGTACCACATTTATTTATCCATTCTTCAGTTGAAGGGCATCTAGGTTGTTTCCAGGTTCTGGCTATTACAAACAATGTTAATATGAACATAGCTGAGCAAGTGCCCTTGTGGAATGATTGAGCATTCCTTGGGTATATGCCCAAGAGTGGTATAGCTGGATCTTGGGGGAGATTAATTCCCAATTTTCTAAGAAAGCATCATATTGATTTCCAAAATGGTTGTACAAGCTTGCATTCCCACCAGCAGTGGAGGAGTGTTCCCCTAGCTCCACATCCTCTCCAGCATAAGGTGTCTTCAGTGTTTTTGATCATAGCCATTCTGACAGGCGTAAGGTAGTATCTCAGAGTTGTTTTGATTTGCATTTCCCTAATGATTAGGGATGTTGAGCAATTCCTTAAATATCTTTCAGCCATTTGAGTTTCCTCTGTTGAGAATTCTCTGTTTTGTTCTATAGCCCATTTCTTAATTGGACTGTTGGGCATTTTGATGTATAATTTCTTGTGTTCCTTATATATTTTGGATATCAGTCCTCTGTCAGATGTGTGGTTGGTGAAGACCTTTTCCCATTCTGTAGGCTGTCGCTTTGCCTTGTTGACCATATTCTTTGCTCTACAAAAGCTTCTCATGTTTCAAGAACCCCATTGACTGATTGTTTCTCTCAGTGTCTGAGCTACTGGTGTTATATTTAGGAAGTGATCTCCTATGCCAATGCATTCAAGACTACTTCCTACTTTCTCTTCTAGCAGGTTCAGAGTAGCTGGATTTATGTTGAGGTCCTTGATCCACTTGGACTTAAGTTTTGTGCACGGTGACAGATATGGATCTATTTGCAGCATTCTACACATTGATATCCAGTTATGCCAGCACCATTTGTTGAAGATGATTTTTTTTCATTGTACACTTTTAGCTTCTTTGTCAAAAATTGTATGTTCATTATTGATGTGTGGATTAATGTCAGGGTCTTCAATTAGATTCCATTGGTCCACATGTCGGTTTTTATGCCAGTACCAATCTGTTTTTATTACTGTAACTCTATAGTAGAGCTTGAGGTCAGGGATTGTGATGCCACCAAAGGTTGTTTTATTGTACAGGATTTTTTGGGCTATCCTGGGTTTTTTGTTTTTCCATATAAGTTGAGTATTATTCTTTCCAGGTCTGTGAAGAATTGTGTTGGTATTTTCATGGGGATTGCATTGAATCTCTAGATTGCCTTTGGTAAAAATTGCCATTTTTACTATGTTAGTCCTTCCTATCCATGAGCATGGGAGATCTTTCCATTTTCTGACATCTTCTTCAAATTCTGTTTTCAGGGACTTAAAGTTCTTGTCATATAGGTCCTTCACTTGCTTAGTTAGTGTTACCCCAAGGTATTTTATATCATTTGTGGCTATTGTAAACGGTGATTTATGTCTGATTTCCTTCTCAGCCTGTTTGTCAATTGTATATAAGAGGGCTACCATTTTTTTTGAGTTGATCTTGTATCCTGCTATGTTGCTGAAGGAGTTTATAAGCTGTATCAGTTCCTTGGTTGAATCTTTGGCGTCACTCAAGTACCCTATCATGTCATCTGCAAATAGGGAAAGCTTGAATTCTTCCTTTTCAATTTATCCCCTTAATTTCCTTATGTTGTCTTATTGCTCTGGCTAGAACTTCAAGTACTGTATTGAATAAGTATGGGGAGAGCAGACAGCCTTGCCTCGTTCCTGATTTTAGTGGAATAACTTTGAGTTTCTTTCCATTTAATTTGATGTTAGCTGTTAGCTTGCTGTAAATTACCTTTATTATGTTTAGGTATGTTCCCTGTATTCCTGATCACTGCAAGACCTTTATCATGAAGGGGTGTTGGATTTTGTCAAATGCCTTTTCTGCATCTAGTGAGATGATCATGTGTTTTTTTTCTTTGAGTTTGTTTATATGGTGCATTACATTGACAGACTTTCATATGTTGAACCACCCTTGCATCCCTGGGATGAAGCCTACTTGATCATGGTGGATAATTAAAACAACACACTTTTTCTGATTTCTATTTCCATGCTTTCTCAGTGGTATAACAAAGGATTTTCATACTGTAGATGTAGAATATCTAACTTCTGCTCTCTTAGAAAAATGAAAATCTTAGTTTGATGTTTATTAGTTTGGGCTTACATGCATTTATTAACATGAGTTTTTTTCCTTTTTTCCTAACATGCAGATGTAAGAGGCCACTTTTCCATTCTGTTTACTTATTTATTCCCCAAAATACATGCTGTAACTTATCGTACTTAACCAGTGACAATTGTTAAATGTGTTTGAATCATCAAGAGCTGTCAGGGAATAATTTGAAATTCAGAAAAATGTCATTCTTCATGCATTTAAATCTAGTCATGAAGAAAAGCCACATATTTTTTTCCTGCATAATAGGAAACATCATTTTCTACCTATCCATGTCAACAAATATTTCACTTATAAGCAGTAGAAAATAACAGTGATAATTAAATAAGAGAAAAAGGGACAAATGTAGACTGCCTTCTGCAAAGGAGTTCTTTGACTGTCTTACCAATTTGGTCATAGTGGTCCCTGAGCCAACGGATCTTCTTACAACCAGGAAAACAAGCCAACCAGTTTTTCTATTACTAAGCTTATTTCCTAGAATTCTTTGTAATTAGAAAATCAAGACAGATGATGGAAATTAAAATTTTAGTGCCTGGACAGACAAGCAGAATAAGTCTACCTAACATTTGCAGTGTATATTTTTCAGATTTGATTATGAGGATTTTGGAGAAGAATGATTAGACATGTGCTCTCAGGTTCTCTATTTGAGAAATAAATCAGCATTTGACAAACATTATTTTGAACGTAGTGATTTTAGTATTCCTACTTATTGTAGGCAAAGTTTTCATTGGGTCGACTGATCAGTTCTATCCCACCAGCCTACTCCCAAATAACCACACAGAGACTTATTATTAATCATATATATTTGGAAGATAGCTTAGACTTGTTACTGACTAGCTCCTACAACTTAAATTTATTAGATATTTCTTATCTATGCTCTACCATATGGTGGAAACTTTTTCAGTGCAAAGTCATCTCCTGCATTCTCTGTGTCTGGCTGGTGACTTCCCATTACTCTGCCCTTCTTTTTCCCAGAATACTCTCAGTTTGGCTATCCTACCTAACTTCTTACTGCCTAGATATTGGCCAGTCAGCCTTCTGTTAAACCAATCAGAAGGTGCCTTGGCAAAGTCACATCTTTATTGTGTACAAAAAAATTATTCCATTATAACTTATCATAAACAGCTTTGATTTTTCTAAGTGAATATTTTATGTGTTGCCAAGCTTTATCATCAAACAACATCATGCAGTATTAAAACAAAAATATAACTTTTACAAGGAAAAAACTCACAACTAAATAATAATATTAATGTTTATTAAATCTTATTATTCCTTCTCTAGCCACTAGAAGATTTATCTTTATCAAAAAAGCCCAGTTTTATCTTCCTTAAATCACTGCCTATGCACATAGTTTATAAAATTATTATATTAGTCAAAGATACATCAGTTCTTCTTCTGTATTCTCTTCACTTAACCATAAAGCATTAATGGAATATTCTCTCAAAATATCAATAGAACAGATCCACCTATTAAATCACTTATAAAACCTATTTATTAACAACTATTATTGTTACAATTATTTATTAAACTTATTTGTATACCACATGTACATATTAGATATAAAATATTTAAGAGTGACCTTAATGGTAGAGTTATGTTCATGTTTGTACATACTTATAACAGTGGCATATGACTTGATGAATAAAAAGGAACAATTTGGGAAAGAAAGAAGGATGATACAGGTAAGCAGGTAATAATTGGTGAATATAAACAAAATATATGACAAATATGAATGAAAATGTCATAATGAAACCCATAATTTTATAGAGTGAATGAATACTACCTCATTTTTTTTTTAATTTCACAATGCAACGGTTTAAAACACAGAATACTCACAAAGTAGAAACAGGGTTCTTTGCAAAGGTGAACTGTAGAAGCTGTGCAAGTGGTCCTCATCAAAGGCTTCTATCAGGGATGTGAGTGGTGAACAAACAATGTTATATTCACTCTGAAACCCAACATTGAGTACACACTGAGATAAAGCTTCCAATGATGACCACATATGTTTCAGTGTTGGCGTCACAGGACTTCTCTTGTGATGGTCATCTCAAGAAGTTTCTAAACACCTTGCCATAACTGATGTAGACTGGATAATAGGATAAGGAGGATCCACTCAGCTTTCCCCTTTTTTCTTTCTTTATTTGTACCAAATCAGGGTCTTCCTTGTACCCATGTGTCAGTTTTAGCAAGGTATGTTTTGTACTTGGTTTGGTTTTGGTTTTGTTCATTTTGTCTGAATTTTCAATGTTATGTAAATCCTTGCCAAAATAATAAAATAATATTTTACTATAAAAATCAAATTACCAAGAATAAGAAATCCTAATATAGAACCAGTTTTATTGAAGACATAAGAAAACAGAAGAACATATGAGATTGAAGAGATTATTTGCACAAGAAATGCCTGATGGAATATACTTAAATATGTACAAAGAAGACATATAACTCAAAAATAAAATAACAAATGTCTGTGTTATAAAATAGGCAAATACTCAACTGGAAAAAGAGAAAAGGTAGTCACTATCATATATCATAGAGAGTCAATATTAATAATGGAGATACTCTTCAACACCTGCAGCCAACATCCTATAACACCAAGTGATGGAGCGGATAAAGAACAATGAGTTTCTAATACTCAAAGGGAGAATTAAGCAAAGCTATTACTTTGGAAGAACATGCAGTAGCTTCATATAAACTGGAATACAGCTTTACCATCTTATCTGGTAATCACATACCTCGGTCTTTTCACAAATGAGATGAAGGCATAGGTTTTCACACGAGCCTCAAAACAGATGTTCATAGTAGTTTTCTTCATAATTGCAAAAACTTGGAAGCTACAAAAATGTGCTCAGCAGGTGAAATGATGCATAAACTGTTGTGCATCCAGATAAAGGAATAGTTCTCAGTGCTAAAAAGTAAGTGGAAAGAAGTAATTTAAATGCATGTAATTAAGGTAAAGAAGAAGCCGATCTGGAAAGAATCTCATTAAAAATATTGTATAATCTCATCTAGACAACATTCTGCAGATCAGTCGTTTCTAAGAGTTTATAGGAAAGAGTGGACAGTGGAGGAACAGAGTGGATTCTGAAGCAGTGAAGCTATCCTGTGTGCAATAATTTACATAGTGTGAAGCCACTATAGACATATCAAAATCCATGCAACATATAGCACCACGTCTAATATAGATTATGAACATGAGTGGTAGTGGTGTACCCATTTTTGTGAATCCATTTAGTGTAAGAATTGTACCACTGTGATAGAGGAGGTTGACAATGGGGGAGGGAACAGGGTTCTTGAACAGAACAAGTGAGGATACTGTGTAACGTTTTTCCATGTCTCAGTAAAACCAAAATTGCTTTACAGATAAATCACCATATTTTTTAAATAAATTTAAGGTGGAATGAATAATTTGTGTACCAATTACAGTGTCAGAATATTAATTGCCAGTTTCACTCAACAGAGCTTTGACAGTTTTAAGAGATTTTTATTCCTTGTCCAAGTACATTGATAACAAAACGCTAAATGAAAGATTATTAGAAGTGTCACCTACCATCTCCTGAAGGTCTGTCTTCACTGCAGAGCCTTAAGCCAGGTGTAAGAATAAGGCAGTGGGGTGTAGGAAAGGGACCCAGTAAAGAATCTCCTTCAGAGTCCTGAACTGAAGTGGCCAGGAAAGGAAATTCTGAATGCCAGTTCAGTATCTTGTCTTTGTCAATTCTGCTTCTGTTCCATCTGCTCACAACTGGTGAGTGCTATTCATCATCTTGTCCTTTGAATTTCTTAGTGTTGTCTTCCCCGTGCCACCACATGATGGCAATTGGAAAATATATCTTTCTCTATGAAACTCTTCACGTGATTTTGGTTTGCTAGTGCTGACCTTCTGCTGTATTTATTGTCTTTCCTAGTACTGTTGTCACAAATATAACTTCAGTGGGTTTGCTCAAACATTTCTAAATTTTGAATCTCAGTTTCTTAAAATTGAATTCAAATGAAAAGACCATGCTACCAAGCTTGTCACATTGTATAGTATACTTAAAGCTGAGCTTTATCCTGACCAAAGAGTAACATTTCCAATGTCCTGTGTCTAATGTATCTTCAGTGTTGACTTTGCTCACTTGGAGTATGCAATGAAGCAGCCTCTGAAATCCTGTCAAATTTGATACTCAAATATTCCAGGCATATGTTTATTTTTAATAGAGACACAAATTTTTGTTTTCTAAAGTAAAACGATTAGATTTTTAAGTATTTGTATTGAGTTAGAAAATTTTAAGAAGTGGTGAAAATGCAATCAGTAATGAGAGTTTTTGAATAGATTGTCACCAGAGAGAATGCATGGATTTAATGATACAGGCTAACCAGTACAACTAAGCCAGAATAGAGAGTTTCAGTATGTTATCATGTATTGACTGGAAAACATAAGAAAAAACACAAATTAATATTTAGTTTCTAGAGTAGGTGGAAACATTATTACACATAATAACAGTAATGAAATAAAAGAAGAATCAATATGTGAATAAGACAACATTGTTCTTTAGCTCTCTTCAGATATTTTAACCAAATCATTTTTTAAAAAACCATTCCATTATTGATATTCCCCTAAAGAATGCACTGCTAAAAAACCAGGGAACACCACTTTCATTTACAGGATTTAAGTATCTTGTTGAAGTTTCCATTAGGAAAGAAAACAGATAGAAAGAAGTGGCTGAGCTGGACAGGTCTCACACTTCAACACAGACTTTACCACATAAATTTAGCAGGCATGCTTGGTACAAAGTTTCCAACTGCACTAAACAATTACTGTTTTATTCCACTTAACACTTCAAGAGTTAAGTAGTATTTGTCCAAAGCACTTATGACTTTGGCAAATTAAATACCACAAATCAAATTAAGTCCAGTCTACTGTTTATAAAATAAGATCAATATTTTCTGTTTTTCTCTATACAACTAGTCAAATTATGCTTAGTCATCTATATAAAATCATTTCCAATGTTACTAAGATATAGTAAAGAAAAAATACAGTGTTTATTTTGAGGAGTTGAGTTTTAGAAATTTGATGCATTAAATCATTTCTTTTCTATCATTTGTAGGTCTTATTAAATTGTCATAGTAAACTTGAGAATATTCTTCATAGAAGAAAAGAATGATTTTGTAAAATTTATGGTTAAACTTTTGAGCCATTTGATAATTCTGTACCTGTAGATTAATTGCACTCCTTCAAATAATGTTTACTCAAGGCACACAGAATTTTCAAAATCTTGTATAAATTTTGTAGAATTAATTTGACCATAAGACAACACGGAATGACTGGGAAAACATGGAGTCCGAAACGAAGATGGAAGCCCTTCCCTTTGCATTCATTGTCTGCATGCTGTGAAGTGGAAAGTGCAGCATCTTTCTGAACATTAACCCATAAAGTCCTGTGACGTGAATAGCAAACACACAACATTTAGAGCTGTGAGGACATGAAGCCAAAAGTACAGAAGGCCTTGGCAGCCAAGAGCAGAATTCTCCGTATTGTGCCGTGCCCACTGCAGTGACAGCTGCTGAGACAGATTTCAAAGTCGTTTCCACCATCAGTTACCCACGTCCTTCTACTCTTGGCACCCTTTCCAAGAATAGAAAACACCAGCTGTTCTTCCTGGCCAAGGGAGTATATGAAATTACTTTCTCCCCCAAAACAAATAAATACGAAATAAATGACAATGATGGGAAATAAAAATCTAAGCTAAGGAGAAAGCCAACCAAAGATCACTTTCTACTAACACTTCCCACTGACACAGCATTATTGCAGCTAACATTTTACCTCAAATACCACGATGTTCCTAATCTTTCCTGAAAATATAAACAAAACTAGGAGAAAAACAGTAGAAAGTGAGGAAGGGGATAAAAGAGAAGAATGTGGGATTTGAGCAAAGTACATGACATATATGCATGAAATTTTCATACTGAACCTGGTATTTAAATGCTAGTTAGAGAAAAATAAATGACTCTGACCCCTAATAAGTGACTGGAAGATAGAGTTGAAGTCTTCAGGAAACCTCATCATGTTCTTTAAGGAGTGCCAAAAATATTAGTGTCCTGTGAATCACAGTTTTTATTGAAATGATCTCTACCTAAATCTTATTTGTTTTATACATCTGTTTTTGGATTAATAGGATCATTATGTAAAAAATAAGTTCTAGTCAATGGGAAAGATGACTTTTTTTCCAAATAATCAGTGGACACAGGCAAAATGTAGATAAAGAACCCATGGAATTACAGTTTTATAGCTCTTATTTTACATTAACAAAGCACTGATAAAAATAGAGTACTATCTAACAGTTAATTTTTAGAGCACTTATCTCTAAAATATTTACTTATTTTCTGGTTCTATTTTGATGTGTACTTTTTTCTTTTTATTTAAATCAACGTGTAAATTCATTAGGAACATTGAAAATCTATTATTATTGTATTCCCAAGATGGTCAGTTAAAAAAATATGTTAAACTTACCAATTGCATTTTAAGCTCTTCAGTGTAAGCCTATGGATTTTGTAACTACTTGCATAAAATTTTATATACACTTTGATATTTTTAATTGTTAATAGTTTGAGGATTTCATATCAATAATTTTATTCAATATAGAGTAGGAAATCTATGATAGATAATCTTGTCAAAATTATGGAATGTAGATACCTATTTAGGTTTACTGAAGTCTGCTTTCATTCCTTAGGTTAGGGTGTCCAACGGAAGTAGAAAGAAAAAGATCTGAGCATATTAATTCATCACTCTGTATCCTGAGGATGATACAATATGACTAGTCTCCTGGACCAGCTGCCACAACATTCCTTCTATAAAGGACGATATCATCTAGAACTGTGAGCAAAAGTAAATATACCCTTTCTTCCTTAAATGGCTTTTGTCAGGAATTATGTCCCCAAGATGAGAGAAGTATCTATCTGATACGGATAGCTATCACTAAATGATAATAGTTTTTAATTAACTGAGGGTGCTGAAGTTACAACTGGCAATGTTAAAAATGTTCATATTGCATTTTGTATTTAATACTAACACAATAAAAACATGTAGCGCCGGGAGGTGGTGGCGCACGCCTTTAATCCCAGCACTCAGGAGGCAGAGGCAGAGGCAGGCGGATCTCTGTGAGTTCGAGGCCAGCCTGGTCTCCAAAGCGAGTTCCAGGAAAAGCACAAAGCTACACAGAGAAACCCTGTCTCGAAAAACCAAAAAATAAAAAAAAATAAAAAAATAAAATAAAAAAAAAAAAAACTTTAGGCCGGGCGGTGGTGGCGCACGCCTTTAATCCCAGCACTCGGGAGGCAGAGCCAGGCAGATCTCTGTGAGTTCGAGGCCAGGCTGGGCTACCAAGTGAGCTCCAGGAAAGGCGCAAAGCTAAGCAGAGAAACCCTGTCTCGAAAAACAAAAAACACTACAACAAAAAAAACATGTAGCATCAACTAAAACACCATACAGTGGTTCAGTAACATTAGCAGTTATTTTTGGACTGATTCTGCTATCATATAACATGTTTTAAACTTAATTACATTTTACAGTACTTTCCAGAGAAGAGGAAAGTATAAGGTGTTTTTGTTGCACACCCAGGTTATATTGGAATGCATATAAAACTGCAGAATGTCTGAGTCGTGATTTTCGCTTCTCATTCCTGCTCTTTTCTACAGAGTTGGCTGCTTCTTTCTTTTTCTCTGCTCTTCATTTTTTTTGAATTGTATTAAACTAATACTAAACACTTTCTCCTCTTCAGTACAGTTAATCACTTTAACCTAGGCTATCTTTTTTTTTTTTATTTTGGAAATGAGATTTGTCTTGCTTCTCATAGAGTTTTTCAGAAAGCCTTGTAATTAGATTTGTGAGGTAATACAGGATTCTCCAATAAGTTTGCTTTGTTCCCATCATTGACTTTTAGTAAGGACCCAAGTATTCATTGTCTCCCTGTGTTCCTCTCAAAATGCTAGATTTTCTGAGTCTTATAGTCTTTAAATTGTCAAGCATGCAAACTTCAAACTTGAAGCCATTTATTTAAAATGTCACATGACAATATTGCAAATGTTGTTGTAGTTAATTTGATGCCACAAGAAATGACAGCTATCAAATGGTGTTCTTATCATCTGCCATACAAAGAATTCCACGAAAATTGTTCTCAGTTTAAGAGACCTGGATCAAAAGCTTAACATTTTAGAGCTATAGAAGGTTAGTATGACACCATTTAAATATTATTTGAGATTTTTTTCCATTTATTGTTTATATATACAAAATCATTTTGAAAATAAAATACCCAAAGTAAAGTTCCTTCAAGCTTCCCAAAGGCCATGTGCTTTGTTAATTCTGATTATTTTATTTTGAATAAAGATGAGAAAAAATATCTAAAAATAGATGCTCCACTTGAATTTAGACTTCAAGACAAAAAAAAGAGCTTAGGAAATTTTTCCTAAAATATACAATTAGTAATATTGAAGCAAGGTTAGAATTCATGCAGCTGAGTACCCTCTTGGGTGTTCATGGCCTTTGGAGGCTTCAGTCATATGAGTAGTAACTAATATAATAAATACAGGCATTTGTATATAATCAATTTTCAAAATAATGTGTTTTGAAATGCTACTGGTTTTTTTTTTAGTTTATTAACTGAGACTGTTTGAACAACTGAGTAAGACACAATGTATGCACTATGAGTCAGAAATTCGAATTAAGAATCTTACAGTAATCATAGACTAATGTAGCTCTCTGCCTTCAGCTATGGTAAAGCTGTTCTTAGATTTTGTGAGAAAAAAAAATCCTTAAAAGAAAATGTTATGGAAGACTGTATTTTTTTCTTCCATTGAGAAACAAATGTGAGTCATAGACATCACAACGCTCCCCTGGGGTAAATGAAATTCTATGCTGAACTTTTTAGGGTGTGGAGTGTCTCCTCTGTTGGCAACCTAATAGAGAGTTAGCCCAGTGCATTTCAATTATTCTCACAGAAGTTTCTTTTACATAAAGTTTCTTTGATAGTATTTCCTGAGCATATACATCAATGTAAGCAATGAATATTATTTTCCATGAATGATTTTTGACTGAGTTTTTGATAAGTCATAGAACTTTCGTCACTTGGAAGATTTAGGGGCAGAAATGTTATCATTTATAGGAAATTAAATTAAAATGAATATTTGATTAGAATTAATTTTATTTGTGGTCTTCTTTAAATCAACTAGAAACTTACAATACTAAGTTTCTGATAATTATGAAAATCAAATAGCGCCAGGTGATGGTGGTGCACGGCTTTAACCCCAGCATTTGGGAGGCAGAGCCAGGCAGATCTCTGTGAGTTTGAGGCCAGCCTGGACTACAGAGTGAGATCCAGGACAGGCACCAAAGCTTAAGAAACCCTGTCTTGAAAAAAACAAACGAACAAAAAAAAAAAACCTAAAAATATTTGCAAAGCACATGTGTGGCAGAAGTCATAAAGTTACATATCTCTCATATGAATAGCTTAAATTAGGTCAGTCCACTCAGTAAATTTGAGTTCGTTAGTCTCTCAAATATTTTTATGCAGTAGAAGAAAACTATTGCAGACAGTGGATTGCATCACAATACATACTAAATCAGTGCAGGATGCAACTGGAAGGGATTGGACACAGGCCACTGGTCTCCTTGTATGCTGCTTTAGTTGGTCATTAGCACCCTGGGGTCTGGTATGTCTTCTGGGGTTAGAGCACACTGAAAATCAGTTCAGGAACCTTACTAACCATTGTTTGAATCAGGAGTCTATAGAAAATATACAGGAAAAAAGACAACATAAACATATTTCCAAACTAAAAAATTTAAGGAGAAACTCGTAACTTACTAACAGTGACATCAGTTCTTTAAAAAAAAAAAAATCTCTTGAAGTATACATTCTTCTGTGAAACTTCTTTTTCCATAGGTTTGCTTTGTTAAAATGAGTGTTTTCCACACCTAAATTGTACAATGAATTTGTAGTGAATGTATGGAAGCTGAGATTTATATATCTTTGACTTAAATAAAAACAAATTTGAAATTTGATGCATAGAAGTATAAACAGAAATTTGACTTTTTTTTCCCCATTGCAATAATACAAAATGTACCTTGTAAGTAATTCTTTCATGACTTTTCCCCACAGATGTGACTTTCTTTTCAAAAATCATGAGCCTTTGTTTGAAATGTCACCATCACCACGTGGGTTACGGAATCTTAGGTCACAAATTATGGTAATTTCATTTGTTCATGGATGTAGGAAGAAGACAGCTTGATTTTGTAAAGCCTGACTGCTGAGCAGAGAAATAGCTATGGTTTTTCTCATGATTGTGTCTAATGAAATCAGTAGTTAGGGAATAAGCTAATCGGACGATTTCTGAAGAATGGCCTCAGAAGAATCCACCTGCAGCCACCCTCGGCATACCATATAGAGCTGTTTCCAGGTTTGCATCCTTGGAGCAAGCTATTGTAGACTGTCCCTTGCCATTGCACATGATGACATCATGAAGTTGCACTACCTTCTCTGAGTTATGTGTGTGGCTAACGTCAGATATTAAATAAAATAAAGGACACGTTGGGGATAAAATGAATGCAACCATTTTCAAGAAGCATATCTGGCAGTCTCATGATGGTAGAAAATCAAAGGTGATTGTCATCTATGCCTGTCATGAACATACAAGTAATATTTCCTCTCTTGAAGTATCAACACAATAGCAACTGTTACAAGCCCTCCTTATTTAACACCAGTCTTCTAATTATTAACTACTAGGATAAATTGTATTCTAAAAAGGATTCACTGAATTCTGATTGTGTAAATTTACGTTTTCTAAAACAGCAGTACTGTCAAATAGACACCACAGAAGTATGAAGTAAAGGAAGAGGAACGGAAAGATATTGCTCCAAGACTATATATTCAATTAAAGGAAGAAATAGCTTAAAAATATCACATTGTACCACACAAACACACATTGCTACTATTTGTCAACTGAAATTAGCATTTTAAATGTTTGCAAAAAAAAAAGTTAATGACAAAGACAATGGTTACCTACAATTGAGTAATCTGAATGAAGCATGCCTCACAGAAATGTTTGAGTAAAGATACTGTTTACAGAAATGGAAGTAAGCAGGAGAGTAATTCACAATCATAAAGTATGGCTACAGTCTGGGCAAGTTTATCTGCGTGGAGGAGCTGGAAAACAATGTAGAATTTTAAGATAATTTAAAGTTACTTATACTTACCACAGGTTATTGCTGGCTGTGGGTCCACATATCCTGATATCACCCCACTGTATTTGTTTGTAAGGTAAAATTTAAGAGCTTTCCTAGAGAATTTCCCCCAGAATTTCACACTGGGAGAAGGGAATAGGCACAAGTCAGAGAGGGAACTTGTCAGACCACCTCACAGGATGAGAATAAAGCCCCTGGATGACAGGTGAGGGGTAGGCAGGTCCTTACCTTGCCTGGAACTGCTTAGAAGCACATATCAGTGGCCCATCTTTTAGACTTTATTTCACATCAGGACTCAGGAACTGGATGGGGACACGGATCACTTTGTCCATGTTCCCAGTATGGCTACACTGAACACATCTCCTTTCCCTGCCTTTACTAGGAAAAATAGAAAAAGCATTCCTAGAAAAAGAGCAGGTAGAAACATTGTTTCCACTCTTCTGAACATCTGCATTTTGATAGTTCCATGTTCTTAAAGCAGACTTCTATAGACATAAGTAACATGGCCCCATGAATTTCAGGGGAGAGGGGTTGGGGCTAAGCAGCCCCCAGGGCAGGACTGAGCAGGCATGGAAGCTAGGTAAGAGCGGCCTTCCTTGCTGCAACTCATCTGCCTCTTTCAGGAGACTGGAGTCAATCCTTATTCACAACATGCATCGCTGCATTATTTTTTAATAGAAATTAAAAGTAGATTTGTGAAGTAACAATATACATTATTTCTCATTTTACCTTTAAATGCATGTTACATTGTCGTTCACAATAGGAGATGTATAAAAAAAATTAAAGCCAGATTATGTTTTAGAGTGATGAATTCTGTTTCTTTCCAGTGTGTGGACATGGACATCTTAGACTCTTGAAACATCAACTTCTTCATGTACAGATAATAACTCATAGATGGCTCAAGTTATGCTACAGGAATTTGTTCTGAGGGCTTGAAGGAACTAAAGAAAGAGTGGAAATGGTGTAATCATCTCAAAACTTATTTTAAAAATAATAATCACTGTTGTGTGGCTTTTCTTGGGGAGACATGAAAAATGCATATTCACCATAGATAAGCCACTGATGAGACCAAAGAAAAGGTTCCATCAGTTTTCAAGTTGACAAACCAATGATTATGTTGTGGTTACTTTCAGAAGTGTGGTGGGGTATTTTGTTACAGCAGCATAAATGTCTCTAAGGCAACTGTGTCACCTACAGGCTCACACCAGCCAAGGTAATTACTCACAAAACCTGCTTCCTTGGAGCTTCCTGTAACACATGAAAGCTATGTAGTATGTCTCCTATGCCAAACTGTCCTTACTCCTTCTATACTCTTGAGGAGATGCCTTGGGAGTTGGTTGTCTTTCCTGCATTTGTGTGTTGTAGAATATTAGTTGAAGACGTGTTACATTTGTTTATGCTGTGGAACACTTGTTTAATGATGCAAAGATGTGTTGTGTTCTTTTATGTTGCATTTGTTTAACTCTGTGAAGCTGCGTTACTTTGCTTGTCTAAAACACCTGATTAAACAGCCAATGACTAGGCAGGAGAAAGGCTAGGCAGGGCTGGTAGGCAAAGAGAATAAATAGACGAAATCTTGGGAAGAGAAGATTGAGGAATGAGAAAAGAAGGAGGAGGATGTCAGGGGCCAGCCACCCAGCTATTCAGCCAGACATGGAATAAGAAGGAAAGAAACGATGTACAGACAGAGAAAAAGGTAAAAGCCCAGAGGCAAAAGGTAGATGGCATAATTTAAGAAAAGCTTGCTAGAAAAAAAAACCAAGCTAAGGCTAGGCATTCATAAGTAACAATATGCCTCCCTGTGATTTATTTGGGAGCTGGATGATGGGCCCCTCAAAGACCCAAAAGAATAAAGAGAAACAACTTGCAAATTGTGTTTACTTTCTGAGTCTTCAGCTTTCTCCTACCTCCAGCATGGATTCTTCCATGTTGAAGAAGTTGCTGCAACCCTGATCATCAGTAACACCCACATTTTAAAGTAAACAAATTACTGCCTTCTTCACCTATATCTTGTAAGGAATTGAGATGGATAATTTTAGATATGTAATTTATTTAGCTAAGGAATGCAATTATAGCCACTAAAGAATAATTCTTCACATGTTGATGAAGATGTTTTGAAAGAACACTAGTACTTGAGTAAAAACTGGCTAAGAGAACCATTACCTGAATCGAAACTTAGCCACGTTTGCTGTTGATACAGAATATAGAGAAGGTGAAGCTACTATTTCTTCTGGAGTGGGACATTCAACTTACCCCAATTTAAACAACACAATTCACTGTGCTTCAGCTTTGGATGCTGGGACTTGCACCCGCAACCCAGATTCTCAGTTAATCCTAACTAGAAAAAACAATCTCATTCCCTTTTTCATTCAAGGAGAATTGTATCAAAGTCCTTTCCAGTTCTTGCTTGAGGATGGTTTATGGTTGAACTTCTCAGTAAATATAATCAAGTAAATCACTTCTGGTCATAAATTTGTTGATATCTATGGATAAAAATGCTCCTCTAATTGTTATAGTGTTCCTTTCAGTGAATGCATCATTAGCTGAAAACATAGCACAAAATAAAGGTAATATGTTTCCTCAGTTAATATTATATCACACTAATATGACACCAGACTGTTTCATGCTTCCAACTGTGCAGGTGGCTGGCTGTTCAGGTTCAGTGAAGTGCGTTGCAAATTGTCGGCTAGAAAAATATCAATATTTAAAAGCCTGAAGTGCAGCTTCATGTAATGAGTATCAGTTTTTGAACCTTCACATAGTTCAAAGCTTTTAAGTTGGACTAACAAGCCAGGGTATTATACAAGTAAACTTGGCTTACTAGTTTTGTGTGTGTATGTAGGTGTGCGTGTGCATGTGCGTGCGTGCGTGCGTGTGTGTAATTGGCATGAAAAGCACTTTCATAATAAATCTGTACATGATTTAACTTTAGCACTTGAACCTAGACAACTTTTTGTCTCCATGGACTATTGAAACAAAATCATGTTGATGTTATAGTATTCCTGAAAGTAGGGTGACATAAGAGATGACAATCAGTCTGTGTTACGAACATTCATTGTGCTTTAGTTTCTGTGTAGAACCAGTCATTACCTATTTTAGTTAATTTTGATATAAACTTAATTTGTAGAGCATAACTTTAGAGTCGAATAGAGTATAGAATTCTCATATAACACCGGTTTCTCCAAGTTTTCCCTATTACTAACAAAACTGTTTTGTTTCCTACAAACTTTCCATGATCTACCAGTAATACATCATTCTCTCTCTCTCCCTAAGACTCTTGGGAAGTTTAGATGTAGATAGAAATGATATAGATACATATTTTGTTATCCCCATAATTTGGTCACTATCACTTATTAGTATTATTCCACTCTGTGGATGTGTCATTATTCATTAAACTTTTGAAGGACACACAGCTTATTTCAAGTTTTGACAATACAGAAAAAATGTTTGAATGTTTTGTTTGACCAAAGTGTTTTCAATCTATCAAGGCTTATCCAGAAGGACATGATTGCTAGGTGATAGGTTAAGAGAATTTAAAGCTTTGTAAACACTGAAAAAGTATTCAATTTTGTTGTTCACAAACCATATAAAATCGCTGCTGTTGTTACATATAATCAACAGCATTAGGGATTTGAGTAGCTTTGGATTTTGTCCTTGCCTTTAAGTTTGCAGTGGTATCGCATCACGGTTCCCATTTGTACTCTATGATGGTATTGAGCATTTTTAGTATGTCCATTTGCCATCTGCAAATCTCTTTTCCCATTCAGTTTTTTAAATATAGTGACCTTTTCATGATTATGAAATAGTTTGGCCTATCAGGTAATTACTATACCACAGAGACAAGATACCAAGAAACTTATGACTATGGGTATTTAAGTACAGTCTGAGAAATAAAGGGATTGGGATAACTAAATTCAAAATGTAGCAATATTATTTATGATCACAATTATAATGCTTTTGCTAAACTAGTTCTTTCAAAATGTTGCTGGACCTTATATTCTCCATATTATTCATCATTTCTGTCTTGTCCACATTTATTTCTCTTGTTTGCATAATGTATTTTTTTAGCTTTTATTTTTCTTCTTTATGATTTCATATATAGGCACATTAGTCTGCTGATCACACCTTTGCATAACTGCAATATTATTGAATATTGGATATTTCTACTGAGAATACCATTTACTTTTCTGTATTGCAAGATGGAAAAATATGTATTTCTACTTCCTACAGAAAAATGAGTCTGTATCAAGACAGCTAAGGATGCTGTCACATGCTGGGGACTCTATCTCCATGACTTACTCGTTCATATGGATTATTGCAATTGACTCTGTGACACACATTATGGTAGGTTTCCAGGCACACTTCTAACACAGCCGCTTATGTGACTATGTCAGATTCATTCACCACTTAGATCCCAGCCAGGCCCTAAACTTTATCTTTATCACTGGGTTTCACAGTGTCTGCAAACACAATGAATAAAGATTCATAGACCTGTTGGGAACCTAACTCACACTAATGTGCTGTTAATTATTGATGAACTTTTGTTAACTTACCCTCTGCCAAGTATTAAGGAAATTGCTCTTCAGTGAAACATATCACACAATTTACTTCCTCTACATCACTGTTTGTCCTAAAGCTGTTTCAGAAGATTGATGCTTAGTACCTTTAGTGGATGAGTTCTGAATTCCATCTCCTAACTGACTGTCACAGACATTATATCTTTTCTCACTTCCAATTTTCTCCAGGAAAGGCAGAAATGGGACCTCTTGATATGTCAAGTTATATTTATTTTGGCAAACAATAATCTAGAAAGGAGACATACAATCCTACAATTGATTTATTCTGGCTCTGGTAGAATATGCCAATTAAAAATACATGATGTGGTTATGTAAGCTGAGAAAATAAATTTGACAGAGTAAGGTTAGAATTTAACATAGAGCTGAGCAATTACTTCAAAGAACTTCAAAATAAATATACACAAAAAAGAGAAAAAAAAAACCTAAAGATCTATTTGTTTATTTGTGATGTTAAGTTGTTAATATATAAGATACAAATCAAGGAAATACTTGAATTTCCAAAGTGGATATAACGTTATATAAAGTTTTGTGTCAAATGCTGCAATCCACCCTTGAATGTATGCCTCATAGATTTTTAATTTTGGGTTCTCTCTCTCTCTCTCTCTCTCTCTCTCTCTCTCTCTCTCGTGTGTGTGTGTGTGTGTGTGTGTGTGTGTGTGTTCCAGTTCAAATACGTAGCTTAGACCATGCTCTACAAGCAATGATTTTCTATGAAAGTGGACTAACGTCTCTCCTCTCTTCCCTTGACACCTCTCCCTGAATTCCTTTTCAATGAATTCACAGTTTCTCCCTTCTTCCTTTCTTCCACAGAAGCATCTTTTCTGCTCAGTCAGAACATCCGGCATCATATACCATTGGGTCTAGAACTCTATTCTTCATTTGGTAATAAATTTCTTAAATACTAATCACGATCTTACTGATTGGCTTCAATTCTCTCTTCTCCTTCCTTGGAACAACTCTAATGAAAGAAGTCCTCCAATGAGTTAATTCCGTGACTTCCAGAAATGGGAAAATTTCTGAATCATTCTCTTCCATATAGACAGCATAAAACTTTTGTTGCAAAAATCTCTCAGATAAAAAACACAGAGACAAATACCCTAAATGTCTTGACACTCTCTTCTGTTTCAGCTTCAGGTTCAAAAAAAAAAAAAACAAAAAACCACATGTTATTCAATACACTATGAAAGCATTTAGAAAGCATCAGTGATGTAATTTCCAACCACAACATTCAAGTCAAGGCTGAATGCCCAGGACGTTGGATTAGCAGTGAGTCAACTTGGAAACATATCATTAAAGGATACACTTTCAGTGTCTGAACAGAGAGACCTCAGAAACTCTGATTCCCTACTTGGGGCCTAGTGGAGGGGAGGTGACAATTAAGAAAAAACAGTTTTAATACTGAAACAAATTTAGAATTAATCTTTTCCCACAAATATTTTGTGAGTGCCAAATGGTTTTGAAAAGGCCACCTTCCCCCTAATAAATTAATATGTAGAAATAAAGACACTTCAGTAATGTATTTTGGTTTAGAAGCAGCTTTGAAAAACATTTTGTACTGTTTAAGAAAAACAACTGCTAATATGGTATGAGGGCCTTGTTTAAAGGGGTTCAAGTAAACAGTATGTAAAATTATGGAAAAAAGGAGTAAAAACAACTTTTAAAATTTTCTAACATTTTTGTGAAGATTTCAACAATAAAATAATCAAACTAAACAATATAGTAAGAAAATATCCTCAGTTTTACTGAAAATTAACATTTTGAAATATCTTCTACATTTCTTTATTCTCATTGTCTACATTTTCTGAGATGTTACTATCTTAAAAAAACTTAAAAAGTAGTTATTTGATAAGTGAATAATTTGTTCAGCATTACAGTATTTGGATTCTGTAGGAGAAAGATATTGCCTACCTGTTTAAGACGCTTTTTAAAGTAGGAACACTGACAATATTGTTAAAGTCATGCTAAATAAATTATATCCTTACACAAGGGTTTCTAATTCTGCAGAGCAATTATATGTAATGGTGGAAACCTCTTGACTAAAACTTGGGTAAGATGGCAAGGGTCACAATTGTAATAAAATTGTGTAATACAGTTGTAACAATGGTCACAACTGAAAATGCTATTTGTTACTTTGTGTAAAGGATCAAGTATTCCCTGACAATCTGAATGAAAACTCCCTGAGAAAGCAGAGATCAACAGTCAAGTTTGCCTCAGCCTACCAGAAATGCTGAGAACACGCAGTGACAAGAAGTGAGAGGGGAGAAACAGAGTAATTAGAATTCCATGCTAGCTAAATCACGCTAATTTTTGCTTTTAAACAGTATGATTTTATTCATTTTGTTTGGAATGGAACACCAAGATTCAGTGCTTACTGGAATTATATAGCCATTGAAGTTTGGTATAAAACATATAAAAAGAATTTGCAGGCAGAGCAACATCAAATGACTCTGGTACAGCAGACAGTTCCCAAATTTAATGACAAAGCAACTGCGGTCACAGTTTTCTTAAAAAAATCTGTCATTTACTAGGTTCTGGAGAAGGTTCATATCTGTTATACTCAGGGTTAGCCCCAGACTAAAGCCTGAACAGTGACTTCTTTAAGTGTTCAGCACATTCAAGCAAGACTTTACTGAACGCCTCCCTTAGACTAAAGAATAAATACTTTAGATCTTTATGTAAGACTTTCTATGCGTTCTGGCCTTCTTCACAGCCCAGTGTCTGGCTTTTGTGACCAAACAACAGAAGAATAGCAGCTGATCTCTTACTTTTGATGCCCTAACATCAAAAGTCCCTGTGATTATGCAGACACTACCTTCAAATTTCAAAGGTATATAATGTTCTTTGATCAAACCACACTTTATCCCCTCTTATCCATTCCCCAGGCTACCAAATGCCTCCTTCTCAAGTCTCCAAGTCTTGTTCCTAAACTCACGTACTTTTTCCACTTACTTAAGGTTGTCTGTTGAACATGAATAGAGACACTTGTTTGCTGTGGAGTACAGGCAGGCAGGCAGTGTGTGTTCTCTTTCATATTTGGATCTAAATTCGGGTTTTTAATTTTGTGTGTTTATTTTGAAGCAACTGTAGAGTCCAGGGCATGCAACAAAAAAAAAAAAAAAGAAAAGAAAAAAGAAAAAAAGAAAAAAGAAAAAAGAAAAGAAAAGGAAAAAAGGGCAGTGGGGATGGAATATCTAAAGGAAGGGCAGTGTATGAAAGTTTAGGGAAACAAGAGCTTAAAAACTTCTTTAACATTCAAGAAAAGGGCAGAGCCCAATACCGTAGTGTGTACCTATGCCCAGGACTCAGGAAGCTGAGGCAATGGAATTGCCACAGTTTGAGACCAGGCTGGGCATGTATTTTGTTATTTAGAAAGTGTTGTGCTTGAACTTCTGGTTCAGGCTAATAATTTAATGTGACATTTTTTAAACGCCTTTGATCTCTATTTTGCAGCTCCCCACTCCACAAGAAAAGAAGTAAACACACTTTGCACTTACCACCCCTTTTTAATGTGTTTCTGGTTTTTGGTTGTTTGATTCATGCATCTTTCAATAGGAAACTGTGGGACTATCATTTCACATTCAGCTCAAACTATCAGATTCTTGAATATTTAAATTTCCCTTCCTCAGATAGAAAAATCAATGACTCATATTTTCTTTAAGTACCTGAAACATGCTATTTCTGCATCTTTCAGCATATAGTTGTTGAAAAAGGCAAGTGGAACCAGAAGCACTTTCTTTTATAAATGACATATTGGTGCTTAAGGATTTTTCTCCTTTTCTTCAAATTCTGAGGGCTGGTAAGAAGGTTTAGTGGTTAAAAGCATCCATGCTCTTACAGATGATTTGAGTTCTTTTCTGAACACCCATACAGGAATGATCACCTCTGTCTTTAACTCCAGGAGATCTGACTCCTGATCTCTGTAGACATCTGCACACAGCTGTCTTCTGTCCACACATGTGAGGCACTAGAACACAAACACACACAAACACATATACAAACACATAAAAATGCATGCGTGTGCATATGCACATAAATCTTAAAAACGTTTTCATAATTTGACAATTTTTATAGTAATACACCTTATCACTCTTGGTGGGTAACTTTGCCTGTCTTCTGCATCATGGACATTTTCATGAAATTATTCTTATGCTTTGGTCTGTTTTGAATTTATGTCTCCCCCCACCCCGCCTCTCTCTTTGTCTCTCTGTCTCTCTCTGTCTCTGTCTCTGTCTATCTGTCTCTCTGTCTGTCTGTCTCTCTCTCTCTACCTTGATCTCGGCATCTATATCTTATATACAAGTTTTATTTAAAACATCTGTTTTATATTTTTGCTATATCTTCACATTTTAAATTTTAGAGTTTTGCTTATAAACCTTTTCACTTAAGATATGATTTAATTAGTTTTGTCACTTAATTTCATCAACTCAGTTTTATTTTTTTATAAATTCCTTCTCTTATCATAATAGTTTCCTCAAAATATTTTGATTCTGAGTTGATTCATAGGGTTCTTAACTAAAATATATCATTTTAAAATTAATCTTTAATCATTTTAAATAATATAGCTATCATTAGTTTGTGGGGACATATTTCTTGGGAATTTTATTGCTCATTGATAAGCTGTTCATTTTCATATCCTCTTTCTCAGTATTGATTATGAAATGAAGCTAAACTGTTTCTATTGCTTATTTTTCATGGGAAGTTGACATTCAATAGTGCTAGCATATTCAGATGGCTGAGAGGAGCCTTACATTTGAGGAGTTGAATGTGGATAATTATTCTTATGGTTTTGTTTTGCTTTGAGTCTTTAGAAATCCATCCCTGTTCCCTAAATGATCTCTACTAAATTCTTCTCCATCCCTCACACTTGTATCAATATCTGAATCTTTCTTTTGGCTTTTCCTTTTCCTGTCCATTATTAAATTTGACTTTCAGCATTCTCTCCCTGGCATACAGTTTTTCCTTGTGGTTGTTAATTTCAATTTTCCCCAGGACTCAGATTTCCCACCATAGTCATACAGGTCACATCAGTTCCCTCTCCGTTTGCCTGATTGTTTATCTGGTGCATTCAGCTGCTTAGCTCTGACCTACCATCCTATTTTTCCATTGTCTGTATATGAGAACTTTTCAATACTTCCTAACTTCTGTCTTTCTCATCACCTTCCTCCTATTGACAGTGTGGTTATGTAAGAATCTTGTAGATTCTGGCATGTCTGTGCTTGTCTATAGGGGCAAGGGAGTCTAGAGGAGATGTCTCATTACCAAGTTTCCATGAAGATATCATTCAAGGGTTATGATAAACCTTGAAAGGTTTAGCCTTTCAAGTTTTATTGGATAGACTTAATTACACAACTCTTCCCATAGTCTTTTATAATAAACACATTAAAACAGCAGGCTAGATGTATTAATAGACTATTAATAGCTTTTATGTTTCAAGTTATTAATGTTGTCTTAATAATTTAGTAAATGATAAAAGTACTAGTCACAGCAGAAATTAATTGAGTTACTTTTGAAGTAACTGCAGGACACCTTAATAGATCCCTAGCTCCATTATAGCTTTGGTTTCTCTGCACTTTCACAATTGTTTACAAAATGGTTTTAAAATGGTGGTTTTTGTTTAGAAATAAATGATTTCTCCAAAAACTGTCTCCATCTGGTGCCGGCTATTGACAAGTGATTAGATCATGCGATTTCCAGCATCACTCATAGTTTAATCCATTGATGAGTTCTTATCTCTTAAAGGATATATGTTACTCCAGGGAGATCCTACCATTCTCCCTTTTTCATCTTCCTGGTATTCATGAACTGAGCATTCTTTGCCTAAAACAATACACATGGCCAAACAAGGACCCAATACTCTGAAAGAAGGATCTGGGGTTAATCATTCTCCCTAAAACTCTCAAGTACCATGTAACATGAAATTCTAATTTTTATGTTCTCTGTATAATTGAAATATATAATTAGACACACAATATAAGACAAAGGTGCCATAAAAATCATGAAAAGGGTAATATTTACCCCAATATCACTGGCACACATACATTTAAAAAGTTAATTTGGATGTAAAAATTGCATTGGCTATGTATTTTATTAACATATAATGACATGTCTGTAAATATATGGTTTTCATTTTGTTGCATAGTGTAAGAACACTTTACCTTTTCTTATCAAAAAGAAATCTAGAAGACTATCTTTTTCACTGTTCTATTGTTATGGAGAGACACCATGGCCATGGCAACTCTTATAGAAGAATGCATTTAGTTGGGGCTTGCTTATAATTTCAAATGTTTAGTCTCCTAGCCTCATGGAGGAGCATGGTGGCACACAGGCAGGGAGGGTAGATGAGAGGTCTACATCCTGATCCTAAGGCATTAGGAATATAAAGTCACTGGGCCTGGGTCGGGCCCTTGAAACCTCAAGCCCACCCTCAATGACATACTTACTCCAACCAGGCCACATCTAATTTTTCAAATAGTGCCACTGCCTGATGACTAAGTATTCAAACCTATGAGTCTCTGGGGGCCATTCTTATTCAAACCATCACAAAGACCAAGGTTTGAAGCAGGTAACAGAGGAGCTTCTTGGAGGTAGCCTGTGAGGATGGTGGGAAGGGTCATAGTGGTGCGGAACCAGGATGAGACCAACTACGTTCTAGACACTTACACTGTGCACGGTTCAATGCTGAAGGTTAATATTTGGGAAAAAGTAACCTGGAAAAAAAAGTCCTAGCAACTAAAAACACACAGATCTTCTTAACATAGAGTTCTCCTATTGACCACTATTTTTTTAATAATATTATTCATTTTTATTTCCTGCAAAGCTTGTTAGCATACTGAAAAGGATAATAAGAATAATCATAACAGGCAATGTGCCCAACAAAAATAAAAGAAATGTTTGACCAAGTTTAAGGGAATGAAGCCTCGATGTTTGCCTGGATTGTTTTTCCAATATAACCAAAAAAAAAAAAAAACAAGTCAGATAGTTTTTTTGGTTTTTAGGATGTGCTAGCATAATTGGGCCATGTCCAATACTTATTATTGCAGGTCCAAACACCCAGGAGGTGGATCTCAATTAACTCTCCATTATATTTACTCTCATAATAAAGAGTTGCTGTGGCACATGTGTACTGGTAGTCCATGTGACAAATGAAACCATTTCTAAATAACAGGGCTGTAACCTACCCGGAATAACAGAACCTAGCCAACTGTGGCCCCAGGTAGTTAGAGCAGCAGTACTCCCCAACCCCATCCACATGGAGAGACTCACTACTCATTAGTGTAAATAGGTATGGGAGGATGTGACCAGGAAACCGAATAAAATGTGTAAATGCAGTAGGCTTCTTTTGTAACTGAAATTATCTGCAGGATATAATTACCAGACACTTCAGAAACGAAGCATCTAGATTATTTCCAGATCCCAGGTTTCATTCACTCTCCTCTGCCATTTGCATCAACCTTTCTATCTGACGTCATCTTGCTGAGGTCTTCCTTGAGGTTTGTCAAAAGGGGTTCTTCTGAGACTGCTCAGTTTTAATGGCCACCCTTTTGTTTCCTCTATGGGCTCCATTCCTGTTCCTTGAATAGTGCTTTGTCTCTAAGGGTCTTTACACACCTTGAAGGTACCTGAAAGTCGCCTTTCAGTACCTTCTGGGTAAACCCAGGGATACTCTTGCCCCACAACAGCATGTGGGACAGGCCAAACCATTTCAGGTTATGACATCTTTCCATACCACTTTAGATTTTTGTATTCTTGTACTCTGGCAACTTGTAACATTCTGTGGTAGTGAGGTCATCTTCTGTATGATGTTAAACAAAATCAATGTCAAGAAAACCTTGTTTGAAGAACTGGTAGGAGAAGAGAATTTGTCTCCTGTTTGTTTTTGTTTTTTTTCTAATTGTTGTTTGAAATGTTGTGGGATCTTTCTTACAATAGCCTGTCCCTGTGGGTTATAAAGAATACCCTTGTTGTGAGCTATGTCATGTTGGGTAAAAAAGTTTTTAAATGCAGACCAGATAAAAAGCAGGAGCATTATCTATCTTAATACACTGAGCACTGTGCTTGATGCAAATGCAGCGAGGCAGTGAGCTGTAATATATTTTGTAGCCTCCCTTGTGTGAGTAGGGGTATAAACAAAATGAGAATAGGTATAAATATATACAAATCATACTTTCCCAAAGGAGGAGACAAGAGCAGCATCCATCAGCCAAAAATCATTGGAATACAAACCTCATGCATGAAAGGCTGGAAAGAAATGCAGCGGGTGCACCACTTAACTGTTTGCCTAGCTTTTTCTCAAGAGATGGCACATTTCTTGTGAAAGAGGAGGCATTCTGGTGGTACAGAGCATGACTGTCTGGAGCTTTTACTGTGTCAGAATGCTTTGCAGCAGGGAAGCAGATTAGAGACCCAAGACCAAGGCATTAGCTTGTTCATTACCTCCAGTCAATGGCCCAGAGAGACCTGACTGTGACTGAATACGGTCAATATAACAACAACAGTGCCAATAAAGACAGAGTGCCTCTGCCTTATGAAAAAGATGGGCAAAGGACCTGAATGTGTTCTCATTTTCGCTCTGAATTTGTAGATGTCATATATACAATTGCATAGATCTACAGCCATTATCTCACAGGAGGGTGGACTTTGTCAGTTTGAATACTGGAGTTGTCCAGCCTCATAGGCCTTGTCACTGGGATTCAGTAGCTTCCCTAAGACTCTTGGGATGAAAAGAAAAGTTCAGTTTATTGTTGAGGCTTGCCCTGGCCTTCCTGACATCTCTGATGCTGATACTGAAGTGAATATTCCTATGAGAAGGCAACCCGGCCAGTGGCAAGCTTGTACCTTAAGTCAGCCACTGAGAGATCCAGTGGTCTTATTCCTTTCCAGCAGGCATTGTGCAAGTAAAAAGATTTGGATAAAGACATTAATGGTTCTGATTGTATTTGAGTAACCTGACCCAAATAACCCAGGGCAGATGCTATGCTACCTGAGACTGTCTTTCAAATCCTTAAAGGAGATGAAATAAGCCTTTAAGCCTTATGGGTGTGCCTACAGCTTCGTGTACTGAAGGATTTATGTAGAGTGCTCTTATTAACAATCCCTGGGAACCCTCTGCTTGGGTAAGCCTGATAAAATCTTGACTACCCAGAGGATTACCTGCTGTTCAAAGCTAGGTTTACAGAATTTTGTCAGGACCAAGTGCAATGCATTTTAGCTGATGAAACTGCTATCACTATAGACACACATCAGGGAACAGAACCTTAGGAAAGGCTGGCAAACAATCACACTATCCTTTGCTAGCCCACCAACAAATGAACTGCTTTAGCAACAAATAGCTGCTTTCAGAGACTGGAGACAGCTGCCCACCAAATGGAAAAAATAAAAATAAAAAAACTTGTCACTGACAGAGACTTCTAAGGACCATGAAGAGTTACACCAGGCTTTACGGCCCAGCTCATACAAGCTACAGGGGACTGTAGCAGGAAAAGTTATTATGAAACAATTGGGTTTTGAAAATGCTGATAAGACTTGTAAAGAGGCACTCAGAGAGTTCTATAACTGTGTAGATTCATAAGAGATGATTAAATTTGTGCAGATATCGGTCCTAGCTGCCTTTGAGGTGTGACTCTCTCAGCTGCCCTTAAGGGGATTATATGCCCTCAGGGAACGGGTGATGCCCCTTATGTACAGAGAAGAATAGGACATATTTGCCTGTGTGTGCCGCACCCACAGGCATTTCAAATTAAAAAAAAAAAAATTTGGCCCCTGCATCCCTAGTACAGTCTGCATAGACCTGGAGGTATGCCTGCCATATCAGAGAGAAATTTTGGGGGCTAACAATTGTCATTCACAAATGAATATTCATGAACAATCATTGGGAAGGCCAGGAATGGCCGATAGGGCCCATTCCATCCGTCAAAAATTAGGAGTCATCACTCTATGACGGTCTTGTACCAACATGGCATGCGAATGACTTTCAGCCACCAGAGCGCACATTCATGGAGCTATACCAGGAACCTCAGCCAGTTGAGCACTGAACTGGAATTCCACCAACTGACTTACACTAACCCCTAACATGGAGACCCAAGCCATTGAGACTGGGCTCAATATAAGCCCATTCATATAAGCCCATTCATATAAGGGCCCTTCCCACCAAGCACTGCAGGACTAATTTTAGGGAAAATCAGCCAGATCCTACAGGGTTACAGATTCACCAGTGGGTAATAGTTGAAAATTTTACAGGGGAACTTGAAGTCATGGCTCAGTCACATTAAATTTGTTTTGATATTATACCGGAATATAAGCTAGTGATATTCCCCTTTGTTAAGCTAGGAAAGGTGCTTACAGCTAAGCCCCTTGAAAAGACAGGTTTGGGGGCCTTTGGGAGTAATAAAGATTCTCTCAGAAATAAATCTGGACTTAAGTAAGTGAAGCTTTTCTTGGACTACTTGACACTGAGGCTCATGTGTCCATGCATGTGGAATGGCATTGGCACCCAGTATGGCCTCTCCAGCCGGCTGCTGCTAGTTTACAGAGATTTGGTAAGCCATGAACACCATCACAAAGTTCTGCCAGGATTAGCTTGGGGGAAGCTAAAGGTCACTGGGTGCTTTTAAGCTGTATGTCCTACCCAATATAACCATGCATCTATGGGGCCATGATATCTTGAACCAAATGGAGATTCATTTATATAACCTAAGCCATATGATTTCTCATCAAATTCTGCACCAAATATTTAACACTTTACAAAGTTTAGGTAAAACTCAACAAGGAAAAACTACTTCTACTGGGCTAATGAATGCCAATCACAAAGGGATATTTATAGGCACCTACTGGAAGGACCAGGCAAGTGAACGACATGCATCCACTTCTGAATTGATGCACTCAAGGTTTCCTCTGCCCCCAGAGAGGTGCAAAGACTCACAATAAAGGAACGTAGTACTGTTCTCTAGGCTTGTGTCCTAGACTGCATAAAAAGGAGAAAGTGGTATGACCACAAGCAACCACAGGGCTCTGTTTCCTGACTGCAATTTGATCAGCTGCCTCAAACTCCTACCAAGGCTTCCCCATCAAGGTGGAGTGTACCCTCAAAATGTGAACTAAAATGAATCCCTCTCTCTTAAGTTTGCTTTTCATCAAAGTATTTTAATACAGCAATAGGACCAGTAACTAACACACTATCTTTCACAGTGAATCTTACATTCTACCAGTAACAAAGTTGCCATAAGTCTTATAGCAGGTACTCTTCACAGCATTGAATGTAATATTTGGGAATGCTAATACCATGTAGCATTGTTTTACTCAACTAAACTTTGAAATTGAGCCTTAGGAAAGAATTCTTTCTGTTTTTCAAACAGTAATTTCAAGAATAATTGCTTTAAAAATAGATTTGGTTATCCTCAAATATCTTGAATTAATTGTACTTCTTTTTTTATCAGTTTGCATACTTTATTGTGTAAGCAAGTATTGTCATACAGTATCAGCTTCTACTATTCATCAAAACATCAAAAAGTTAAAATAACTTACTTTCCAGACACAGTAAAAATGCTATTGTTCATAATTCTTCATTTCATTTGGAGTCTACCCAACACCAGTCACCCTATGCAGTTTTCAGTTCTATAAAATATCTTTGATGATCCCATTATCCCTATTGTTTCAGAGGAAAATCCCATTGCAGAACAATCCTCTCAGAATGGCTGATTAAATTAGGTTTGCGTGTATAACCCAAGCCTAGTGAAGGAGGCCATTCCATGTGAATTTGAACTTAGAACTCAGAATGCAAATTAGGCTCTCTCAGGGAGTCTGAACTGCAGTGATAAGTAGAGCCTCAAATACAATTCACTTTTTTCTGTTGAAGAGATTAGGACTCCCTAAGGGTTGTATAAAATGGGATATTTGTAGAGAGCCTGGCACTTGGTAAAAACCCAGCAACTGTTGATGCCCATGATTATATATTTTTTATTTTTTCCTAAGATTAATATGGATCAAATTTCAGAGGAAGCTGCTCTGTATTTAGGGAAAAAAGGGGGGGTTTAAAATGAAAGGGAGTAAGTGTCTTAGATGCTTTGTCCTCATTTATCTCTAACGTCTTTTGGTGGTTTGAATAAGAATGAACCTCATAGGCTCCAGTACATTACTGCTCAGTGCACAGCTAATTGAACAATTTTGGAAAGATTAAGGGGGATGAGCTCTTTGGAAGAAGTGTGTCACTGATTTGGGGTTTGAAGTCTTAAAGTTCCAAGCCATCCCCAGTTAGTTACCTCTCTATCTCTCTGTATAGTGGTTGTTTTCTCAACATGTAATATCTCCAGCTACTGCTCCATTACCTTGCCTGCCTACCTGTTATCATGACCCCTGCTATGACGGTCATGGACTCTTCATCTGAAACTGTAAGCCCAAGAAACTCTTTCTTCTATCATTTGCCTTGGTCATTGTCTCTCATCACAGCAATAGAAAATGAGTTATTGTGTTTGCTTTATAATAACACTTATTTATACTGAAGGTGATTTGTATTGTATCTATTTCCATGAACAGAGCTTTAGCTAATAACAGTGTCTTATATACACCCCAAATATGAAGTACTTTACTAACTCACTTTTCATTATTTTTTATGAAAATAATTAATACCTTGTGTCTTAGAAAGTTTTATTACATGTCAGCATGGTTAAAATTACTCCTAAAATTTTGTTATGGCATTGCTTGATATCCTCTTTGCCAGTAAATCTGTGTTGCAGACATAGACAACAGACTTCTCATTGCTCGCTCTCCACATTCAGAATGTGTTGATCTTGTCCCCGCAGAACAGCTAACATATGGACACATGTGACGGTGAGAGATAATACGGCACCCTACATGATTTTAATAAACACATCATTTTCAACTTCACCATCTGTCCTCTGATCTAATTTTTTCTCTTATAGAGGTATAAGCCTGAATTTTCTAACAGAAAAATGCACAAATGACTAGATGTTTTGAATTTTTGATGAGAGTTTGTTACTTTATTCTTGTTTTGTCATTTATAGTTTATCACCTTATGGTAATTGCATGACATGATGGTGTTTACTGTGACATTTGTCATCATATATAATTACCTCTTCCATATTTACCCCCATCATATAAGTAACACATTGCTTTCCCTCTAGCATTTCTTCTTTCTTAATCCCCACTAACATGATTGCTTTCCAGAGACTTCGTTCTGTGAGTTATGATCCTTCCACTCCTAGTTTGTTGAATGCTTTTCATCATTATGGCATCTTGAATTTTTCAAGAGCTTTTTTTTTCCTGCTCACTAGCTCTTCCACACATGGACATTTTAACAGTATATCTTCTGATGATTGCAGAATCTTTGTGCTATGTGTCTTCCTGTTTTTCCAGTGATACCTGCTTAGCAACCAAACTGTGTCCTTATGGGCAGAATCAGTTGTGAGGAATCTTGCTTGTCCCCCTGACTCAGGACTGAAATGGTACACAGCATCTTTCCTTCAAATTTCCAAGTTCCCTAATTGACTGCTCCAGGGAAATGACTTCTTCTCCCCAATGAAACTCTAATAGGACTCTGGAATTCTGTGTTTCTGTGATATAGTGTCCCCTGTTCCTTGATTGGCTTTCTAGGATACCACTATATAAATGAGCACATGACCTATGCAAGACTCCGGACTCTTTAAAAGATGCCGATGAAGTAACTCCACAAAACAGATTCCTGTCCTTCCTGTCCTGATGCTATCCTTGCATGCTCAAGTATATCCTTATACTGAGGGGGTCTCTCTCATGTTAGATTTTGCTCTCCAAACTTTCCCATGTTTCATCCTCTTTTATTGCTTGTTTGTTTCCTTAGCTTTGTATTGTTTAAATTTCTGTGTATTTGTAGTGACTCTCCACTGCCTTCCCACAACTTCTTTCCTTGAAGAATAGTAATTCTTTCCAGATCTTCTAGCTTCTAGATATACTTCTTATAGGTGAAGACCATTACTCATCTATATTTCCAGCACTTATAAATTATTTAGAATGAAGCCATAAAAATCTATAAAACTTTTCAATTTTTCACTCACAAAGGGATATTTAGATACAATGATATTAAAATACTAAAGTGGAATTATATTATGGAATTTATAGTAATGATGCTAAGTACATATTCAGTTTGGAAAAGCATTCGAGACACATTAATGACATTTATGACAATCAAAGTCTTCTTACAAAATGAGTCATGAGGCTGGACAGTGATGGTGTATATCTTCAATCCCAGTACATGGGAGGCAGAGCCAGGCAGATCTTTGTCATTTTGAGATTAGCCTGGTCTATAGAGCTAGTTCCATGACAGCTGTGACTGTTACACAGAAAAACCCTGTCTCCAAAAAAAGAAAGAAATTATTATACATATTATAGTTTTATTTATTCATGCATAACATACATATATATTCATAAATGTCATGCATATATGATAAAATATGTTTGTGTATATAGTGTATATAATTCCTCACAAATTCTTAAGTAAAGAAATTGAGTGTATGTGATAAATTTAAGCATATAATCACTAATCTATTTCTGTATAATGCTTTCTAATGACATAGTGACTTAAAACAACAAACATTTATCTCACACAGTTCTGATGGTTTAGGTTACCAAAACTGCTTTATTAAAAAAAATAAGTCAACTCTCCCTTCTAGGGATACACTAAAGATATTTTCTGTTATCTAAAGCCTTATCTGAAATAAAGAAACTCCTCCACGGGGCTCCCAAACCTAGCTGTTTGTTGTTGAAGGTGTTAGTTTATCACCATCAACTATGGAAGTACAGCAGCATCTATGGCATGTTCTTCCTTACATCTTTGTGATTAATTCCATAACATGCTCAAGGGGAAAGGAGCTGGATTCTGCTCCTTGCTGGGAGTCTAAACAAATGTGTAGAATTATTTTCTGTCTGCCATGCTAATCTGAGGAAAGACTGGTGAAAATTTTCAAAGGATGTTAATATAAAAAGATGAATCGCTGTGGAAAGTTTGGCTCAGGTCCGCCTGTGGTCTTCTGGGAAGGGGTTTAGATCAACATTCTGACAGTTTGAGACTCTAAGAAGCAGGCAAGAAGTCAAGATTACACTTAATATAAATTTAGTGTAGGAAATGCTTCCAGGAAAGGCAAACTAAAGGTGTAAATGGTAAATAGGAAAACACTTAGAGTTTATAAAGCAGGCCTGCAACTTGTGTAATACGAGAAGAAACAAGAATGTAAGAAGAAAAGTTTAAAATCTGGTATAGTTTTATGGGTTTTAGGTTAATTGTGAGGACTCACTGGAAGAATTGCAAACACTGATATGAAACCCCTCCCCCACACACTAAATGACCTACAAGAGCAATCCACACCATTCAATCATTTGCTGAGAGTGATCCTAAGGGACATGTACCTGGAACACTAACATAATTGTGTAGCCAGAAAGGTAAAAGTCAGTATTCAGTCATTTCTCATTCCAGCAGCACAAAATCTAAATGGAAATGATTACAGAATCCATCCATAGCACTGCCAAATCAAATTCCGAATGCAAGCTCAAGAAACAGATTAACCTAATTTCCTGTGGTTCTGCTTTCCTAAGAAAGTGAGAAATTGAGGACATAACCTTCAGCACCCACCACTAATATCAAAGTGGGAGGCACAGGCATCATGATTATTATTCTCCGACTATTGATTGTAAAATTCCCTCATCAGTACCTATCTCCCTTGAAAGTTACCAGTTGTGCTTGTGGTGTGACATGAACCTACATTCTTGAAAGTCTACACTTCTTGCAGTTTAATACTCCCTATTCCATAACTTTGCATATTATTCAGCTTCGGTGAACAAGGAAGAAGTGAGCAGAAAATATGTGGTTTACTCAGGTTCACAAATATTTGTGCCTGCAACAAGTGTATAAACTATTCATCGTGTTCTACTTAAGACCATCAATTATTCAGCTTGGAATATAAGGATGGACAAAATACTCCAATTAAATTGTCTCAGGAAACAAGCAGGGGTTGTTGTTTTTCTAGTATCCATCAAAAGAAGATACTAGAATAGAAGGTCTTGAGTTGGAATTGACCTGAGTGCATCCTCCCTGAGGACTAGCACTCCTGATAACAGAAGGTGCCATACAAGATTCTAAAGGAGGAAAACAAGTAGTTCTCTTCAGCTATGATGCTTCTGAACCACAACAATGATCAGCACAATAATCCTAAGGGTGCAATAGCAGGATGCATACCTTGGTAGTAACCAACAGCTCTCTAGTTGGACCTGCTCTACAGGAGGAAATCCATGCCTGGTTCTGGATATGTAACCAACTACTCAGGGCTAGTCATGAATCTTGGAGAAAAATCCATCACCATCACTTTACTAAACCAGCATAATTCTTCAGTACATTCTAAATAATAGTTCGTTTACCCACAAACAAATGTAGTTCTTATCTCTCACCAAAAAAATTTTTGCCACAGATGAGGACTATTAAAGAAAAGCAGAACCAATAAAAATGCAAAGGTGTAGAGCCTAGTCATAAAGAATACATCTACAAAACAATCTTGAACCGTAAGGCCCGTGAAACATTGTGGAAGAGGGAGAGGAATGATTGCATGAACCAGAGGATCAGAAAAGTTGATGTAAGATGGCATCTTCAAGTAATTTCATAAGCTACACTGTAGATGTAACCAACCGTCTTATTAAATAAGAAACACAAAACCAATGTAAAAGAGAAAGCCAAGAGGTCAGAGCTCAGAGCTAAAACCTTACCCTTGCTCCTGCGGTGCTCCTACCTCTCGGAAAGAGAGATACTTCCTGTGTGTTTGTCTTTAATATAGTCTTTCTGTTCTGCCTTCTCATTGGTTGTAAACCCAAACACATGCCTGCCTCGTCACTGCCTGTATGTACAGCCCTCCAGGTCTTAAAGGCGTGTGTCTCCAATGCTGGCTGTATCCCTGAACACACAGAGATATACCTAGCTCTTCTACCAAGTGATGGGATTAAAGGCATGCGACGCCGCCACCACCACAATGCTCTTGCTATGGCTCTAATAGCTTTAACCCCCGAGCAAATTTATTTATTAACATACAATTAAAATCACATTTCAGTACAAATAGAATACCACCATACTACAACCATAAGTGTCACCAGCCTGAATACCTAACATGAGCTGAGTAAGTACTAAAACTCAATAGATATGTCAAAGAGGAAAGTCCATGGGGCCTCAACCCTACACAAAGAACTATGGGTAACTAAGGAATTCTGAAAGTAGGAGAAATAATCTTCCCCAATTGGTTATCCAATACCAAATGGTCAATTAAGAAAAAGAAACAAACGAACTAAAACATAAAAGTAACTTTGTACAGACTGAGCAGTTCATAATTAAACACACACACACACACACATATATATAAGTATATATATATACATATACATACACATTTGAATATAGCAACAATTAATGGTAAATAGATCATAAATTCTACAGAAATCAAGAAGGGGTATTTGGGATGATTTGAAGGGAGTAATGGGAATCTTAAAAATAAAAGAAAAATATGCAAAAAATATTTATGACAGTTTCAAAGAAAGTGTGCCTCAAATTCTTGTTTTCACAACATGGGAGAAAAATTTAAACTCAGGAAAACATTATCTGTAAAACAAAACTGACAGTGTCAATATGAATTTCATGACTAACCAAATGTCAATATGATTTTCATGACTAACCATTTACATTTTATTTATTTAATTTGGATTACTTTATGATTTCATAAATGACAACATCAAGGAATTTTTATCTGGTTTATTTTTTTAGCATTTAATCACCACTACATTTAAGTATATTATGTCAATATTGTATTTCTTCCCATTAAAAGTAAGGTGTTTTTTAATGTACTATGCAAGTTAGAATGCTAAATTAGAATACAACAGCAAACAAAAGCTCTAAAAACACTAAGTGGAAATAAAAAAATATCTCCAACAGAGAACACCTAACAATTTAGATTTGTTTTGTCTAATGCCTCCGGGCTCAGATTTCCTCATCTGAATACTTTTCTATGAATGACTTTAGTTATTCAAAGATCATGGATTTTCCTATCTGTTTATCTCATAATAATGCAAATTAATAATAACAAATGTTGGAACTTTTATTTGTTCACCCTTATTTCCACAGTTTTGCACAATATCTCTCAACAGTCATATTCACATTTTAATTGTCTAATATTCATGGAGGTGGTCAGTTGGGTTTTTTTTTTGTTTTGTTTTCAGTATACACTGGTTAAATATAAATAAAATCATAGCTCAGAGATGTTCATACCATTGTGTTCACTTTCAGTGATGAATTCTTCAAGATTAATAAGACTATACATAATAGTCTCTATATATTAGTCTATAAATACTATAGTTTATATAAGTATTTTATTATATAATTTTCTTCCTCATTTTATCTAATTAAATAAAAGGAAAGGATTACTTTCCCAAAGTTACAGCTTTCTTAAAGAATAATGTAATTTCACATAAAAGTGAAAAAATATATAAATGCTTTGGATTGAATGATAGCAATAAATGGCAGCATTTTAGTTTGACAGTATTTTATAATACAATGGAGGTGTCTTAGAGAGAATACATTTATACAAAATACTGTAAAAATCTGTAAAACTTTGGTTTATGTGAGAAGTGAATACAAATATACATTTTGTCAACACATTTTTATCTTTGTATGCATAATTTATTGATCCAGCCTGACAGACTACTTGAACAAGGACTTGAAACAAGCCCTGAACTTTCCTATTATGTAGAGACTGGACAAATGATACAGGACTTGATGATTAACCCAAAAATTTTCTTTTCAAGATTCCCTAAAGATATCTTCATCCCTAGAGAGCAAAAAGAAAAAGAGAATATAGATATGAGATAGATCATCGAATCTACTCTGAGAAAAAAGATAAAGAAGTAATAGGATAAATAGGTGGATCATTGAATCTACACTGAAGAAAAAGGGGAAGATATAAAAATGACAAAAGGTAGACTAATGAATCTATTATGAAAAGAAAAAAGAGAAAATATGGATATGATAAGATAAAAAGGGAGATTATGGAATCTATTTTTAAAAAGGAACTACTTGTTTTAAATAAGATAAGTAATGAAAATTTTTTGGTCTGAGTTTATCAGATGTTACTGGACTGGACATTGTTAATATATATAATGGAGTTTTTTATCTGAATCTCAAATGTTAATGGACTAGACATCATTAATGTAATTTTTGTCTGTATATATTGTATATACTTATTGAAGATAGTTTTTTCTTGTATTAGTTATAAGCTTTTTTAATTTTAGACAAAAAGAGAGGAAATGTGGTGGTATTGTGTTTCCCAAAATATTGTGTATTTTAATAAATTTATCTGGGGTCAGAGAACAGACAGCCACTAGATACAAAGGCTAGAAAATGGTGGCACTCACACCTTTAATCCTAGCATTCCAGAGATAGAAATCCCTCTGGATCTCTGTGAGTTCAAGGCCACATTGGAAACAGCCAAGCATGGTGACACGCCTTTAATCCCAGAAAGCTAGCCTTTAATCCCAGGGAGTGGTGGTAGAAAGTAGAAAGATATATAAGGCGTGAGGACCAGAAACTAGAAGCATTTGGCTGGTTAAGCATTCAGATGGTTAAGCTTTCAGGCTTTGGAGCAACACAGTTCAGCTGAGATTCATTGGAATGAGGACACAGAAGCTTCCAGTCTGAGGAAACAGGACCAGATGAGGATCCGGTGAGGTGAGATAGCTGTGGCTTATTCTGTCTCTCTGATCTACCAGCATGGACCCCAATAACTCGCCTCGGGTTTGATTTTATTAATAAGAACTTTTAAGATTCATGCAACAATTTATATTTTTTCATTAAGTATATATAATTTTGGACAACCTTCAGCAGTGTTTTTCTTATAAGTAAGCTAATAAAATAAATTTTAATATAAATAGTATTAATTTCTAAAAGATTGGCATTGGTAAATAATATGTGTGCTTTCAAATCAATTTGAAATTCCAAGAATCTATTTCAAATTGTAGTAAATATTTAAATACAAAATCTTTTCCAAATTAAAGACTTATGAAAATACCATTTTTAAGGAAAATGAAAATTTCAATTATAAAAATAAAATGTAAAGTGTCACAAAATAGTATAAAGAAAAAATACATAGTAAAAACTTGAATAATATGTTTCAGTCTCTGCCCCCAACACTGAGATGACAAGTATGCACAGTAATGCCTAGCTTTCTAAGTGTTTCCTGCAAATATGAACTCAGGTCCTGATGCAAATACACCAAGCTCTCTTACCCACTGAGCCATTTTATTAGCCACTTGAACATTTAATGAAAAATACTGGTTAGATGGCAACTAATGACTGTGCCAGATTTTATTTATTACTTTTTTTTTGAGATGTGAAAAATGTCTTTTTCATTTAGCAAGTTGACAACTGTAGGTTAACTATATTGATGGTTCTCTTGGTTTTGTATATAGGCTGCTGAAAAATTTAAAAACATGTTTCTTTATTTGTTTACCAGAAGAAATGCTAGGGTGTCAGGGGATATGGCTATTTCTGTGTCATGCATTCTCAAAAGGAATAAAAAGCAACATAAATTGTGTGATGTTATACCATTCTTGTATGCAAATATCTACTGTTATCTGAACTGTTTCTGAATATTGTCTTTTCTGCTTATCAGTTCTCTGAAGGTTGCCATAACACTTATGGGAACAAGTCACATTTTTCTGATCTACTATTAGAAAGAAATATTAACTACTAATATAAATATTCATCATGTTAGATTTTTTTCTGTTTCAAAAACAGTCATTTGATGGATTTATGCTCCCAATTGTCCAAACATTGTTTTATCTTCTCTATAATAACCATATTCCAAGTAACATTTGCCTTCAAAGATAACCAGACAAAAATGAGTTATGAGGTAAGAGATGAAATTGTTGCTAAATAGGACAGCTGTTGTACATGATACTTTTCCATAGGTTTCTATTTCAGACAGAATTAAATAACCTACTACATTACAAAAGTCTGTTACATCATGTTTCTAGTGATGAATACTTAATCAACTCCTGATATCTTTATAACTCCTCTTCCATCTAATGGTAATTTAGGTGTATACACTTCTAGTACTGTACTTGACAATCCGCAGAATTCAAAAACAGAAATGAATTGCTGGACCTGGGGAAAACAGTTCTAACATAAACACACTAGGAGGCTGTACATTACAATTGGAAAGTCTCTAATAGCATTTAAACACCAAATCATTGAGATATAATGAATGCAGCTTCTTTGACATATATGGAAGGCATCATTTTGCAGAAGATATCCTGGTCCACTCAAATTTACAATCTTTTTTTCCTCTTCCATAATGTTCCTGGAACCTTAGGTGCCAAGATTATATTGTTGATCTACCTAATGGGTTAGAAAGCCCATGGTCAGTTGTTCTCTGCATCTTGACACCTTGTGGCTTTTCTCTGATGGTCTCAGTAACTGGAGAAAGGATCTTCTTTGATAATGAGTGAGAGCTACACTTATTCTGTAGGTATAAGGGTAAGAATTAAGAATGCAGTCAGAAATTATACTGGATAGGGAAGTGTCAGTAGTAGATTCTTCTTTTTGGTTTCTGACCTCACCAGACACCTGGAGTTAGTGAGGTTTATAGTACCAAGCATGGACTCCTCCTTTTGAGCAGGCCTTAAATCCAATTAGATAGCCATGGCTGTTAATCAATACCTGAATAGTGAAAGCACCAACTGACATGCCAAAACAGATGGAGGATATTACATGACATCCCACATCTACATGAAGATTTAAATGTAGAGGCTGTTGAGAAAATGAGAATCAAGTGCTTCCAGGTACAAGAGTCCAGGTTGATTATGAAATTACAAGTGATAAGTCCTGAAGATATATGCATATGGCCAAAACTAAAGGGAATCAGCAAGTTGTACTTATATGTACTTATAAATTTACATGCACACACATATACATATACTTAAATAAAGAGGCAACGAATTTGAAGAGTTGGAAGTGTACAGAAAGAGTTGAATGGATGGCAGTTGATGTACATAAAGTTCTCATGTATGAAATGCTCACAAAATAACTAATAAATAAATAAATATTTATTTTACACCAAAAAGATGAATAAAAGGCTCTAGTACCTGAAAGCCATATGAAGTGCACTGCTTTCTTAATGAAATGTGCAATTTCACTAGGAATCATGGGTTCCAGAGAGCAGTGCAAAGCAGGCTATAGCTGTAGAATTCTCTTTCAATATACATTCCCTCCTACCCATAAACAAAAGTGACTTATGTAGTTAAAGTTTGGCTATTTTGAGGCTCTTCTCTAATAAAAGAGTCAATCTACTTTAGTTAAGATTATGCAAATACCCAAATATGTGGTGTGGGTATTGAGCCCATGACACCCAAAGCTAATAAGTGATTTAAGACAATTTTTAAATGTCAGAAGGTAAATAGAGAACATTGTTTAATTCTTTGGAAAAGTAATGAAGAAGAAAGTAGAAACAGAATGAGAAATAAGAGAAACAAGTGGTCAAATAAAGAAAGAATAAAATAGAGCATATTTAAAAGCCTTTGTTCCTGACCCTATATACTTGACATTTAAAGCGATAATACTTCAGATCCCAAATAAAATGAATATTCATTAGTGATAAAGTTAACCCAATTCAAGTAGCATATCCTAAGTCACAAAGATAAATATAACAATTCTATGCAAAAGGTCTATGCATGGGTGCATCAACACCATTTGTGTCTCTTTTATTTTTGTTGGTATTGTTACTGTCATTGAAAAGTGAACTAAGTTTTACATTGGAAAGACACATTTATAAAAACTTTCAAAACCACAGTAACAATAAACATTTAACCAGTTTTCCCCACAATTGTTCTCTGGTTTTCATCTTTTGTCTGGAAAGAAGAAGCATATCTCATTTTTCTCAAGTAGAAGAACTTAACAAGAAACAAATGATGATTAAACAAAATTTTAAAACGATTTTTCTTAACATCCATTATATTTTTCATATGAAAGGCCTTTTAGCATCTGAACTTAACTGTACAAATCAATACTAAATGTAATATTTCTCTACTTCATTCATTTAAAACATTTCCCTCAATTATCTCACCACTTATTCATTCACATGTTCATATAACCTTTAGATGGATAGTTCAGTTTCACTACCAGAATCTTAATTTAATTTTTGCATTTCTTTGCTTAGTTTAAAAGAATTTCAATTTATCCCTAGCATTATTTTATACTTAATAGTTTTTAATTGTTTTACATATGCTTTCTACCATAATTTTAAAAATGCTAAAAATTTAATCATAGAAAATATGTAATAGAAAATATGCATATCCTTATAAAAGAACAACATGTTATTTTTTATTTTCATACAATACCTCTAAGATTTTATAGTTCTAACATATTCATATGAGTAACTGATTGTATTGATCAACGTTTGTTGATTTAAAAGACGATCAAACATTTGTATTTTGGGGAACATGTGATATGACTCAGGGATTAAGAACACATACTGCCATTACAGAAGATCTGACTCAGTTCTCAGCATCCATGTTGGATGGTCATGTGCACACAACCACAGGCACACTCACACACATGCAATTAATTTTAAAAAAGGCAAAAGGAACATACATTCTTGTCTATTCACCTTAAAGTATTAAGTTTTAGAGTTTTGGTGTTTTATTTTGGTATAGAGAGTAGATGCAGATCCCCATTCTACTAGGCAAATACAACCACTGAACTGACCCCTCAACACTTTCATATTTAATATTTACTTAATTTCCCAGTCTCTTCTTGAATCCAAGGTCCTCCCACTTCAACCTCCTGAAAACCAGAATGCGAAGATTATCCCACCACATCCAGCCTGAGCTGGTTTCAAAGCTGTGCTTCTAGAGTTTGAGTTTGTAAGAGCATCTCTATTTTCCTCAGAGGCACCTAGAGTAAGAAGCCACCTCATCAGGTGCAGAATGCAAATATCAAGCCAATGCCCTCATTGCACACATTCCATGGTGTCCACATGCCCTGTGCAACAGCATGCAATGAAATAGCTAGTTGGTTTGAACACACCAAATTTTCACAGTTGGCAGCAGTTTACTTGCTCCATTTTAATGTCTTTTTCTTTTTAAAGTTTTCAGAATTTAGTATCTTTTCGAGACTCTGTTAGTAGTACAGAAAATTGGTTTAAATACAAGTTTTATAAATAAATGTGTATCCCTCAAACAATGGCTGGAAATAATTCAGAGCAGTATCATCTCTTAATTTACATAATGATAACAGGTTTTTATTCTTCATTGTATAAATTTGTATTAAAATTTAAATGAGTCTAAAATATCAGTGACCACATTTTTACAAAGTAGGTGTTTTTTACACAGCCATAAGGGGTTAATTGAGCATAAACAGTACACCCTTGAGACTCCAAATTGAATAATTTGATTTGTAAACAGGTACTTAGTGTACAAGAAGCCATTATGCATGCAATTATCTGTCTTCAATTAATTGTGTTTATCTCTAAGGAGCAACTTAGGAATGTTTGTTTCAGTTTCACTGGCTGTAAGGCCTGGTGGCTATAAACATTTATTTTACTTATGCTATAGCTTTCAACTTTGGAGAAGACAGAGCTGAAAGCTATTAATGTGTGCTTGTGAGGAAACCGTAGAAAAAGGATTCATCCTGTTCCAGGTTTAAATTCTCCTGCAGTCACCTTGCCTCCTCCCCTACAGAACACAGATGCCCAGAGAAAACATGAAGTTCAGCTTCTCTCTTGGACAATAAAGTATGCTTTGGGAAATCCGTGTTTGTAAACAAAGAGTTTCTCCTATTTTAGCAACTAAATATGCACCTGTAAAATATCAAAAACCCATGTTAAGTTACTAATCACTTATTCTGTTATCACTGTAAAGAATTAGATATCAGTCATTTTAAGGCTGTACAAAGGGAAGACATAATACAGACCTTTAAAAGAGCTTCAAAAGTACTTTACAATAGGAAGAGGAAGAGAGATGGGGAGAGGAAGAGAAGGAGATACACACGTTCACACACACACACACACACTGAGCGGGGGGAGAAGTGGGGGAGATCTCAACATCTCCACTCAACCATATCCACAATCATTGTGTATTCCACAATTATCTGAATTATCTGCTGGGGGGAATCCATTGATCTCTTTCCATACCATCGATGGCTCTGGGTCAAATTTTCTTTCTGTTAGGAGGATACTTCTTCCCCCCTCACCTTTTATCTCTACCTTCTCCTCCAAATTCTCTTCCATTTACTCTCATAAACCCACAAAGTTAGAAAACAATGATCTAAAGATCATAGTCAGCAAAGAATTGTGGGCAGCATAGCCATCCTAATAAGGGCCTTGGTTCTTTGCTCAATCCCCAGCTTTCAGTGCACTGCCTGGGCACTGTTGACAGGGAATGAGAGGTTTATATTTTTAACTGAAACATAGATATGTGACGTCATTCCAGACTGGCTGCATCACGGTCTGCTTCTGTCTCCACCACCCTTTTATGTGCAGTACAATAGGGGAAACCTATTTTTGGCATTGGATTCTAAAATATACATTTCTACTTCTACCACATATTGAGAGTAATAACTGATAGGAGAGATACAAAATTATGGACAAAAAAAAGCTTCCTTCTGAGTTTGAACTCTAGAACAACTCAGTCAAGGAAACAGATTTCAGTGGAAGTTAGTTATTGAAAAAGACAAGAGTAGACATGGTTAGACAGGCAAGTGACACAGGATGCTTACAATTATGAGAAAAGACTAAGTGAAGGAGCAGTGCATAGAGCTCAGAATTACTAATGCTATGACATGTGGAAATACAAACATTTCCCAACTCCTAGGAAAAAGCGAACATGAATTTCTAATCATCATTGAAACAGCTTTTTTATAGTTTGAATATGGGATAATTTGAAGTATACGAAACCTCAAGCTGGTAGATAGAAACAAAAACAAATCCAGAACTTTCATAGGAAGGAATTTAAACAAATTCAGGTGGAGCACTTGGTAGTACAAGATTTAAGGAATTCAAGAACCACTTTGGACCATCATCTAAAAAAGGCTAAGTTATAGAGTTAGACGAAATGGAAATACTGAAAGAGCTAGTAGATCCAGGACTTTCCTGTGAGTTTGTGTCTGCTAGCAACATGACTGCCTAAATGTGAGCTGAACAAGTAGGATGCAAGCAAACAACCAAACTGCATGGGGTAAAGTCCAACGCACAGAAGTGTGGGCTGCTGAGTAAAGCTGAGAGCAGGAGGGCTGGTCTTCCCTAGAGAAGGACATATCAATTAGTTATCCAGGGCCAAATGGTCAGCCCTGCAAACATACATGCAATAACATTACATGGACTGAGCCAGTTATATTTAGGAGCATACATAACACACACACACACACACACACACACACACACACACACACACACACACATATATATATATATATATTTGTATCATGTATCATGTACATATGCATGTATCCATGCAATAAAATTTGTTTTTTTTTTAAATAAGCCATCAATTTGAAGGAGAAGAGGAAGAAGTATGTGACAGGGTTAGGAGAAAGGGAAGGTAAGGAAGAAATAAAATTAAATTAAAATCTCAAAAAAAAAGTAAAATGAAAAACATAATCACCAAACTTAATTTATTTTTACTATAAAATTTAAATATTAAGTTTCTTCAAAAATTATTAAATGTAATAACCCAAATTGAACTGTATATAAACCCTACCATTAAAACAGAGAGAAACTTGTCAAGAAAACTTTGAAGCATTGTACAGATAATTCTAAATACTGGTAATGTTCCCAAGTAGTCTCAAGCAGCTTCAGCAGCATCCAGTATAGAGAGTCTACAGTAACCTAATAGATGCCACCAAGCATTTTCTTCATTTAATGAACTAATTAGTGTTAAAGTGTGTAACTTAAAGAATATTATGTTCCATCTCATTGGACACAAATATTCCTTAAAATCCGATATAATTTTCTAGAACTGGATATTCTCATATACTTAAAACTCAAATGTATAAATATAATCTCAAACTATACTAAAATTAAAAATCCCTAAAACAAAAAAACAAACAAAAAATTCTCTATTAATTGACTATTTAAGTTGTTATGGCTGTTGTCCCAATCAATTAAACAGATATAATAGGAGTCATGCTTCCTGTGTTCTTTCCTCATTCCATAATTAACACCATAATTAACATGGTCATCCTTTACAGGGAACCTCTGGCTAAACGGGAAACTCTGCACATGGAGCCATTTGGCTGGCCCACAGTGATCCAGTTAAGATGATAGCAGTCTTGCAATATCGTGTGAGTGAAGACTAGTTTTTCTTGATTTACACTGACACATAGTAAACAACATGAAACAATAGACTATGTGTGGTATAATGAGAAGCATGCAGATTTTGTTGTCTTTTAATTATTATAATAATTAGTTTTCTCATGACTGTTAACTGTAGAATGTTTGAGCCCCGGGACTCTTGTAATGGAAGGAGAAAATAAGCTTTTCAAAGTTATCCTCTGATTTCAACACGTATGCGTGAGTGTTCACACATATGCAAGATAGACAGACAGACAGACAGACACACACACGCACGCATGCACGCACACCATACACAGATGAATGAATAAGCAAATGAAGATAAAAAGTAAAATAAAAATGAGATCATTACAATATTCTTTTTATTCATATCCTTACTTCATGCATCTATCCACCCATACACTGTTACTCATAGAGCATAAGAATATATTTGGTTTGGTAGTTTTGTCTTATTGAGTTTTTTGTTTTATTATTATTATTATTATTATTATTATTATTTCAAAGAGATTAAGAACATGAAATTGGGTGAGTAAGGAGGTGAGAAAATCTGGAAAAGTTTGCGGGAGGGAAAAGAATATGGTCAAATTGTATCTTCTAACACAATTTTAAAAACAAAAATAATTTTAAAAAAAGATGGAAACTAGTCCATGTTGACCTGATTCAGTTGCAACTACACTGGGTGCTCATGTCACTTTAAAAAGAAAATCACATCTTTTAGGACAGTTACAAGACAACAAAATCACTCTCCTAACTCTGATATTCTTACTTCACCTCACACCAATGTATTCCTTCCCACTTTGTCCAGAATGATGGGCCTTTTGTTTGTTTGTTTTTTTGAGACAGGGTTTCTCTGTGTTGTTTTGGTGCCTGTCGTGGATCCTGCTCTGTAGACCAGGCTGACCTCGAACTCACAGAATCAGCCTAGTTCTGCCTCCTGAGTGCTGGGGTTAAAGTCATGTGCCACCATCAACCGGCTATCTACCTATCTTTAATGTCTACAGGGATGGATGTGTTCTAGGGTATAATATTTTTATTTATTTAGTTAGTTTTGTTGTTTTGAGATTTATAATTTAATTACAATGTTTCTTCCTTTTTGTCTTTCAAAACTCTCCTATATACCCTTCATGACCATCCTCCTCCAAATTCATACTTTACTCACTAATTGTTATGGAGTTCATATACCTATATGTATATACATACATATTCCTAAATATAACCTACTTAGTTCGTAATGTTACTTGTAAGTAATGGTGTTTAAAAATCATACATCAGCTATTTTGGAGAAATTGAATGATTTAGTCATACGTAATTTAAAAGATGTAGCATGATAGGCACTGACAATAAAATGGATAAAATGAGAAAAATAATATTGGAGTTAGAACAGTTTGGTAGGAAATGATAGCTTTAATAATCATATCAGTTATGAAATGATACCTAGAGGCAACAACAATCAATTGGGTGTTCACATTGTAGGCTAGGATCTTTCAGTTACCCTATTCCATTTTTATTCAAATACCTATAAACATTCACTAGTGGCCTACATTTTCACAACTGTGAGCACATGGATAAATTGTTAGAAATTCACTGTGAATATTGTTTTTGCTACCAGAAATAATTTCTTGCCCAAAGATAAAATTATATAAAGAAAATATACAAATAATGGAAGTCAATTTTTTCTTTTATTTAAATATCTTCTTTCAAAATTTTTGCATCCGTAGCATATTCATGTGAATGTATGTTTATATATAGGCATGGGCACATGTAGAGGCCAGAGGTATATGCTGATTGCATTCCTCTATTGTACCCCATCTTTCTTTATTGGGCATACAATATGTCTAATGAGTAAACCTGGAACTACCTATTTTGGCTAGTGCAACTAGATGTCCAGCCCCCAAGATCCAGCTGTTTCAACCTTATGTGCATTGAGGTTACAGAGGTGTGTCACAACACCTGCCCTTTAAAATGGCTACTCATTTCCAAACTCAGGTGTTCATGTTTACATTGTAAGTACTTTATTACTGAGTTCTTCCTCCAGCCCATATTTAACATGTTAAAACACATACACATTAACAACTTAATGTCTTAATCCAGTGTTCTTACATCAGGCTTTATGTATGTTTGCCATACTAATTTATTCATAATCTTTTCTTAGATTTTAATCTTTACTGACTACTTTAGCAGTAAGTACAATCACATCTTCGTATTCCTTCACGTTTCTTCAAATGATGATATTTTAAAATTGTAATGCTATATCACTCCTTACAGAATTGACATCAAATCTTTTAAATCATTTCCGGCATATCCTACATCAACTATCTCAACAATTTAATTTAAAGACTCATGCTCATAATAACAGTATTTAAGATGACACAAAGGTGAGAACACCTCAATAATTTATTTTTAAATGTGGTTTATAGATATAGTGGAATATTATTTAGGCTTTAAAATAATGAAACTTCAATATATGCTGGAACACAGTTGAAACTTAAAGACATTACACTAAGTAAGCCATGTCTGCAAGAATAACCACGTGTGGATCTGTTCACATGAATAAGAGATAAATTCAAAGACAAAGAAAGTGACACAGTTGTTAATTTCTCATGATGGGGGACATGAAAAGTCCTTAATAATGTTTCAATTACTGATAATGAAAATATTTTTGAGATGGACAGAGGATAAAGTAAATAGCCACTGAATTTAATTGATCTCATGATACTAGGATAAGTATCTGTTAAGCCAGCACTCCATAATAGATTATGTGTAGTTCGTTTAGTATTTTGAATTGTTTTTATATTATTCCTGACAAAAATATTTGCAGAAGACTGGGTAAAGAGCCCATTGTGCAAAACTGATAAACTGAGCTCAGATCCCCAGATTCCGTGAAAAAGGAAGATAATCCAGTTATGCATATGTCCATAGTACCAGCATGTTTCTGCCTAGGGATGAGAGGCAAAGACAAGAGAATTACAAAGAAGCTCAAAGGTATGCAGCAGTGAATAAGAGACAAGTCTCAAATAAGGCCGAAGTCAATGATCTATATCTGAGCTTATCCTCTGACTGCCACATCATGCTATGGTTGGTATACACGTGCGAGAGCACACACACATACACACACACAAAAAAATAAAATAAAATAAAAATAAATACTTTAATAGTCTTCAAATTATTAAGAAGAAGAAAGCATATAAATCAAATTGTCAAACACTCAAAAGAACTTTTGATTCCTAATTGATTTTTATAAGTTTTCATTCATTTTAATTAAATCTTATAAAGAATTAATTACCTACATCTTAATATTTTTATTTATGTATGTTTATATTTATAGGCAGTTTGCTTGCATGTTTGTCTGTGTGCCACACAATACTTTACAAGGACTGCAGAAGAGGTCATTGGATCCCCTCGGAATAGAGTTACAGATAGTAGAGAGTTAGGAACTACCATGTGTGTGCTCAGAATCAAACCTGGATCTTCTAAATGAGCAGCCAGTGCTCTTAACCACTGATCCATCTCTCTGGCCTTGCATATTAATATTTCTTAATGTACACGGAACTTGGTAGAAGAGTGGAAAGAAAGACTGTAAGAGCAAAAACAGTTAGGGGATTGCTGTGAGATTGTGTCTCCTAAGAACATCAAAAGCTGTATTTATATTCTCATCAACATGACTGGCTAAGCATGAGATTAACAAGGACAACAAAGATATGCCAAGGGGCACAATGTAAAGTCCACGATCTACAGGCAACTGGAGAATGCTGAGCATGGGAGAAATAGTTTTCTCCAGGGAAGAGCCCACCAATTGATTATGCAGTATCAAATGGTCAGCCCTGAAAATACACATAAAATTAACAATAATAAAGACTGAGCAGATTGCATTTTAGGAGTATATATATAGATAAATATATATACAGGTATATAACCATAATTAATTAAAAGGAGGAGCACATGGGTGGGTTGGGAGGGGAAAGTGAAGGAGCAAGTAAATTAACCAACAAGCAAAATGTTGAAATGCATTGAGGCACTGGCATTATTTTGAAAGAGTATATAATACTTAGTGCACATAAAAATGACTCTAAATAAATTTGGTTAAGGTAGCCTTAATAATATTAAGTCCATCAAATATATAACTATCATAAATATATTAGGCAATTATGAAAGAAGTACAGTATTTAAGACTAGGTAGTTGAGATCTGTCCTGTTAAAAAATTAAAATGCAGCATATATTGCCTCCCATGCCTACAATTTTAATCATTTGCAACAACTGATTAATAAAATAAATGATTTTACCTTGCCTGACAAGTTAGGTATTGGACTGAGTGACCTCTCTTCATCTGGAAATCTGTACTGCCATTGCCTTGAGCAGAAGAAATTTCAAGAACTCTTCATAAAACCAGCAAAACTCTGTGCTGTTTGTTTTTGGCTCTTTTGGGGAGACCCACAACCCTGCTCCCAAATAATTCACACACAGAAGCTTGTTATTACTTACAAATGCCTAGCCTTAGCTTGGCTTAGTTTCTAGCCAACTTTCCTTATCTTAAATTATCCCATCTACCTTTTGCCTCTGGGATTTTCCCATTCTCTAACTTCTGTAAATCTTATTTTTACTCTGTGGCTTGCTATGTAGCTGGGTGGCTGGCCCCTGGAGCCCTCCTTCTCTGGCTCCTAGATCTTAGATCTCTTCTCCCAGTTTTCTCCTTCTATATATACTTGCTGCCTGCCAGTCCTGCCTATCCTTTCTTCTGCTTTGCTATTGGCCAGTTTTACACAGGTACAGTAAAACAGCTTCACAGAGTTAAACAAATGCAACATAAACAAAAGTAACATACCTTAAAATATTCTACTCGCCCTCTTTGTCTAAATAAAAATAAAGGTTTTAACTTTAACATGGTATAACTACATACAACAAAACCAATTATCAATTAGGAATTACATTTACAATATTCTGTGCATTTGTAGTTAGTGTATTGAAAGAAAATACTGCATTATCTATCCTATCTTATTGAATCCAAAGTTTTATACCTAAGTTACTTTCTATTATAACTAATGAAAACTGAAACTATAACTGTTTAGTCTTCAACACCATCAAAGAACAGAAGGATATAATATTATCTCATAACAGAGACATTTGGCTGCCTGGACAAGTCACTCAAAGCTCCTCTGCAATATTGGGGCATCCACCTTCAGCCTACAGGCCTAGATTATCTGCCAGACTTTTCTACGAAGCAGGAATTTTGGACTATCCTGCCTTGTTTTGGCAAAGTTCAACAGTCCTGTATGTCCTGCATGTCTAGGCTGCAGAGCACATTGTCAGCAGTCAAATGCAAGAACAGTTTCTTTGCCTAGTGGCTAATCTTGCCACAATGAAAGTAAACTCCATAAGGAGTTTCTTCAATGCTCATAATCTTCTCTGAAGTAAATTAGTGCTGTCATGAAAAACTTTAAGCTAACAAAACGTTTTAAATGCCATATTCTGTAGGTCTTTGAAAGGTTTGAAGACCATCTATCTATCTAAAATATATCTTTTTATGATCGAGAAAGCATACCTAACATATCTACAATTTAGATTGTTATAAATGACTAACCATTAATCTATGTTCCTGATTATCCTATATAGTTTATAATAATAGCTTTCAAAAACTAGAACTTTACATTTCCACATGAAATGTATAGACACAATACATCAAACAAAAACAGAAATATACATACAATATGTTGTAACAAAAATGATCTTAAAATTTTATCAATATATAAAAGCCCTTTAATCAAGTGTAGAAATATATACACAGTATAACAAAAATAACTTTAAATTTGTATCAATATTCTATATTCCTTTAAATGATAACAACCTCCATAACCCACTAAATAAACATCACACACACACACTCCCAATTCTTGGGAATTGGGTGTGATTTTCTCCATATTCCTTCCTGCTGTCTGTGGATGAAGTATCTTTAGGGTCCTGGAGAGAAAATTTTGAGATAATGACCAAGTCCTGGGAAGACAAGCAGTAACCTTTGCAGATATCACCTGTCAAGTCTCAGGAGGATTCACCTGATTAAACATGATCCATATTAACTCTGAAGGAATCCACAGCCTCTCATCTCCCATGGGAACAAAACTCCAAAGCATTTTTTATTTCCATTTGACAAATATATTTTTTGACTTCTTTTTTTTTTTGGTTTTTCGAGACAGGGTTTCTCTGTGTAGCTTTGCGCCTTTCCTGGAGCTCACTTGGTAGCCCAGGCTGGCCTCGAACTCACAGAGATCCGCCTGGCTCTGCCTCCCGAGTGCTGGGATTAAAGGTTGACTTCTTTTTAAAGTTAAGGCATTCCTAAAGTGTACAGGCTGATTTATTTCAACGGTCCCTCTTTCAATTCCAGGTCTCTTTACAGCTATCCTTTGCTTTTCTACAGTCAAAAAATTTAAAATCAACACAATAACAAACAGGATGCAAACTACCGGTGTATTTCCCATCTCTATGCAGCTTTTTTTTTCTTTTTTGCTATTGTAATTCTCTCTTTAAAGACAATTATTTTTAAACTATTTCTTTCTATGACCATCCATACCTTTTCTTTCTTTCTTAAGCCTATGCACGTATGCACGTTGTAAAACACACTGAAGTCGGGCGGTGATGGCGCACGCCTTTAATCCCAGCACTTGGGAGGCAGAGCCAGGCGGATCTCTGTGAGTTCGAGGCCAGCCTGGGCTAACAAGTGAGTTCCAGGAAAGGCGCAAAGCTACACAGAGAAACCCTGTCTCGAAAAACCAAAAAAAAAAAAAAAAAAAGAAAGAAACACTGAAACCTGTTTAGAGGTTTCTCCATCTGGACCACTTATACTGCGTATTTCTAGTCTTTTTTGACTGCATGAGCAAACCTTTAAATGGCTAACCTACACCTGGATTCTCCGTGTGGAGCTCTCAGCTGGCTCTGCCTTTTCTCAACTTGTGAAAGCCAAGCATGAAACTCTCCGCCCTTTGTCGGTTTGTCTGACCAGGAACTGAATTCAACCTTCCTAATGCTCTAGAATGCCAATGCTTGCACTGCTGCAGGCATTTTTATTTAGTTTTTTCTTCCTACTTAACTGTTTAAAAGCTCAATGACAGGCAACAAACAAACAAAAAACGATCAGGCTGAAACTCATAAAGGCACCATATCCCCTCTTTTTTTTTTTTTTTTTTTTTTTTAACTCAGCTTTCTTAAGCCCTGTGTGGAAATAAGGACCCACATTGGAATGCCATTATATTATTGTAGGTTTTTTTTTTTTTTTTTTTTTGCTCTTTGTGGGGCGGGGCGCCACCCAGCTCCCAAATAAATCACATAAGGAAGCTTATTGTTACTTACGAATGCCTGGCCTTAGCTTGGCTTAGTTTCTAGCCTGCTTTCCTTATCTTAAATTACCCCATCTACCTTTTGCCTCTGGGCTTTTTCCATTCTCCAGCTTCTGTAAATCTTACTCTTCTTACTCCATGGCTTGCTGTGTAGCTGGGTAGCTGGACCCTGGAGTCTTCCTCCTCCTCCTTCTCTGGCTGCTAGATCCTAGCTCTCTCCTCCCAGATTTTCTCCTTCTGTGTATTTTCTCTGCCTGCCAGCCCTGCCTATCCTCTCTTCTGCCTTGCTATTGGCCGTTCAGTTTATTATTGAACCATCAGATGTTTTACACAGGCACAGTAACACAGCTTCACAGAGTTAAAACAAATGCAACATAAACAAAAATAAAACACTTTAAAATATTCTACTACAACCCTATAGATTTCTCTTTGGAGAGCATGAAAGTGTTTGTGTCTGCTGCCCAATAATTAGTGGAAAATGACATAGGGATGTAGCATTCTGTCATGCTAAATCTACTTTATCTTTTACACACCACATTCTAAGGGATATGGCCTCTGACTCTCACAATAATTTGTGGATTACATAGGGTTAGTATTATTATCTCACCTCTGAAATTTGAGTTTTAACTTTCAACCTTCCCAAGGGAAAAATAAAGGCTTTTACCTTATCATAGTCTTATATCCTATAGCTCAAGGTATTTGTGAAATGATTGCTGTGTACATGAAAGCAGCCAAGCTTCCTGTGGTAGGAAGTATATTATTCACCCCTTTTTTGTATGCAGAGACAGGGGTTATGAATAACTTATGCTAATGCTCTCCAGTAGCTCTACATAACAGTTCCACTAACTGGAAAGAGGGGCAATACAAACTTTTAAAAACACAAGTTAAACCACCTCTGAATGAGAAGTTAGTTGCGGGTGTATGTTGTTCTTTAGGAGTGAAGGAAAATAAAAAGAAAACAGAAGGCATGGAGTAAAGATGTGAGCAAGGTAATAAGAATTGGATTTCATAAAACTATAAATAAAAGCACCATGCCTGTAGATGCAATTGTCTCTGTCTTTGAATTCCAGAACACTCCCTATTCCAATGAAATATAGCACTTTATTTTAATCAAATGATGCTGCCTCTTTACAAATCACCTCTCTGACAGTTATTTTATTAAAGTTCTGGTACCACTGTGAGCCAACTGAAAGATGTGTTCTAGAAGGAAAACCACACACACACACACACACACACACACACACACACACACACACACACACACTGGGACAGGACAGGGGAGAATTGCAAATGTGCAGTGCCATGGAGACTCTCCAGATGAACCTTTCCATCCAGATGTACTAATAGTTGCTAGACTTAGGAAAGGAGAAAGGAGGTGTTTCAACTCAAAACACTGTTCTTTATATCCCCATGTAAATCACTTCCAGACCATCTGTGGCACATTTAATTAAGCACACCTGATCTAATTTCCAGCTCTAATCAAGAACAATGGAGGGTGGCTGCAGGATACTTCAGAATCTTCTTTTTAAGAGAGAAACCAGTTAAGACAGCTATTTGCATACCACACTATTTTCAAAGACTACAGAAACCAGATGAAAAATGATAATGTCTGGTGATAGTTTTAAAAGAATTTTAAAAATGCATTGAAGAAACCCTCAAAATAGTTTCCTATCTCACCCCTCTCCCAGCTCCAAGCCACAATAGGGGGGAAATTTTTCACTTAGTAGCAGAAGAAATTGATAAAACATAGATTTTTTAGGAGTAAAGAAAAATAAAAAGACATCAATTTCAGCCAGTATCACTTCAGTTTTTTGAAGCAATCTCAGGCCATGAGTCCACTGGGGAGCAATTTTCCGGCAACAGCAAGGGCATTGGTCATAGCATTGTTCTTTGATAGTCTTTCAAAGTCACGGGCAAGATCCAGCATTTTGAAATTGATCCTTCAATTCTAGGCACTGAAACACAGAACAATGTTCCACTTCGGGTTAAAAATAACAATAAGCATCAAGTCATTATTATAGAAACCAAGAGTGGATTCTCCATTGTTGAGGCCCAAATATAAGGAAGACCCAATGTTTCCAGAACACAAGCTAATGATTATACATGAACTGTGTAAACATATCCACATCCCAGGGGAAGCATGCAGGACATAATGTCATTTAGGATTCTCTATTCATTTCAAATAATATACCAATTTTGAATTTGGGGTAATGTGGTGATATTTTATTTGTGCATGCCAATAAAGCTTGGCTGAAGATCAGAAGAAAGAGCCAAACACTATATTAAACATAGAAGTCAGGCAACAGTAGTACATGCCTTTAATTCTAGCATGCAGGAGGCAGAGATCCATCCAGATCTTTGTGAGTTCAAGGCCACACTAAGAACAGAGCCAGATGTGGTGGCACGCACCTTAAATTCCAAAACTAGTTAAACATAAAGGTCTGGAGGTCTGTACAGACAGACAGGAAGTGACAGAGCTGGGCAGGAAGAGGAAGTGATGTAATTGGGTGGAGAACAGAAGTGAGACTGCAGGGACAGAAAGGCATATAGGCGTGGGTGTACAGGAAATAGGTCTCTTTGAAGACTGAGATGTCGGTAAGGTAAGGTTGGCTGTGGCTTGTCCTATTCCTCTGATCTCTCAGTTTTAACCCCAATATCTGGCTCCGGGTTTTTATTAATAAGACTGTTTAGTAATTCGTCTTACAGGGTAAACCTGGCTTCAATGTTCCCTTAGTGCTAACACAGTGTCAGCCCCCAACTGATGGACTTATGATTAATAGATATGCAGGATGAAACCAAGTTCTCAAAATGGAAGAAATGGTACCAAACACATGAAAAATAGCTATCATATCATTTAGAATTTCTGGGTTCAAACTGTCAAATTAAGGAGACTGAGTAAAGGGTAAAAAAAAAAATGTACCTGAGCTGATGAAAGGGCAACCCATAAACAGAAACTTTCACATGACGAATTAAAGAGTGTTGCTTTAAGGAAAGTCAGCAATATTCAAGAAGACAAAGAGAAATGATTTGATATTCTATTGGTGAAACTACGAAGAGAGGCTAAAGTAATTAAAAAATAATTAAACAGATATCCTTGAGCTGAAAGTATATTAAGCACATTAAAGTCATGATAAAAAGAGTCAAGAGACTACATCAATCAAAGGAAGAGTTAGTGAGCTTGAAAATATGCTACTTGAAATTATACAGGCAGAGTAGGAAAAAAGTAGAAAAAAGAAAGGGAATGAAAAACGCTTATGGAAACTCAGGAACATCCTGTAAAAGAAAATGCTTGGGTTGTCTTATCTGAGTTCAAGAGAAATACAAGGGTAACAATGGAGCAGGACACTTATCAAAACAAACAAACAAACAAACAAAAATCACCAAACAAACAAAAAAGAGGGGCTAGAGAGATGGTTCAGTGATTAAGGGTGCTTATTTCTGTTGCCGAGGATCTGAGTTTTGTTCCCAGCACCCATCCCAGCTGGCTCACAACTGCCTTTCTCTGGCCTTCACAAGCATTTGCATATGCATATATCACACACACACACACACAAAAAAAAAAAAAACACACATATAAAATAAGAAAGTGGATCTTTAAAGAGAGAGAGAGAGAGAGAGAGAGAGAGAGAGAGAGAGAGAGAGAGAGAGAGAGAGAGAGAGGCATACATTCAGGATTCTTCCAAAACCAACAGGTTTATTATTTCAGGTATAATGAAGTCGAAAGTTACCAGTCCAATTTAACTCAATAGCATTCATTCCAATGCATACATTTATACTCAAAGTTGCAAAATAAAGAAATAATTTTCTCAGAACTCTGACAACAGATGATAGCCATGTAAAAACTGCTAAAATTTCGAGGAAGTAACCCTGGTGTGGTTGGAAGGCAGGTTTTCTATGAGGTGAGAGATGAGAGAAAAACACTAGTGTCAGTAACAAAGAAATAAAGGAATCCTTAGAAAACAGAACAGAAGAGAAAGTTCAAAATTTCTTCCACAGACCTCTCACAAAACCAGGGAGGGCTTTCCTGCAAGTGCACATAATCAAAACTGCAGGTCAAACCTTAGCTTAAGACAAAGAGAGACTCAGAAATACTGACTGTATTTTTAGAAACAATATTTTTTACTGTGGGTTGGAATTGTGAGCTAAAGCTGCATACAGCTTCTGCATTGAAGTGAAAGGGGCAATGGGAAAATCACTTCAGCATTGGACCAAAGCAGTGGCAACAAGACATTTTTAGGAGACTTCTGTTTGCTTGCCAGCAATGCTGTCCATCCCCCCCTATTCAATCCTCAGAAACCAGAGCTACTGCCATGACCTGTAGAACACTTCTAGCTAGAAGGACCAAAGTGAGTCAAAGCCACACAGTGTTCTAACAGATAGGCTCACGGTCTGAACTAGACTTGAGTGAGCCACATTGAGATAGGATTGGTGTCCACAGCAGCATAAAGGACTGAACAGACTGCATCAGCACCAGACAGTGTGATGAGGAAACATGTACAGATTCTAAACTTCACCCAATTATCTTTCCTTCCTTTTTATTTTTTTTTCATGCTAACACTTAAATTCAATTTAGTGGAGCAGCTCTATGACACCCTATTCTATTTCCTTCCAATTTCTAAATATTTCTTTCATCTTTTTTGATAGATTTTCCCAAGGAACACAGGTTGGCCTGAATCTGGTATTCTCCATGCCTCAGTCTCCTAAAGGTGAGGATTGTTCTCAGTTGCTTGATTTGATTTCACTGTCTCTTTCTTCCTTTTATTTTACCTCTGATGAGAGCATCCTTCATCTCATTATTCTTCCCGTCTAGCCACTCTTCTGTCTTCAATTCTTTTCTGTTTCTCTAATACCAATTGCTAATTTGGTTCTGCTTTTTTGTTTGTTCCCATTCTACAGTTAGTAACTGATTTCTTTATGGAGACCACATTTTCTTTTCACCATTTCTCATGATTATTACTGGAAATGAGGAGGCTGTTGCCTGTAAGAATCTATTACAATTTCTTCATGGGGCTAACCCATTAGTTTTGTCTACATATGAAGATAGCCTTCTACTCTTGGTATAGAGCTACATATTGACACAGATACCATGAGAATTCATACTGAGGCCTTAACTTGAGTTATATTTCTTGTTCAATAGGTAGACATTACATAAGCTGTAACTAACTTCTATGTAAATTGGAAATACTTGTACTAAATGGCCACGACTTATTAAAAAAAAATCTAAACAACAGTTGGTATTCTCAGATGGAGAATTCTTATTGAAGAAAAAAATAAAAGAAGGATTAAAAAATTCTATGAAAACTAACTTGTCCAAAAATTACTGATTCTACAATTGTGGACTACAGTAAGGACTAAATAGATGAAATTGCAGACTGATGATTCAAAAGAATAATACTAAGAATACTCAATAATATTTAAAAGAACAGAGATATATATTTTATGTCTCCCAAGTGAATGCAATTAGCTGGATTAAATAAGGATTTAGCATAAGAAAGAAACAGGTATTCAATAACGAGATATAAACACTAATAAAAGTTTAAATTGAAAATTTTGGAAAGAAAAACTTGGAGTCAAATTTTACAATTCAGAAAATAGCTTCATTAATAAGATAACAAGTAATACAAAATAGCACAAATGATAGATACGATGGTCAAAGTAGATGAAGTAGACAAGATGGACAAATTAGAACATTCAGAGAAATGTAAACCATAACATAACAAAGGAAAAACAGAGGTAGAGGAAAACATTTAAAGACAAAATCATTAAGTATTGGCAAATGAAAAGTTCAATCTAGTGTTATGTAAAATATCTACAAAAGCATTGCCAATAATTCCCAAATCTAAGGAATGCGATCACCATGCAGATACAGAAGGTCTTTACAAAATCAAAAATTTACTCATGAAATTTATAAGACCATTATTATACTCTTTAAACATCATTTAATGAATGCTGTAGAAAGATAATAAGCAAATAAAGTTTAGAAAAATACCAAAATTTACATAATTATAAAATGATGGGAATGAATACAAATATTGCACAATAACATAAAATGTTAATAGTCACAATTTTTCAGTCAAATGACACAGAGTAATTGAAGATTGGAAACTTAAAACAAATTGAAAAATTTCAAAATAAATATCACCTACAAAAATTAAATGGAAAACATAAAATTAAAAGCAAAGAAATACATAAAATATGATTGAACTAATTATAGAAAGATTTCTAAATAAAAAACACAAGGACCAAATGGATTTATACTGAATTTTAGCAATTTTTTAAAGGGAGAGTAAAGCAAATCACCTCAAATTATTATTACTTAAAATATTTCTACCAATCTAATTATGTGGAGTCATTATTACTGTGAGACCAAAACTTCATAAGGACACGACAATGAAAAAGAAATTTATTGGACAATTTTCTTTGAAGAACATGGTTAAAAATATTGTCCCACAAAAAAAGATAAAGCTCATGATAACTAATTCAATTGTACATAAAGAGATCCCTTACTGTGACCAATTAGATTTCATTTCAAGTAAGTAAGTTTGGGTCAACATAGGAAAAATCAATAAATTCAATACGTCCCATTTATAGATGCAAGGGTAAGAATCATAATTATCAAAACAATTTAAACATAGGTCTTTGATAAAGTTCATGATAAAGTCATAATAAAATCTGAGAAGAGACCAGGAAATTCACAAATATTTCAAAACGTAATACAGAATATATAAGGAAAATACACAGCAAACATTTTTTCCAAGGCAGTGATAGTGTTTTGCAGGTGTATCCACTATAAAATAAAGGCATATGTAAGAACTTTCAGAAAAAGACTTCAATCAATCTTAAAATAACACCAAGAATTGACAAATGGAGTGCTGGATTTTAAAAATTCTTCAGAATGGTCTTGGAAGGTGGTTCCGTGGACAGTGTTTGCTATGTAGTCATGAAGAACAAAGTTCAGATTCCCAGAATCCACATAGAGCCAGATTCTTAACATGCCCCTCTAATCTCAGGAGACAGAGGCAAAGTGTCCCCAGAAGTTCATCAGCTACATAGCCTGGTGTAAATACAATGAACAAGAGATGCTGCTTCAAAATAGCATGGAACGTAAGGTTGCCTTCTGCCCTCTAGACACATGCCATGACATTTATGTCCTCACATAAGCACTCATATATATGAATATATACAGACATAAGTACTTTATTTTTAAAAGACTCTTAGTTAGAAGGAAAAATTAATTGACGGAGCAAGCAGTAAACAACACAAATACTTAGAAGAAATTTTCTGTCAGCTGTTCATCCTACAGAGGAATAATATATAGAATATGCAAAGATTTCAAACATTTAAGTACAAGAATACCACAAGCAGCCTAGTCAATAAATGGAATAATAAAAGGACAGTTGTCAAAAGATTAAATACAAAGGTCCAATAAAAATATTAAGAGTATTTATCACCTTGAGCTATGAGGGAGAAGTAAAGTAAAAGGACATTGAGTTTCCATCTCACCACAGTCAGTGCAGGGAAAGAAAGCAGGAAAACTGTTCCTTCCCCTTGCTCACTGGTGCAAGGGGTGAACTATCCCAGGCAGTGCTGGAGAACTCACCCTGATAGTGAATACTGGGGAGAGCTGGTAGGTGTGCTGACCAACACTGCAAGTACTCAGGCACAGAGCCAGGGTTATGTGTTGGCCCGCCCCAACATCCATCCCATCTGTGATCCACATGAGCTTCTGAAGGGGCCTGTACTGAAGACCCAAAGCTGCAGTATCGCCACCACAGGGGGTCACAGCAGGATATCCAAGAATATCAACAGCCTAGCAGGAACCAGCAGCCTCAGACCAGACCAATGACTTTGCAATGAACACTTGGAAGTAAAGATTTATGGATAAAGGGTTTATTGTGTGACTCACTCCAGCTCCCATGATGACATGTTTTCTTTAATTTTGGGGGGAAGTTTGCAAGGTCAGCAGGCAGATATGAAATGAAGGAAAAAGAATGGCATCAAGATGCATGATTTGAAAGACACTAATAATAAATAAAAAGAAAGAAAGGATGAAAAAAGAAAGAAAGAAAATGCCTCACGGGTCTGCTATAAGCTGACTTTATGGAAGCATTTTTTAATTGAGGTTTCCTCTTCTCAGGTGACTTAGCTTATGTCAAGTTGACATAAAACTGTCCAAAATAGATATTTTATGGTTTCCAATTATGTGCTTTTTTTTCTTCTTTCCTTTATCTCTCTGTGTATGTGTGTGTTTTCTTGGGCTATTTTTTTCTTTGTAAAGTTTTTATTCTGCTCGTTTTTTTTTGTAAACTTGCCTGCTTTTTTTTAAAAGAGAGAGAAAAAATGAGCAAAGTTGGATGGGTGAGGAGGTAGAGAGTTTCTGGGAGGAGACAGTGGAGGGAAACCATGATCAGAATATAATGTATGAAATTTGTTTTAAATTAAAAAACATTTTATAATGGAGTCTTTAGTGTCATATATATAATATATATGTATATATATATATTATATATACATATATATATGTAGCTGGGCACACTGCTAGCTACAATATATATATATATATATATATATATATATATATATATATATATATATATCCAAGGATATTTTTACTTCTTTCTTTCCTCTAACAGTATGTTTATTGCTGCTCTTTTCATGGTAGCAGGAAATGGAAATAGCCTATATTTCCATCAACTGATAAGTAGATAATTAAACTGTGTGCTGTTCTCTCTCTCTCTCTCTCTCTCTCTCTCTCTCTCTCTCTCTCTCTCGGTGTGTGTGCATGTGCGTGTGCGTGTGCGTGTGCGTGTGTGTGTGTGTGTGTGTGTGTGTGTGTGTGGAAAGAGAGAGAGAGAGTAATTCAGCTATTAAAAAATTTAATTATGAAATTTCGCAATTAAATGGATAAGGGTAGAAACAATCATTCTGAGTAAGGTAATCTGAACACACAAAGACAAATTAACAAAAACCCATTCATGGCGCTTGTAAGAGAAGGGAACTAGAACAGATACCAAAAATAATTAAAGGGGAATGATGATGCAGGAAATGTTTAATAGAGAGAGAGAGAGAGTCAGGATAGAGCAGGAAATACAGGAATAGGTAAATAAGATATTTTGGAAAAGTCATATGGCACCTACTATTGTAGAATCTTTCGAAAATATATACACATATGTATGTGTATGTATAAACATATACATACAAAAATAATTTACATGGAGTCACTGTACAAGTGGATAATACTATACGTTCTAGACACTACAGGCTAAGAAATAAAAGGATCAGTTCTAGGAATATATTACTTCTTGCTGACCTGTTTGCCATGATATCCAACCGACACCCCAACATTTGAGGGTATTGCCAATGCTATTGTTTATACTCCAGAATTTGACAGCATGAAGCTGAGGACAACACATACGTGAGTCATAGAACATGTTAAAATAGAAATGATGCTCAAGTGGGTACCTTTAATGCTGCTCAGAAATACTATGAATACTGGAGAAGTGTAATCATCAACCTTACCTAGCTGGGCACACTGCTAGCTACAATAATGACTGGCTTGGCAAGGCATGCCCATTTGTAGAACAGTGCCATGAACATCACTGGAGTAACCAATCACTTTCCGATTGAATTTAGCTCCCACTCCACAAGATGAAACCTGTACCTGCCAGCATTATCAGGGTAAAAACTATGTATAGATAGATCATAAACCCCAGGAGAGAACCTACTACTATTATTCTGAGAAGTAGACATAGCATTAAACAAACTCCTAATGACTTTCACTATACTTGTAGATTCAGGCATCTCTGAACACAATCAGAGAAGCTTCTATTTGCAGTAGATGGTGGTTAATACAGAGATCCACAATTTTCCAAAGTGTATTGAAATAGAAACTAAAGAATGCACAGCCCGAAATGAGATATTTATATCACATCACCTCCTTCCAACGCTCAAATTTCACAGTAGAAGAGAAATATTTCAAGAGCCAGAGGCAGTGAATGACCACAAGAAAACAGTGTCTTCTGAACACAGCAGGGCAGCCACACATATAAACATTCAACAGTTATGACAGCATGCACAAGTGCATAAGACCTGTGCCAACTCAAGCCAGTTCAAATCTCATCATGAAGAAAGGCAGGCTGGAAGTCCCACTCACAGCCAAGGAGCTATTGATAATTGTCAGCTGTTGGGTGAAGAGGTGTCAGTTTCCTCTGAAAGCATAGTTTCTGGTAAGTTAGCCAAGTTTCAGTGGAAGGTCAGACATCAAAGAGTATATGGACAGAACAATTGGATTTGTTAAGTTAAAAATAAAGAACACAATGTTTACTTTGAAGGAGGTGGATCTGGGAAGAGTTTGGGGAAATGTGCTAAATATGATCATGTGGTGGTATTGTGTTCCCCCAAAATATTGTGTACCTTAATAAATTTATCTGGGGTCAGAGAACAGAAAAGCCACTAGTTAGGCAGTGATAGCACACACCTTTAATCCTAGCATTCCATCTGGGATCTCTGTGAGTTCAAAGCCACATTGGAAACAGCCAGGCATGGTGACTCACGCCTTTAATCCCAGAAAGCCAGCCTTTAATCCTAGGGAGTGATGGTAGAAAGCAGAAAGGTATATAAGGTGTGAGGACCAGAAACTAGAAGCATTTGGCTGGTTAAGCATTTGGCTGGTTAAGCATTCAGGCTTCTAGCAGCAGTTCAGCTGAGAGCCATTGGGATGAGGGAATAGAAGCTTCCAGTCTGAGGAAACAGGACCAGCTGAGGAATTGGCAAGGTGAGATAGCTGTGGCTTGTTCTGTCTCTCTGATCTATCAGCATTGACCCCAATAACTGGCCTCGGGTTTGATTTTATTAATAAGAACTTTTAAGATTCCTGCTACATGATCAAAACTGATTACATTCTCAAAAATGAATAAATCATTCTTAAGTATTTATTCTGTCTCCAAGGAAACAAAACTAGAAATCAATAGCATGAAAAATATTAAAGCTATACAAATATTAATATACTAAATAACTTATGCTTGGGAAAGTCCCTCATAATCTCATTAGTAACTGGAACCAAAGAAGTTGATGTTACAGAAGTTGAATATAAATGGATGGGCAAAATGGCTCAACTGATAAAAAGCAGATGTTAAGTAGATTGACATATTTAAAGATGGGAGGATAAAATCAACTCTACAAAGTTTTTGTTGACATCTAGATAGACTATAGCATGTACACCTACAGAGGTGGGTGGCAAAGACATACACAGAGAGACACAGAGGGGAGAGAGAGAGAGAGAGACAGATAGACAGACAGGGGAAGAAGAAAAGAAGGAAGAGCAGAAGGAGGAGAAAGAGAAAGAAGAAGAAAGTTTAAAATTTAAGATAATTTTAGTATAAACTAGTAGTTACAAGACTCTGTTATCAGGAAGAATGAGGAGACATTAATCAGTGGATAGTAACTCATAGCCCTGGTGAGCTACTGGATGTTAAAATGACTGTAGACAATGATGATGTGCATATATTGCAACAAATAAAAAGGAATTATTTGAAATATTTACCATTAAATACTAATAAGGGTTTGGGATAGAGGAATGTTAAAACTGATTTGTATATCATACAACATAAGCATTTATCAAAATATCACATGGATCATCTTTAATATTTTTGTCATTATATTACTGTACATCAGCTAAAATAAATTCAAAACATGAAAAGAAAAAATTGAATATCAGAATGAAAAAAATTTTTTTAAAATTATACATTTGCGGAGAAAGATACATTTACTCTGATTTTTGCAGTAGAGTTTATATGCCTGTATTAAACCAGTATCAAGTTGGCCTATCTTTGAATTTTTTGGTATTACAATGTTGAAAAATTGACATTTGAGTTCTCAACTTGAATTTTTAGTTACTGTTCTATTGATATTAGTAAGAAATTTAAATCAGCCTAGATGTCTATCAACTAATGAATAAAAATGGAAATGTAATATAAATAAATATATACAAACAAGAATTTTATTTAAATATAAAAATGAAATTTGAAGCACTTGAAATTTGAGGGACTTGGTGGCAACTGAATACACCTAAAGTTGTTTAATCATGAGAGGGATGGATAATCATTTACATTAGACAAAAATCACTGTGAAGTCCTAAGATAGACAGTGGCAAGGACAGTAGCAAAGGGTGGAAGTTAGTACAACAATCTGGAAAGAAACATTTGTCTCAACCACAGAAAATTTGAAAAAATGATTAAAAGTATTCAGTAGAATTCATAGATTTGCATGGATTTACACTGGAAACCACATCCCTAGAACTTGCGTTGAGCTTGGTTTTGTTTTGTGAGCATTATTCAGTTCATGAATCCATGCATAAAGCAAGAGGGTTGCAGAAGTCACCTGTGAGATTCTGATTATTATGGACGGGGAAATGTCAGTAAGAGAAAGTGGTCAAAGAAGGCAGGAAGGACATGAAACACACATAGGGCAATAGTTTCCAATGGCCTTTAAAGGGTGATCATTGGAGATGGTGCCTCATTCCCCTGGTGCAAGCCACTAAGTGGTTAAGGACATGACAAGAAACTCAAAGACCAAAGCATGAACGTCTCAAGGAATGAATGAATGCATAACATTCTTTGTACTTATTCTACAGCTGTGTCTTTTCACTATCTTAGCAATTGATTGAAATACATATTCCCTAATGTCAATAGACAGGCTTGGGACTTTTTATTTTAATCATTGGAGATTTGATTAATATGAATTTTACTACAGCATCTTCATGCCAAACTGCTGTGAAAACTACCATAAATTACTGTTACTGATGATTATCTCAGAATTTTAGTAACATCTTTGCATCATCCCTTTAAACTGAATAAGTTGTTAACATTGTAACTGGCCTGTCATTTAAAAGAGTCACTTTCCTGATTACTTAAAGGAATCTTTCCTTCCAATAATTAAGTTCAAATGAATATGAAGATCTGTCCCATAATCAAAATTGATGGTCAGTAAATTACAAGCATGATATTAGATATTAGCACATTCAAAATTCATTTTGCCTGCAAGCCACCAACTTTAATGTGTATTATACAATATTTAGCTGCTTGGAGCTCCAGTTCCAGGAGTTATATTCTCTGGTCTCCTCAGACAAAATACATGAATATGATTTTATATGTGTGTGTGTGTGTGTGTGTGTGTGTGTGTGTGTGTGGGTGTGTGGGTGTGTGTGTGTGTGCAAACACTCATAAGCATTTAATTTTGTTAAAAAATTCTACTTGTGTGCAAAGAGCTCAAATATTAAAGGCTTTTATAAAATAGATTTTTATTTTTTTATTTGTTTAGCTGTATCCTTGATGTGTTAACATCACATTTAACCATTCTACTCAGCCCTACTTATTTAATCAAGTTAGTTCAATTTAGCTATTTGCTTGGAATAATTCCATGTATTTCTAACAGTGTTCAGCTTATTATTGCTTTATTTTCATGCTTATTTTTCATTCATTAGTGCAAACAGATCTGAACCTCTTGTAATAGCCTAGGATGAACTTGATTTCTTGTCATTTCTGCCTATGCTCATGGTTGTTGGTGTTTAATATATGAGTCATCACCTGCTGCTGAGAATGCTGTTTTAAATCCTGTAATTTTAATATTGTAACAAAGAGTAAAAGATTGGATCAGCTACAATAATGCTATTAAAAAGTATGTTTTAAGTGGCTTTATGAACAATTGGTAATATTTTGATAGATTCATCTATATCTTTATCTTCTTTAAGTCATAATCTTAAAGCTTTCTTTTCATTCTCTTCTATGAGAGATACTACCCTTCTTCCATATTTTTGTGTTAAAGTACAATTCCTCCTTTTGCGATTTAAAGACTCTATTGTCCCATCTCATGTGTGTGCCTATGCAGTATGATGTGAACATGCAGAAATCAAGGGATACACAGTGATGTCTAGTAAAGATTCTCAAGAGTCAGTAGTATGTATGATAAGCTTTCATTTCTGTGTCTCTGCACTTGGCATGAATATCCCATCATTTTATAGCAAAGTACTGTCTATCAATGGAAAAATAATAAGCCTGAGCCTCTAAACCTTTTGGTTCAATCTAGAGCCACTAAAATTTGCATTTGACTTTCAGCTGAGAGAAAAAAAGGCTTTGTTGATGTTTTTGCTATGTAGACTGCTAGGTTTTTACTGATTTGTTGCAAACAGTTTGGTCTACAGCAAACAAGTCTTAAATCAAGAATTCTTCCAGTGCTCCCCACATCTTTATCACACATGTTAGTACTACTATTCTGACTAAAAATGATATGTATTAGCACTATGGAGGAGCTCACTGCAAACAATCACTACCAAATCGTGTTTTCTTTAATGTTATTAGTTCCTTGAGAAATTTGTACAATGTACTTTGATCATATTCACCACCCCTCTGTGAAGTTCTTCCCAGATGCAACCCCCATTCTTCCTTCTTACCCCTTCCCTTCCCACTTAACTTTGTGGTGATTTTTGTCTCTGCCCCTCAAGGCCAATTTGTGCTAGCTAAATAATTTTGTATTTATGGTTTCCACTGGATCATGGTTGACATTAACATAGACTACTCTCTTAGAGAAAATTGGCCCCTCCTCTCTCAGCAGATAACAATTGTCATTAGTTAATTAGCTAGAAGTGGAATTTCATGTCCACCTTGACTATCCATGCTGGGATGTGGTTTGACTTGAACACATCTTAAGCATGCTGTCATATCTATTGTAAGTTCATAGTTAAAGTTACTCTGTTGTGTCTAGAACACACTGTTTCCTAGTAGTCATCCACTACCTCTGTTTTTTACTTTCTTTCCACATCTTTCAAAGTGATTCCTGAGCCTTTGCAGCAGAGGGTACAGTATACATCTTTCATTCATGGCTAAACATTCTGTGGTTTCTTATTCTTTAGCTCTTGTCCAGGTGTGAGTCTCTGTACCAATCATAATTTACGACAAACAGAAGCTTCTCTGATGAGAGTTGAGAGATGTTTTAAACTAAGGGTGCATGGAAATGCTATTTACTATTTGGCACTTTTCTCAAGCCTATGATCTGTCTACCCATAGTCGCTTGGCTTGATAAAGGTGCCGTCTATGGGTTTCACTTTGTGCAATGGGCCTTAAATCCAGTCACAAGGTTTTTTCAGTATTCCACGACATTCATTCATTCCACTATTGCCTCAGTTGACACATCTTCCACAGCATATGAGTCTCTGTTTCTCCTTCAATGTAGTTTTCTTTTTTTTTTTTCTCAGTCAGGTTGATGGGAGCCACTATTGTCTTTCATGATATTTTTTATAGTGGCGGCTAAACTTTATTCTTTTTGATCAAGAGTTTTCCAAGGCAATGGAAAAAAAAAAACATGGCAGACTATGGAATTGCTCATGTAGTAAGAAAATTTCTGTAAACCAAAGCTAATTTTAAGAAATTATGAATACTAGCAAAATGACTTTTTTGACAGGGATGTTACTGATTTTTATATGGCTACTTTAAAAGATCATCTCCTTATATTTTGGCCTTGCATATGCAAATTGCTCCTAGAAGTCATAAGATATGAATTAACTAGATGATAAGCCTCTATTACTTAAATTAATGAAATACCAAAATATATAGTTTCTTTGCCGGTATAATGGAACCATTTCATGAAAGATAGGAATTAAATTTAAAATCAAAACAGACTAGCTTTTACTTATACCTATGCAATTTTAGCTGTTGAGTGTAGAAGCAAATGCCTTCACTACATAAAGACTGCTTTATATGTCTTAAAATTCAAAGTCCCCATGAACTGAAAAGGAATGAAGGAGAATATATCTGTTTAACAATTCAAACCCTGGGAATATTTTCTTAAGAAAACTGCATGAGCATCAAAATGGTGCTGGGCAGATTGGAGGGATATTATAACAGTTTGCTGTGGCTGGGACTCGTTTCCTTCACTTATGAACAAGAATGCAGAGCTACAGCCATCTGAGTAAGGCGCTGTCGGCTGCCTATATTCTGATGTTACTGCTCCTGATTGCAAAATAGAAAGGTGGGGGGGGGGCTTCGTGTTTATGCCCTCCAGCAACACAGAACTTGATAAGTCAAAAAGATGCCACAGAATTATGGACATTCAAAACCCACTTAAAAAGTAGCAGGGATTAAAGCTATTTTCTAAAAATACTGCCATGAATGCAGGGTCCAATTGTAGAAGAAGCAAAATGAAGAATAACGGAAGTTGTTCTGTAAATAATAAAGCAATAGAAAACAGGAAAATGAATTGCAGAGAGCTGAAGGCAGGAATGTTAGCTTAAGTCTAAAGCATAGCTTCCAATTTCTTAGCAGTGAAATGAATTAAAGGCATTTCTCCCTGGATCTCTGTATCAGAGGTACCAAAGTTATGCAAAACAACACATTTCTAATCAGAAATAAATTTGACAACATGTTGACTTAAAAGCATGTTACACAGCAAAAAAACCTAATAATTTTAAAGAGACATGTTTGCCTAGAATATTAGGCATTGGGAGTTGCTCTGATCTCAACTCACATGGATCTTTTTATTTACTGAGCAGCCAAAAGTTATTAGTTTGGTTTCTTGTGAATAAAATGGAATTTTGGTGGCACCATACTAGAAATATGGCTTGCATGTCATAACCCTTGGTATCCATCACGTCCTTCTAACCAGAGACTGAGCGTCATTTCCCACCAGGATAGGTGGGAGCACCATTTTACCACAGGGAATCACTGCACTGAAATATTTTAGATGATCATAACTCACATTTCAACAGGATTTGCAGTTCACAGCATGCTATCATTAGCATTATCTCATTTGATTATAGTGGTTGGTTTGCCACTGTGTGTCTTGCATTTAATAGGAACTCAGGAAGTATTGTGGATTGATTAACTATATAATCTTCTTGCTAATGCAAGCAGGGAAATGTTCAGTAACCCTGGTTACATCATTATCTCAGCTGTCTGGTCCATTGTGATAATTTCCACAGGGAAACAGCCTTGGAGAACAAATGCTCCAGCCTTTACGAAAATGGGGAATGTGTTAGCTTTCCAATTAGGCAAAGGTGTGGCTTTCCCTGTTGCACAAAGGCGAAAGCTGCTGCTTTGTTTGCCTGATTTGCAACCTTCTACACTCACCACGATCACTTTGAAGTGGTAGCTCCTCCATTCCTATCCCAGTCACACTAATTGGTTCTAACAGTATTTTCCATCATGTTACGCAATACTTAACTGTGTTTGGCATTTGACTGTTTGGGGTTTTGTTCCACACTGTTTTCATTAACTATGTATGCTAAAGGAGGAGTGAGTCACGGAACTGAAAGACCACTGGAAAATTGTAGCCAGGCTGCCTTCATAAATAATGCTTTGCTTTTGTATTGATGTCAATCCAGGAAAGTCTTTAAAGGCCTGTTTTGTTTTGTTTTTTTTTATTCTGAGTGTAGCTGTTCCTAGAGTTACAGCTGTATCCCACTTTCCCTAGGAAAACATAGACTGTAGTTGAAACCATTTCTGAAGATTACAAACAATTTATCACAAAAAGCATAGACCATAGAATACAAGTAAATGCAAAAGGGATTATATTATAATTTCATTTACTATTTCAGAAAAAGAAGAAAGAAAAAGAAAAACAGAACTGAGAGCCAAATGGAATGCAATTCTCACAAAATGAAGCAATCTAATAAGAGTTTCTTATTTCCTAATACTTAGAAGACATGTTTTCATGTTCCATAAAAAAATCAAATTTATATGGGATAATGCATTTAAAAGTAAGTGCTTAGTTCACATATGCACTATACCTAGGAGTCTTAAACTTTGTGATCACTTTACCACACATAGGGTGGAGAAACCTCTCACTGGCTTCAAGTCAAGAGAATATGATTCCCAAAATGATGCACATTTGTTACTCATGATTGTGTCAGCTTCACTGGGGTAAGGGATGCCCTGATAACAGTAACAACAACAAAACATTTCTGTTAAGGCTCTGATGGTGTTTTCAGAAGAGATTAGCACTTATCACGGTAGGTTTGAGTTTAAAAAAAAGAAAAAAGAAAAAAAAAGAATCCCCTGTTACAGTTTGAGTAAAAAAAAAGAATCCACTGTTAGAGATGTGGGAGATCATCAATCACCTACTAATTTGTCAAGGACCCAAATAGGACCTTTAGCGACATCAGGAGGGATAAAGTATGTCATTTTTGTGCTGAGACTTTTAGTTTATATTTTTGTGCCTTAGGCTTGAGAGCCTGTGGGTATGGGGCCTCTGAACTCTGAGATTTCCTCTAATGCCCTGACTTTGTCTTTTAGTGCGGCAATAACAGAATACCCAGAAACTGCAGAAAACAGAATTTATTGGCTTACAGTTCCAAAGAATTTGAAATCTGAGACCAAAGAGCCGTCATAGAGTGAGGGACTTCTCCCTACACCATACCATGTCAGAAAGGTGAAGAGAACAGGGGAGGGAAATGAGAGGCCCCAATCTCCCTCCAAAGGCATCCAGAGCCAGGAACCCAGTCGTGAAAATGATGCACCTAGTTCCACAGCACAGACCCCACATGTGGAAATGGCACAGGTCCATTTCTGAGGGTGTGGCTGGCACAATTGAATTTGTGAAGGTGGGATCATCATGTTATACAGCCTTCCACAAAACCACACATGCCAGCATTACCATGTCAAGAATCACCTCTCTGCCACGTAGCTTTTGAGGACACATTTAAACCAATCCACTCCATTTATTATGATTTCAGACTTTGACTAATTTAGGCCTCTGGAGTTCCTGTTTCTCTAGCCTGCCAAAGCCTTATTGTGGAACTTCAAATTCCCAAGAGTGATTTTCTATAACATATTTCTTATACATCTTACATACATGTTTTTCTGTTTTAAAGTGAACCCTAAATAAGCATTAGAAATTCACAATCTTTTTAACCCTTGGAGTGATAATTTTATTATAATATTAATACTAAACATTAAAACAAATACTTCCTAGATACCAATGTCTTGTTTGTTTGTTTGTCTATGTTTTTTATAACATTATTCTTTGTTGATTCTTTGGGAATTTTACATCATGCATGCCGATCGTGCTCAGCTCCCAGTTCCTCAATATATTTCCCTCATCTCTGCAGCATCATCCCAAAAGAAACAACACACAAAAATCAATTAAAAATTAAACAAAACAAATTAAAAATATACAATCTTAACAGAAGAGAAAGAGTAGAAAGAGACAGGGAAGGTAGAAAGGGAGCTTCCCCAGGTGATTGTGAAGAAACAGAAAACAAATATTAGCAACTGTCTGTCCTGTCTGTGGGGAAGGGACTTTGGGTAGCCTCTACCATCTGACCTAGAGTTAACATCAAGAATCTTGAATACTGCGTCATAAAAGAAGTTAACTCTGCCAATAACATGAAAGAATTTGAAAATAGATTTTTTTTTTTTGGAAAAACTTAAGTTACTCCAAGAAGAATAATATTTAGTTGAGGTATTTGTTGCATTATGTTGAGTTTTGCTTATTTCTGGGACTAAACTCAGTTCTTGAATTGAGTGTTAAACATGTCCTTTACCCTGGAAGCTATATGCATAGCATTATGAAACTTTGAACACAGGACTAACTAACCCACCCCTTAGACAACTAACTAAATCCACAGAAACCATGAGATGATAAATAAGTGTAAGATGCTCAGGTATATTGCAACCAGACAAATATGAGCAGAAAATTACTATCACCAAAACGATAGGAATATCACATTATACCTTTCTAGGCCGGCCCCTGAAAGAAGAAGATGGTAAAATGCCTCCCCAAAGAAGGATAACTTGCTCCAGAGTAAAATAAGTTGTAGTACCAGCAAACCAAGGAGAAAGTACCAAGTGTTTAAGAAAGTATATATTAAAAATTATTATGGCATGATACCCTCCCCCCCCTTCACTGATTGGGAAGAGGTAAGGCCCTCATCTCCCAACTGGACAGTTCAGTTCTTTAGCCTCTAGGTCCCAGGGGCACATTCTGTGCCCCTCACTCTGCAGCCATTAAAGCCTCAAAGACCAAGCAATAGCCTTCTCCCCCAACCCCATGCCAACCATCCCCTCACGTCCTCCTAAATGGATTGGGAAGAAGAGCTACCTAGAGGTCCACCTATTAAAGTTTGAAAGGAAGAGATGGCAATGTAAGAACACATTTAACAGAATAAAGATCAATATGGTACCATCAGAACCTAATGACCCTACAACAGCAAGACCTGAACATCCTAACACAGATGATCCAGAAGAAAATGACCTTCAAAACAATTTTATGAAGATGATAGAGACTCTAAAAGAGGAAATGAAAAATTCTCTTAAAGAAATGGAGGAAAAGACAAACAAAAAATTAGAGGAAATCAATAAGTCCCTCTAAGAAAGCCATGAACCACCCTCCCCCCGAAAGAAAAACAATCAAACAGTTGAATGAAACAGTTCAAGACCTGAAAATTGACATAAATGCAATAAAGAAAACACAAACAGAGGTAATTTTGGAAAAGAAAAATCTGAGTAAATGAACAAAAACTACAGAGACAAGCATAACCAATAGAATACGAGATGAAAGAGAGAATCTCAGGCATTGAGGGTACAGTAGAGGAAATAGATTCATGTTAAATCCAGCAAAATTTTGACATAAAACATCCAGGAAATCTGGGACACCATGAAAAGACCAAACCTAAAAATAATAGGGATTGAAGAAGGAAAAGATTTTTCAGCTCAAAGGCACAGAAAATATATTCAACAAAATCACAGAAGAAAACTTTCCCAACCTAAAGAAAGACATGCCAATGAAGATACAAGAAGCATATAGAACACCAAAAAGACTAGCCCACAAAAAAGTCCCCTCACCACATAATAAACACTAAACATACAGAATAAAGAAAGAATAGTAAGACTAGCAAAGGAAAGAGTTCAAGTAGCATAAGTAAACGAATTTCTAGATGGTCTTATTAAATAAAAAACACAGAGCCAGAAATTTGGGTAAAAGCTGTAGAGAGATCAGGGAAATACGGAAAGCCACTACCTAACCTCACCTCGCCAACTTCACAGCTTCCAAGGAAAATGACTTCCTGTCTACCCAGGCTTATATTCCTTGCTTTTCTGCCCTCTTATTGGCTCTTAGCACAGTTAACTCACTTCCTCTTCCTACATAGCTCTGTCACTGTCTGTCTGTCTATACAGACTTCCAGGTCTCTATGGTCAGTACTGGGATTAAAGGCATGTGTCACCATGCTTGGCTCTGTTCCCTAGTGTGGCCTTGAACACAAAGAGATCCTGCCTGCTAAAAGATTAAGGTCATGTGCTGCCTGACTTCTTTGTTTACTTAAAATGGCTGGCCTTTTCTCCCTGATCTCCAGGCAAGCTTTATTTATTAATGCACAAATAAAATATCACATTTCAACACAAATAAAATATCACCACATTTCCCCTTTTGTGTCTAATAAAAATAAGTTATAACTAATATAAGAAATACTATATACAATAAGTACAATAACTATATACAATATATACAAGCAATAAATACATCAACAATGTCCAGTCTATTTGCTTTTGACGAATTCACAGAAAATATTCATTATCTATCCTATTTTGGTGAGTCAAAAATGTACCTAATTCACTTTCTATCCTATGTTGTATTACCAAAAGAAAACTATCTTATGATGTCTTTCAAACTTATACACTTAACACCTCTTAGTGAGTTTCTTTTATGAATTTCTTAACAAGAAAAACTGTAACTATAACTATGTAGTCTTCAACTCCCTCAGAGACCCAAGAAGAAAATAATATTACCTAGTAAAACAGGAAGTACAAACAAGCAACTTCTAAAAAATGAATTTTGACAGAAACAGACAGCTGCCTGGACAGTCACCTGAGGTTTCTATGTATATTGGGGCATCATCTTCAGCCTATAGGCTTAGCAATGACAGACTTATTTGTGAAGCAGGATGTATGGAAGGCCTACAGCTTGACCTCACATTCAGTTTGAGTAGTCCATGTACCAGATAAACTTGAATTCTGCCACTGTCCTGTCATGATTCAGGATTTTAAATTCTAGAAATTGCTGGTGTTTTTGGAATTCAGCTTCCCATTCTTCTCATCTGTGGGTGGCTTCATCTCCTTTATTAAATGCCAGCCTACCATTGAGAGGTTAGACCCTGTCAAACTATATGCTCCTTCAAGAATAACTGTTTCAGCTACTGTTCCACTGTACACCAGAAGCCATTGGTCCACTGCCTGTTCAGCTGCCTTCAGTAAAAGGACACTATACCTTTTCCAGATTTCAAAGCCACTTCAGCAATGGTGCCATATTACCCTGGCCTCTAAGGACACCTGTTCCAATGCTGCAACCACACTTGTATTGGCAAGGATCAGTAGTTCTTTTTTGTGTGTGTCTTATTTGTCCATTTTGGATAGCATAGTATCAGCATTCATTGCGGGAGCACTTTGTTGCCCAGTGGCTAACTTTTGCCACAATGAAAGTTAACGCCATATGCATTTTCTTCAATGCCCATATCCTCTCTTAAGTAGATTGGTACTGCCAGGAGCAGACATGTCTCATAGTCATAAAAAAAGAAAAAAAAATCTATGTTATTAAAACATTTTCAATGCCATATTCTATGGGCCTCTGAAGGGTTTGAAGATGACCTGTCTATCTAAAATATATCTCTGCTTGATCTTCAAAACATACCTAATATGACTACAAGTTCAATTGTAATGTCTAACTACTAACTTTCATTTCTTTATATCCTAGTAGTTGGTAATAATAACATTCAAGAATTAGGAAGTTGCATTACATTTTTAAATGAATTGTATAGGTACAATATCCTGAACAAGATTAGAAATATACATATAGCATTTCTAACAATATCAGTATCACTATATATAATTTGTATGTAATATATAAAAATCCAATCCAATGCAAAGTATTTAAAATTAGTAGTTGTCTTTTAAAAGTAAAATCAAGCTGGGTGGTAGTGGCACATGCCTTCAATCCCAGCATTTAGGAGGCAGAGCCAGGTGGATCTCTGTGAGTTTGAGGCCAGCCTGAGATACAGAGAGAGTTCCAGGAAAGGCCCAAAGCTACAAGAAGTAACCCAATCTCAAAAACCAAAAAAATAAAAAATAAATAAAAGTGATTCAATAATCTACCTTTCTATCTATATCCTCTTTTTTCTTTACAGAGAAGATTCAATAATCTACCCTTTATTCTATCAATTCCAAATCTTTTTTTTTCAGAGCAGTTTCAATAATTTATCTCTTATTTATATCCTCTTTTTTTTCAAACATGAACCTTAACTCTAATCCCCTTTGTTTAGCCTCTATTCTGACCATTAACAATAACAACTTGTAACCAACCATCCTCAACAATGACAATTATCCCAAACCCAAAACCCAGTGAAAGACCAAAAACCACCCATCCCACCTCTTGGGAATATGGGTATTGTGTTCTTAAAATTACTTCCTGCTGTTTGTCGGCGAAGGCATCTTTAGGGGATCCTGAAAAGAAAAAATTTGTGTTAATTGTCAAGTTCTGTAGTGGTAGCTTTATCATTTGTTGTCCAGTCTCTGCATAATACAAAAATGCAGGGCTTATCTCAAGTCCTCACTTGAATAGTCTGTGAGGCTAGATCATCTCACCTAGCCATCTTGAAATTGTTCTAAGCAATTTGTAGTACAATGCTGATCTTTGGGTGATGTTTGTTAACTTAGTGGTATTATCATTGTCCATGTGGAATTGTCATTGTGGAGACCCATCACCTTTCTGGAAGCTTTAAATTTGCTGTTAGGCATGGTCATGATTCCCGTCAGAAAACTGATAGAGACTCCAACACAAAAACATGTATAGGCAGCTAAATGAAGCCTTTTTTCTCAAATTAGTTAATACTCTATATGACCATTAATATCATGACAAGTTTAATATATATATGTATATATATATACATATATATATATTACAAATTTTGATATATTATTCATACCTTAAGAAAAGGTTAAAGAATCAAAATAGAACCAAAGAATTGAGATTAGTAGCAATAAAATAGTCCCTTAAGTTTTTGGTTTTATTCTGTCCCATATCAGATGGCTTTTTCTTCTGACATGATACAGAGATTTTGCATTTTTCTTTTAACAACATGCTTGGGTTTAGAGAAGGAGAGAGCCATTCTCCAACTACAAAGCCAGCTTTAATTTTTAATTGAACTAGGAATACAAAAAGAACATTTGTGTTAAGTGTCTGTAGAGAAGAGCAGAAATAAACATTTAGAAAGACTTATGAAATTTTATATGTGATATACCAATAGGCCAGTTTACTCTTTTTCTTGGGACATCTTTTCTAGATGATTTGTCCTTTTTCTTCAGATGTCTCATTTGTCCAGTGTTTTTCAGATTCCTTAACCTTCATTCTCCTGGAAGACAAAAGCAAAAACCTTTCCCCAAGACTAATTTTGGGGATGTTCCCTTTTAGCAAGTTATATCTGAATAAATGAAAACCATTTGTTAATAAGTTAGTTTAAGTAGGATGGGCATGCTGGTTGATGAACTATCACTTCCTCTAATTAAGAGGTCTCTCTTGTTCAAATTGAATCTTTATTAATTTTGATGGTATTCACAGCTTATCTTCTCCTGTAGAAACAAAAGCTAAACTTCATCCCCAATGTAACACATATCCTGGTTTCCATTCTGAGGTCAGCACATCCTTGAAGTATATAGGCTAATTTAATTCTGTAGTTTTTTTTTTCTGTTATCTAATATCTCTCCATAGCTATTGCTCCTATCTCATTAGCACTGAGAAAATTCAAAGTTGATAGAGCATTATGTAATCTATTTGGGGGGATTTTGTTACCCCTTTTTGTTTATTTAGAGTTCCATTTGATCTTTCTACAACTGCTCATCCTGTAGGATTGTGTGGTATACCTGTCATATTCTTTATGTTGTTATAAGCATAAAACTGTTTCATTTTACCAGAGACATATTCTGGAGCATTGTCAGTTTTAATTTGTGCAGGTATACACAACCTGCTGGTAGTGGAGTCTGATTGTAAAAAGAACAAATAGGACACTTCCTTACAATTTCCTTGGTTGGTTTCCAGGTTATAGAAAAATCCTTTTTTAAACCTTTACTATTGACATGATGTTTTTTATGAAATTCTGAGCCCTAGCACATTTCATATTAGTAGTTTATGGATCTCATCATTACCTTGTGCTAGAGGTCCTGGCAGACTCATATGGGATAGGATGTGAGTCATATACAAGGATGATTCTTATTACTGATTATATCTTGTAACTGAGTAAATAACAAAGTTAATTCTGACTCCTCAGGGATAAATTCTGAAGTCTTAATATTTATGGCCACCCTTTCAGCATACTGAGACTCAGTATGTTGAGAGGTTCAGAAAAATCCATTAATACCAACAGAACAGCATACAATTCTGATTTTTGAACCAAGTTACAAGAACTTTGAACTACTTTTCTTAAATTTTCTGATGTGTAACCTACCTTTCCTTGATTTGGTCTATATAAATGTACGGACTCCAGATATGGGTGTTTCACAAATAATTTGAGGCAGAATCCAGTCTTTGTAGGTTGAATTCTATCACTTTGAGGATATTTGCTGTTAATCTCTCCCAAAAAAATTACTGCTAGCTCTATGTCAAGGTTCACTTTCTGCCCATAATTTTTCAATGTCTTCCTTAGTTAAAGGTACAACAATCTCTGCTTGGTCTATTCCTGCTAATTGACGAAGTCTCAACTTCCCTTTTAAAATCAAGTCAGAGATCTTTTCCACATAAGTTTTTAATTTTTTACTCTGTTTATTTGGTAGAAATATCCATTCCAATATAATATCTTCCCTCTGCATTGAAAGTCCTGTAGGAGCATGGTGACACATGTCTTTAATCCCAGCACTTGGGAGGCAGAGTCAGGAGAATCTCTGTGAGTTCGAGGCCAGCCTGGGCTACCAAGTGAGTTTCAGGAAAGGCACAAATCTACACAGAGAAACCCTGTCTTGAAAAAACAACAACAAAAAAATTCCTGTAGGAGAATGCTTAGAGGGTAATATAACCAATATAATCTTTGGATCTACATGATCCACATGTCATTCCTGTACTTTCTTTTCTACCAAGGCCAATTCTTTCCCAGCTTCAGGTGATAATTCTCTTGGAGTATTTAAGTCTTTGTCACCTTCTAAGGTTGTGAAAAAATTACTCAGTTCATCATATTTTCCCCCAACAACAGTTTGCAGATGGGAAATGTCTCCAGATAATCTTTCAAAGTCATTAAGAGTCTGTAATCAATCTCTCCTAATTTGCACCTATTGAGGGTTTATTTTTTGTAGACCTATTTTTATATCCTAAATAATTAATAGAATCTCCTCTTTGTATCTTTTCAGGAGCAATTTCTAATCCCCAACAAGGCAAAATTTTTCTTTTGTTCTTCAAGCATTCTTTCTAAGTTATCTGCATTTGAATCAGCTAGTAAATATCCTCCAAGTAATGATAAATTATAGATTTAGGAAATTGTTTATGTATTACTTCCAATGGCTGTTATACAAAATATTGGCACAGGATTGGGCTATTCAACATTCCCTGTGGGAGAACCCTCCATTGATATATCTTAACTGGCTGAGAATTATTATAAGTAGGCACCATGAAGGCAAATTTTTCTCTGTCTTTTTCTTGTAAGGGTATTGAAAAGAAACAGTCTTTTAAATCAATAACTATAAGAGGCCATCCTTTAGGTAACAGAGTAGGCAAAGGAATTCTGGAATTTATAAATCCCATTGGCTTAATTACCTTGCTAATTGCTCTTAGGTCTGTTATCATTCTCCATTTACCAGATTTCTTTTTAATAACAAATATAGGAGAATTCCAAGAGCTGGTTGATTCTTCAATATGCTAAGCATTTAACTGATCTTGTACCAGCTCTTCTAAAGCCTGGAGTTTCTCTGTTGTTAAAGGCCATTGCTGAACCCATACAGGCTTGTCTCTTAACCATTTTAAAGGTAGAGATGTTGGTATCTTTGAAATGTCAGTAGTTGTTGTGTGTTGTTCATGTACAATCTGGATAGCTGGTGACCACTCTTTACAATAATACATCCTAATATTTCTCTCACAAATATGTGTTAGTTTATGGTTTGTTTCTCAGGTTGGAAGAATGTTAATCTGAGTATTCCATTGTTGTAATAGATCACAGCCCCATAAGTTCATAGCTATATTAGCCACATATGGCTTTAATTTACCTTTCCATCCTTCTGGTTCTATACATTCAAGCCATCTTGCACTCTGTTTCACTTGAGATAATCTTCCAATTCCTAATAACTGAACATTTACCTCCTGAAGAGGCCAGTTTGGACACCAAAATTCTGTTGCAATTATTGTAACATCTGCACCTGTGTCTACTAAACCTTCCAAAATGGCTGGCCTCCCCCCCCCCCAATCTCCAGGCATGCTGTATTTATTAATACGTAAATAAAATATCACCACACTTCAGCACAAATAAAATATCACCACAAACATATAAAGACAGACCTATCAGAATTGTACCTGACGTCTCAATGGAAATTCTGAAAGCCAGAAGGTCCTGGATAGATGTTCTACAGATACTAAAGGACTATGGATGCCAATCCATACTACTATAGCCAGCAAAGCTTTCAATCATCATAGATGGAAAAAGCAATATATTCATGACAAAATCAAATATAAAAATTATATCCACAATTCCAGCCCTACAGAAAATACTAGGAGGAAAACTCCAACCCAAGGAAGTTAGGTGCAACCACCAAAATACAGGCAATAGATAATCTCATACCAGCAAATCATGAAGAAGGGGAAACACACACACACTACCACCACCAATAACAAAACCAAAAATAAGAAGAATTGATAATCACTGGTCATTAATATATTTCAATATCAATGCACTCAATTTGTATATAAAAAGGTACAGGATAACAGAATGGATACAAAAACAGAATCCATCCTTCTGCATACAAATAACATACCTGAACATCAAAGGCAATTATCACTGCAGAGTAAGGGTTGGGAAAAGATTTTCCAATCAAATGGACATAAGGAACAAGCTAGTGTATCTAGTCTAATATCTAACAAAATAGACTTCAAATTAAAATTAATCAAAAGAGATGGAGAAGGACATTTCATATCCATCACAGGAAAAATCCTTCTAGAACAGGTCTCAATTCTGAATATTTATGCCTCAAATACAAGGGCACCCACATTTGTAAAAGAAATATTACTAAAGCTTAAATCACACATCAAACCCCACACACTAATAGTGGGAGATTTCAACACCCCTCTGTCACCACTGCACAGGTCTGCCAGACAGAAACTTAACAGAGAAAAAGGGGATCAAATAGATGTTATGACTCAAATGGACCTAAAAGACATCTGTAGAGCATATCACTCAAACACAAAAGAATATACATTCTTCTCAGCACCACATAGAACCTTCTCCAAAACTGACCACATACTTTGCAACAAAATAAATCATAACAGATACAAAAAATGGAATAACCCTCTGTAACTTATCAAATCATTATGGCTTAAAGTTAGAATTCAACAACAACACAAAATGCAGAAAGTCTACAAACTCATGGAAACTGAAAAATGCTCAACAGAATCATTACTGAGTCTAGGAAGAAATAAAGAAAAATTAAGGACTTCCTAGAATTCAAAGAAAATGAATGCACAATGTACCCAAACTCATGGGACACTATGTAAGCTGTTCTAAGAGGTAAGTTCATAGCAATAAGTGCCTACGTAAAGAGAGAGGAGAAATCTCACACTAGCGAATTAACAGCACACCTGAAAGCACTAGAACAAAAAGAAGCAAACTCACTCAGGAAAAACAGAAGACAGAAAATAACCAAACCAAGAGCTAAAATCAATAAAATAGAAACAAAGAGAACAATAAATAATCAGTGAAAAAAAGAGTTGGTTCTTTGAGAAAATCAAGATAGACAAAACGTTATCCAAACTAACCAAAAAACAGAGAAAGAACATCCAGATTAATAAAATCAGAAATTTAAAAAAGGGGATATAAAAATAGACACAGAGGAAATCCACAGAACCATTAGGTTATACTTCAAAAATCTGTACTCCACAAAATTGGAAAATGTAAAAGAAATGTAAAAAATGGGCAATTTTCTGGATAGATACCATATACCAAAATTAAATTGAGATCAGATAAACAATTTAAATAAACCTATAAACCCTAAAGAAATAGAAGCAATCATCAAAACCCTCCCCCCCCCCCGAAAAAAAAGCCCAGGGCTAGATGGTTTCAGTGCAGAATTCAACCAGAACTTCAAAGAAGAGCTAATACCAATACTCCTGAAATTGTTTGAAAAATAGAATCAGAAGGAACATTGCCAAATTCCTTTTATGAGACTACAATTACCTCGATACCAAAACCATACAAAGATGTAACTAGGAAAGAGAATTATAGAAATCTCCCTCATGAACACTGATGCAAAAGTACTTAATAAAATACCAACAAACTGAATCCAAGAACACATCAAAAAATTCACCATGATCAATTAGGCTTCATCTCAGAGATGCAGGGATGGTCCTACATATAAAAATCTGTCAATGTAATCCACCATATAAACAAACTGAAAGAAAAAGAAAATGGCATTATCATCTCATTAGATGCTGAAAAAGCCTTTGACAAAATCCAGTACCCCTTCATGATAAAGGTTTTAGAGAGACCAGGGACACAAGGAACATACCTAAACATAATAAAGGAAATATACAGCCAGCCAAAAGCCAACATCAAACTAAGTGTCAAGAAACTCAAAATGATATCACTAAAATCAGAAATGAGACAAAGATGTCCTCTCTTTCCAATTTTTTCAATATAGTACTCAAAGTTCTAGCAAGAGCAATAAGACAACAAAATGAGATCAAAGGGAAACAAAATGAGATCAAGGGGATACAAATTGGAAGGAGAGAAGTCAAACTTACAGTATTTGCACATAGTATGATATCATACATAAGTGACCCCAAAAATTCTACCAGGGAACTCCTACAGATGATAAACTCCTTCAGTAATATGGCAGAATACAAGATTAACTTTAAAAAAAATCAGTAGCCCCCCATATACAAATGATAAACAGACTGAGAAAGAAATCAAGGAAACATCATCCTTTATAATAGCCACAAATAACATAAAATATTTGAGGAAATTCTAACCAAACAAATAAAAGATCTGTATAACAAGAACTTTAAGTCTTTGAAGAAAGAAATTGAAAAAGATATCAGAAAATGGAAAGATCTCCCATGCTCTTAGATAGGTAGGGTCAACATCATAAAAATATCAATCTTACCAAAAGTAATCTACAGATATAATGCAATCCTCATCAAAATCCCAGGGCAATTTTTCACTGACCTTGAAAGAGCAATAATTAAATTCATATGAAAAAAAAACAGGATAGCCAAAACAATTCTATACAATAAAGGCACTCCTGGAGGTATCACCATCCCTGACTTCAAGCTCTCCTATAGCGCTATAGTAATAAAAACAGGTTAGTATTGATATGAAAACAGATACATTGATCAATAAATGTAAAGATTCTCACATTAACCCACATACCTATGAACACCTGATTTTTGACAAAGAAGACAAAATTATACAATGAAAAAAAGAAAACATCTTCAACAAGTAATGCTGGCATAATTGCATGTCTACATGTAGAAAAATGCAAATAGATCCATATTTATCACCATGCACAAAACTCAAGTCCACATGGATCTAAGACCTCAACATAAATCCTTTTACACTGAACCTCATAGAAGAGAAACTGGGAAGTAGCCTTGAATACATTGGCATAGGACACCACTTCCTAAATATAACATCAGTAGCACAGACATTGAGAGCAACAATTAATAAATGGGATCTGCTGAGATTGAGAAGCTTCTGTAAGGCAGATGACACTGTCAATAAGATAAAACATCAGCCTACAGAATGGGAAAAGGTCTTTACCAACCCCACATCTGACAGAGGGCTGACTCCAAAATATATAAAGAACTCGGGAAACTAGACATCAAAATATCAAATTGTCCAATTAAAAATGGGGTGCAGGTATAAACAGAGAACTCTTAACAAAAGAATTTCAAATGGCTGAAAGACATTTAAGGAAGGGTTCAATATCCTTAGCCATCAGGGAAATGCAAATCATAATGACTCTGAGATACCACTGTAGGCCTATAAGAATGTCTGAGATCAAAAACACTGATGACAGCTTATGTTAGAAAGGATGTGCAGAAAGGGGAATTCTCCTCCACTGCTGGTGGTAATGCAATCCTATACAGTCACTCTGGAAATCAGTAAGTTGGTATCTCAGAAAATTTGGAATCAAACTACCTCAAGGTTCAGCAATACCACTCTTAGGAATATACCCAAAAGATTCTCAACTACATCATAAGGACATTTGCTCAACTATGTTCATAGTGGCTTTATACATAATAGCCAGAACCTGGAAACAATCTAGAATCCCCCTCAACTGAAGAATTGATAAAGAAAATGTAGTACATTTACACAATGGAGTACTACTTAGCAGAAAAAAAAATGACATCATGAAATTTGCAGGCAAATGGATGGAACTAAAAAAAAAAAATCATCCTGAATGAGGTAGCCCAGACCCAGAAAGACAAAGTATGGACTAACTTATAAATGAATAGTAGACACAAAGCAAAGGATAACCAGGTTACAATCTACAATTCCAGAGTAGCTAGACAAAGAAGAGGACCTTAAGAGAGACATGCATAGATTGCCCCAGGATGGAGAAAGGGTTAAGATCTCCTGGGTAAACTGAGAAGGGAGAATAGAGGGGAAGATATGGTGGGTGTGAAGATGAGGATTCCAGATGGCCAAGTTGAGGGAGAGATGGAAAGGGAAAGCAATGAAAGAGGTATCTTGATAGAGTGAACCATTAAGGGGATAAGGAGAAATCTGGAGCTAGGGAAATGTAGCCAAATTTTTCTCTGGTCCCACCAAGCCCCCACAATCCTGCCGCCCGCTTATAAAATAACCATTCAGAAACATATAATAATTATAACTACTTGGCCATTAGCTCAGGCTTATTACTGACTAGCTCTTATACTTAAATTAACCCATAATTGTTATCTATGTTTAACCGTGTGGCTTGGTACATTTTCTCAGTTCTGCCTTGTCATCTTGCTTCCTCTGTGTTTAGCTGGTGACTTCTGACTCAGCCTTGCTCTTCCCAGAATTTTCCTTATCTGCTTATCCCACCTATACTTCCTGCATGGCTACTAGCCAATCAGCATTTTATTTATCAACCAATCAGCACAACACTCATTCATAGCATACAGAAAGACATTCCACAGCACTTCCCCTTTCTCTCTAATCAAAAAGGAAGGTTTTAACTTTAACATAGTAAAATTATATATAATAGAACAGTTATCAAGTAAGAATTACAGTTACAATATCGAGTCTATTTGTACTTGGAAAAATTAAAGAAAATATTCTATCATCTATCCTTTATTTGTGAGTCTAATGTTTCATATCTAATTTGTCTTTTATCATAACTAAGCAAAATTGTAATTATAGCTATCTAGTCTTCAATGGCAGCAAAGACTTCAGAAGGATATAATATTACCTAAGTAAATAGGAAGAGCATTGTAAACAACTTCCAAAATTCTAGAATGGTAGAGACAGCTGACTGTTTCTGTCATAACTCATTTTTTGGAAGTCACTTATTTCTTATTTGCCCTTCATATTTTACTAGGTAATATTATTTCCTTCTTGGATCTCTGAAGGAGTTGAAGATTAGATAGTTGTAGTTATAGTTTTCCTTGTTAAGAAATTCATAAAAGAAACTCACTAAGAGGTGTTAAGTATATAAGTTTGAAAGACATCATAAGATAGTTTTCTGTTGGTAATGCAACATAGGATAGGAAGTGAATTAGGTACATTTTGACTCACCAAAATAGGATAGATAGTGAATATTTTCTCTGAATTTGTCAGATGTAAATGGACTAGACATTGTTGATGTATTTATTGCTTGTACATATTGTATATAGTTATTGTACTTATTGTATATATTATTTCTTATATTAGTTATAACTTTTATTTTTATTAGACAAAAAAGGGGAAATGTGATGATATTTTATTTGTGCTGAAATGTGGTGATATTTTATTTGTGCATTAATAAATAAAGCTTGCCTGGAAATCAGAGGAATATGTACAGCCATTATCAGTGAACAAAGAAGTCAGGTAATGGTAGCACATGCCTTTAATCCTATCACTTGGCAGTCAGGAAACTGGACTGATGAGTTCAAGGCCACACTAGAAACAGCCACACATATGGCACATACCTTAAAGTCCAACATTAGCTAACCATGGAGGTCTGGAGGTCTGTATAGACAGACAGGAAGTGACAGAGCTGGGCAGGAAAAGGAAGTGATGTAGCTGGACAGAGAGAGTGAATCAGATGGCAGAGCAACAAGGCATATAGGCATGGGCAGAGAGGAAGTAACTGGAATTTGGAAGCTGTGGGAGTTGGTGAGGTAAGGTTAGCTATGGCTTTCTCTATTTCCCTGATCTCTTGGGTTTTCACCCCTATATCTGGCTCCATGTTTTTTTTTTTTTTTTTTTTTATTTAATAGGACCATTTAGAAATTTATGTACAGGGAAATCCCCAGGAACTCACAAAGATGTCCCCAGCTAAGACTCAGAGCAGTGGTGGAGAAGGTACTTTAACTAGCCTTCCTCTGCATACATTTTGGTTTCTACCCTAATTGTCATCATAGAACCTACATCCAGTGACTTATGGAAGCAGATGCTTCCCACAGCTAAGCACTTGGCCAAGCTCCTGGTGGTCAGCTAAACAGAGAGAGGGGGGATTATAGGAGCAAAGTGGGGCAGGATTATGATGGGAATATCCACAGAGACAGCTAAACCAAACTAGTGGGAGCTCATGGACTCTGGACTGACAACTGAGGAGCCTGCATAGGACTGTACTAGACCTTCGAAATGTGAGTGACAGTTGTGTGGCTTGATGTGTTTGTGGGTCCCCTGGCAATGGGACCAGGACTTATCCCAGGTACACAAACTGACTTTTTAGAGACCATTCCCCATGGTGTAATGCCTTACTCAGCCATAATGCTGGGGGGTGAAGCTTGGTCCTGCCTCACCTTCTTAATGCCAGCTTGTGTTGACAACCCAAGGGAGGCCTTCACCCCTATGAGGAGGGGATGGGGGTAGGATAGGGATGAGGTAGGGAGAGTGGGAGAAGTAGGGGAAACAGGGTTGATATGTAAAATGGAAAATTTTTAATTGAAAGCTAAATAAATAAAAATTATTATAATACTAATGTTTTGAAATATTAACATATAGATTATAAAATATATACTATTGGAAAGGAGAAGCTAATAGAGTTAACTTTAAAGCTTCAAAATCTCTTTTTGATTAATTATTTTTAAATTTTTCATACAATATTTTAATCATACCATCCCATTCCTCCTAGATCCTTCCCACTTCTCTACCTATTTACCTTCATATTCTTCCTTTCTTTCTCTCCAGAATCTCAAGCTTGGATAAACATGCATAATAACTACAACTTGGTTTGCTTTTTCTCTGAAAAAAAAATGGAAGAAATTCATTCTTCAAATTTTCCCTACTCACAAAAAGTGTAGAAAATAAAGATTTTGTTTCAAATATTAAGTGAAAAATAATTTGATAGTACAATATGGGACTGCATGTTTACATTAATATTTGCTACAAATTATGGCATGGCCCTCGAGGACAGAGAATTGCTATTATATGAAAGTATGAATCAGCCATATAGACACTTTATTCTCTTCTTCCAGCTTCTGCAGAGACCTGGTCACCCAGAAGCTCTGCTCACGGAGTAGAGAAGCAGAAGCTGAGGTGGTGACTGGCAGAGGAATGTGGATTCTGCCACTTAACATTGGTTCATCTGTGTTGAATATTAAACAGGTTCTCCCAAATCTGAAAACCTCTACCACCTAGGATTTGGTGAGAATTGCTAAGAATCTCAGTTAATCCAGAGGTCTTTGCCTTGGTTACCCAACTAGAGTGGCTCTTACTGAACGTAGAGGCTTTCCTATAAAGGACTGCAAATCAAGTTGGTCTCTTCTGTTTTGCCTATTTTTTGAATGTATTAAACAAATCCTGGAGTCTAATTGTCACTTTCTCTTGCAAAGGAAAACTATCAATTTTTATTGTAAACTTTTTCTCATTTTTTGCTGCTTAATCTGGTTTATATAATGATTGACTGATTTAAATTTTTTACTGAAAATAAATTTTTATACAATATATTGATTGTGGTCTGTCCCCGACCCCAAATTCCTCTTAGATGCTCCCCTCCTTTTCTCCTACCCAAATAAACACCCTTTCTGTCTCTCCTCATAAAACAAACAGGCATCTAATAATAATAAAATAAAATAAAAAAGAAATAAACCACAATAAGATGAAACTAAGAAGCAGAGGTTTAAAAAAAAATTGCCAGAATAAAACACATGAGAAACACATATAGACACAGAAACACACATGTTTGCACAAAGTAATCCCATCAAAACACAAAGCAAGAAGTCATTATATATACTCAAAAAAGGACCTATAATGTAAAAAAGAAAAGAAAAGAAATCCTGACAAAACATTATGAGACAAAGAATCTTCAAAGATGCTGTCAAGCTTGTTTTGTGTTGGCCATCTGCAGGTGGGCATGAGGTCTGCCCTTAAGAGTGTTTTGTATCCCCAGTGAGATTCTTGAAGAGAACAAATGTTTCCTTTATGGCTGGTTATCAGCTGGAGGTAGCTTCTGGGTTAGGGATGGGGGCTAGTGTAAATTTTCCTCTCAGTTCAGGGACTCCATTTGGTGCAGACCCATACAGGTCCAGTGCATGCTGCCTCAGGCTCTGAGATTTTATCTGCATAGGTCCTGCTGTGTTTAGAAGGCCTTGTTGTTTTTGTTTTTTATCTTTTATCCCCTCTGACTCTTACCGTCTTTCTTCTTCATCCACAGGCTTCTCTCATCTTGTGGATCAGAGAATGGCTAGGATTTGATGGAGGCATCCCATCTGGGCTGAGTATTTCAAGATCTCTCACTCTCTCCACATTACCTGTCTGTGGATTTCTATATTTGTTTTCATCTACTACGGTGTGTTATAGGTGGAACTGACATTATTACAGGCCAAACCACCAGAACACCTCTTGTGGGAGGGGGAGAGAAGACTAGGAATCAACAACTCAGATACCAGGAGTCAGGTGAGAAGCAACCTGCAGACTCCTTTATTGCTGATATGGGGTGAGCCTAAATACCTACTCCTGGCACCACATTGGCTGTCAGCCATTTCTTTGGCTGTGTTGGCTTCTTCTCATTGGCCCCATCAATCTGAAATTCGTAGGTCACCAGTCACTGAGAGCAGCAGATTCCAGGTTGGCTTAAAGAAAGTTATTATTATGCATGATTATGTGCACCACCAAGGTGGCCACAGCCCCCCACCCCCCACCCGCAGCCAAGTTGGCTCCTTTTCTCCCCACACAGCAGGAAGTTTCTCTGATGATAGCTGAACAAGGCATTGATCTACAAGTATAGCATACTATCTTTAGCAGTCCTTTTGTGGCTGTGCCTATGTTCCTCTAGCAGAACAGTTGCACTTAATTTCCTCTCCCAGGCCCCTGGCTTTTCTTGTCTCAGGTCTTTGACCACCCTAGCAGTGTTGGAAACGGGTTCCCTTTTCTGGAGTGGGCCTTCAATCCAATCAGATATTGATTACTCCCATAAGCTTTGTGACACGACTTCATTAGTGCATCTCATACTCAGGTCATCATTGAGAATGCAAGTTTGTAGCTGGGTGGGTGTTTATCTTCCTCCTTTGGTAGCATTTCAGAGCACCTTCCAGTACCATGAACACTAATCAGTAGGGCTGAAGGCTCTAAGTTGGTATCAGCTCATTTCCATTTTCAAGGAGTTCTGTGGATGTTTCCTTCAGTAACAGGGCCTTATTGTTTGTGAAGAACAACCAATTGTCTTGGCAACAGCCGCAATTGTTTGGGGATATTGTAAACATTTTTCGTTGACTGGTTTTAAAGCAGACTTTGAGGATCTATTTTGAGAGATAAAAATTTAGAAAACCTCAAATATCTTATTAAATAAAATCTGTCCCTTTTTGATAGTTTATGTTGCTGTCTTTGTTGAGAATAATCATGGTCTTGAATGGTCTCGCTGCGCATCTGTTTCACAGATCCTTACCTCATTTTAATTTCATATCTATCTCACAGTTTCTTAACTCTATTACCTTGTGTGCACAAACACCCTACTTCTGTTTCTCTAGTGCTTATTGATCAGGTATCTGTCATCACGACAAAATGCCTAAGGAATCAACTTAAATGAGAAAAGGTTCCTTGTGCCTTATAGTTACAGGTTTAATCTACACTCCTCAGCTTCTTTAACTGTGTATCTGTGAGTGTAGAGGCAACAATACATGCCAGGGAAATGGATGGTGCAAAGTGTTTCAGATCATGTTAGAAAAGAGGAGAGATAGAAGGGGAAGAGAAAGGAAGAAGGGACGAAGACAGAGGAAAGGGGAAGCATAATGACAAGATGTACCTTCAAGGATATGCACCAATAGCCTACTCTTTCAATTACATTCCAGCTCTCACAGTTTCCAGAACTTCCCTGAAATGCCATGAACAAAACATGAGCTCTCATATGTTTTAACATTGGCATATTTTGAACTTTTTAGGAATTACCTGTACTTCAAAAAAAAATTGTCTTTAAACTTATTGGACTTCAAATCTATAGCTAAAGAATTGGAAGGTAACTGTTCTTCTGTTTCCCTCCTTTTTATATATGGTCACACAGACAATTGCAGTGACTCTAAGGTGGTAACAGAGCTGAAAAGGCTAAAGGGTCTCCTGATGTTGTCATTTGCATTCTTCCCCCAGGTCAATATTTGTAGAAATAAGTTTATTCTCCTTTCAGAACATTGTTGTTTTCCCTCATCACCTAAGTGCATCATTTTTTCTTATGTTAATCAATCTTTTATCCTTGTAACTATCTTCATAATGCTGGTAATGACAGAGATAGGCAATGAAATTTTTCTCTATACAAAAATGGTAGGCATTCGCCAACCTTCTACATCATAGAGAATAAAAAAAGTCAACGTTCTGTATCAGTGTCAAGTTTTATGATATGACTTGAGATAATGAGGATTAGCTAAGTGCTTCTCAAAGATAAAATCCCAGTTATAAGGTGCAGTTTTCACATTCTAACTCTTCTGCTGGCAAATTCAAAGCATACTTAAAGAAAATAACCTATCTCAATGACTTGAAAATTCAGAGTACCTAATTAGTATGCTAGTTTCACTTGAGTTTCCGGGGAAGTTCCCAAAAGTTTAGTAAAATACCTCAAATTGAGCTGGCATAATGGTTCCATAATATTATCATAACTACAGTCCATGAAGTTTTGATTGGCTTCCTATTTTTTCTTTTTTTCTTTTTTTTATTGGTAGGGAGAATAGCCAACATGATTTCTGTAATAAGGCTGATGGAAGAAAGATGCAATTAAGATGAATCTTTGTGGTATAGCCGGCCACAGACAAGAAGTAAAAATTTTAAGGAAGCAGACAGAATAATATCCTGGTTCACCAGACACAACTGTGACTTTGCTAAGAAAGAAATGAAGTTACCCAGAGAAGATTAATGGCTGGAATAGGAGAAATTAAAACACCAGTGATGAGATTCTGATGAAAAATAATAATACTCCTGCCATTTCAAGATCTCCATTGTTATCCCTTAAGAAGTTTTATATTTATTATTGTGGCAATTGAGTATCTTTTTGCAGTATTAGATTGGGCTATTTTTCTTTAGGAACATAATTATATTAAAATATGAAGATAATTCTGAAGCTTCCTAAATTTTTTAAATATTCATTGTATATTTTGGAAACTTCATTCTTTTGGTCTTCAGCTATATAAATCTGCATATATATGCATATGTTGTTTGAAGCAGTGTCTTATGAATACAGTGACTCCAGATTTACAATGTAGGCCAGGTTGGCCTTGAACACCTTGAACGTTCTTTCTGTCTCAGCCTTCTGAATGAAATTACATACCTAAGATACCATGACTAGAATCAATTTACATGTATTTAAAATTTATTGTAATTAAAACATAAAAAGTTTTGTACTTATTTTGTACAATTTATCATTTGAAATGTGACACATTTTAGATTGGCTAATGAGAGCTAATTAGCATATGAATTCACATATTTACTCTTTTACTGACAATCTACCTTCTTAGTACTTTTTATTAATATGATACATTGTTATTGATTATGACTGAAATATTGACCAACAGATCTGAATTTATCTACTAAAACGTTGTGTATTTGGCAAGCATCTTCCTAATGCCCTGTCACTCAAACGTCCTCTCTGCTTAGTAATCCCCATTTTTCTCTATACATGTATGGACCCTGTGGCTGGAGTTTCTCTGGGTCCCACCAAGCCCTGGCAGTCCCTTAGCCCACTTATAAAATAAACTTACAGACAGTTATATTATTTAAACTGCTTGGCCATTAGCTCAGGCCTATCATTGTCTAGCTTTTACTCTTTTTTTTTTTTTTTCCGAGACAGGGTTTCTCTGTGTAGCTTTGTGCCTTTTCCTGAAACTCACTTGGTAGTCCAGGCTGGCCTCGAACTCACAGAGATCCGCCTGCCTTTGCCTCCCGAGTGCTGGGATTAATGTATGTAGTTCATTTTTATTACTTTATACTTATATGTAGTCCATTTTTATTACTTTATATGTAGTCCATTTTTATTACTTTATACTTTGCCACGTGGCTCGTGGCTTACTGGTACCTTATATCTTTATTGTCCTGGCAGCGGCTACAGGCCATCTCCCCTCTGTTTTTCTGTTCCCTCAATTTTTTTTTCTGTTAGTTCCACCTATACTTTCTGTCTGGCTACTGGCCAATCAGTGTTTTATTTATATAGAGTGATCTCCACAGCACTTCTCCTTTTTTTCTTTTTTAAAAAGGAAGGTTTTAACTTTAACATAGCAAAATTACTTATAATAAAACAATTATCGAGCAAGAATTATAGTTAGAATATTAAAGGAGATATCCTCTCTATCTATATTTGTGAGTTTAAGTTTTTATATCTAACTTATCGTAACTAAGGAAATTTGTAACTATCTAGCTTTAACTACATTAAAGACCTCAAAAGGATATACTATTACCTGAGAAATTGAAGAAGGATACAAGCAACTTTCGGGAGTCTTGCAGGGTAGACAGAGACAGCTGGCAGCCTGGACAGTCATCCAAAATTCTCTTATAAAGTCAGGGCATCTGTCTTTAGCCCACAGGTCTAGAGTCTCTTAGTTACATTTTTTTTAGTATCCTCTAGAATGTCTGGCAGTTTTCTCTGTGAAGCAGGAACCTGAAGGACCATTTTGTCAAGCAAAATTTAGTGGTCATCTTTCTATGGGTCCTGTATGTCCAGTTGATCAAGTAGTTCAGGCAAGAACAGTTTCTTGCCCAAATGGCTATTTTTGTCAAGGTGAAGATAAACTCCATGTGGAGTGTCTTTGATGCCTATCCTCCTCTCTGAAGTAAATCAGTGCTGCCAGGAACAGACATGTCTTACTGTCCAGAAAGTCTAAATTTTTAAAAATATTTTAAATGTCATATTCTGTAGGTCTTTGAAGTATTTGAAGATTACCTAGCTATCTGAAATATATCTATATATACCTAGAAGACTTAACTAACATGGCTATGAGTATGATTATCAAAGATGACTAATTATTAATCTATTTTTTAATTATGCATTACAATTTTAAATGAGGTGTACAAACATAACACCTTAAACAAGAGTAGAAATATACACCCAGTATAACAAAATTAACTTTAAGTTTGTATCAATAAACTAAAATCTATACCAATGTAAAACATTTTAAACAAGTTGTTGTTCTTTAAAATAGGTTCAGCAATTTACCCTTTTATCCTATCATATCTATATCAGGACCCAAACATTTCAGATTTGAAATAATATAGTATGTGTCTTTTTGTGCCTGTATAATTTTGCTTAAGTTAATGTCTTCTAGATAAATCAACATTATCAGAAACTGCAGGGTTTAATTCTATCTCAGTAAAAATATTTCATTATAGTTATATCACATACTGTTTATCTATTAATTACTTGATGCTGATTACAGCATTATTCATTTGTACTGAAATATGGAATCCTCATTACTTTTAAATTTATAGTCACATGTTTATTGTGTTTTCCATTTTAAAAAATAGAGATAGGAGTATAAGAGAAAAAAAGGAAAATTGATGGAGAGCTTTGATTATATGCAACATAAGAAAGTGTCTGACTCTTTCTTTTATATTTTTGTATCATATTTAGGACTAACATTTAGTTTCAAATCTTATTTTTCAGAATGATAGCAACAAATAACAAAAATCATCTTTAAACTGAACTGAGGTCCCCTACCCTGAAATACAAAATGGCTAAAAATAAACAGGAATAAAAATCCAATTTGGAAGAAAGAGCAAGAGGCAAGAAGAAAAGCCAATGGACAGTAACCTGATAATGCCATTCAATATTGTCTTTAATATTTTAATACATTTGTTTGTGTGTGTGTGTGTGTGTGTGTGTGTGTGTGTGTGTGTGTGTGTGTGTGTGTGTGTGCATACAGCCTTCTGCTGTAGAACATGTATAGAGGTCAAAGGACAACTTACAGGACAGAATTCTCTCTTCCCACCATGTGGGCACCAGGGATTGAATTAGATCATCCGGCTTGGCAGCAAGTACCTTTGCCTGGTAATCCATCTCACTGACCCTGCATCCAATAATTTTTGAAGGTTGTTTATGGTCATTTATTTTACTGTTTACAACAGTTCTGCAACTTTTTTGATCTCTATGATAAAAAGATCAAAATCCCAAATCTTACATAGTCAAAAAAATTTATAATGTAACAAAGTCATCATCTTTAACTATGTCTACCTGATTCCAGCTTGCCAGAATGCTAGTAACAATCTTAATATATTGGGTTTTTTCACATTCTATTACTTCTTCTGATTTTATCAAGAATATTTTTCTCTTGCCTTTCAAGATCAATACAATTCATAACAACAACAAAAATTCATCAGCAGTAAAGTATCATAGATCTTGCACAGAAAATCACCACAGAACATTAGTGCATGACTGATCTTTTATTTAGCCCTTCCTTTAAATTTATATAGCATAACTGCCTGGATTTAAATTCTGAGATGTTTAGTTTTCAACTAAATACCAGGGCTGAAGAGACAGAGTAAGAGTGCTTCTCTTTCAAAGTACCTGAGTTTGATTCCCATGTAACCGCATGCATCAGTTGGCTTAGGACTTCCTGTAACTCAAGATCCAGGAGACTGGATGCCCTATGCAGGTTTCTGTGGGCACCTACATTCATGTGCACATGTACACAAGGATGCAGGCATGTAAGTAAAATTAAATCTTAAAAACTTACACCCTTTCACGTTTGAATGTCTGGCAGTCACTTTAGTGAAATAGAATTAAATTGTTATCAGTTGATAGGCCCTAAAATTTTATGACCCCAAGTGGAGTATCTATTATAATTAATGTGATTTAAATGTGAAGGCATTTTTTTCTGGATATTCTCAAAATGTGCTTGCTATTTCTTTAAGTGAACAAGTTGGCAAAATTAAAACATGGAATCAGGAGTAGGTTTTTCAGAAGTTCATAATAAATCTATATTTTGATATACCTATTTTGATCTCTGTGTATATTAAGAAATAAAAACCTGATTAAAAAAGCATTTTAGGTTTATGATATGTCAATTAGGAGATAAGTAAATTTGAAGATCTTATGGAATTTTGTTAAGTATCTGTGGTTTATTGAGTTTATTAGGATTTTATCCCAAATCAAGTAAAAATGCTATGGAACTATGTCTTAGTTACAGTTTCTATTGCTATGAAGAGACACCATGACCATGGCAACTTTTATAAAAGAAACAAAAACACATTTAATTGGGGTTGCTTACATTTTCAAAGGTTTAGTTTATTATCATCCTGGTACAACAAGGTGGTATGCAGCAGACACAGAGCTGGAGCTGAGAGTCTTACATCTTAGGAAGGCAACAGGAAATGATCTGACTGTAGATGTAACTAACCGTCTTATTAAATAAGAAACACAGAAACAATGTAAAAGAGAAAGCCGAGAGGTCAGAGCTCAGAGCTAAAATCTCACCCTTCCGCCTGCGGTGTCCCAGCTTCCCGAAAGAGACTATATGCTGTCTGCTCGTTTCTTTTATAGTATGTTGTTCTGCCTTCTCATTGGTTGTAAACCCAAACACATGACTGCCTCGTCACTGTCTGAATGTACAGCCCTTTAGGTCTTAAAGGCATATATCTCCAATGCTGGCTGTATCCCTGAACACACAGAGATCTATGGGATTAAAGGCGTGTGCCACCACCGCCACACTCTTGCTATGGCTCTAATAGCTCTGACTCCCGGGCAACTTTATTTATTAACATACAATCAAAATCACATTTCAGTACAATTAGAATACTACCACATCTGACTACCTCACTGAGGGAAGCTTGAGCAAAAGAGACCTCAAAGTCTGCCTCCACAGGGACAGATTTCTTCCATCAAGGCCACACCTCCTAATAATGTCATCCCCTTTGGGGGCCATTTTGTTTCAAACCCCTACAAACTAACTCTTTCACATATATTGGGCTAAGAATTACTCATAGTTTCTTTCTTTCTTTTTTTTGGGTATTGCTTTGGATTCACTTATTCAGTAACTACTATGTGGGAGCCCACAACTAACCCAGTTTCTCAGTTTGAATCTAAAGTCTATTCTTAGTCAATAGAGTTCAAGCTTGCTTGCTCCAGGCCTGTGAAAATGTCCTTATTAGCCCACAAAGCCTCCTTGAAGGGCTGTGAGAAAGTCCTGATGAGTCCACAAGAAGGAACACACTATCTAGCAAGATGCAGGCTGCTGATGCCAGCCAGAGGTATATCGAGATAGAAAATGAAACTGCCTGCTCCTTGACACAAGGCAGGATAGATGGTGGCTGAATGCTTGTGCTGTGCATTGTTCTACCTCTGTCCTTCAAGGCTGTATATAAGCTGGCTGTGAAATAAACTCGGGGCTGTCCAGCATTGACCGGCAGACCTTTCGACTCTTTTTGGTGTTTTTCATTGTCTCTACAATCTGCACATCTCTACCCAGCTACCCAGCTGACTGTCGGCAGGCTCCTACACTACTAAATACCTTTTATGTTTCTGACATAAGGCTTGGACAGCAAAGATGGTGATGTTACATAGCTATACCCACTTTTTCTCAAAGAGTCCACAGACTCACAAGGGCAGTTCTACAAGAATCAATCCTTATTCAGAGAGCTAAGTATTCACGGAGTTTTAGAAGGCATTTCTGCCAGGAGTGCAGCTGAGGTGAGGGAATTGTTAGGAAAGTCTCTACAAAAGTGGTATTTCAGCAGTTTAGAATACATTAATTACATTAAGGGAGTTTTATCTAAATGCCTAACTCAAGAGCTCTTCATGGTTTGGAAATATACTCAAAATAGACTCTCAAAAGTCCTACATTATTTCCTCCAAACACTGTGGCTTAACGTTCTGGGAAGTGCTTTGAACTGTTATATCTGAAAAAGCTGAATTAATCCTTATATTGACTTCCAAAGAAAAGCTGTTGTTTCTTTCAAACATGAATACTGCTTTCAAACATGAATTTTTTTTAAAAAATTCAGAACTAAAAGTCATTAAATTATCATTTTTTTCCAACATAAAGCAAGTGCTGGGAAAAGAGGTGCCCCAACCCTCTGGGAGACGATCGAGAGTTTCTGACCCTAGGATGTGGATAGTAGGGAGAGTCAGGAACATTTGACCTTCACAACAAAGAGACATTTTGACCTGTTCCCACGTCTAGTCAGGCACACTCATCTCAAGTACCTCTACACTGCCCTATCCTTACTTCTTCAGCCTTGATGCCTCCCTGGGAAACTCCACCTCTACACTGCTCTATCCTCCATACTTCTTTAGCCTTGATACCTCCCTGGGTAACTTCAGTCTTCATAGCTGTCACCATTGTTGGCTTGCTTTCTTTTGTGCTTCATTTTCCAACTTCTAGAAATTTGTTTCAGCCAAAGAGACTAATATATATTTTAGTATAGTTTCTCCTTAACTCCATGCAGTCCCCGTTTCCTCTAAATTTTGGGCCACTGTCCTAGTTTTATACACAAAAGAGTATTGAAATTCCAAAAAAAAAAGTTTTGTGTTATTATTATTATATTGAGTTAGGCATATCCAGGACAGCATAGAGCAGAAACACTGAGCACTTGATTTTTCCTCTGCATAATTATGGAAGTTTCATTTTATTTCCCAAAAATGGACATTTTAACAAATACTGGTAGTCTTGGAGAGTTTCTTAAGGGTGTAAGAATAAATTAAGAAAGTTTACTTTTTCAATACTAAATAGTATAATATGGTTAGGAGATTCAAGAATTGGAAAAACAGAGATGGACAGATGGCTCAGCACTGGAATGCACGTGTTTCAACTTCAGAAGACCCAGATTTGGTTCCCAGCACCCTTTTTGGGTAGCTCATAGCTTCCAGTAACTCCAAAGGCAGTGTGATCTGAGAGCTCTGGCTTCTGTGGGCACTTGCCCTCGCATGTACATACCCCATCCCCTTAACACACATAATTTAAAAATTAAAAAGATCTGTAAAAATAATTTCACAATATGGTAAAAACCAGAGTTACTCCTCCCAGTGTATTATAAACAAACTTAAAATCACAGCTTCTATTACTCAAATTGCAATCTGAGCTTAGAAGACTAGAAAGACTTTGCAGATGTAACTAATGTCTTTCTAGTCTTCTAAGCTCAGATTGGTGTTTGTTGTACAATATATAATACATCAGGGACTGAAAATCTTGGGGGACATTACAGCATCCTACTACTACAAATGGCAACTATGCATTAGTTCCTGTTCTCTTAACTAAAGGCACATCTATAAAGAGACACATCACTACCACCAAGAACTTCTGAAAAAACATATTGAAAGGGTACAGACTAATTAAAAATTCAATAATGTTACTAATTACTATACCATAAAATATTGTTTGAGATAGGGCCTCATTCTGTATGATAAGATGCCCTCAAGCTCTTTATGTAGCCTAGACTGTCTTCAGACTTGAGATGATCCTTTTGTTTCAGCATCCCAGGTACTAAAAACATCAATGTGCATCATTGTCACCATCATGCCCAATTGGAAAGTAGTTTTCAGTGATAGAAATCAAATTCAGAAACTGACATATTCTAGGCAATCAATCTACCTCTGTTCTAAATTTTGCTAGATATACTAATAACTAATAAATGAAATATTAAGCATAACACAGAATAAGTATATGAAAACAGGGGCCAGTTCTGTATCGAGGACTATGGGGGTCCAGCCCCTTGATAGTCCCCTCCCAGGGTCCAGGAAGAATCTACAACCAGCTGACAATTAATCTTTGATGAACAGGAATGAATCATTGTATACAAAACTCCTTAGTTCATACTCTTTATTGTTCTGTGATAGTTTTCTCTCTACACAGCTTCTGTTCTGCTCTAGAATAGCATAGAATAGTCTAGCTCTTTTCTTTCCTGATTTCTCTCTATATTTATCTACTATCCCCTCTAGGTTCTATCTTAATTCCTTCACCTAGTTCTGTCCCTTCTAGGTTCTCATCCATCTAGTTCTTTCCCCTATCAGCTCCTCTCCCATCTTCTTCTCTCTCATCGGGCTCTTCCTCATCTTGTTCTTCCCCATGTGACTCTTCCTCATCTCCCATCTCATTCCTCTAGTACTCTCTTCTAGCCCTTCAGTCTAGTTCTTCCCCATCTCAGTTTGTTCCTCTTAAGTTCTTACCCATCTAGTTCTTCCATTCTCTTTTCTCCAACCCGTGCCCTGGAAGTCCCGGTATAAAAAGGGAGGGTCCAAGCTAAACTGTGTAAAGCTATTACTTAACATCCACGTCACCTAGGCAGTGTCTCCTTGTGGAATTTACCTTAAGTCAGGAGACTTGTATGCGGGCTGTTATCACTGTTAGTCCTTGAAAGTTGGGTGTCAACCTAGGCTGTGTCTCCTGATAGTCCTTGAAAGTGGCTAAAGGAGATATCTGATTCTAGAGAAAGCTTTTCCTGAGGCTGTTGTCCAAAGTCGTGGAATGTGTATGTCCAGAGAGTGATCAGACCACACTGTTAGCCCTTCTAAGGGAAAAGTCAATTGGGAAAACTATGAAGGCACACATGATTTTCATAACAAAATATAGCTGAGATATAACAAACCAAATAACACCAAAAACTTCTTGGAATTTGGCTTCCTCTGGAGGAATTCCCTGATCCCTCCAGGTAGTGACTTTGCCATAACCAGATGAGTTCTTATGATATATTCCTGAGGCCTGCAGCAGTTCTGTGATAAGGTTGAATTTTAAATATGATAATTAGAGAAGAAAGGATTAGTTGAAGAGGTAAAAGTTGGGGAAACACATAGGCAAATGACTGACCAAGGTATTCAGTCAACAGAAGAGCATTCCAGGTTAGGATGCAAGAATACAGTCTATTAGGTGGGAGCAGTTCTAAAGGACCCTTGAGTTGTGCAAAGACCAGGAAGGGAAATCCAGGTGGTACAATGCTGGAGAACCTAGGAAACACCTTTAGAAAGAACTCAGGAATGTTGAAGTGATGGAGGAGTATACTGAGACCTTACAAACAATTAAAAGAACACTGTTTCATATTTTAAGAGAAGGGGACAGGTGTGGTAAAGTTTGAACAAAAGAATCAGAAGGTCCCACTTAAAGATAACTCTGTTGAATTGAGTCTTAGCTTAAGAGTTAAGGAGCCTTGTCCAACTTTGGGGTAATGTTTTTTTTTTTTATCTTACTATATTTTATTTTAGTATATTTGGTTATTATCTCTTATAAGTCTGTTCATTTTTAAAGAGGCACAGAAAGGGGGTAGATCCAAATGGAAGGGGAAGTGGGAAGGAACTGGGAGGAGTAGAGAGAGTGGAAACTGTAATCAAAATATTTTGTATGAGAAAATTTTTAATTTTTTAATTTTTAAAAATTTTTAATCTATTTTTAATGAAAAGGAGGAAAAGAGTTTAGGAGGCCAGTCTGGAGAGGATGGAGGATGATAGTAACTCAGAAGACAATGGCAATTTGAGATGGGGTTGGAAGTAATGTTGAGTGTGTGTGTGTGTGTGTGTGTGTGTGTGTGTGTGTGTGTGTGTGTTTGAATGATAAGCCAATCATACTTTAGCTGAAGAAATATTAAGTTCCAGAAGAAAGTGGAGAATGAGGACATTTTTTGAGGGTTTTATATAAGCTACTTAAAAGTTAGCCTATAATTGAAATGAATCATAATGTATGTAGAAAAGAAGTAGGCTGAAGGAAATGCCAACCTCCAATTTTGAGAAAATCTATGAGATGATTAAGGGGTCTGTCTGGTACAGTGTTAGATGTGTAAGCCTAAAGATATATAAAGTTGTAAGAATAGCTATTTTGCCTCTGCACAATATATTCAAGGAATTTAACTCATATCATTTAAACTTATCTAAATGAGGATATAAACAAGTGAATGAGTTTAAAACACAAAAAGTAAAAGATTATTATTGTGCTCTCAGTCGGTGATAAACAGAATTGAGAGTTTGAGCAGAAGACAATACAGAATTCTGAGAAGTAATGGCTAATCAGATAGGGAGAAAATCATGAGACTGTTTGAATACAAATATAAGAGAAACTGATGTTTCCAAAACAGAGAATGTGGCATTCTCTAAACAGGTTCATGGTGTGTTATCTTAATCTGTTTTTGCATCTGTAATGAAGTAACATAGACTATATAAATTATACAGTACAAAAATTCATTTTCTCATAATTATGGAGGTTTGGAAGTCCTAGATCAAGTGGACACCATTATTTGGTGAAGGCCTTCTTGCTGAGTTCTCATCAGGCAGAACTGTGAAGCTGTCAAAAGGATCTAAGCTAATTTCCTCCAGGGTTTTTATAAGGCACTGATCCACTCATAAGGATGTAGCAATCGTGACACATTCACTTCCTTGAATACCCCATTTCTTACTACGAATGTGAAAGGCATAACGTTGTTACATAAATTTTGAACAGAATACATTAAAACCAAAGCACAGGTCATGTAAGGTAAGGAGTGAAAATACACTCTTGGCTTCAGCTTGTACAGGATAATGCTCACCTTGGCAACAATTTCAGCCTTGCTGGATTGAGCTTCTGACAGCAAAGAAGAAACTGAAGACAAAGCAGTTAGGACTGAACAATTCTGGGAGATTTTGCTTCGAGAGAAGTAAGAGAGAACAGCCAAGATCACAGAGAGTGATGGAATCAAAAGAAGTGGATATTTTAAGTGAAAATGAGAACAACTTTGTGGGCCTATAGGAATGATTTACAGTGTGAACTGATAATGATGTGTTTTTTAAAGGTCTTTTGGTGCTAAGGACAAAGCATGCATGTTAACACTGAATTATATCGCCAGACCTTAACTGTGTTTTTAAAAAGCAGGAAACGTTTAAAAAGAGTAATCACATGTGCATTATTGGAAGCATCTTCTGAGGCATGAGTGGGAGATAAAATATGCATGGAATGTGTAAAGCCCACCCAAAGCAGCAAGTGTGAAGAGAAGATCATTAAGTTACAGATGTGCATAGACAACTAGATATGGTAGGTCTTGTGAAAATTTGATGATGACTGTTTTTATTTTCTTGCTTAAATTATATTGTAAATTACTGTTCTGATGACAGACAGGGAAATTTAATGCAGTAGAAAAGTTCCCTGGAAATTAGGAAGACTGGGTCCTCATACTTGCTGCCCTTAAGTAGTCACAGTGTTACTTTGAACAGTGAGGTACAGCTTCTGACTCTCTTCTACTCTCTACAGAAAATAAGAATTTAGCTAATCACATTCATGTTTCTGCCAGTACTGAAATATTAATAATATATAGTATACAAATCTCTTTTTTCTCCCCCTGTAAGAAGTTTAAAGTGAGAAAATGCTATAATGGAGTTGCATGTGGTCAGGAATCCATAACTTAATTATATTTCAACAGAATTCCTGGAGGACACAGCTTTCGTAGCAGGAGTGAGATTGAAGCTAGTCGTGGGGTCCCAGTATAGAGCTCTGTGGATATATTTCTCTGGAAGCTGGCAATGGGGGAAGTGCTGATGCTATTGAATATCAGAATCCAGTAGTGAAGAAGAGGAAAGACAAACTACAATCACAGCTACATGCCACAGACAGGTATGATGCCTTCCATAGCACAGACAGGTGTGATGCCTTCCATAGCACAGACAGATGTGATGCCTTCCATAGCACAGACAGGTGTGATGCCTTCCATAGGACAGACAGGTGTGATGCCTTCCTTAGCAAGACAGGTGTGATGCCTTCCATAGAACAGACAGATGTGATTCCTTCCATAGTACAGACAGGTGTGATTCCTTCCACAGCACAGACAGGTGTGATGCCTTCCATAGTACAGACAGATGTGATGCCTTCCATAGCAAGACAGGTGTGATTCCTTCCAAAGTACAGACAGGTGTGATGCCTTCCACAGCACAGACAGGTGTGATGCCTTTTGTAGTCAACAAAAAGGGAGTGATACAGAGATATGACTCCAAAATACCTAAAAATAGTGGGGCAAGTTGATACAGTGTGTAATGATCAGTGTTATTTGTTATTTTATTTCTCTGCCCTGCTGGATCATCATGTGAAGGCTGGCTTCTCATCAAGTCTAATCCCTGTCTGCTCATGCCTAAAGAAAAAAAGCTGTAGGTTTTGTACAACAGTAACTAATGACACATTCAAATGAAGGCTAGGCAGAGTAATAATTAAGATGACCACATATCTCATTTCTATGATCACTGTGGGATTATTTGTCTCTCCAGTTTTTAAATTATGTTCTTCCTTTGTTCTTTGGTTTAGCCTCCAAGGAATAATTTGTAGTCTCCTCTCTTCTCTTCTCCCATCTCCCCTCCCTTCCTCTTCTTCTTCTTCTTCTTCTTCTTCTTCTTCTTCTTCTTCTTCTTCTTCTTCTTCTTCTTCCTCTTCCTCTTCCTCTTCCTCTTCCTCTTCCTCTTCCTCTTCCTCTTCCTCTTCCTCTTCCTCTTCCTCTTCTTCTTCTTCTTCCCCTCCACTCCTCCCTATTTTTCACCATATTTATGTGGAATCAACTTTAATGGCTGAATAAATCTCCCCTTTACTGTGCGAATGCTGTTCCTACTTCCAACCCCCTGTAAAGTTCTAGGAAATATTACCACAGGGATATTTTCTTCAGTTTGTTTTGAAAATATCTTCTCCCAAATCAGTGATTGATGCCTGCTGTTCTTTCAATGTGTTTGATGACTCTGGTTCTAAATCATGACTAAACTATGTAATTAACTTCACAATTCTTCTGATACAGAAAAGATAGAAAAAACATTAAATGTCTGCATTGAAATCATTTGAATATGAACATGTGCTCTACTGTAAAAATCATGTCATGAACTACATAAATGGTTTGTTTGCTGCTCTCCTTATAAAAACATGAAAAAATTGGCTGGGAGGTGGGTCAGTTGGTAAAGAAATTGCCTAGTGTACAAAAAGCCTTGGGATTGGTCCCTAGCACATTATAAACTGGGTGTGGCGACACACATCTGATCTGTAATTGTAACTCTAGGAAGATGAAGAAAGGCGAGTTAGAAGTTAAAGATCATTTTCAGCTGTATAATGAGTTCGAGCCAGCATGGGATGCACATGACCCTGTCTCAAAAAAATCAGAAATAGTGAAATAACATCACTTAACAAAATTGTGGGACCATTTAATGAATGCAGCTATCCACATGGGAAAAAAAAAAGAGAATCTGACTGATATTTATAACCAGTGACATTATATCCACTTCCTAGAACACCCTTAAAGAAACTGAAGATTAGTAATTACAACTTTTGCAGTTATAGGGCCTTAATTTAGAAAACCTTAGAGCATTGCTTATAAAAAAATGCCCTCTCAATTTCAAATAAAAGTATGATATCAATTTCAAAATATGCTAGGATGAAGATGATGCTGTTCACCTTTTTTCCATAAACTATGTAAAAATTTTTGGCATTCTTTTGGGATTGTTGAAGTATTTTACTTATTACAAAATATTTATTAAATGCTAAATGTTACCTGAGGGATCTGATTCTATTTTTATCCAACTGGACAGAGTAGAGACAATATTAACAGCAAAATAACAAACTAAACCTTCAAGTGTTCTACACATTGAAATACAGTTTTGAGTTCAGCAGTATTTTCCTGAAAGATCTTGCTAATTAAGGTACGTACAGATTTGTCTTGTTGGGGTTGTGAAGAATCTTTAAGGCCAGGTCAAATAATGTTAACATCAAATAAGATCTAAAGTGCTCTCTATTCTATTATATTCTTCAGTAAAAACAGGATTCTTTCAGTTCTCCAGGAAAATTGACATTAAGTGTAGCAAACCTCAGGTGAAGTACTATGAATCAGGGCCAAGAACAATAATTTCTTTGGAAACCAAAGGAAAGGCTCATGAACTTCCTCTTGGACCTCATTCCCATAGAACTTTAATGCTAACATTTACATCATTATTTGATAATCTGTATCATAGTTTGTGGGAACAACTTGGCTTTAGATAAGATTCTGAAAGATTACGCAAGTATAATTTAAATTTAAGACTTTTATTTAATTCAGTTGAAATTAGATGACAGGTTATAGTTGTCTTGATTTATTCATTAAACTATAGTAGAGGTGTGCTAATTTCTTTCTTCTTTTTTTTTTTCTTTTTTAGTTTTTCAAGACAGCGTTTCTCTGTGTATCTTTGCACCTTTCCTGGAACTCACTTTGGAGACAAGGCTGGCCTCGAATTCACCGAGAACTACCTGCCTCTGCCTCCCGAATGCTGGGATTAAAGGCATGTGCCACCACCACCCAGCAGAAGTGTGCTAATTTCAAACTGTGCAAATGTCTTTTAGAAAATTAATACAATATTAAAAATATAAAGTTCAATGCTAATATTTTTCTCTAGCATTTTAATGGAAACACCTTGTGTGTGTGTGTGTGTGTGTGTGTGTGTGTGTGTGTGTATAATTTTCAACTGGCTATCAAATCTTATATCGACCAAGTTTATACAAAAAATTCTAAGGCTCTAAGAATTAATAAAATTCTAGCAGGAAGCTTCCATCTCACAAGTATATAATTATCTAAATTGTAAAAGAGTTTGAAGCCAATGTGCCTCACATAAAACTGAGGGCAGTTTGTGTTTCTCATATTTCTGTCCTTACATCAGAGACAGTAGTCTCCATTTATCAATGGAAGATATATCCTAAGATATCAAGTTCAGGAATCATGATAGAATCACATATCATACATACCAATGGTACAATAGAATTTCATATCCAGAGAAAGAAATGAACAATAATAACTAATCACAAAATGAAAAAACTAAAAATATATAGTAGTGTACAGAAAGTCATTTAAAATTTATGAGTTAATCACATCTGGATATTTTCAGTTAATATTTTTACACCAACATTGGCAATAGGTAGCAAAATTTGAGAATTGTAGCCTAGATGAGAAAGGATCTACTGCACTGTTAGAAGGTTGTGAATTGGGGACCAACCAAAGTGTGCTAGTCTTGAAACTACTCTGAGTGCTACAGTGAGATTAGTGTAGTCTGCCAGGTATCTTTTAAAATTAAATATATAATTGTATAAATATATTTAAAATAAAAAACTAGTTATATAAATATTACATGTTTATATACGAAAGGCAGTTACCAATAGACTGCAAGTCTTAGAAGAACTTATTAAAACTGATTTTTAACAAGGCATTAAGGCACAAACTAAATAAGTTAAAGGGGAGTTAACCTCACCATTACCTCACAGAGTCAGAGATGAGCTGCCTAGGGTTGTTAGCACACCTTCCATGATGTACCCAGTTACTGTTTGTGAAAAGCCAGGAAATAACAATTATCCTGAAGAATACACAGACTGAAAATGGGAACCTATACACATGAAAGATTTTAAAGCTCTTAAGGAAGCAATAGTTTCCGATGATATGCATTCAGCATATATAAGGGAGATATTGAATACATGGTCCTCTAGGAGGAATAGAATTACTCCAAACAATTGAAATAAATTAATCTCAGCAATATTAGAATATGGTTCTCTGTTACAATAAAAAAGCTGGTTGAGAGAAGAAGATAAGGCCCTTAAACAAAGCAAGGTAAGATTAAAGGTTTTGAAATTTCCCAAGATCAAATTCTTGGGGAGGGCCATTATGCTGATGTAAATAATCAGGTTACTTTTAATGAGCATACCTTATCCATATGCTGTATGGCAGCCATAAATGCACGGGATAAGATTCAAGAATCAGTAAAGAGAATTGAGCTATTTATTAAGGTTATACAAGGCTCAAAAGAACCCTTCACTGACTTTTGGCAGAAATTGAATAAAGCCATGAATAGAACAATATCAGAACCAGAAGTTAGATTAATATTAGCGGAATCTTTGGCTTTTGAAAATGCTAATTTAGAATGCAAACAGATAATTGGGCCTTTAAAGGTCAGATCACCACCTACAGAAGAATGGATCTAATGTGCAGTCAATATTGAGTCTCTTAACTATAATGATGAGACTTGGATAGAAGAGGCGATTTCCAAAAGCCCAAAGAGACATCAAAACATCAAATGTTTTAATTATGGCAAGCTAGGCCATGCAAGAAGAAATGGTGGTGGTGGCTCATGCCTTTAATCTCAGCACTCGGAAGGCAAAGCCAGATGGATCTCTGTGAGTACAAGGCCAGCCTGGTCTACAGAGCAAGATATAGGAAAGGCACCAAAACTACACAGAGAAATCCTGTCTCAAAAAAAAAATTCCAAGAAAAACCACAAAATGAATATTTTGGCAGACTTCTATAAATGACCAAAGACCAAAGCTGAGGGTACAAATAAATAACATAAAAACTGAGGGTCTATTGGACACAGGGGAAGATATGACTTAATTACACCAGAATCATGGCATCCAAATTGACCTCTTCAGGAGGTAGATGTTCAATTCCTAGGGACTGAAACCCTATCTCACATAAAACAAAACATGAGATGGGTTGAATACATACGGCCAAAAAGACAGAGAGCAAAATTGAGGCCTTATGTGGCTAATATAGCAATTAATCTATGGAGTCATGATCAGTTGCAGCAATGGAATACCCAAGTTAACATTTCTCCAATCTCAGAAACAGACCATAAACCAACTCATGTTTCTGGAAGAATATTATAAGGCACTATACAAAACAGTCACTGACCATTCGGGCTGTACAAAACAAAAACAAAACAAAAAACAAAACAAAACAGGGCACAATAGCTGTTGATCTCTCAGAGGTACCATTGGCCCTACACTTAAAATGGCCAACTGACAAACCTGTCTGGGTTGGACAATGGCCTATGACTTCAGAAAAACTACAAGTTAATTCAGGTGCAGCTAAATGCTCAACATATTGAAGAGTCAACAAGCCTTTGGAATTCTCCAATATTTGTATTAAAATGAAATCTGGAAAATGGAGAATGCTGAGAGATCTGAGAGCCATAAGTAAAGTAATTCAGCTGATGGACTTTCTACAGCCTGGAATGCCATTCCCTCTCTGTTACCTAAAGGATGGCCGATTATAGTGATTGATTTAAAAGACAGTTTCTTCACTATACCTCTACAAGAAAATGAAAGAGAGAAATTTACCTTCATGGTACCTACTTATAATAATTCTCAGCCTGTTAAGAGATATCAATATATGGTTCTACCATAGGGAATTTTAAAATAGCTCTGCCCTGTGCTGATACTTTGTGCAAAAATCATTGGAAATAATTCATGTATAGTTTCTACAATCTATAACTTATAATGGACAATATCTTATTAGCTGACTTAAAGGTAGATACTTAGAAAAAAATGTTTGAAGAAGTAAAGAAAGTTTTGCTTCACTGGAGATTACAAATTGCTCCTGAAAAAAAAAAACAAACAGGAAACTATATAATTATTTAGGATATAAAATAGGTCTACAAAAATTCAACCCCAAAAGGTACAAATCAGGAGAGATCAATTTCAGACTCTTAATGACTTTCAAAGATTTCTAGGGAACATTTCCAATTTACAGCCCACTATTGGGGTCAAAAATTATGAACTGAGTAATTTGTTCAAAACCTTAGATGGTGACAAGGACTTAAATAGTTCAAGAGAATTATCAGCTGAAGCTGAGAGAGAATTGGCTTTGGTGGAAAAGAAATTACAAGATGCACATGTGGATCATGTGGATCCAGAGCTTAACTGCATTTTGGTTATATTACCCACAATGCATTCCCCCACACATATTTTAATAAAGAGGGAAGATATTATATTGGAATGGATATTTCTACCACATAAACAGAGTAAGAAATTAAAGACATACATGGAAACACTTTCTGATTTGATTTTAAAAAGAAAATTAAGACTTCATCAATTGACAGGAATAGACCCAGCAGAAATTTTAGTACTTTTAATTAATGTCAATAGGTTTTAGGTTAAATTGGACATTTCATTTATGTCTAGATATGTTATGACCATTAAATACTTTACAACAGATTATTACTTGGAAGGGATCCAAAAGCTTGACATTGTTGAGATATTTGCATGTAACTAAAAATCAGTACACAGAACTTAATGTAAAATCCTTCAATCCTTACATATAATATAAAATCTGTTCAGTTCTACAACAGGAATCTAGTCTAGCAAACTATATGTGAAATTTAAATTCTGTTACTCTAGTATCAAATGTATTTCAGGTAATTTTAGAATCTTACCCACATTTGTGGAAAAATGATTAATAATAATGAATATTTCCAAGCACACTGTATTATTAAAAATCATTATTGATATAATTATACATTTCTGAAATATGTTTTAATTTCACTATTTCAACATTTAATAACATATAAACACAAAACTATCTAAACCAATATATTTCTATTATCAGGAATATAAAATATAAAATAAACAACAAAATTTATTCTGGAGTTTGTACAAATTTCAAGTCAAATCTATTAACACAATAAGTAAATTATAAAAATTTTAAGAAATGTGAGTAAACTAAATTTAAGTTACAGCTTAACACAATAACAATTTTTAAATTGGACGAATTATAGATAAATGTTAATTTCATTCTCTCCCTTCCTGATTTTATAAATTGGTACCTAAAGTTTAGAGAAGTTCAACCACTTCTTTCCAAACCTGTGTTTTGTGTTCTTCACTCCAAGGCCCATATCCTCATCACAGGAATACTGTCTACGGACAAAGCATCAATTCTTCCATTTGAATTATACAGTTAACACAGCAAATTGTCACTTAGTGTATTTTAACGTTGGTTGGTTTTATCATCTAACAAATTAAAACTCTGTGTTAGATAAGCTTTAAATTTTCTTAAGTTTACTAAAGGTCTTAACATTCTGGCTTAATCTCTGTTATTGGGATATGACACAATTCACTTCACTTCGTAAATAAAATGAGTAGTCACCTACTTAGCATATGCATAACAATTCAAAGGTTTTCTGATCACTATTAATCACTGATGACAGGTGTTAAAACAGACAGCGAAGGACATTAAAACTTCTCTTACTCCCGTGTCCCTCAAAAATATAGGTCTGGAATAAAGCAAATGATAGATTTACTCTTTAGATCATTTTGACAACTAATTTTTACAATATTATTTTGTATGGAATTAATTCTGTTTCTCTGTGGTCTGTTTCATTTGTTCTATATTGTATCTATTGAGAAGATGCAAAAGAACACAGTTCCCACTTCTAATATTTTATGTTGAGAAGACAATTTAGTAGTCTAAATACGAAGAACTTTTTGATTTTTCTTTGTGCTGTTTTAAATTATATGCAATCAGTTTGGTATATGTGTCATAAAACAAAATACAATGTGGCTGCTAGCCAGGGTAAATAGCCTGTTTTTAAGAAATATCGGCTGAATTTGACAGACTACGTTACATAAAGGGGAAAAGTACACCTTCATTTAGAAGTTTAGTCATGTAAAATTTAACCTGCATTTCCATTTAAAATTAGATTAGAACACAAGGTACAATAATACAATAAGTGAGCCATAGCTACAATTTCAAGATGCCATTATTCAAAGATTTATGATCTGCTCTACCCAAAAGCACTTAACATTAGCACACTTTTCATTTATCTTCTTAATTACTAAAAACAAAATTATTGTGAAAATTTATTATAAAATTAAAACAGTCAAACAGGGTACAAGATGATCATACACAGTCATATTTTTGTTTGGAAAAGGTTTCTGAGAAAAATTGCATCATTGCTAAACACTCACTTGTTCAACCTTCTTTCATTTGTTCAATGTCAGATGTCATTAATACAATGTACTTTGGAAAAAAGGTCAAAAGCACTTTACACAAACTTGTACAAATTGAATTTGATAAAACTAAGTCTGATGAAAAATAAAAGAATGAGAGCTCAAAAAATGTATGGAGAATGATAAATCCTTTCTGAATCCTTTCAAGCATGTGCTTGATGCTTTAAATATGTGCTATGTATAATGATACATTTTTCTAGTGCCACTTCTTTCTTGAGCATTATTACCAACTGAAAAAACATATTAAATTTGTTTTAGATAACCTCTTCAACTGGATTGCTTCTTAAGACACAAAAACATTAAGTCAAAGCAGTACTGATCTAGTCTTCTCAAGCACACTAGTGCCCGACATTTGATTTGTTAGTCTAGGATTTGGGGATTGCATCTGGTCCTCAAATCACAAAACTGCTACCTCAGCCTCCAAGGCGTGGTCTTTCAGATGAGAAGTGGCCCTCAGACTCGTGTGAGGCCTGAGGATGGTGGAGTCTTCAAGGAGGAGGGAGTCACTCTGGTAACATTTCAGAGCTTTTTCCCTTGTCCCACCCACTGTTCTGTCTCTTTGCACAGACGAAAATATGATCAGCCAGCTTCCTGCTCTAACTAAAGTGCTTTCTCTGCCTGTTGCCATTCCTTCCTTCCCTACCATGATCTATTCTATCCCTCCTGGGTTACAAGCAAAAATAAACCCATTTTCTCTAAACTGCATTTGGCCATGGTAACAACAGAAACATAAGCAATACCAAGTCTTGTCAATTCAAGCATGATTCACCGCATCTGGACTCTAAATTTCCTGAATGCCAGATTTTATCAAATTTTCTAGTTTTTAAAGTTATTCAACTAAGTGGAAAACATCTGAAAATCATCTGACAATATTCTGTAACATTTGGCTGACCAAAGAATAAAGTATGACTAAGAATATGCGTTTATTTTCCAGAGGACCCTTTTTATGTTCTCAAGGCTACTGAATAAACTCCGTGATTGAGGTTCTTACACACTTATGCAGAAACAACCCTGGAAGCTTTTAGGAAGTATTTCACTCCTCTTGATTTCTCTTTTCTGAATCTCAATGTTGTCACAAAACCCAGACTGTATCTCCTTAAAATTATTATTAAACTTTCATAGGTAGCAATCATTCAGAAAGTTTCCAAATTTCCTGATATATGATAAAACTGTTATACATATTTTATTATTCTTTAAAGATAATTCCTTCGTTGATCTTTAGGGTTTTGAGGCTAAGTATGTACTTTTTCCTAAATTATTTCTCCTGAAATATTCCTGAGTAACTTCCCAAGGTAAATATTTCTATGATGTTACTTGGAGCCCTATGTTAGTTGAGAAAATTAAAATTGGGAATAGACTCAGAATAATAAAAAAGCTCATGCTAGAAAACAAGCTAGATTACATCAAGTTACAGAAGAACACAGAAACTGTGCTTTGTTATGGAACATAAAATTACACCAGGGGCTGTGTTATTGAAAGGAATAATTGTTAAAAAATAATGAATAGTCATAAGTAGAAAGGTACAAAGTAAGTAAGTAAGTCATAAGTAAGAAAGGTACAAGAATAAATTACTAGATATAAATTCTAAAGTTCAATGCAGTAATTGATAAGAGGATGTGCAAGACATGTATAAAACAGTATAAAAATAACCATAAATGAAAATACTCATTAAAATGTTTAGAAAAAAATCCTTTAAAACAGGGTCATGTATGGAATTTAGTGTCCAACTTCAAATTCACAGGTTAAGGCTGCTGGATAAGCTAATTATTCTGAATATAGTTTAACCAAACTCTTTCTAAAGTGTAGAAATAAAATTACATACATTCTTCGTTTTACTAAATTTCATATATTTTATTAAATTTCAGAATTATATGTAATGAGCAATATTTAACTAAAATTGAAAAGTAGTCTCACATCAAGGTCTTTGACTTATCTGGAGCTGTTTTAATGAAGAGGAATGAAGGTCTAGTTTTATTTTTCTACACGTGTGTATCCAGCTTTGTGAGCACCATTAGTTGAAGAATATTATTTTTAGTACCTTTGTAAAAAAAAAAGGTAACCATAGTTATATAAATTTATGTTTTAGACCTCTGTTTCTATTCTTTAATCTAAATATATGGTTTTGAGCAGGTAACGCTGTGTTTGATACTATGTCTCTGCAGCACAACTTGAAATCAGGTGGAATTCTGAAAGTATAGGGAAAACTCTTCAAGATATATGCAGAAACAAATATTCTAGGAAAAAGATGCCAGTTGCTGAGGAACCAATGTTAACAACAGGTAAATAAAGCCTTATAATATGAACATCTGCAGAAGCAGGAAAACGGTCCATTAAAAGATAGCCTAAAGGGTGCAAAAACAACCTTTGCCTGTTTACCAAAAAAAAATATATAAAGATCAAGAATTAAAACACATTTGATTTATGAAGGGTCTAATGGAGAGAACATTATCAAAAAGATTAAATAGAAATGTCCAAGGAAACGGACATTAGAACTGCTGTGAGATCCCTCTTACCCAGACAGAATCAGACATTTAGGAAAGAGTAACAGCGGCAAAGATGTAGACATAAGACCCCAATACACTGGTAGTGAGACTGTGGATTATTCTAGCCACTGTGCAAGTTAGTACCGAGATTCCTTCACAGACTAAAAAATAGCTCTTCCATATAACCGAGCCATGCAGCAAAATTCCTGAGTATCCAAAATACTCCAAATAAACGTGTCCCAGAGATACTTGTACAGCCAAGTTTACTGAAGCATTATTCACAATGGTTTAGAAATGGAACCAACCTAGCTGTCCAGAAGCACAGGAAAAGATAAATACAACCCAGCTATGAAAATTTCGAAAGGCTTTACAACCACAAAGGAAACTATGTGTAAAAAAAAAATCAAACAAGCACACAAAACAAAAGACCCTGAATTTTATTGTCAGTTCCAGGAAAACAAAACAAACTACATCTTTTCTCTTATTTGTGGTTCCAAGATATTGTAATTTGCTTTTATATTGCTTTGGCAAACATCTTCCTCAAAAGTGGCTTAAGGGATAAGAATTTTCTCTTAAGCATTTTGAGTCACAGCCCACCACAAAGGAAATTCAGGAGGAATCGGGAGCAGAGATCATGGTGGAATATGGCTTACTCAATTACTGGCCTCGTCTCCGTTGTTTGTTCAGGTTTCTTTCTTATATTCGCCAGCACCACCTGTCTACAGGTAAAATCACCCAGAGTTGACTGGGCCCTCCCACATTAATCATTAATTGAGAAAATTCCCAAAGACTTGCCTATAGGTATGATGATATTTTATTTGTGCTGAAATGTGATTTTATTTGTATGTTAATAAATAAAGTTACCTGGGGGTCAGAGCTAATAGCAAGCCAGAGCACAGGCCAGGTGGTAGTGGTGCACACCTTTATTCCCGATCACATGACAAGCAGATCTCTGTGTGTTTAAGGATACAGCCAGCATGGAGACACAGGCCATTAATCTCAATACCAATAATAGAGACGTGGAGATGTGTATAGACAGGCAGTGACAAGGAGGTCATGTGGTTGGGTTTACAACCAATAAGAAGGCAGAACAGAAAGTCAATGAAAAGACACACAGGAAGTAGGTCTCTTTCTGAGGGGAAGGAAGGCAGTGGCAGTGAGTGGTAAAAAGGTGGTTTTAGTCTTAGCTCTTGGCTGCTGCTCGATCTCTGGGCTTTTAACTCTGCATTTCTTATTTAATAAGACTGTTACATCTACATATAGGCCAATCTATTAGAGGTACTTTCTCATTTGAGATTCCTCCTTTCCAGTTGACCAGAGCTTGTGTCAAGAAAACAAAAAGGCAACACTAGATTTTATGTAGATAGATAAAGTTCCATATGTGGGAATGTTGATAGCTGACTTGATAATTCCTGTTATGGGAACACATGACTCAGAGTCAAGTTCTTAGCACTCATGAAAAAGCCAGACCCAGTGTTTCTGTAAGCAGAGTGCTCAGGAACAGAGGAGGGGAGGGCAGAGAAACTCCCCAGAGCTTGCTTGTCAGACAGCCTAGCAGAATTGGTGACTTTAGGAGAGACAATGTCAAAGAGGGAAGAAAGTAAGGAGTGGACAGATGGACAAACAGACAGACAGAGGGAGGGATGGAGAGAAGGATGAAGAAGAAAAAAAAGAGAAAATTTTAAATGATGAGCAATGAAAGAAGATATTGACCAGTAACCTACACATGAGCATACCCATCCACAAATAGATGTGCACACATGAGTATGTACAAAACATACCCACATATATGCCTTGAAAGAAGTGGACCCACATAAGGATAAAAAGCAGACTTTTGGGAGGAGTTGGAGGAAAATGGATGACTAGAAGTTTGAGTGGCAATTATGCTCAATATCTGATGTATGCTTTTATGAAAATGGACTTATTAACATAGTACTATGTATAAAGAATATATAATGAATTGTTTTAAATAATGGTAAATTAAGGAGGATAAATTGAAATAAAACAAGATTAACTTTTAGTTAAGATGAATTTCCTTAATGTAGATGAATTTTGCAAAAAAGCTGTGGTGGTTTGAAAGAAAATGGCACCCAAAAGGCGTGGCACTATTAGGAGGTGTGGCCTTGCTAGAGTAGGCGTGGTCTTGTTAGAAAAAGTGTGTCACTGTGGAGGCAAGCTTTGAGGTCTCTTTTCCTCAAGCTTCCCTAAGTGTGACAGTAAGTCCACTTCCTGCTGCCTTCTGGTCAAGATGTAGTACTCTTAGCTCCAGCACCACACCTGCCTGCATGCCTCCATGCTCCCCATCATGATGCTTATGGACTGAACCTCTGAAACTGTAAGTAGTTTAAGAGTTGCATGGTCGTAGTTTCTTTTCACAGCAATAAAAACCTAAAACAGAAGTCAGTAGAAAAATCTATAAAATATCTAGTAGAGATTGGTATAAATATGAAATCTTAATACATAGGATCAAGCTTCAAAAAAAAGGTAAAATAACACAAATCCACCATTCTATGTACTTATCTCTCCTGTAACCCACTTCTTGGTGAATTTGCTAATTTGAAACCTCTGGAAGACACTAAGGAGCTAAGTAGCAGTTCTGGGCACTGGGTGAAACTGAAAGAATTAAATTAGAATTAAAGATTTGGCAGAGAAGAGGACAGGTGGAAAGGATTTCAAGCATTTAATTGGAAACCCTTAAGGGTATATCCCAGATATGAGAGAATACAGAAGCACAGTAGTACTAAATAAAAATACAACTCCCAATAAGAAAATAGTCTAATAAAAAGGAAAATCAATATAGACCAATCCTTACTCTTACTCTTGAAATCTTAATTTTACACAAAACTAACTGAACTAGTATCATTTTCCATCAATGTGACAACAAACTACTATGAGGGAAATAATCAACTAATCAAATGCTACAGCCTCTATATTTTCTCAGGTACAATGTACTGCCTTCAACATGAATAACCAGGTATCCAGTGTGCTTTAATTTTCTTCTGTGGAGCTGTGAATAGATGTCCATTCACTACGTACAGGAAACTGATAATAGGACAAGAAACAGTACTACTGAAGTCTAGCTTAGTGAGCCAGTGAATTTGATGCAATTGGTTACAGGAGCACAGCTGAGGGCTAGTTTCTGAAGCATGAATGACTCTCAAGAGCTGCATCTTAGAGATCCCTGCACACTTTTCAAGCAGCTTAGCTAATCATTCTTCTTACCCGGAGATTGTAACTGCCTGAATAGCCTTGGTGTAGGGTCTTGTGAATCTTCCAAACTTAAAGAGGTTCCTATGGTATGTGAGTTCTGTTTACTTCCTGTGTTTTACGAGCTTCCCTCTGATTTCTAGAAGGGAATTTTCTAACTGAGAGAAAATCATTGCTCAACATACAGATGAAAAGAAGTAGCATTAAGAAAGAGGCGGAAATGACCGAAAAAAACTACTTTGCTGGAAATTCTCACATAAATTTAAGATAACTGTAACACAAATTGCTAAACAGTCTTATTAATAAAAATCATGGAGCCAGATATTGGGGTGAAAGCTGAAAAACCAGAGGAATAGAACAAGCCAGCCACAAGTTCTTACCACTAATAAATCCTCAGCCCAAGAGAGCTACTTCCTGTATACTCACACCTATGTATCTTTCTATGACCTGCCATCTCACTTACTTTCTCTGCCCAGGTACATTACTTCCTCTTTCTGCTCAGCTCTATCACTTTCTGTCTGTCTGTACAGATCTCCAGACCTCTATGGTTAACTAGTGCTGGGATTAAAGGCATGTGCCACTATGCCTGGCTCTGTTCCCAATTGTGGTCTCGAACTCACAGAGATCCAGATGAATCTCTGCCTCCTGAATGCTAGGATTAAAGGTGTGTGCTACAACTGTCTGAACTCTATCTTTAATGTAGTGGCTGGCTTTGTCCTCTGATCCCCAGACAAGCTTTATTTGTTAAAGCAAAAGTAAAATATCACCATGTTTCCCCTTTTTTGTCTAAAATAAAAAAGTTATAATTAATATAAGAAAAACTATATACAATAAGTATAATAACTATACACAAAATATACAGGCAATAAATACATTAACAATGCCTAGTTCATTTGCATTTGACAAGTTTAGCAAAAATATTCCATTTGCTATCCCATTTTGGTGAGTCAAAAATGTAACTAATTCACTTTCTATCCTAACTTGTATTACCAACTGAAAACTACCTTTTGATGTCTTTCAAACTTACACACTTTACACTTCTTTAGTGAGTTTCTTTATTGAATTTGTTAACAAGAAAAACTATAACTATCTAATCTTCAACTGTCTCAGAGACCTGAGAAGGAAATAATATAACCTAGTTAAACAGGAAGTGCAAACAAGTGACTTGCAAAAAAGTGTGAGGAATGATGGAAATAGCTGACTGCCTAGACGTTCATTCGAGGTTTCTCTGCAAAGTCAGGGCATCCATCTTTGGCCTACAGGCCTAGCATATCTGACAGACTCATCTGTGAAGCAGGATTTTCTAAAGAGCTTGTCTTGGCAAGGATCAACAGTCCTTTCTTTTGTGTCCAGCTTGTCCATTTTGGACAGCATACTGGCAGCAGTCGAGGCAAGGCCAAGTTCTTGCCCAGTGGCTAACTGTTGCCATAAAGAAAGTAAACTCCATAAGAAGTTTTTTTAATGCTCATCATGTGCACTGAAGTAGATTGGTGCTGCCAGGAGCAGACATTTCTCATTGTCATAAAAAAGGAAAAAAATCTATATTATTAAAACATCTTGAATGGCATATTCAGATCTATGAAGTGTTTAAATATGACTTGTCTATCTAAAATATATCTCTGCTTGACCTTGTAAACATACATGATATGACTACAAGTTCGATTGTAATGACTACTAACCTGCATTTATTTATTTTCCTAAATAGTTGGTAACAATAACTTTCAAGGACTAACAATTATTAAAACATCTTAAATGCCATATTCTGCAGATCTTTGAAGTGTTTGAAGATGGCCTATCTATCTAAAATATATCTCTGTTTGACCTTGAAAACATGCCTGGCATGACTACAAGTTAGATTGTAATGACTACTAACCTGTATTTTTTCTATTATCCTAGCAATTTGCATTATATTGTTAAATGAACTGTATAAGCACAATACCTTGCACAAGATTAGAAATATACATACAGTATTTTCTAACAAAATCAATCTCAAATTTGTATCAACATACATAATATGTATACAATATACAAAAATACAATCCAATATAAAATATTTAAAATTAGTAGTTGTCTTTTAAATGTAGATTCAATAATCTACCTTTTTATCTTATCATATCCATATTCTCTCATATTTCTTTTCAGAGTAGATTCAATAATCTACCCTTTATCCATCATTTCTATATTTCTTAGTAGATTCAATATTTTCTCTTTTATCCTATCATTTCTATTTTTTGTTAGAGTGGATTCAATAATCTACCTTTTATCTTATCATATCTCTATCCTCTATTTTTCATTTCCTTTTTTTTTTAATCAAACAAGAACCCTGAATCTAATCTCCTTTGTTTAGGGTTTTTCCTGACCATTACCAGTTAACAACTTGTAACCAACCATCCTAAACAATGACAATTATCCAAAACCCATTGAAAGACCAAAAACCACTCACCCCACCTCATGGGAATGTGGGCATCATTTTCTTAAAATTACTTCCTGCTGTTTGGGAGGGGTAACAGTATCTTTAGGGGATCCTGAAAAGAAAAATTTTGGGTTAATTGTCATGTCCTGGGAGAGGTAGCTATAATATTTGTTGTCCAGTATCTGCATAATGGAAAAATGCAGGGCTTGTCTCAAGTCCTTGCTTAAGTAGTCTGTGAGGCTGGATAATCTCAGCTATCCAGTTTGTAGTCCAAAACTGATCTCTGGGTGGTGTTTGTCAGCCTAATGTTATTATCATCATCCTGAGGGAATCTTCTTTGTGGGGACCCGTCATCTTTTTGGAGACTTCAAAGTTGCTGTTAGGTGTGGTCATTGTTCCCTGCAAAAAACTGATAGACACTCAAACCCAAAATCATGTACAGGAGCTAGATGAAGCCTTTTAGTATTAGTGCTCTATATGACCATTAATATCATGACAAAAATTATATATAACAAATTTTGGTGTAAAATTCATACCTTAAGAACAGTTTTAAAGAGTCAAAATAAAACCAAAGAACTATGAGATGAGTGGTAATAGAATAGTCCCTTAATTTTGGTTTTTCTTCTGTGCCATATCAGGTGGCTTTTCTGACATGATACAGAGATTTTGTATTTTCCTTTTAGCAGTATGCTTGGGTTTAGAGAAGGAGAGAGCCATGGTCCAACTCCAAACCAGCTTTAATTTTTAATTGAACTGGGACTACATAAAGACCATTTGTGTTAGGTGTCTGTAGAGAAGAGCAGAAACAAACATTTAGGAAGACTTATCAAATTTTATATGAGATATACCAAAAGGCCAATTCATTCTTTTTCTTGGGACACTTTTTCTGGAGGATTTGTCCTTTTTCTTCAGATGTCTCATTTGTCCAGTGTTCTTCAGGTTCTTTAGCTAGATGCCTTCATTTTCTTAAAAGACAAAAAGAAAACCCTTCCCCAACTCTAACTTTGAGGTGGTTATAGATCTAATCTTTATCATTTTTGATTTATGGTTTCTCCTGGATTTTTGGTTCTCTCTTCTATAGCTGTTTTAATATCCTGATTAGTATGTTTTTTTACAAAAGGTATTAGGTTCTTTAATTGCTCTGGGAAGGAGTTTCTTCCATAATGGCAGGAAAGGACTGAACCAAATTTGTCATGGAGGCCTGTGAGAGGCCCATCAGGGAGTTTTTCAAAGTCAAAAGCAAAGGATTACCTTGTCTGTCCCTTGTTGATCTACATTCAATAATCTGTCTGCCTTTACCACACCTTTTTCATAATCCAGAAGGGAGGGGTGTTCTGTTGGAATTATTCCTTAAAAAAAAAAAAAAAAAAAAAAAACATTGTTTCTAGGAATGCCCTATTTACAGTCCCTTTTTTGGTGACTTTGTTTACCACATTTTTTATTAGAAATTCTCCACTCATTCCATATACCAACCACAGATCTCACCTCCTCAATCTCCCTACCCCCAGCCCAACTTCCCAAGCCATCCCCCACCCCCACATTTTCCAAATCAAGGTCTCCCATGGAGAGTCAGCAGCCAAGGCAGGTCCAAGCCCCTCCCCGCTGCACCAAGGCTGTGCTTGGTGTCACACCATTGGCACTGGGCTCCCCAAAGCCTGCCCATGCACCAGGGATGGATCCCAATTCCCCTGCCTGGGTGTCCCCCAAACAGTTTGAGCCAAACAACTGTCTCCCGTATCCAGAGGGCCTAGTCCAGTCCCATGGGGGCTCCATAGCTATTAGTCCACAGTTCATGGGTCTCCACTAGTGTGGCTTGTCATCTCTGCACATTTTCCCATTATGATCTCTATGTCCCCTGCCCACAGAATCCCTCCTCTCTCTCACTGACTGGATGCCCAGAACTCAGCCTAGCGCCTGGCCATGGATCTCTATATCCACTTCTCTCAGTCACTGGATAAAGGCTCCATGATGACAGCTAGGGTATTCCAAGACCAGTCACCAGAGTAGACCAGTTCAGGTACCCTCTCAATCATTGCCAGTAGCCCAAGGTGGGGTCATCACTATGGATTCATGAGAGCTCCCCTAGTACCCTGCCTCTTCCCATTCCCATGATGTCCTCATTCATAACAGCATCTTTCTCCTTGCTCTCCTACTCTGTCCCAGTTCCAGCTCTACCCTCCCATTTCCCTATGCTCTCATCCCCCATTCGCTTCCCTCATCACCTCCCCACTCCCAGCCTGCTCATGCAGATCTCAACTATCCCTCCTTCAATGTGCTATCCATGTGTCCCTTCCAGAGTCCTTCCCTGCTAGCTAACTTCCCTGGAGCCACAGGCCTCAGTCTGGTCATCCCTTGCCTCACATCTAGTATCCATGTATGAGTGAGTACATGCTCAATTTGTCCTGAGCCTGCGTTACCTCACTCACGATGGTATTTTCTAGTTACATCCATTTGCCTGCAAATTTCATAATATCATTGATTTTTTAGTACTGAGTAATGGTACTCCATTGTGTATATGTACCACATTACACATTACATCCAGGTTGTTTTTGGGTTCTTGCTATTACAAATAATGCTGCTGTGAACATAGTTGAGCATGTGCCCTTGTGGTAAGATTGAGCATTCCTTGGGTATATGCCCAAGAGTGGTATATCTAGGTCTTGAGGAAGACTTATTCCCAATTTTCTGAGAAGCCGCCATACTGATTTCCAGAGTGGCTGTACAAGTTTGCACTCTCACCAACAGTGGAGGAGTGTTCCCCTTGCTCCACATCCTCTCCAACATAAGCTGTCTTCAATGTTTTTGATCTTAGCCATTCTGACAGGTGTAAGATGGTATCTCAGAGTTGTGTTGATTTGCATTTCCCTTATGACTAAGGATGTTGAGCAATTCCTTAAATGTCTTTCAGCCATTTGAGATTCTTCTGTTGAGAATTCTCTGTTAAGCTCTGTAGCGCAGTTTTCAATTGGATTGTTCAGTATTTTGAAGTCTAGCTTTTTTGAGTTCTTTATATATTTTGGAAATCAGTCCTCTGTCAGATGTGGAGTTGGTGAAGATCTTTTCCCATTCTGTAGGCTGTCATTTTGTCTTTTTGACTGTGTCCTTTGCTCTACAAAAGCTTCCCAGTTTCAGGAGGTCCCATTTAATAATTGTTTCTCTCAGTGTCTGTGCTACTGGTGTTATGTTTAGGAAGTGGTCTCCTGTGCCAATACATTCAAGACTACTTCCTACTTTCTCTTTTATCAAGTTCAGTGTAACTGGGCTTATGTGGAGGTCTTTGATCCACTTGGATTTGAGTTTTGTTCATCGTGACAGATATGGATCTATTTATAATAGTCTGCATGTTGACATCCAGTTATGCCAGCACCATTTGTTGAAGATGCTTTCTTTTTTCCATAGTACAGTTTTGGCTTCTTTGTCGAAAATCTTATCTTCATAGGTGTGTGGATTAATATCAGGGTCTTTAATTCAATTCCATTGGTCCACATGTTGGTTTTTATGCCAGTACCAAGCTGTTTTTATTACTATAGCTCTATAGTAGAGCTTGAGGTCAGGGATCATGATGCCTCCAGAGGTTGCTTTATTATACAGGATTCTTTTAGCTATTCTAGGGTTTTTGTTTTTCCATATACAGGTAAGTGTTATTGTTTCCAAATCTGTGAAGAATTGTCTTGAGATTTTGATGGGGATTGCATTGAATCTGTAGATTGCTTTTGGTAAGATGGCCATTTTTACTATGTTAATTCTACCTATCATTAGCATGGGAGATCTTTCCATTTTCTGATATCTTCTTCAGTTTTCTTCTTCAAAGACTTAAAGTTCTTATCATACAGGTCTTTCACCTGCTTGAAGTTACCCTAAGGTATTTTATATTATTTGTGGCTAATTGTAAAGGGTGATGTTTCTCTAATTTCTTTCTCAGCCCATTTATCATTTGTATATAGTAGGGCTACTGTTTTTTTTTGTTTGTTTGTTTGTTTTTGGTTTGTTTTTTGGTTATTCTTGTGTCCTGCCACCTTACTGAAGGAGTGCATCAGCTAGGAGTTCCCTGGTAGAATTTTTGGGGTCACTTATGTATGCTATCATATTGTCTACAAATAGTGAAAGTTTGACTTCTTCCTTTCCAATTTGTATCCCCTTGGTCTCCTTTTGTTGTCATATTGCTCTAGCTAGAACTTCAAGTACTATATTGAATAAGTATGGGGAGAGTGGACAGCCTTGTCTTGTTCCTGATTTTAGTGTAATCGCTTTGCATTTCTCTCCATTTAATTTGAAGTTGGCTATTGGCTTGCTATAAATTACCTTTATTATGTTTAGATATGTTCCTTGTATTTCTGATTTCTCTAGAACCTTTATCATGAAGGGCTGTTGGATTTTGTCAAGTGCTATTTTAGAATCTAATGAGATGATCATGTTTTTTTTTCTTTCAGTTTGTTTATATGGTGTATTGCATAAACAGATTTTCGTATGTTAAACCATCCTTGCATCCCTGGGATGAAGCTTACTTGGTCATGGTTGATAATTTCTTTGATGTGTTCCTGGATTCAGTTAGCCAGTATTTTATTGAGTATTTTTGTATCAATGTTCATGAGGAAGATTGGTCTGTAATTCTCTTTCTTTGTTGCATCTTTGTGTGGTGTGGGTATCAGGGTAACAGTAGCCTCATAAAAAGAGTGTGGTAATGTCCCTTCTGTTTCTATTGTGTGGAAAAATTTGAAGAATATTGGTATTAGCTCTTCTTTGAAAATCTGGTGGAATTCTGCACTGAAACCTCCTGGTCCTGGGCTTTTTTTGCTTGGGAGACTTTTAATGACCATTTCTATTTCCTTAGTGGTTATTGGTCTATTTAAATAGTTTATCTGGTCTTGATTTAACTTTGGTATGGGGTACCTATCCAGAAAATTGTCCCTTTCTTTCAGACTTTCCAATTTTGTGGAGTACAGGTTTTTGAAGTATGACCTGATGATTCTCTGGATTTCCTCACTGTTATTATGTCTCCTTATTCATTGCTGATTTTGTTAATTTGGATGCTCTCTCTCTGTATTTTTGGTTAATTTGGAAAAAGGCTTGTCTATCTTGTTAATTTTCTCAAAGAATCAACTCTTTGTTTCATTGATTCTTTGTATTGTTCTCTTTGTTTCTATTTTATTGATTTCAGCCCTCAATTTGATTATTTCGTGGCATCTGTTTATCCTGGGTGAGTTTGCTTCTTTTTGTTCTAGTGCTTTCAGGTGTGCTGTTAAGTCACTAGTGTGAGATTTCTCCAACTTCTTTATGTGGGCATTTAGTGCTATCAATTTTCCTCTTAGTACTGCTTTCATAGTGTTCCATAAGTTTGGGTATGTTATACATTCATTTTCATTGAATTCTAGGAAATCTTTAATTTCTTTCTTTATTCCTTGACCCATTGGTAATTGATTGGCTATTATTCAGTTTCCATGAGATTGTAGGCTTTCTGTAATTTTTGTTGTCGTTGAAATCTAACTTTAAGCCATGGTGGTCCAATAAGATACAGGAGGTTATTCCAATTTTTTTTGTATCTGTTGAGATTTGCTTTGTGACCAAGCATGTGGTCGATTTAAGAAAAGGTTCCATGGGGTGCTGAGAAGAAGGTATATTCTTTTGTGTTAGTGTAGAATATTATGTAGATATCTATTAAGTCCATTTGATTCATAACTTCTGTTAGGTCACTTATTTCTCTATTAAGTTTCTGTCTTGCAGACCTGTGCATTGGTGAGAGTGGGGTACTGAGTCTCCCACTACTAGTGTATGGAGTTTGATGTGTGATTTAAGCTTTAGTAATGTTTCTTTTACAAATGTGGGTGCCCTTGTATTTGGGGCATAAATATTCAGAATTGAGACTTCATCTTGTTGGATTTTCCCTGTGATAAATATGTAATGTCCTTCCCAATCTCTTTCAATTGCTTTTAGTTTGAAGTCTATTTTATTAGATATTAGGACAGCTACACCAGCTTGCTTCTTAAATCCATTTGATTGGAAAGTCTTTTCCTAGGCTTTTATTCTGAGGTAGTGTCTGTCTTTGAATTGAGGTGTGTTTCTTGAATGCAGCAGAAGGATGGATCTTGTTTTTGTATCCTTTCTGTTAACCTGTGTCTTTTAATAGGTGAATTGAGAACATTGATATTAATGAATATTAATGATCAGTGATTGTTAATTCCTGTTATTTTTTGGTGGTAGTGTTGTATGTTTCCCTTCTTTGGTGTTTGTTGGTTTGGGACTATTGCCTGTGTTTTCATGCTTGTATCTAACTTCCTTAGGTGGGATTTTTCCTTCTAGTACTTTCTGTAGGACTGGATTTGTGGAAAGATATTGTTTAAATCTGGTTTTATCATGGAATACATTTTGTTTACTCCATCTATGTTGATTGAGAGTTTTGATGGGTATAATAGTCTGGATTGGCATCTATGGTCTCTTAGTATCTGCATAACATCTATCCAGGACCTTCTGGCTTTTAGAGTCTTCATTGAAAAGTCAGGTGTTATTCTTATGGGTCTCTCTTTATATGTTACTTGGCCTTTTTCCTTTGCAGCTCTTAATATTTTTCTTTATTCTGTATGTTCAGTGGTTTGATTATTAGGTGGTGAGGGGACATTTTTTTTTGGATGCAGTCTATTTGGTGTTCTGTAACCTTCTTGTATCATTACAGGCATTTCATTCTTTAGGTTGGGAAAGTTTTCTTCTATAATTTTGTTGGATATATTTTCTGTGCCTTTGAGTTGGTATTCTCTTCTTCTATCCCTAATATTCTTAGGTTTGGTCTTTTCATGGTGTCCCAAATTTCCTGAACATTTTGGACCATGACTTTGTTGGCTTTAGTGTTTTCTTTGACTAATGAATCTATTTTCTCTATCATTTCTTCAACACCAGAGATCTGCTCTTACATCTCTTGCATTCTATTGGTTATACTTGCATCTGAAGTTCCTGTTTATATACTCAGATTTTCCACTTCCAGCATTCCCTCAATTTTTGTCTTCTTTATTTTCTCAATTTCAGTTTTCAAATCTTGAACTGTTTCCCTTACTTGATTAATTGCTTTCTCTTGGCTTTCCTTAAGGGATTTACCGATTTCTCCCAATTTTTTGTTTGACTTTTCCTCGATTTCTTTAAGGTAATTTTTCATTTCCATTTTAAAGTTCTCTATCATCTTTTTAAGGTCATATTTAAAGTGGATTTCTCCTGTTTCTTCTGTGTTAGGGTGTTCAGGTCTTCCTGATATAGGTTCAGATGGAGCCATATTGGTTTTTATGTTGTTGACTGTATTTTTGTACTGGCATCGACCCATCTCTTTCTCCACTTGGTGCAAGTGGTGTCTATGTCTGAGGGAGCCTCTCTTGGTCTGATGGATATTCTTGATCCATTGGGAGCTCTTGGTCTAATCAGTGCTGATGGACTCTTTGTCTCAGGGAGCAGCTCTTAGTCCAATTGGCACTCATGGGCTCTGTCAAGCTGTAGTCTTGACACATGGGTGGGTTGGGAGGAGTGGGGCTTGTGGGTTACAAGGTCTGTTGGGGGATGGTGGTAGTCTGCAGGAGGTCTGCCTGCCAACTAGACTGAAACTGGATCTGCAATGGGTGGTGGTGTAGGAGTGCAGGGTTGTATCCCTGGGCCCAAAGCCTAGGGTCTGGGATGTTTGGTTATGAGGATAAAGACTCACCTCTTAGTCTGATCGGGTGCTGTTTACCACATTTGACACATCTGACATTACTATTTTTCTTCAGACTTCTAGAAATCCACCTCTCCTATTCAAGCATCATCATGGTCATGAGATTCAATATTAATTTCATCTTGCATCCATCCCTCCAAGGGTGCTGATCAGGCAGTGGTACCTAATTACCCTTTTGCATTGTGTATTTTCAAAAGCCATAGATTCTATTAATATCTGTCTAGCCTCTGAAGTTCATTCTATTTAGTACTGAAGACAGCCTTTGTAAGAAATCCATGAAGGTTATTTGCGGGGGGCGGGGGCTGTATAATTTTTGTAAATGACTCAATTTTCTTTCCTACTTCTTCAATTCTGTCCCAAGCATTCTAGGCTGCCATGTGGCTATCATATAAAGATTATCTTTGTATATCGAGGTAGTTGCCTTCTCCAAGAAGTTGACCTTGGGAAATTTCCATACCTCTAGCCCTCCATTGTTGTTCTATAGTCTTAGCCTCCTCTTCCCATCAGGTTCTCCATTGTGATTGTGCACCAGCCTCTAGGACAGCTGTAACCAAATCTTTCCAGTCTTGAGGGATAATTCTATTACAAGTTGACTACAAGTTTAACATCTCCTTTACAAAGGGAGAATGCATACCATACGAGACTCTGGCTTCCTTGAATCTCCTCAAATTTATCATTTGCGCAGGAGTCCAATCAGGTCATATACAGCATTGAGCATATGGCAGTTCCTGTAAGGTTATCAGATAGATTAAGTTGGGTTGTTTGAAAGCCTTAGGCTGTTTATCTCTAACTGTATAATGCAATGCTTAGATTGGTTCACCTTTAAATTCTTCTGTCTGGGTCTAAATATCTCTATGATATGTTTTAACAAGTTTTTCTAAAATGTTTATCTTGGCACTCCTATTAGCCAACCTTTTTAATGATAAAACAAAAATAATCAAACCAATAATATTCATAATTGATGTTATATAAATTCCATCAACATTAATTATCCTCTTATTTAATTGTTCTATTTTCAGACTGCCTAATGTGTTATCAAACAGAAACCAAATTCTCTCCATTATAAATTTTTTTCATATATTTTAATGTGGGAAAACTCTTTTTTAACTAATTTCTCCCTTTAAGAAATCTTAATTGACTCACCAACTCTGCCAACTGTGTAGAACACCAGATGTAACATGAATTGCTAAATGGTCTTATTAATAAAAAACCCAGAGCCAGATATTGGGGTAAAAGCTGAAAGAGCAGAGAAATAGAACAAGCCAACCACAAGTTCTTACCACTAATAAATTCTCAGCCCAAGAAAGCTACTTCCTGTATACTCATGACTTATATACTTTTCTGTGTCCTGACATCTTACTTCCTCTCTCTGCCCAGCTACATTACTTCCTATTTCAGCCCAGCTCTATCACTTTCTGTCTGTCTGTACAGATCTCCAGACCTCTATGGTTAACTAGTGCTGGGATTAAAGGCATGTGCCACTATGCCTGGCTCTGTTTCCAGTGTGGTCTTGAACTCACAGAGATCCAAATGAATCTTTGCCTCCTGAATGCTAGGATTAAAGGCATGTGATACCACTGCCTGATCACTATGTATAATATAGTGGCTGGCTTTGTCCTCTGATCCTCATGTAAGCTTTATTTGTTAGAGCACAAATAAAATATCAGCACAGATAACTGATTAAAATATTTAAGATAATACAGGACAAAGATTCTCTCACTAGGGAATTGAGAATTTGGTTTTTTAATGAAATGGACATTCTAAAACTTAAAACTGCAAAACTTCATTAAGAACTAAATTAATGAGCTTAATAGCAGTTCATTTGGTCATGCACCAAAAGATATTATTAAATACTAATTAACAGAAAATAGCCATAGTAAAACTCAAAGGGGAAATATAGTGGAAAATGATACCAGAAATATAGGCCAAGAATTATGGGATGCTTTAATAAGGTCCATCAAGTTGAGAAGAAATGAAGAGGAAAAGCAAAAAAAAAATAGTTGCAATAAAATAAAGACAAAACTCTGAAAATTGCAAAACTATTGGATAAACAATGCCTTTATACATACTGATTAAATACTAGGCAGCAGGAAGAATGTAACCAAGAACAAACTCTGTAATGGCTTTCATACCATACTTTAAGAAGTATTACAATTAAGAATGAAATAAGCTAAGAAATGAGAAAGCAGTGAAGAACAAACCCATAATGTTAAAAGATGCAATATCAAAATGGAATTCAGAGTCAACAAAAATGTTCTTCAAAATGAACTTGGGGCCTCTCAAAGAGCAGCAAATGCTCTGATGCACTGAGAAATATCTCTAGCCCTTAAGTAGCTATTTTAATTGACTGTACTATATGTCTATGTAGGTTTTATCCATCCGTTGTTATTTTATAGTTAGCAATATAATATTGGCATGATGCTGACATTGCTGTCTAGTACCCTGAGAATGTGGGCTAAGGGTTTAATGACTGAACTATATTCTGTCATGGAGTGCAGTTATACTTGAATTAAATGACCTTAAGAAAAATTTATCACTCATTACAATAGATATATGCCGATAAAAAGTTTAAAATACCTCATTTACAACTACCAGTAATGTCACTCCAGAGGGATCTGATGCCTGTGGTGGCCAAGGGCACCTCCACTCACGTATGCACATACCCACACATAGACATGCACACACAGAATTTAAATGAAAATAAATCTCACCACAATAAGAATCTTTAGCAGATAATCTTTAAATGGGTTTCTTTTAATTATGTGTATATATGTCTGCCTGTTTGAGAGTATATGCATATATGAGTGCAGATGGCTGTAAAAGTCCAGAAGGGGGCAGTGGATCCCCTGGAGGTCGAGTCAGAGGTGGTTGTGAGCCCTCTGACTTGAATACTGAGAACCAAACTTGGATCCTCCTTGTGAGCAGTATGTACTCTTAATTGCTGAGATATCTCTTTATTCCCCCAAATATATCTTTTTCTTAATTTTGTATTTAAAGTTATTATTTTATGTGTAAAGTGCTTTCCCCCATATCTGTATGTGTAATATATGCATGCCTTATGTCCACAGATTCAAGGGATCTGATGGTCACTGTGGGCATAAGGCACACATGTAGGTGATAGAAATGAAACCAAGGTTCTCTGCAAGATCAGCGAGTACTCTTAATGACTGAGAAATCTTTCCATACACCCCCAATATAAATTTATTTAAAAATTTGACTTGAGAAATTACTTTTGTCATTCTTTTTTTGATATTTTTAAATATTAATATTTTTCAAAAATTATTTTACATATCAGCCATGGATTCCCCTGTCCTCCCTCCTCCTGCCACCCCAACACACTCCCCCAAGTCCACCCCTCATTCCCATCTTCTCCAAGACAAGGTCTCCCCTGGGGATTCAGCTCAGCCTGGTAAATTCAGTCAAGGCAGGTCCAGTCCCCTCCTCCCTTCACCCAGGCTGAGCAAAGTGTCCCAGCATAGGCCCCAGGCTCAAAAAAGCCAGCTCATGCACTAAGGACAGGTCCCAGTCCCATTGCCTGGGGGCCTCCCAAACCATTCAAGCTAAACAACTGTCTCACATATCCAGAGGGCCTGATCCAGTTCCATGGTGGCTCCTCAGATATTGGTTCATAGTTCATGTGTTTCCACTAGTTTGGATATTTGTCCCTGTGCTTTTTCTAATCATGGTCTCAACATCTCTCGCTCATATATATCCCTCCTCTCTCTCACCAATTGGACTCCTAGAGCTCCACCTGGGGCCTGGCCGTGGATCTCTGCATCTGCTTCCATCAGTCACTGGATGAGAGTTTTATCACCACAGTTAGGGTGTTTGGCCATCCTATCACCAGAGTAGGTCAATTCAGGCTTTCTTTCAACTATTGCCAGTAGTCTATTGTCGAGGTATCTTTGTAGATTTCTGGGGACCTCTCTACCACTTTGCTTCTTCCTATTCCCATGGGGTCTTCATTTATCATGATATCTCTTTCCTTATTCTCCCACTCTGTTCTTGATCCAGCTGGGATCTCCTGCTCCCCTAAGCTCTCTTTCCCTCGACCCTTGCCCTTTATTACCCCCTCTCACATCCAGTTTGCTCATGTAGATCTCATCCATTTCTCTGTTGTTGGGTAATTCCTGTGTCTTTCTTAGGGTCCTCTTTACTAGGTAGCCTCCCTGGAGTTGTGAATAGCAGTCTAGTCATCCTTTGTTTTACATCTAGTATCCCTATGAGTGAGTACATATCATGTTTGTCTTTCTGATTCTGGGTTACCTCACTAAGGATGATTTTTTCTAGGAAGTAGTTTTGAATGCATTGGCACTGAAGATCGCTTCCTAAATATAACACCAGTAGCACAGACACTGAAAGAAACAATCAATGGGACCTCCTGAAACTGAGAAGCTTTTGTAGAGCAAAGGGCACAGTCAACAAGACAAAGTGACAGCCTACAGAATGAGAAAAGATCTTCACCAACCCCACGTCTGACAGAGGGCTGATATCCAGAATATATAAAGAACTCAAGAAATTAGACATCAAAATGCCCAACACTCCAATTAAGAAATGAGCTATAGAGCTAAACAGAGAATTCTCAATGGAGGAAGCTCCAATGGTTGAAAGATATCTAAGGAATTGCTCAACATCCCTAATCATCAGGGAAATACAAAACAAACGACTCTGAGATACCACCTTACACCCGTAAGAATGGCTAAGACCAAAACCCTGAAGACACCTTATGCTGGAGAGGACGTGGAGCAAGGGGAACACTCCTCCACTGTTGGTGGGAATGCAAGCTTGTACAGCCACTTTGGAAATCAATATGGTGCTTTCTTAGAAAATTTGGAATCAATCTCCCCCAAGACCCAGCTATACCACTCTTGGGCATATACCCAAGGAAAGCTCAATCATACCACAAGGGCACTTGCTCAGCTATGTTCATAGCAGCATTGTTTGTAATAGCCAGAACCTGGAAACAACTTATATGCCCTTCCACTGAAGAATGGATAAATAAAATGTGGTGCACACACACAATGGAGTACTACTCAACAGAGAAAAACAATGACATCATGAGGTTTGTCATTCTTATTATTATTGTTTTAATAATACATATGTAGGGCAAAATGTGTTCAAATTCTGTTTGTGCTATCATTAATATTTCAAATTAAGGAAAAATTAGATCAGGGTGATTAATATTTCTAATCTCTTAAAAGTTTTTGAAATTTTTATTGACATATAACTATGTATTTTTTAGGTAGAGTATGGCATTTATGTATATAATACATTCTAATTGAATTAGAGTACTTAATATTTTCATCTCACAATCACTCAGTTTGTTGGAGACTTTGAGTTTCTTCTGCACATTCATAAAGTATGTAGCAGATTACTACTCTTTCTGTTGTGGGGAAGAAACACCATTGGTGGGACACCCATCACACTCAACAGAGCAGGCCTCAACTGAAATGAAGACCCAAGCAGACACTGTCTATTGTCATTTGTATACAACTTCTCGAGTTTCCAAGAAACAACTTGGAAGGATATCTGTATCCTCATGTTATGTAATAATTGAATAACTAGATCAGCAATATTTGGGAATTAATGCTTATATGGTTGTATTGACCCTACATCCTGGGAAGACATTAGGACATTATGATTGTAAAGAAACTATTGAATATGTATGAGCCATTCCAGATGACCTTAACTCTGTTCAGGGGTGAATAAATGTTTGTTTTGTTTTGATTTTTTAAAAGCAATTATTAAATTGATGCATGGGAAGTCATATGGGTGTGAATAATGTGCCATTTGCTTCACTCAGTGTCATAAACTACATAAATGATTAGTCCTGATGCTGACAAACAAATGTTTATTGAGTAGAAGGAAAATAAATATGAAATCTGAGTCACTGTGAGGAAAACACCAATGGGAGGACATGAGGAAATTTAAGTTTTCTAAGACCAGAATCTGTGGGTAGAGAGAAAAGTGTCATCTTTGAGTTGATGTAGAAACAAATTGTCACTTATGCCACTTTAGCTATGTCAAAGCAGCATTGGTCCAATGTAGCTGATGTGTATTGTTAGTGTGCATAGATATTGCATTACACCATCTAAATCTATGCTCTCATTTAATCCTCACAGAAGTCCCATTTCAGGGTCATTTTATTTTGCAAATATCTTTGTTAAGATTTTGAAGATTTAAGTGGTTTCATCATGATTTGTGTCTTACTGTCAACAACTGGAATATTAAGACATTTTTCCTTATTTCAAGTCAATTTTTATGTGTCACAGTTTTATAGATGAGACACAAAATTTCCGGGTCAGAAAAAGAAAAGGTTTTTCTTATTTATCGCACAGTAAACAACATGGCTTTATGTTTCTGTGTGTTCCTTTGCCCTTTAAATCCCACAGGGACAACATAGAGTAACCCAGTTTGATGCCACACACACAGGGGTCTGTGTCACAAAAGTAGGAAATCTGAACCTGTGAGACCTGATGTTTTATGATGGGCAAAAAAAGAAGTCAGCTAGCCTTGCTCTGGAGAGAGACTTTGATTTTATTTTACTAACTGTAGTTTATTTACTTCAGTTTACTCCAGAGGGAGACAATCCCTCAGAATTCATGACTGTTTACTATATAAACATCAGTTGAGGTCTGCTATATAAAGAGAGTTGGTACTTGCACAATATGCAAAGATACACATTGAGTCCTCCCTCACACCCCCAAATTCTCTTTTAATTTCTGTATTTTCTTAACTTCTGGTAAATTCCATTAACAGTACAGGATTCCATTACAAGTGTTATTAGGCAGCTCTCAACAATTGACTAGTATTTTCCAAACACTGTAACTAGGATGGCCTTAAAGACCATCTGAGAATATTGACAAAGGAATTAAGGTAATTCATGAACTTAGCATTATCTAAAGCATAAAGAAGGGATCCAGGTTCTTGGGTTAAAGACATGAGATAACTTAAGAAAGAGAAAAGATCTGTATAAACTATAGTTCTGAAAGTTAGAAGCTCATTTTTGCTGCCTTGATTTTCACAAGGTTTTATCTATTTCTGCAGGGGAATAACAATCATGGCTTAGTGTTACTGATAAATATGTTTAAAAGAATAAACTAAAGCATGTTTCTTTATCAAAGAACTTATTCATTTAATGAATATATGTATATATACTACTCCTGTTTCCAAATAGAAAAAGAAAATGGATGTAGTTTTAATAGAGATTATTACATATTTAGACCTAATGCTTAGGACTCGGAGAATTTTAAGTGTGTTATATTCATCCTTCATCAAGCACACAAAGTTTAAAAAGAAAGAGAAAAAGAAAAAATAGCTGATGTGGTAATTCCTCTTTAGAAAATCTAGAGAATTTTATTAAAGAAGAAATTTAACTTCCTATTTAGAATTACTAAAAAGGAATTACCACATCAACATACATGTGTCTCGACTACCTCATCCAGCAAGGAAGACGCAACACCGAGTTCTTCTTTCAGCAGTTTATTCAGGAACCTTGAACAATCTTCTGACCCCGGGGAGAACCCTCCCTCAGCCTAAATAGCCTTTGGGTATCCAACCCTAGCTCACCATGTGGGCATCATGGATAGGTCCAGGTATGCGGAAGCAAGCCAGATCCAAGAGCCAAGCCAAATATGGAGTTGTTTACCACAGAGAGCACTCACTGTCAGGAGGGTGGAGGGCGGAAGCCAGGGCCATCTTAGGGTGTGGCAGGCAGCTCTCTACATACATGTGGTAATTTTTTTTTAATTTTTCAGTTTGTTGGGTGAGTTCATTGTTTTTAATGTTTCTTGTCAATATTTTTAGTAAGTTACTTGACCACATTATTAGTACTAATTTGCCAGTCAGAACCTGCTTTACACTATTCAATTTCCTTTATTTTACTTTCTTTAAAAACCCTAATGTATTCTCTGCTTTTAATCATTCAGAGTTGTATTTCAATCTGATTGTTGTAGAATGTACTTCTGGTAATTGTTCCAAAATACCATAGGTTTTTGTTGTTGTTGTTGTTTGTTTGTTTGTTTGTTTTTATTGCTGTGAAAAGACAGCATGATCACAGCAACTCTTTTAAGGAAAACCTTTAATTGAGGGGGATGGCTTGCAGTTCATAGGTTCAGTCCATTATTATCATGGCATGGAGCATGGCAGCATTTAGGCAGATATGGTGCTGCAGGAGTAGCCTCGAGTCCTACATCTTGTTGGCAACAGGAAGTCAACTTACAGTCACACTGAGGGAAGCTTGAACAAAAGAGACCTCGAAACTCATCCCTACAGTGACACTCTTCCTCCAACAGGCCCATACACAGTCCAACAAAGCCTTACCTCCAAATAGTGTTACTTCTTATGAGATTATGGGAGACAATTACATTCAAACTACCACACAAGATATGATTTGGTTTTCAAAGCTTTTGAAATGGCTGCAACATAAATGTAAACATATATAAATTTGCAAACTCAAGCACCACTGCAAATAAGTAGACTTATGACCTCCATATACTTGTGGCTGACTATTGTAGGATAATCAGGTTGATATGAAGAAATTTGTACACTGCTCTATTAAACACATGTGACTCAGAATGAGATAAATTCATGCAGTACCACCTTTCCAAGGCGAAGAAGTTTGGTTAATTCATTGCTGATTTGCTATTGTAAGGCAGGAGGAATACTTTCTTCTGAATGGTCAAATGATAGAAGATGTAAGGACCAAGCCCTGACCTGAGAATAAGATTTAATGATCATTTTGGTGGAGTCCTTTAGGATAAAAGAATTAAGGAGATTTAACTGAAATGAAAACATATTTAGGAATAATCTTGAAAAGCAGAAGTATATTTTTGAGACATGTTATCTCTGTCTGTAGTCAGGAAATGGCACTGACCTTCTGGTCTTCCTGTCTGTAGTTTTTGAATACTGGTATTACAGCCATGTACCACTATGTCCAGTTTTCATGCAGTACTGACGTTGGAACCCATGGCAAGTTTTCTGCCCACTGACTACATCTCAATCCCTTAGATCTTTTGCATTTAAACTAAAATATGATTTTAATATAAAGGTATAAAATATCTCTACATATATACTTTACTATACATATTCAAATGCTATATATGTAAAAGAGCTACTAAAAACATTAATATCCCTAAAAATTAGAGAATGTTTTCACATTCTACCATTCCTATGAGGGCTAGGGCAGAGTGTTTTGCACTTGAGCAAATTACCTGTTGAGTTAGCTGTAGGTGACAGAAATTGTGGAAGTTGAAGGGGAAAAATGAGGGGAAAATTTAAGAGGTGATGCAGAGGAGAACTATTTCTTCTTTTCAAGAAAATCCCGACTCCACAGCCTTCAGTGGCCTTGCATCTCTACAGTGAACCCTTGGGAGTTTTCTGAAGCTGTAAGATTTCCAAGTCTCCAGGTGAGAAGAAGACTTTTCTCCCCACAGGACAACTATTTAAATAGAATCAAACAATTTCCATCTTTGGTTCCTGGCTTTTTGTAAAGCTTTCTTTCTTTTTTTTAACAAAGAATAAAAGTGTACTATGAGCACAGCAGTTTGTTCTTTACCCCAGGGATGGGAAGAGGAAGAGAAGTGTTCCGTTCTTTTTTTCTTCTCAGATCTTTGGTAAACTTATGTGATATCAAGTTGGTTATAGATTTGTTTGGGGATGTACATGTTAAATAAGCAACTACATATTTATGTTTTACATACTGATACATTTCTTCCCTATATGCTAAACATGTGTACTCCTATGTATGAATTAACATAAAAAATATAGGTAGCCATATATGTGTGTCTAGTGTGCATATATATTAAGGTACATTTTAGGATATTACCTAAATGAAGTATTTATTGTGACAAAGATGAGATGGAGTCCTATCCACAGTTTAAAACAAATAGGAAACGTCATTTTCTGAAATGATGTATGCCCAGGGAAAGAGATGGATATACTTTGCTTTGTGATATGGTCCACATGGTAAGAATTACTTCTCAACTCCAGGATAAGCTTTGCCTGAGAAATAGGAAAAGTTACGACACATCATCACACAAAGAAACATGATGAAGGAAAAGAACATGTCCCATCCACCTACAAAAATGCTGCTCATTTCCCCAAATTCTGCTGTGAAAATGAGTGTACTTAGGAAAGCAGAGGTTGCTCAGTAGTCCTAATGACAAACACTTTAATGGAGCATCATCCCCAGAAATCAGGTTATGGAGGCTTTAGTTTGATGGTAAATAAGGTTAATGCTGAGAATAATGCAAGCCAGTTTCAGGTAATGTAATATCATAGAGTCTAATTACCTTGGGCTAAGAAGCTGCATGTACCTTCCCGAACAATAACGTCATGGGTTTTATTTTCAGGGCTAAGGCTTGGATCCAGGGTCTTGTGCACACTAGACATGCTGACTAGCACTGAGTTACATTCCAGGGGCAGGGAAGGTTTTCAGTGGTAGGGCTAGAAGAGTGTGCTAGCAGGAAGTTTTAGGGTTCTTTCAAGTTAGCTTTATGGCAGGTTTGCAAATTATCAACACCAAGAAAAGAATTTTTTTTAAAAGAGCAACAGTCTCCATTATCCCAACAATGATAATATGTCCACTACATCTTTAGCTACCAGTAAACACTGATTTCCTGTTTGCCTGAGGCTAGTAAAGCATAACACACATGAAAATATATGTGAAACATTAATTACAGATATTCAGAAAAAGACTGGGGTACTCAGAGATCCCTTGTGAGCCAATCCTTCACAGTCAAGAGACCAGGCCAGTACAGACGGGGTCTTGGTATTCTGCACCCTACAAATGAGAGATCCAAAAGTCAATCTTCCCGGGGTTGGAGTCCTGGGATACTAGAGGCACTTTGGACAAAAGTCTGAAGGACATAATGATTTCTGTGGGGGAGAGGAGCAAAGACTCATATTTCCAGAACATTTTTTTTCTCTTTTAAGATGACATGTGTTCTGGGTCTAGAGGAACAAAGCCTGAACTATTTCAGGGAGCTTCTGTTTACCCCAGGACATTGAAATCTAGCACAATATCAAGTTGTTCTTTAGAACTGCAAACAGAAAATAAAGAATAGGTAATAGATTTGATTTGATCTAATGTCAACTGGAGAATTCTCTAAGAGAGGGATTGTTTTCTACATCTACATCCATATTTGAAAGTATTTTAAATTTTCAAACTGTAGAAAATCAAGTTAAGAGTTATAATTATTTTGTTTTGATTTAGTATATCACCCTATTGTCTATTATGATCTTGGACTTCTCAGTTTAAGTTTTTCTCTTTTCTTAGACCCTTGAGTATCTGGAATACAACCTAGCATCATGATGATACAAAGACCTGTATTTAAAAAAAGATACAGTATGAATGCTCCCTTCAGCCTTTTAAGATATTAAAAATGATTGACAGTTCTGTAATTTTCTAGAAATCAACTTTCTTATAAGTTTTGATTCCTAAATTTTAGATTTGATATCTAAACAGTGACACATATTCTGTCCAAAATAAGTTATATATTCTAAAAAAGTATGATTAGCATTAAACAGAGCAATTTTCTTAGTCCACTTGTTTATAAATTAATAATAAAAGAGGTTAGTTAATGTAAACTTCAGACTTAGTTCACTCTGGAACCTATGATTCCCATTCTTTGGCTGTAATTAAACAACAAAGGACACTGCCTGGTGACTTAACACAAACAGGACATCTGGGGCCTTTCTCATTTTAAAAAGCAACCGGGTCACTAGAGAATCTCATCCTCACAACTTTACAGTAGCAATCACCTCCAAAAGTTCTCACTTCCAAATACTATTAACATACACTTGAGGATACCATTGTGAACACTGAATTTCTGGCAATACTATATTTACTATACATTGTGTTTGCAACAGTTTTCATAAAAAAGTAGAGAAATTGGCTTAATGTTTTGAATAATCATAAAATATACAACATAACTCTAAACTTTAAAAAAAATAGAATTTTCAGTGTGTAGTAAGAATATCAAAGACTATTTTTTCTGTCATAAAGAGGAAATAGACTATTCATGAGAAGAAAATATTACTTTAAGGAAATATTATACTTCAATAAAACAGGTACTTAAATTTTTAACCCATTAAAATATTTCAATGATAATACATGATTTTATAAGTCTTTAATGGGGAAATTTATATTATCACATTTGAGTATTCATTTTATGCCTGAATATAATTTTTTCATCCAGGATTTTGGATGTCACCTGGGTATCATATATCACTGCAAATGCAATCAGCCTTTCCTGTTTAAAAAGTTCCCCTTGAGATTATTCAGTTTAACTGGCAGTGTCAACTAATACTGACACTGGATCTTATGATCTGTAATCTAATAGATGCTACTACATCTGACAACTGCAGGTAAACAATTCTCTGAACTTCTCCTTTTAATTATGTCCACTAAATTTTCAGACTTTCATTTCAGAATTTCACCCCTTGCCCTTTCTCTTTCCTCCCTCCATCCCCTCCAGAGACCCCTCCTTGCTCTTTTGTCAATCACTTTCTTAATGAAAATACAGAAATTAGGTGTCTGTCTTAGTCAGGGTTCTATGGCTGTGGAGAGAAACCTTGACCATGGAAACTCTAATAAAAGATAATATTTAACTAAGGCTCACTTACAGTTTCAGGTGTTTAGTCCATTCTCATCACAGCTAGACACACTGAAGCATGCAGGCAGACAAGGTACTAGAGAAGTAGCTGAGAGTTCTACATCTGAATCCACAGGCATCAGGAGAGAGAGATACTGGGCCTGTCTTGGCTCCTTGAAACTTCAAAACGCACCCCCAATGACACACTTTCTCCAACAAGGCCACACCTACTCTAACAAGGTCACATCTCCTAATCCCTCCCAGGCAGTGACATTCCTTATGACTGAGCATTCAAACATATAAGCCTATGGGGTCATCCTTATTCAATACACCACATTCTACTCCCTGATACCGATAGGTTTATAACTATATCCTAATGCAAAAATGCATTCAGTCCAACTTTAAATGTCCACACACTCTATCACAGTCTTAACACTGTTTAAAGTCCAGAGTTCAAAGTCTCTTTTAAGACTCAAAGGAATTGTCAAAACTGAAACCCCCTGTAAAATCAAGCCGAGCGGTGGTGGCGCACGCCTTTAATCCCAGCACTTGGGAGGCAGAGGCAGGCAGATCTCTGTGAGTTCGAGGCCAGCCTGGGCTACCAAGTGAGTTCCAGGAAAGGCGCAAAGCTACACAAGAGAAACCCTGTAATATAAAATCAGATAAAATACAACCAAAATACAGTGCCACAGAACATACATTACCATTCCAAAAGGGAGGAAAGGGAGCATAGTGAGGAAATACTGGAGCAAAGCAAGACTGAAAAACAGCAAGGCAAATCTAAACTCAGCATTTCACGTGGTGATGTCAAAGCATTCGTTAGAGCTTCAACTCCTTTCAGCTTTGTTAACTGCAGCATACCTCTCTCATGCTGTTTCTATGCCCTGTTAGCAGTTCTCATTGGTAGGTTTCCCATTACCGGCATTTCCAAAATCTTGGGGCTCCGACACAATCCAGACTTCACCGTCACAGCTTCATGCAATGGCCTCTCTGAACCTTCATGCAGGGGACATTCCTGACACATACCTAGCCTCAGTGGCTTTCCTTAGCTAAGGACAGAGATTTCACAACACCTTCCTTTTATCCTTGACTCTAAAGTGTGAATTGTGTGGTTGGAGCTCCCAAGTTCGCCTGCTTGCTGGAGCTAGAACATTGCCTCCTTAGTCAATTACATCTTCATCAGCTTTCTGTTTTTGAGGTTTCCTTTACTGCTTAATCTTTTCTTTAATCCCATTGCACAAGTTGGAAGCTTAGCTGGGTGGTATCTTGACCTGAGGTCACCACTCCCTTTATTCCATTTAACATCAGATTTTTTTTTTTACTTTTTATTTCTATTAACACTGGACTTAGTTCCATTATACTTCCTGTGTTCCATTTTTCATAAAATTGTACATTTTGTGTTTTTCCTTGCTCAGCTTGCTCCTTTTCATTATAGTTCTACATAATACTGATCACTAATAACCACATAAAAGTCAATACTAAGCTATCTTGAAATATCTGCCAATGCCATTCTTCAAAACTTTTCAATTTAGCCTCAGGCAGATTCTTTGGACAAAAACAGAAAGCAGCTACGTCTTTGCCAAAATATCATAAGAGTAATCTCTGGAATACTTACAAATATTCTTCTCCTTTGAAACTTCTCAAGCCAGGCCTTCATAATCTACACTGATCTCAGCACCAGTCTTCCATGCTCCTACTAATATGGCCAATTAAGTCTTGCTTAACAGTTCAAATGCTTTTTTATTTTGAAGTCCCAAAGTCCACATTCTGCTGTTAAGGAGCATGGTCAAGCCTGTGACAACAATACCTCACTCCTGGTACCAACTTCTGTCTTAGTGTTTTATGGCTGTGAAGAGACTCCATGACCATGACAATTCTTATAAAGGAAAACATTTAATTGGGGCTTGCTTACAGTTTCAGAAGCTTAGTTCATTATCCTCGTGGTGTGGAACCTGGCAACACACAGGCAAACATGGTAGATGAGAGTTTTCCATCCAGATCCACAAGCAGCAGGAAGAGAGAGCCACTGGGCCTGGCTTGGGCTTTTGAGACCTGAAAGACCATCCCAAGTGATATACTTCATCCAACAAGACTACACCTATCCCAAGACGTCCAGACATCCTAGTCCTCAAGTAGTGCCTTAGTCTCTATGACCAAACATTCAAATATATGAACCAAAGGGGCCACTCCTATTCAAACCACTACAGTTAGTAACACACTATTTTGATAAGAGTTCACTTGCTTTTATTTCACTAATGCTTGTATCATAATTTAATCAAGTAGCCATTTACTGATGGGCAGTTAGGTGCTTGGAAATACTTCTCTAAGTACTTTTCTGCTTGGGGATGTTTTTCTGTATGCTGTGAATATATGTTGCTCCCACTGGTTAATAAATAAGCTGTTTTGGCCTATGACAAGGCAGCTTAAAGGCAGGCAGGAAATCCAAGGAGAGATACAGGAATGAGAAAGGCAGAGTCTGGAGAGATGCCAGCCACCGCCAAAGGAGTAGCAAGAGGCCAGCAGATGGGTAACGCCACGGTGACGTGGCAATTATAGATTACAGAAATTCTATTATAGATGAATAGAAATGGGTTAAGTTATAAGACCTAGCTAGTAAGAAGCCTGCCATAGGCCATTCAGTTGGTAATTAATATAAGCCTCTGAATGATTATTTTATAAGCAGCAGTAAGATCACGGGGCCAGGCAGGACTGGAGAAACCTTCTAGCTACACTTTTCTATTATTAATAAAGGTGTAAAGTTTTTGGAAATACTTCATTTCAAACACATCAGTATTTCAGGAAATACTGACTGAAAGAATATGCTTATAATTTGAAAGAAAATTTCCAAAGCACAATAAAAACTAAACTAGCTTGTGAACAATATCATAAAACAATTTTCCTTTACAACTTAGTCAAAATAGTGCATCATTAAATATCTTGATTCTTGCAAATTGTGTAGCTGAGAAATAGATCTGAAGAGCAGTTTGAATATGCTTTGGTCTTAGGTAACTGTGGTGGCTAGTTTTTATGTCACCTTGACACAAACTAGACCATTAGAGAGGAAGGAGCCGCAACTGAGAAAATGCCTTTGTAAGATCTGGCTGTAGGAAAACTTGTAAGGCATTTTTCTCAAGTAGGGACTGATGTAGGAAAGCCAAGCCCATTGTGGGGCAACCTCTGAGCTAGTCATCTTCGTTTCTATAAGAAAGCAGACTGAGCAAGCCCCAAGGAGAAAGACAGTAGCAATATATTCCCATGGCCTCTGCATCAGCTCTTGTTCCGGCCCTGTTTGAGTTCCTGTCCTGTTATCCTTTTCTGATGAACAGTGAAATATGGAAGCATACACCAAATAAACAATTTGCTCCCCAATTTGCTATTGGCTGTGGCGTTTCATCATAAGAATAGTAGCCCTAGCAAGGATAGTGTTATTAATAAGCTTTAGAGTTTTTTTTTTTATTTATTTCACAATACTCAACATTTTCTATCTATCTATATTGACTTACAATGTATAATTTTACTGTTACATTATATTGTAAAATCTAACCTTTAAGTGTCATTACACACACGTGTGTGCATATCCATCAGGAAAGCACACCCATGCTCAGCTTTACTTTCTTTGCACAGTGACTCATTTACACAAGGCAGGTCTCTGAAACCCCTTCTTTCATATTCAAATGTATTTTGTATTTGGCTATTATTTTTGGAATGTAATTTCACCTAATAGTTGTTCTGAAGTCATGATTTATTGTTGATAGTTTATTATTTATGTTGGAATTTGCTGACTTAGTCCTCCTTTATTACTTTTCTTGCTGTTGGTTCTGCTTCTGTTTCATTTCCCTAGCTGCTCTTGCACAGATGTTTTTAATACAATTAGGTGTTTTCAAATAGGACTGTAGTAATATTCTTATGGACATCTTCTTAAAACTAAAAATTAACTCAGAAAATTAGACTGGGTGCTATAGCAATATTGAGAATCAAATATACCTTTCTAATTTCTTAAGTACTCTTTTAAATCACTTACATTTTTGTATATTAATTTATTTCTGTGCTTATGCATGTGTTTTTGTATGCATCCATGGGAGTCACATAGTCCATGTGTGAAGGTCACAGGACAACCTCTGGGCGTTGATTCTCACTTCCCACCACTTGGGTTCTGGGGATCCAAAACCAGCCGTCAGGTTTGGCAGCAAGTGCTATTACCCACTGAGTGATCATGCCAGTTCAGCTGCTTAATATATTTTAAATCTTTCTTAAATTCTTTGTTTTAGAGTTTTCTATGAAACTCTGGCACCTAATCTTACTTGTCATCTTTAATATATCTAGCACCAACTAAAATCTAATAAGATGAGCAAGCCTCTAGGAGATTTTCTTGATTGGATCACTTGAGATAGGGAAACCCAGGCTAAACCTGGGCCGTACCTTCTGGTTGCAGCCCATATAAAAGTCTTATGAAGGAAGGCTTATATGAAAGAAGATATTCTTGCTTTTTGCTTGCTTGCCTGATTGAACTAGCAAGTTCATCTATTCTGTTGCTGAGGGACTTTATAGGCTCACACTTGAAAGCTTAGTCACCAGGGAGTAGAACTCTTTGATAAGTTTAAGAATATTAAGAGGTGTGGCTTTGTTGGAGGAAGCATGCCACTGAGATTGGGCTTTGAGGTTTCAGAAGCCCATGCCAGACTCTGTCTCTCTCTCTCTCTCTCTCTCTCTCTCTCTCTCTCTCTCTCTCTCTCTCTCTCTCTCTCTCTCCTCCGCGCCCCCCAATCATGATGTAGCTCACAACCACTTCTCCAGCAGCATGCCTGCAGCCATGCTCCCTATAATGATGATAATGAACTAAGCCTTTATAACTGTAAGCAAACCCCAATTAAACATTTTATTTTATAGGAGTTGTTGGAGCATTATGTCAACAGCAATATAACAATGACTAAGACACACACCATTTGAGTCAAAATATTCTTCCTAATTTGCCATTCATTAATCATTCTCTTTCTCTTCCAAATTTATATGCAAAAAAAACCTTATAAAATAACAGGTCTTCTCGTGATTTTTGCCTGTGAGGGTCTTTGCTAGTCCCAGAGCTATCAGATAATGATCCATGTAAGGCAAGAAGGAAATCTGGTTCATCACAACTCAGTAGTCTGTATTGGTGCAAACTTCTAAAGTCTGACACTGGGTCGTTTATTTTAGGCATATTTAAGTACAGTACAATTTGAAAGATCTTTTCCTCATCTAACACAATCCTATGTGCACAATAAGGCATAATTACATCAAAACTCTATCCAAAGTGCATGTCCTTTCTTCCATGGAGATAGTATTATTTATTGGTAGTCCTTACTTACCAGTCATGAGAAAACATGAGGTACAAAACACACTATAAGAGTTCTTATTAGGGAAGAGAAAGAGTGGAGGTGGGTAGACTTATCAAAAAGGAAGTGTGTGTATGGGGGGGGTGCACGCTACCTTTGGTGAGAAGAGAGCAGGAGCGGGGGTCAAGTAAACCCTGCTTTTATAGGTCACCTTGCACACATGGGCTTCAGTAGCTAGGCCACACGTGCCCATAGATTACATGATCATTCTTTGTGCAGATTACATAACTACGCTGTGTATGGATTATGTAGGACGTAGCGCCCTGGAGTGACTAAGCCTTTTGAAGCATTTTGCTTGACTTCTGACAGCTTATTTGAGGTCATGTGACTCCAGAAGTGGTTAGGGATAATAAGAGATAGGTTCTATAGATAAAGTACATGTGTTATCTAAAGAGCCTAGGGGAGGATCTGGTGTGGTCTTGGTCTTATAGATAGTGTAGAAGCTACTAACCATCTCTAGTCCTGCTTGTGGGTGCTTGAAGGATCTGGTATGGTCTGACCCTACAGATAGCACACAGATCTAGGCCAGTGGTTCCCAACCTGTGGATGGCAATCCCTTTGAGGATCAAATGACCCTTCCACAGGGGTTGCCCAGGACCATCAGACAAAAACTGATAATAACATTATAATTTATAACAGTAGTAAAATTACAGTTATGAAGTAGCAATAATTTTATAGTGGGAATACCACAAAATTGAGAATTGCTTTAAAGGGTCACAACATTAAGAAGGTTGAGAACCACTGGTCTAGGCTGTTAACTACCTCTATTCCCAGCCTTCTGGGTGGAAAACATGTTATATATCACTTCCTTTGAAGAGACAACCCTGCGTGTTTAGCATTCCTAATTTCCTTAGTGCTTATCTGTGAATGCCTGGACCTCTGTGATCCCAACAGTTATCACTTTTAGTTTTATTTTTTATTTATTTATTTATTTTTGGTTTTTCGAGACAGGGTTTCTCTGTGTAGCTTTGCGCCTTTCATGGGACTCACTTGGTAGCCCAGGCTGGCCTCGAACTCACAGAGATCCGCCTGCCTCTGCCTCCCGAGTGCTGGGATTAAAGGCGTGCGCCACCACCGCCCGGCAAGTTTTATTTTTTATTAGTAATTAAAACTGTACTTTGGCAATTTCATATATGTTGTATGTTATCTTGTTCGTGTTCTGACAAATATAGCTTGCCTGGAGATCAGAGGGCAGAAAGCCACTAGTTAATCATAGAGGCCAGGCAGTGGTGGCACACACCTTTAATCCCAGCACTTGGGAGGAGGAAGAAGGAAGATCAGGAGTTCAAGGTCACCCTGGGCTACAGGAGATTGAACCAGTCTAAAAGAGAAATTTAGAACCATGCTGTGATGGTAGTTGCCTTTAATCCCAGCACTAGGAAGGTAGAAACAGGAATATAAGGCGGTTGAAGACAGGATCTCTAACCCCCATTCAGTGTTCATAGAGACAGAATCTTCTCATGTGGTCTGAGATTTTGTAAAGGTAGAAGTCTTCGGGTGGCTGGCTGCTCTGTTTCTATGATCTTTCAGCTTTCATCCTCAATATCTGACTCTGGGTTTTTATTGTTAAGACTAAATAAATTCATGCTTCACATATATTTGTATAATGCATTCTGAGTGTTCTCTCTTTTTCTCACCCTCTCTTACCTTCAGCTCATCATTGTAAACTCTTTTCCCTTCTTTATAGGCCCTTTTCCAATTGTGTGTGTGTGTGTGTGTGTGTGTGTGTGTCTGAAATCCCCATGGTCTGGCTTCTTACACTGGGCCTGCACAAGACTGAACCTGTCAATAGTCAGTCATGAAAGTGGCCTGTGCCTTCCTAATGAAATATCAGATTTTGAAGGATAATGTTTTATTTTATCCTGGATTCCATGCATGTGAGAAACAGTATTAACACTTGCCTTTGGGAGAATGGCTTTTTTTACTGACATGGTGATGTCCAAGTCCATCCTTCCCCCGGCCAAGGACATAATCCATATCTGCAGACAATGAGGAGAGAAACAGAAGAAAGTGCTGGAGCCACAGATAATACAAGCTGCAGCTTCAGTTACAAACAGACAGAAACTTATTTTTACATGAAAGGTGTGGGTAAGTTCACAGGTCCCTGGATGATTGTGCATTTGGGTATGAGATAAGATTACCAATCTTCACACCCAGACTATAAAACCAAGAACAGCAGAAATCATTCCCTTGTAGAGAAATAGTGTCAATACAAAGAACATCCTTGCATCATAGGATTGCTGTGAAAGCAATGAAATAATATTGATGCTTTCCATTCATTACTTATAGTTTGTAAATATGCAATAAATGTCAGTTATTGTAATACAGAGTGACATAGAAAGAACTAAGTTCTCACTTAACAGGCAAATTTCACAGCCTTCTAGACATTTTTATCTGTAAAATTAGTAGTATTACAGACTTAATTTCTTCTCTTTAATCTAATATGAAGATTCTGTTTTATTGTGGCTATAATTATATGTGATCTTCATTCTGAACTCTATTATAGTGAAGTTAAATGAACTACCATAAAACTACTATTGCAATTTTATCATTTTGATAAGTATTTTTCAGATAACCACAATTATTGTCCTGATTACTAGTACTTATTTATCAGTACCAGAGAGCAGTGTTTTGTAATCATCTTATTCTTCCTCAAAATAGTCTTTAAGTATTGATATTATTTCTCTTTTATAAAGGAAGAATATGAATCTTTTAAGAGTTAATGAATTGGCAAAGGCCATGTAACTGGGAGTTGTGAAGAATAAAGCATGAATAGTGAAAGAAGAAAAATGTAATTAGGAATAAAAAAAAACAGGACAATGTGTTTAATGAGCATAACTGTAAAAGTCGGGCTTTTCTACGTATTCTAGATCATGATGGCAAACAAAAATCCAAACTTCTCTGAGACAAAGAACAATTCTTTTGTTTCCTACTTTCTTTTGTAGAAAGAATAAATTTTCAACTGAACTGTATTGACTAAATTAATAAGTTCATAATTCTATTCTAGCATTACCTTGATAATGTAGATGTTTGTTTTATTGAGACACAGTCAGTCTCAAGCAAGAAGGAACACTATTTAAGTATATGCCTATTTGTATATATTTACATACATAGATGTGGACTTAACTGAAGACTAATCACTGAGTAAATGTGGAATAGTCAGAACTGGGCATGCTAAGGTCAAAGGATATCCCAAGTGCTATTACACTGATTTCATACCTTGGTGTATCAAGGTTATAAGCTAATCATGAATGTTTCTACATAAGAGGAAAGCTGTCAGAGCATTGACAGTTATCACTGCTCTTCCATGTGAACATCAAGTTGTTGGCAGATGGGGGCCCGACATGGGTCAGCACTTAGTGCAGAAGGTCAACTAGACATCTGTCTTTGCTAAAGACGCATCATGTTCTGATGATGACCTGTGGCAGGCTGAGAATTTCAACAACAGCCCTCAGTTAAAACCCCAGCAAAACTTAGAGTATCTCTATCCCGGTTAGCAGAATTTTTTTTCTTTATTATTTCAAATGTTGATTTTAAAGTTGTCTGAAAATCTCAATTACATATATATTTTCCCTAAAGATATGATTGGAAAAAACACAAATATAACCAAAACAAAATTATTGCACATCCGGAGTGGATCATGTTGACAAACTCTTAGCATGAAGCTTTTAAACATTGCCCAATTATTTCAAATTACAGAAATGGCATAAAATATTACCAGAACAGGATTCATAAGGTGATGGTTAAATAACATTAACCTCCCATGTATTTGACCAAAAGCATTGGATCAAAATAATTTTGCATTGTCTTCCAATGCTAAAAAAAAAAAGAGAGAGAGAGACAGACAGACAGACAGACCGAAAAAGTCTAAAAATGGAGCCAAGAAGGCTGTTTAGAAACATGGAATTGCCATATTCTAAGACAATATTAACCACTCAGATTTTATTGTATCTGAAAGCATTCAGATCGTTTTTCACATATCATTTCTTTAATATTTGACTTTCTGAATGGAGAAATTAAATAACTAGTCAAGGCAGGTGTCTGGGTAACAAAAGAAGTGTTGTTTTTTTTTTCTGATTGTGAAATCTTTTTTTTTTCCTGACTGTGCTAAACAATGTTGTTGTGATATCAGTGAGGATCATCCCACATTGGCTCAACTGCTTGACTACTTGGGCTCCAGTTGGGTAGGTGTTTGGGAAAGATTAGGAGATGTGGCCTTAATGGATGAAGTGTGTCATGTGGAAAATAAATTAATAGACATGCCATGTGGCCTTCATCAAATATACAGTCACATAGTCATTTCAGGAAACACTGTATGTAGAATCTGTATTTTTAAAAAGGCATGGAAACACAATTGATATTATTTGTGAAGAGAAAGGCAACAGAATCATGAATAAAAGAGGTCAAAGGGCCTTAAGTGATCAAAGTACATTATAGACATGTATGACATGTATAATTGGATCCTGTCATTTTGAATAATGGCTCTGTGGCAATAACATATATTTTTTTAATTTTTAAAAATTATGAAAAGGGTCTACAGATTTGTGAATTAACCTTCAACATAAAAGCAGTGCATGCTGATCAGACACAATGTGAAAATAACTTTATGAAGATATGCTTTCCATTTAATTCTACAGAGATGGTATGCCACTCCAAAAATATAAACAAGATGAGGTCAAAGTAAACAATAAAATTTGGTCCCAGGAGTATTTTTTTTCTCGTAAAATTGTTACTAAACACATTGACGAAAAGATTTAAACTTATTTTTGTCTTCCTTTGCTCATAGGATATCTAAAACAAGCAAGCTAAGCAGGGGTCTATGGAATAAAACTCATGAGCAAGAAGCTCTGAAGCTCAGTTTATGCATGGAAATTACAAACTATTTTCAAGTCTCAAGGATATCAACTGTATATTATGAAACTATTTCTATGAATCTCTATTATATAATTTTCATTTCAGCATTTTTGCATTTATTCTTAGTGTTTATGATAAAAAACATATTTTCATTGATGCTGACACACTTAAATGGTTCTCAAACTTTATTTTAGTTAAATATATAGATGCCAGAATACTGTCAGTACAAGATATAAAATTCTATTTTTCCATATTATATTAATTATATGTATTTCATCTTAATAAATGGAAGGTGAGCAGTTCAAGGCATAACTGTGAATGACTCTAGAGCATCCAGATTCACTTACACCTCTGAATTTATTTTGTTCAGATGCACAAGTATAAGAACAGCCTAACTGTTATATCTAATTCTAAACTTCAATTGAGCAGTGCTGTGCCTGATGCAGAATAGGCATGTAGTGCAATGAGCACCTTCTCACAAAACACTATTATGTTTTTGTACTTCACGTAGAAAATTAATATTGCTTCAGCATGTTTCAAACCATTTTAACTAAATGAAAACGAGTCAATTTCTTTTTCTGAAATGACGTTTACTGTAACTTATATCTTTATAAGAATTAGCATGTTGGAGATGCATCAACTGCTATGTAACTGTTTACAATAATGCACTATTATTATTATTATTTCAAAATATTCTGCATTGCAACAATCCTGCAGAAGCCAATGTGTTGGGCACTCCCTTTACTTGTGGGAAGGCCCAGCAAGTCAGAGAAATCACTTCTGTAATTAGTTTATGTGGCAAAGTGAATGGATTTTGGAGATATAATTAAGGCTTTTAGAGAGCAGACTTTAATCAAAAGGAAGATCCTGTTAGATGTCCTCCCTTAATCTGATAAGCTCACTTAAAAGAGCAAGAAGTCAAATAAAGAAGTGAATTGAAATGGCTGAGTCACTTTCTCCCTAGCTGAAGAGAAGTAAACTGCCTAATTGTACAGACAAGAAACTGCAACCCTAGGCAAGCAGAAGCAGAAGAGATCAGTCCTATAACTTCAGGGAATTACATTCTTCCAAAAAACTATTGTGTTTGTAAAAGAGTCTCTTTCTTTAGAAGAGGTCACAGCCCTGGAAGAAAATTTGATTTCAAACTAGAATGCTAAGAAGCAGGACCTAGAAGCTGAAGCTCAGCCTCCCAGTGGTGAGCTGATATGTTCACACTGATTGTAACTGGTTTGCTGTCATTTGTTCTATGGTAATGGAAAATCAACAGCAGCATGTACCACAGTTACTGCCTGGCAGCCAAAGGATTTCATTTATGCATTCTGTGCATTATGGTAAGAAGTAACTACAGTAAAGAAATCTGAGTTCCTAGACTGGCATTATGCAATAACCAGTGTTTAACCTCCCAAGGTTATCTACCCTTTTCCAGGTGTATTAACCAGGAAAAATTAAATAATTGAAACTTTATTGATTCCCAGTCATGTCCCAAAGCAGAGCAGAAAAAGAAAAACAAATAACTGACAGAAAATCAGAGCTAGCAGTTGAGAGGATTAATCAGTACATAGAGGTATTTGTCCCATAAATGTGAAGTCTAGTGTTCAAAAGCCATCATCCATGTTTAAATAAACAAAACAAAATAGAGGCCTGACAGTAAAAGCTCAGTGAGTGAAGGTGCCTGGGCCCAAGACTGACAGCTTGAGGTAGATCGCTGCTACTCATGTGGTATAAGCAGAGAACCAACTATTACAAGTTGTCCTCTAACTTCTACTCATGACCTTGCATGCACGGGATGATACACACACACACACACACCACACACACACACACACACACACACACACACGAGAGAGAGAGAGAGAGAGAGAGAGAGAGAGAGAGAGAGAGAGAGAGAGAGAGAGAAAGTAATTTAAAGTGATTTTTAAAAAATCCAGACAGCCATGTTAGTTAAGAGAGAGGTAGATTTTCTCAAGAACCAACTCTTTGTTTCATTAATTTTTTGTATTGTTCTCTTTGTTTCTGTTTTATTGATTTCACCTCTCACTTTGATAATTTCCTGGCGTCTATTCTTCCTGGGAGACTTTGCTTATTCTTGTTCTAGAGCTTTCAGGTGTGCTGTTAAGTCACTAGTGTGAGATTTCTCCAACTTCTTTATGTGGGCATTTAGTGCTATGAATTTCCCTCTTAGCACTGCTTTCATAGTGTCTCATAAGTTTGGGTATGTGGTGTCTTCATTTTCATTCATCTCTAGGAAGTCTTTAATTTCTTTCTTTATTTCTTCCTTAACCCATTGGTGATTCAGTTGAGCATTATTTAGTTTCCATGAGATTGTAGGTTTTCAACCTGGAAACAACCTAGATGCCCTTCAACTGAAGAATGGATAAATAAATTGTGGCACATATACACAATGGAATACTACTCTGCAGAGAAAAACAATGACATCGTGAGGTTTCCAGACAAATGGATAGATCTAGAAAAAAATCATCCTGAGTGAGGTAACCCAGACTCAGAAAGACAAATATGGTATGTACTCACTCATAGGAGGATACTAGATGTGGAACAAGGATGAATGGACTGCTACTCACATCACCAGTGAGGCTACCTGGAAAGGAGGACCCCAAGAAAGACATGGGGATCACCCAATGATGGAGAAATGGCTGAGATCTACATGAACAGACTGGACATGATTGGGAGTAATGAAGGGTGAGGGTCGAGAGAAAGAGAGCCTGTGGGAGTGGGAGATCCCACCTGGATCAAGAACAGAGAGGGAGAACAAGGAATAGGAGACCATGGTAAATGAAGACCACATGAGAAAAGGAAGAAACAAAGTGCTAGAGAGGCCCACAGAAATCCACAAAGATACCCCCACAATAGACTGCTGCCAATGGTCGAGAGTGGGCCCAAACTGACCTACTCTGGTGATGGGATGGCCAAACACCCTAATTGTCGTGCTAGAAACCCCATCCAATGACTGAGGGATCTGGATGCAGAGATCCACGGCTATTCCCCTGGTGGAGCTCTGGGAGTCCAGTTGGCAAAAAAGAGGAGGGTTTATATGAGTGAGAATTGTTGAAACCAAGGTTGGATAAAGCACAGGGACAAATAGCCAAATGAATGGAAACACATGAACTATGAACCAATGACTGAGGGGCCCCCAACTGGATCAGGACCTGTGAATGGGTGAGACAGTTGATTGGCTTGATCTGTTTGAGAGGCATCCAGGCAGTGGGACCGGGTCCTGTGCTCATTGCATGAGTTGGCTGTTTGAAACCTGGGCCTTATGCAGGGTCGCTTGCCTCGGCCTGGGAATCCGTGGCTGATATGTAGAACTGAATGGTATTGTAAAATAAAAGGGAAAAAAAATTTAAAAGAGAAAGGTAGAGACACTGTGTTTCCCAAACTAGCCTGCTATCTAGCTTATTATTAATTGGATAGCTCAATGTCCAGTGAGAGACCCTGCCTCATTACATAAGCTAAGGAGATATGAAAAAAGACAGGTCACATAAACCTCAGGAATCCACACACATGTACCTATGCAACTTCCTATATACATAACCCATTCACATACTAACACATGCATGCACATGCATCAAAAACAAATGGTGGGAGGTCTATAAAACATCAAATCAGTACTTCAAGTCATATCTCAACTCTTTTCTTCAAAAATTGAACATCAGTGTAATTTTAATTTTCAAATTCCTCAACCTATGCAATATATCATTAAATACATTGATTTAAAAACCCTCACTTAAACTATGCCAACTCACATGTCCCCATGGGACTGATGATACACAGATGACAAGCTATGTGTATGATCTATGTGACTTACAAGTTGTGCTGGAAAAACACATTCATCCTTCAGACTTTCCAAACACTACAGTATTTCAGACTGATTCACAGTTGGGGATTATTTCATGTGTGATGTTTTTGATGTTCAAGCTAACTTTTAAGGTACCTTTGAGTTATGCAGCAGTATGTATTTCTAAAAAGATTCTTTTTGTAAAGTTGAAGTTATTAAGTCAAGAATTATTTCTCTACTGAGTTCTCACAAGTGTTATTCCAAAGAGAAAAATGGACACAAAATTACTCTGGGAAAAGTAAAGAAACAATTCTCAAAACTCCATAATCTTAGTGTGAATAAGATATGAAAAACCTTTTTAAAAACATTCTCAGGCAAATCTAATGTTTAATTGAAATAACTGTTTTAAAGTCAAAGTAAATTATTGAAAATGAAAATGAAACCCAAACAAAAATCAATAAATTTAATTTAGATAAGCATAACTGAATATCTGAGTGTCAAATTACTTTTGCCTGAGGGAAAAAGGTACTTTTGGACACCATCATAGGTCAGGTATCAGTAACAAGCTTTGGGACTTTCCTTTACTTCAAGTATTTCCCAGGTTACTTTACAATGCTCACATCCATCCCCAGTGACAAGGCCAGGACTTCCACTAAGGTAGATACTACATGCTTTCTCTGCACAGATGGTGACTAACAGGAAAAAATTCTTAATGCAATGCTTACCTTACCAAAGAGTGGAAACAAGAGAGATAAAATGAAGGAAAAATGAGGGGCTAATGAAGAACTGTATGTTCAGATTTAGAGGAAAAATGAGAAGTGTCAAGAAAGAAAGGATGAAGGAAGAGAAGAAGGAGACGAGCCATTAGAAGTCTTAAGTATAATCTACTTTTCAACAGAATAAAATTATACCAACCCTCTAATAACTGCCTATTAATAGGTTAAGCTCTTCAATATAAGGATAATCTATATTTCATCAATTTATACAATAGAAAACAAAAACATATTCATGAAGTTGGGTCATATACTTCTGTTATGTGAACAATTCAAATTGCATATTATTGTTCTGTCATGTAAAGTGAGTAAGATAATATTAGTGACATCATTGGTATTTTAGAGTGAAGTCAGTGCAAACCTACACATACATACACACACACACACACACACACACACACACACACAACATTAGAACAATACATAGACAGTGAATATTCAATGTATAGTGATAGTATGTTTAACATTCTTACTGTATGGCTACAAACTATTATGATGAAATTCAACTTGAAAACGTTTCCCAAAAGCATCCCTCAGTATGGCAGTGCAGCTGAGCATTAGCAAAGTTGGTCTAAGCCATAGTCATGTTCACTGCAACACAGGAATTCAGAGTATCTGGAGATTAATTCCCACTCTCCTTGCCTACAATAGAAATAAATGTTTTAGGCATTTAAGTACTCAGCCATGCTCTTTGGAATTCAAGTCATTCTGAAGATATCAGCATTTTCTTAGAGCTGACATGGCTTTCAGGCAATGTATGATTTCAACAAAATGGTAAGTTACATTGCTTGGTTCTTCTTTATAAAGAAATATTTTTCTAATCTGTAGAAATATTTCATAAGTAGTGAAAGAGTTGAAGGATTAATTTTCCTTGCTCAAGATTTATCAAATGTATAGCAAAAAGAAACTTAGGGGTTTTCTTTTTTGTAACTTTAAAAGTTCACAATTTTGATCCCTATAGCTTTTATCTCCAATGACTATTGAATGGCATAATATCGTATAAAATTTTTCATTTTAGCTTTTTCCACTTAAGCTTTTAAATTACATTTTGATTCCCAGATTTGGTTTTCCATTGTTCCAAGTCATTCTGCCCTAAGTAAATGATGGATACTTTTCTAATAGCACTGTATTTAAAGGATACACACAGAGTACACAACTCCTCTTCAATTTAGGTGACACAGTCTCTTGAATTATAGTTATAGAGCCTATATGGACAAAAATAAAAAATAAGTTCTTACTCCTGCATCAAAACTAAAGTATTCAGGTAGTTACATGTTATTTATCTTTTCTTTCTTCTTAATTAATTTACTTATTTAATTTGTATTACAGGGGTAATACTTTGAATCAATATACATTTTAGGAATAACTATATTAAATTAAACCATGCCAAGACCTATTTCTGTAGTATTATATATGTATATATATATATATATATATATATATATATATATTCCTAAGATAATCACATTTTAAAGTAGGATGTCATCATAGAAATTTATTTTTAGTGGAGTCAAAACATTCATCCCGTAGCACATAATCATGTAAACTACTAGTTCTTAGACAGTGGTGCATAAACAGATATGCTGTGTTACATTAAAATTCACCAACAGAGAATGGGCTGACTGCCATTGAAAAGATACTTTTAATTTTCCTATATTACAGAGCTCACACAGGGATGCACCAGGATCATTCAGAAGGTATGTTGGTAGAGAGTGTAATGTGATAAAGAGATTGCATTGTGAATTCCATGCATTGTGGAAGGCAACAGACTCCATACATGTGAAGAGAATGGACAACATCCAAGAAACAGGTTTCAGATAACTAGTTCAAATAATTTGATAGGCTGTAGTCACAGATTTCTGGTACCTGGCATTTGTGCCTTCTGAGCAGGAGATAGTGTGAAAGTCTGCAGAATAACTGGACATAAGAACTCCAGACTAGCTTGCATATAAATGCCGTGTTTGCAGTTAAATCCTTTGCTAAACTGACTAACTTGAAGGAATAGTTTCTACCGCACATGCAAGGATTCAAGGTGTTAAAACATATTGTGCAGAAATTAAAAACATGGCTATTAACATGTACTTACTACAGATAAAACATGATTCTATATAAAGAAAGTAACCTATAGAGTCATTTCCTGAAATAATCTTCCTACAATCATATATATATACACATACATACCATGCAGGCATACATGTGTGCATTGATATATATATATATATATATATATATGTATATATATATATACATATATATATAATAGTTACTTTACTTTCAATCTGTATTTGAAATAGACTTGTAAGACTGAAAAACACATCTTTAGCAACATAAAAACAAAACAAGAAAATTTTCACATGAAGATGAAATAGAAATTTTTTTCCTCTTTACCACTATTGAAATTCATCATATGAAACTAAAAATATGACACACAGATTAAGTCTTGCATTGTGTATTTTATTATTAGGGAAGATAATAGGAAGGAAAGATTGGGGAATATGACCTACTATTGCAGAGTTCCCAGATTCAGTTCCTAGCATCCATGTTGACTGGGTCACAGCTGTCTATAACTCTTGTTCCAGGGTATTTTATGGCCTACATGGGCACCTGCACTTATATCCTTACACACACACACACACACACACACACACACACACACACACACGGGAGGAGGGAGGAAGAGAGACATAAAGATAATTGAGAGTGAGAGAGGGTGGGGGAGAGATGGAGAGACAGAGACAGACAAAGAGAGACTTCATCTTTAAAGAAAAAAAAAAAAAGGCTGGATTAGTACAAATGATTTTTGCCAGAAAGCTAACCTTGAAAGATTTGCGATATACTTATTTGATACTAAGATATTCCTCCAAAATGTACAACTTGTAAATAATTGTCACACATGAACAAAACTATCATAAATTAAGACATCTGTCCAAATCACAATGATAAATGAATCTACAAGTCATTGCTTTTTATAAAGTCTACCTACAAAATTAAATTGCCAAATACAAACCTGATTGTTTTTGTTTGCTTGTTTCATTTTGTTTTGTTTTTCAACCTATGATATAATACTTGTTTAGGGCTCAGTTCTGCATTAACTTCCTCTGGAATGTTCTCAAGTCCTGAATTCATCAGATTCTCCATTGTAGGTTCAAGATTCTGGTTCTTTTCTGCAACAAAAGATATCAAAATGAGGTGTGAAATTGGATGTTTTGGTGTCATAACAGTTTATCACTTTACACCCCAAGATTCTAATTTATATTTCAAAACTTTTCCCTCTAGTCTCTGGAGGGACTAAATCACTACCTGGTACTACAGTGTACAGATGAGGAATAGAAGTGATCATCCCATTGATGTGGCATATACAGTGGGATTCTACAGTCCCTCATTTCCACTCCTTATTTCCTCTTGAAATGTCTTAATCATCTTTCCCTCACTGTGACCATCATTCGAAAATCAGGCTACAGGAGTGTGGTAATATTTTGTTTGTACTTTAACAAATAAATCTTGCCTGGAGATCAGAGTGAGGAGCTAGCCGCTAGAGGCCACGCAGTGGTGGCACACACCTTTAATCCCAGCACTTGGGAAGAGGAAACAGGAAGTGATATGGCTGGCCCAAGAGAGGAAGTGATAGGGTGGGGTGGAGACAGGAGCTCAGCCATCTCAGTCTGAGGATTCCTAGAGGTAAGAGTCTTTCTAGTGGCTGGTTGCTCTGCTTCTCTTATCTTTCGACTTTCACCCTGATATCTGACTCTGGGTTTTTATTATGAAGACCAATTCGAATTCACACTACACAGGAGGAAAGATTTTTGTCTTACAATTATGGAAACTTCAGTGTATTATCTTTTAGTATTCTTACTTTGGTTTGTGAAGATGTAGCAGATGACTGACCTCACAGAAGTGTTTACTGAAGCAAAACCATTCTCTTCAAATCTGAAGAACGAAAGAACTGAAGAGAAAGAGAACTGAGTATGACGGGGCACACACACCTGCCCCAGTATTCAGAAGGTTGAGGGGGGTGAGTCATGAGTTGGAAATCAGAATGAACATTAAAGTAGCCAGAGATACATAGTGATGCTGAGAAGAAAAGGGGTACTGTTCAGTAATCTGCTTTGAGAGTAAGCCCACAGTAACCCAAAACTTACTAGGCTCAACCTCCTAAAATCTCCATCACTGATAATAGCAACAAACTGAGGATTAAACCTTTGTAACGTGGGTTTGGGGAACTTTCCAATGTCAAAGTACTGAAATATTTATATTTAACTCCTACACACTGATATACACAAAATATCTTTGTCATCTGTTTCTTCTATTCCTTCTTCCTCTCCACTCTTTCTCATTTTCTTCTATCCTTCTTCACAGCTTTTCTTAAAATGGCCAAATTTCTCAGTGTACTAACAGTTCACAAAATCAACAATCTGGAGAGTGTCATCAACAGTTAATGTCTAATCTGACATTGATATTTCCAGTTTCCACACAAGTCTTTCATCTGTTTTCTCTATAAGATTCATATGTACTGAGTTGGTGGGGAATGCAAGTAAGTCATGGGCGAATGGGTAAGGAGTAAATGAAGTCCTGAGTGAATACATATTGGTTGAAAGGGCACAGCCCACGATATACACCCAATGCCTAACCCCCACAAGAGTGGCACTTTTCTTGGGGTGAGGCTCAGATGGATAATAAAGCCTTCCTCTAGTCCAAGTTCCAAGGCTGACTATGTATGCAAGTACAAGTGACAATAACTGACCAGTGTATGAAGAAACTAGGAATTGCAGCATTCTCCTCCCAAATTTACAGGTTGACAGCCTACCTGATCTAAGTCTCCTCTCTCTCTCTCTCTCTCTCTCTCTCTCTCTCTCTCTCTCTCTCTCTCTCTCTCTCTCTCTCTCTCTCTGTATCTGTGTGTGTCTGTGTGTCTCTCCTTCCTTCATTTCCCTCACCATCTCACCATCCAGGCAAGTCATGTCTCAGCCATGCTGGGGGTAGCACTTAGCAAGCACTTGGCTTGTTCTCCAAGGCTGTCATTTCATGGTCATTACTAATCATTCTTTATTTATACCTGATGCCACAAAAGTCTTGAGGAGCATATACAAGTACCCATAGCCATTTACTCATGAGTGGGAAAGCTGTAATTACCATGGGTGTCTTTTTCTCTTGCAGAGCAAATCATAGAATGAGTGAAATTCACCATTTTGTTTGTTTGTGTTCCCAGTGGTGATTTTGTGAGTTCTGTTATTCTCCTTCATCTCTTTCACGGCCCGAACACTCTTTCACCCTGGTTTCAGAATCTTTTTGCTTGAAGAAGGATGATAACTTAAGTCAATTCTCTGCAAATTTAATGATTTCATTTTTCTTTAGAGCTGAATAATATTCTGTTTTTATGTGTACCAGATTTCATTATCAGTTCATCTGTAAATGAGCATCTAGGTTGGCTCCATTTTCTTGCTATGGTAAATAAAGCAACAATAAACATGGTATTTCAATGATGAAATATAGAGTTTTCTGAAATTGGAATAATTGTGTCACTTTGTTCTCCTATGTGGTCTATAAGTTATTAAAAGTTTACCTGATAGTGATAGTGTAAAAAGACCCAAATTCACAGTTTCAGAATGACTATTCCAACTGTAAAGAAGTTCACTGATGTGTATGTATAGAGTTTGGGAACGGGCAAGTGCTTGTTTGAGTAGCTACAATAGTCTAGCTGTCTGATGTCTTTATTTGTGAGTCTGTTACAATAAAATGATTTTTAATTAAGAAAAAAAGGATGAAAACATCTAGTGTAGCAGGAATCTTAGAGAGTCTTATTAATAAAATCAAAGCCAGGCCAGTTATTGGGGTGAAATGCTGGATGGTCAGAGAGACAGAACAAGCCACAGCTACCTCACCTCGCCAGATCATCAGCTGGTCTTGTTTCCTCAGACTGGAGGCCTCTGAGTCCTCATCCAGAATGGGTCTCAGCTGAACTGCTGCTCAAAAGCATGAATGATTAACCAGCCAAATGCTTCTAGTTTCTGATCCTCACGCCTTATATAACTTTCTGCTTTCTACCACCACTCCCTGGGATTAAAGGCTTGCTTTCTGGGATTACAGGCGTGATAAGTCACTATGCCTGTCTGTATCCTTGAACACATGGATTTCTGCCTCTGGAATGCTAGGATTAAAGGCGTGTGCTACCACTGCCTATCCTTTATGTTTAGTATTGTGGCTGCTCTGTCTCTGAGCCCAGATAAGTTTATTAGCATGCACAATATTTGGGGGAATACAATACCACAATCTAGATAACAAATGTTTTATTGTCATTTGTTTTTATTAAAATGTGTTTTTGAATTATTTCTATTTTACCATATTTCAGAAAAAGTGAATTTAATCAGAGTTCCACTCTTTTGGGCACTGTCTTAGCCTTAATGAGGTAGCTAAACAGACTTGATTTTCCTAGGAAGTCACGTGGCTAGTTCAAATTTGCTGCAGGGAATAGAAGAAAGGTTAAGAGAGGTAGCATAGAAACTCTGTAACTTATACTTTGAAACAATGGCATTTCATTTACTCACAAGGAGTGTACAATGACATAACTTGACCATGAATATTTGTTCTCTTATTCTCCCATGGTTAAAGCTCATTTTGCTAGATTCAATTGTCCTCTAGGCACCTTGGGAAAAGAAACAATGGAAAATTCAAATGCTTTTTAGAACTCTACCTTGCATTCTTACTTCCATCAGAGCACACTCTGGTCCAGAGAGCTAATTGGGCCCTCTGCCTCTTGCATTGGCAGAAGAAAGACCTGCTAAAACCACCTCTGAGCAAAGCAGAAGGCAGTTACTGCATCTCTCTCCATGTTAACAGCTAGACACCATGCTGCCATGCCACTACCATTCTACCATCAACAAAAAATTTATTAAGTAACTTACTTACCAACCCATTCAAATATTAAACTCTAAATACCCTGATATTCAAGGGGAAAGGCTATTTTAACAACCTTAATCAAGTAGAGAAGGAAACAGATTTTTATTATAGTTTTGTTTCTGAAAATGAAAGATAATTATTTTTGTAACAAATGAATGAATGACTAAATAAGACAGAATTAGAAAATAAATTTAACAGATGACAGTGAGAAATTGAACATAATTTAAACAAAACGATGTGATGTGACAGGTAGCAGCTACTATTTGAATGAGAAGGTACACAAACATGAATCAGGAGTACTTTAACTAGAATCTCAGGAATAAAAATCAGCTGGACTTTCAAGATCATTACAAAGAAAATGGAGAAGGACAACCTTGTCATCTCCTAGGAGTGGGAGGAAGATAGTGGGCTTGGATTTTAATACGGGGTCTAAATATGCAATGTGAGTTTGGAAGATGTAGTGATGCAAATTGTTTCCACCCAAAAGAAAAATACATGCTCCAAACTTAGAAATGTATGGCTATTACTTAACTGAACTAAAGTATGACTATTTTTAACATGTAGAAAGGAACTTTTAAATATTTTTATTTATTTTGTGTTCATGTTTGTGTGTTTATGGGTTCATGTTGTATGTTATGGCACCCACAGTCCGAAAACAGTTTTTAAGTGGTAGTTCTCCTCTGTGGACCTTGTGGATGTAATTCAGGAAGTCAGACTTAGCAGCAAATGCCTTTATCCAATGAGTCATCCACCAGGGCCCCAGAACAGCTCTGGATAAGACCATTGTGGGTCTTCTAAAAATGTTTTAAATTTGATGCCTTTCCCAAATGCAGAAGGGAAAACATGTAGAAGAAAAGAAATCAAGGACACACAAATAAATCAAAAGGTAACAACAAAATCATGTCAGAAATTGTATTGAGGTAGTCACAGATGCAGAAACCAAGAAAGGCTGCTGCTAACCAGCAGAAGTAAGCAAAAATCATAGTGGATTCCCACCCCGACTCCAGGGGCTCCACATGCAGCACAGAAGTCTCCATGTTGTGACTCTGAGGTTGGGAATCTACAATACCTATAAAAAAACAAATATCTGTTATGGTAGCCCACCTAATTTATAATAATTTTATTGTCATTTCCTTAGGAAAATAATTCAATGTTAAATTCAAATAATTCAATATTAGACACTTGGCCTTTATTCATACTGGAAAAACAAAACTAAATAAAATTGAAGGCTTGAATGGTTCTTAGTTTCTGAGGGCCTTCTAATGAAGAGTTGATTCCATAGAGACAGATAAATGATGGTTGTTAACTCATGTTTAGTCACAGATAGCTTTGGGTTGAATACTGGATCTTCATTGGTTAGCTTCCTATTAGCTTGGGATCTTTAATTAAATCTCCTCACCTAATTGATAAGAATAATGCCTAATTCATATTTCTTCAATGATCTCAATGCCTTTCAAATTTAAATCTGAAGCAGATTAGGTACCAGACATCCACGAAGAAAGGTCTTAATACAATAGATTTCTATTGAAGACTATTTCTATACTTTCTTCCTCGGGGTGATGGAAGGGAAGCAAGAAAAGAGAAAGGGAGAGAAGGAGGCAGACACAGAGACAGAGGGAGAGACAGAAGAAGAAAAGAGGGAGATGAAGGGAGAGAGAGAGAGAGAGAGAGAGAGAGAGAGAGAGAGAGAGAGAGAGAGAGAGAGAGAGAGATCTGTTGTTCTCTTCTTGCTCTTCCAAAGACCCAAATTTCATCAGGAGTGCACCATCCTCACCTCATGACTCATCTAATGTACTCACTTCCTTAAGTCCCTGCCTGTAGATACTAACATATTGAGGAGGTTCTGTCTTCACCAGCTAAGTACAGAGGTGCACACATGTTCATTCCAGAATGTATGCCTGGTAGATCATTTGTTCCTGTTGTAGCTATTAGATGTAAAGACTGTGAGTGTGGAGTGAGTGTGGTTGGGTACAGCAATATAAAAATCTTCTCTGTCCAGTGATGTGGAGGTAGCATAAAGACAGCCAAGGTGAGGTAATTAGGCTATGGATATTGAAATATATAAAATATCAGACCCCTTCACTCCAGGTCTCTACATAGGAAGATAACCTAGCACGTACAATGAGTTGGGCAAGTTTTTTATAGGATGACAGGTGTTAATTTATGAGCCAGTGATTGTACAATAAGATTTTCCTATCACTGGAATAATTTCAGTTTTTTAATAGTACATTTCTGTCAGAAAGAAATATGGTGTTTCTAAAGACAAGGATATTTGGAGAAAAAAATTCTAAGAGTGAAGATCATTGAGAAGTCACATTTAAGAAAAAAATGAGACAAGACAGAGAACCCAAATGAAGAAGACTAGTGTGAGAAGACAGGTGCCATCTACAGCTTCATCAAAACACATTGATGATAACCTTGTTAATATTTGAAGGCTTCAAGTCTATACCTTGCACACTTTGTGTTATGCAGTGTAGATTTCCATTTAAAAAATGAAAACAACTATTTGTGTTCATTCAAATAATGGACACTCAAGAAAAAAATATGTTTGACCTATATGTATAAAGTACTCCAAATATAGACTACACTGCCTGTCACTTGTAGGTGCTTAATAAGTACCCATTGAATAGATGAGCAAATACGTACATGTTTGTTTTTTTACTTTTGAAAATTAATTTAAAATGTAATAGGTCTCCACATGGATTTTCATGTACAGTTTGAGTTGATTCTCTCCAATCACCCATCCCCAGCTTCCTGCCCCCTTTCCCCTCTGTAAACTTTGATTACAGGTATTCTATCTTCTATGATGTTCTGTGCATTCCTCACACCCTCCATAACATTTTGTTGTTGTTGTTCCAATCACATGGACACCTTTCTAGTTTCTTATCCTGATTCACCACCACCTGGATATGTACATTCAGTCATAAGAAGACCTATACACTGGAAAGAATAAATGTGTTTATCTTTCTGAGCTTTGGTTATATCACTCAATGTTTCTGACCTCATCCAATTTCTTATGAAATTTCAGAACTTCATTTGTCTATATTCCCATTGTTTATGTGTACCATATTTCCATATTAATATGGTAGCAGACATTTATGCTAATTCTATTTTCTTGCTCTTGTGAAATAAAACCATCAACAAATATAGACATGTAAGTGTCTTTGTAGGACAGCAGAGAGACCTCTGTTGTCTGTCCAGGGTTGTAGCTAAGTCATGCAGAAGTTCTTTTGTAATTTGGAGAAGTCTCCACATTGATTGCCATAGCAGGTGTATTAGTTTATACTGCCATCAACTATGGATGAAGTTTCCTCTCTTCTCATATTTTGCTGTCATTAGATGTCCTTTGTTTCCTTGATGGTGGCCCCTATAACTGGGATGATGGACTCTCAAAATCTTTTCATTTGCATTTTTCTTATGGCTAGATTGGGACAAATTAAGAATATAGATACAGAGCAATTCAAGGATATATATTGGCCATTTATATTTTTTCTTCTGGAAATTGTTCAGACCACTTTTCTATTATTGTCTAAAAGTTTGGGGGTTTTGTTTAGGGCAGATAATTTTTGCAGTTTCTTTTTCCTTTTATAAGCCCTTTTTCAAAGTACCTAGCATTGATTATCTCCCATCCTACAGGCAGTCTGTGTATTCTGCTGATGCTTTATTATTTTTTTTTGTACACAGGCTTTTTAACATTCAAGTTATCTCATTTGTCAGTTCTTGGGTATATTTTATGTTACTGGTGTTCTTTTCAGAAACTTTTGCTTATGCCAATGTCCCAAAGAGCTTTTCCTGTTTTATTTTAACAGATTCAGTGTTTCCAGTTGGAATGTAAGGTCATTGATCCAGTTTGAATTGATTTTTGTGCAGGGTGAGTGATATAGATCTAATTCTTTCTTCCACGGGTAGATAATTCAGTTTCACCAGAAGCATTTGCTGAAAATGAAGGGCAATCACAGCACTAATCTATGGTTACAAACATCTAAAATATTTGCAAGACAATTTGACAATATGACATTTTAGCAGAATAGTATTACATTCACCTAGGACTTAAGAACTCACTGCCACAGATTTTAAACCTGCTAAATAGAACCAAGCATGAGCTTCTACCCACAGAATGATCCTCAACTCAAATCAAAAAGCAGTTGGTTACCGAAACATATCATTAGTGTACTAGTAGGGTACATCTTGCCAGTTATATCATTATTGTAGTTTGTGGGATTCATCAAATAACATTCTTACTACAGCAGGCAGAGACTAATGGATAAACTGATAACTAGCCAAGATGCATGGAATAAGTATTGATGGAATGCTAGTCCTTAAATGTGGCAGTTATATCAACAGCTTCAAGGCTCATGAACTTCATGAAAGAGGGAGTAGAAGGAATTTAGGAGGCCATATTGGAAGGACAATTGTTAAAAAGATGTCTTCTGGAAGTGATGTAGCCATTGTATTCATGAAATTACTGAAGATATGGCTTTCTTAACAAGATCTGAAAAAGGTTGAGGTGACAGGTCATGAGGTCTTATCCCTCCTGAGGGATTACTGGCAACTAAATGCTATTGGGTGGGAGAAATCATCTCTTCAGCCTTCTTTAAGACGATTAAACATAGTAATCTGAGTTTTTATTTCCGCATCTAAGTTATCACCTTGTTTCCCTGGCATTGAGGAGCTGTCAGAGTGAAATATTGTCTAATATTTATTGTGGGGATTTGGGTGATTATTATTGTTATGTTTTATGCAGCTTTTGAGATATATGTGTCTTCTAATCTATAGCTATCCCCCTTTTATTTTTTTATTTTATAATTTAATTTAATTTTACATATCAGCCACAGATTCCCCGGTCCTCCCTCCTTCCGCTCCCCTCTCCCAGCCCATCCCCCATTCCCATCTCCTCCAGGCCAAGGATTCCCCTGGGTTTTCAGCTCAACCTGCTAGATTCGGTGGAGGCAGGTCCAGTCCCCTCTTCCCAGGCTGAGCAAAGTTTCCCTGCATAGGCCCCAGGTTCCAAACAGCCAGCACATGCACTAAGGACAGGTCCTGGTCCCATTGCCTGGGGGCCTCCCAAACAGTTCAAGCTAATCAACTGTCTCACTTATCCAGAGTGCCTGATCCATTTGGGGGCTTCTCAGCTATTGGTTCATAGCTCATGTGTTTCCACTAGTTTGGCTATTTGTCCCTGTGCTTTTTCCAATCATGGTCTCAATAATTCTTACTCATACAATCCCTCCTCTTTCTCACCAACTGGACTCCCGGAGCTCTACCTGGGGCCTGGCCGTGGATCTCTGCATCTGCTTCCATCAGTCATTGGATGAGAGTTCTAGCATGACAGTTACGGTGTTTGGCCATCCTATCACCAGAGTAGGTCAGTTTAGGCTTTCTCTCAACCATTGCCAGTAGTCTATTGCTGAGGTATCTTTGTAGATTTCTGGGGACCTCTCTACCACTTTGCTTCTTCCTATTCCCATGGGGTCTTCATTTATCATGGTCTCTTTTTCCTTGTTCTCCCTCTCTGTTCTTGATCCAGCTGGGATCTCCTGCTCCCCTAAACTCTCTTTCCCTCGACCCTTACATTCATTACCCCCTCTCACATCCAGTTTGCTCATGTAGATCTCATCCATTTCTCTGTCCTTGTGCGATCCCCGTGTCTTTCTTGGGGTCCTGTTTTCCAGGTAGCCTCCCTGGAGTTGTGAGCAGCAGTCTAGTCATCCTTTGTTTTATATCTAGTATCCCTCCTATGAGTGAGTACATACCATGTTTGTCTTTCTGAGTCTGGGTTACCTCACTCAGGATGATTTTTTCTAGATCCATCTAGAAAATCCATCCATCCATGCATGCAAACCTCAAGATGTCATTGTTTTTCTCTGCTGAGTAGTACTCCATTGTGTGTATGTACCACATTTTATTTATCCATTCTTCAGTTTAAGGGCATCTAAGTTGTTTCCAGGTTCTAGCTATTATAAACAATCCTGCTATGAACATAGTTGAGCATGTGCCCTTGTGGTATGATTGAGCATTCCTTGAGTATATGCCCAAGAGTGGTATAGCTGGCTCTTAGGGGAGATTGTTTCCCAATTTTCTAAGAAAGCACCATATTGATTTCCAAAGTGGCTATACAAGCTTGCATTCCCACCAGCAGTGGAGGAGAGTTCCCCTTGCTCCACATCCTCTCCAGCATAAGCTGTCTTCAGTGTTTTTGATCTTAGCCATTCTGACAGGTGTAAGATGGTATCTCAGAGTCATTTGTTTTGTATTTCCCTGATGATTAGGGATGTTGAGCAATTGCTTAAATGTCTTTCAACCATTGGAGCTTACTTTGTTGAGAATTCTCTGTTTAGTTCTATAGCTCATTTCTTAATTGGAGTGTTGGGCATTTTGATGTCTAATTTCTTGAGTTCTTTATATATTCTGGATATCAACCCTCTGTCAGATGTGGGGTTGGTGAAGATCTTTTCCCATATCTGTAGGCTGTCGCTTTACCTTGTTGACTGTGTCCTTTGCTCTACAAAAGCTTCTCAATTTCAAGAGGTCCCATTGATTGATTGTTTCTTTCAGTGTTATATTTAGCAAGTAATCTCCTATGCCAATGTGTTTAAGACTACTTCCTACTTTCTCTTTTATCAGGTTCAGAATAACTGGATTTATGTTGAGGTCTTTGATCCACTTGGACTTAAGTTTTGTGCATGGTGACAGGTATGTATCTATTTGCACAAGAACATTAAGTCCCTGAAAAAATAAATTGTAGAAGATGTCAGAAAATGGAAAGATCTCCCATGCTCATGGATAGGCAGGACTAACATAGTAAAAATGGCGATCTTACTAAAAGCAATCAACAGATTCAATGCATCAAAATCCCAACACAATTCTTCACAGACCTGGAAAGAATAATACTCAACTTCATATGGAAAAACAAAAAACACAGGATAGCCAAAAGAATCCTGTACAATAAAACAACCTCTGGAGACATCACAATCCCTGACCTCAAGCTCTACTATAGAGCTACAGTAATAAAAACAGCTTGGTACTGGCATAAAAACCGACATGTGGACCAATGTAATCAAATTGAAGACCCTGACATTAATCTGCACACCTATGAACATATAATTTTTGACAAAGAAGCCAAAGCTCTACATTGGAAAAAAAGAAATCATCTTCAACAAATGGTGCTGGTATAACTGCATGTCAACATATAGAAAGCTGTAAATAGATCCGTACCTGTCACCGAGCTTTCCACCTTTTAAAACTGATTTTGTTTGTTTGCTTTGCTTTGTATGAGTCTTCTAGGAGTTTGCTTTGCTTAAATTGCTGTTCATGGAAAGTCAACTGTAGTACCTATAATCATTTGACAAAATCTCTTTGGTCCAGCAGAGAAAGGTACTGATCCCCTGGCTTTGGCCCGAAGTGAACTTTGTAGACAAGAATACTAGGGTCCTGCCTGTTGGGAAGCTGGTTCATAAGCTAGTGACAGAGTTCTGTTGCTCAGCATCACTTGTTGTGAGGTTCCTGAGAATGAAATAAACACAAAGTCTTGACTCCTCAGGAACCTTTAGTAAATTGCACCCAAAGTCTTCTGCTTTAGTGATGGCCTTCTCTTCTTCAATTCCAGCCACAACCCTTAGGTCTATTTTTTTTTTTTTTATCTTCAGTCCCTTCAGCTCTGCATGTTGCTTGCTCTCGGGTTGTCCACAGTGTTGATGCCTTGTGTTTTACTGAACAAATGCATTTTAATTTCCTATGTTTTTAAATTGTCTTGGGAGAAGTTATGAATTTATCTTTCAAAGTGTACAGATCATTTAAGGTAAAATGTTCAGTGTCTTCAACCATGTAATTAACAATGCTATTCAATTTTAAGATACTTTTTCCCTCAGAACATAACTTTGAATGTAGTTTTCAGAACTTTTGCAGTTATGTGTCTTGTGAAATGAAAAATTAATTATTTTCACAAATGTCACCCATGAAAAGGTAGTCACAGAGCACATGAGGATTTAATTAGGATTTTGTGTACTTCTTGCAATGTATTTGATTTGTTATTCAGTTAAAAATAGATTTTCATGTTACTTTGCATAGTCAAATTCTGTTGGAGATTTACTACAAATATGTAAAAAAGTGATTTCCAACTCTCATGCATAATTCCGAATTTCTTTTCACAAATCCATGTAGGTTTTCTCTACAGAATTTGAAATTTTGTATTAGATGTATCCCTGTAGACTCTGGTATCTCTAGAATGGTAAATTAGATGTTTTAGAGTAGAGTTACCCTGATGTATAAAGTTGAATGTAATGCAGAACAATGCCATTATCAAGGGTGATTATAAATCATCTGAAATAAGTAAAATGGTACATAGAAGACATGCTTACCCAAACAAAAGCATTCCTGAGAGTTTCAAGGGTTTTCCACAATAAAATGTTAAATATAGCTAGAGTATATGAGGTATGATTTTGGTGAATGAAACTGACAGAAACAAATTCAATAAAAAACATAAAATAGATTAGGTTAATGTTAAAATAAAGCATGCTTCACAGATTAAAGAGATAGTTAAAAACAGGGAAAAATGAATGAGCCTTTATCAAAGTTTAACAGAAAATAGGTTAAGAGTTAAGATTAAAACTATAAAATGGTAGCAGATATCCATGGGCTGACTGGAATTCTACACTATCTAGTGAATATTTAATATTGCTCTTTATTTCACATTAGGGCTTAAATGTAGATTGTTTCCCACCAGTAGCAGCTACTGTGTGTGAGGAGGGAACTATTTTCAATGATGAATCTCTATTGCACAGTAACTCCGCAGTTTCACATGAATGTGGGTCACAGTAACCAGAGAGATGACGTTGATTGATTGTCTTAATATGATAGTTGGTAAGGATCTAACACTCATTTTGAAAAACACTTACCCTTTATTTATGTATCCTCTGGATCACAGATAAAACTCCAATTTACTGTGGAATGTGTGGGAGACAGTATTTGAAATTCATCTTCTAAACCATTGACAGTACCAGAAGGGTACACGGCTAAAGGTGAGAGACTGGGACTTGAAATACTTCAATCTGAGTCACCAGAGCAGCTCAGCTCACCATGTGGGACCAACATTGCTATTATTCTAAGTGGTTAGAAAGGTCTATACTCTAAGCTATCCAGGCATTGTCTCATTTCACCTTCACAGCTACCCCATGAGACAAGCTATCGTTTTCCACCAGTTTATCAATTATTAATGTGAGCTTGGGAATTGACTGTTCCACATACACTGGGGCAGGAGTCAATATTATTAATGACATGTTCCACTCTACATGTGGATTTTATTAACTGTTTATTTGGTAAAAGAAAAATTTTAAAAAAATAAAAGAAAGAAAGAGAGAGAGAGAGAGAGAGAGAGAGAGAGAGAGAAAGAAAGAAAGAAAGAAAGAAAGAAAGAAAGAAAGAAAGAAAGAAAGAAAGAAAGAAAGAAAGAAAGAAAGAAAGAAAGAAAGAAAGAAAGAAAGAAAGAAAGAAAGATGTTGCTATAGTTTTGGGAACCATTGTGTTAGTCATTTACACAGAACCTAACAAACTCATCAACATTAGGTGACTGTCCAGGCTGCCAGCTGTCTCAGTCTACTCTTGCAAGATTCCCGAAAGTTGCTTCCATCCATCTACCATTTCTCAGATTTCTCAGGTACCATTATATTCCTTTTCAGGTCTTTGATGGGATTAAAGACTAACAGTTATAGTTACAATATATATATATATATATATATATATATATATATATATATAATATATAAGATAATATATAATATCTTAGATATAACATATTAAGTATTAAATTCAGGTTCTTTAGGATAAGACACCTTTTAAAGTGATCTTTATAACATGCCATTTACCTATGCTCTATACTTCTCTGGATTTTAGTATGTGTTTGTTGCTTGATATTGTTTGCATTAGTTGTAGTTCCATCTTATCTAGGTCATTATCGCTCATTATTCCTGGACAATACTTAATAACCATTCCTTTGTATATATATAGCCTTGTATTAGGTTAGAACCTTCTTATTTGGATAAAAAGGGGGAGATGTAGTGGGTAGCCATTCCAGCTTTGATCTGGAAGTTCCAACCCCCATTGAGGCTTTGGCAACTGTAATGCCTACAAGGCAGGGCCAAAGGAGGACCCTGGAGACCCGAGATCTGGATGGGCCAGCTCTCTCTCAATCTGTTCCTGGACCCTAGGTGGTGGAGGCTGACCAAGCAGAGCTCCAGAGAATACTGCTGGACTGCGATACACCTTCCCCAGACCCTGCGACCTACCTATCCCTTCATTTGTAAGTTATGCCATTAAATAAATCTCCTTTTAACTATGTGGAGTGGCCTTAATAATTACACCAATAAGTTACTTCAAAGGCATATGAAATATTTTAAAATGTATTTCTTTATAAAGTAGTATAAATAGTTATGTGTCCCTTATTTCTTAAACCTCTGTTTTTAATGCCATAGCATATTTTAACAAATGTAACATACTAACCAAGTTCTTATATAAGAGCGAGTGAACAGGGCATAGAGTGAATACGGATATAAATGAGGTGAGTTCTGCAGGTGTCCACACTGGAAAGTGAACCTGCAAAGAGATGAGAATGAAAACTTAGTTCAGATTGACTTTGTTGACCTGGATCTGACTTCGAGGAGTTTAATGACGGGAAGCTCATTGTCAGCATATTTAAAACACAGTAGAACTTGGGGGAAAAGTTTCTAGGCAACAATTATTCCCATTCCAGTTTTCTGGGCAACAATCATTCCAATTCCAGATACAAAATAAAGTTTATGGTGTGACTACATTGAAATGCCTTTGCAAAGTACATGTGACCTTAATGGTGGGTTTTAGAGCTAAACAGCCTAGAACCTAGCATGGCCTCTTACCAAAATAGACTATAGGCGAGCAAGCTATAAAATACATGTGGCATCACCCCATGGATGGGTTCTATTAACTGGAACTGGGATGGGAGAGTCAGCTATGAACATCCTGGGGCATTTGGGTGAGGTCTGACTCTATGGAAAAAGGTAGGTGAGGTCTGTTTCCACAGATTACACAGAAGTCATCAGGTCATTAACAATACTCACTTGCAGCTTTCTTGGTAAACAGGTATTTTTTTTCTCCTCCATTGAAGAGAGGCCCCTATATGCTTTAACATTCCTAGTTTTCCTAGTGATCTGTGGGCAAAAAGACTTTGGAGAAGCAAATAGTTGAAATACAAATGTGTAAATATCCTGCTCCTCAAGATTTGAATCACAATCTCTCAAGCTTTCTTTTATTGAAATATCTTTAAATTTAAAATATTTAGCGTATTCTAAAATGTTGCTAAAACAAAATAAGCATCAATAATAATGTCATATCAGTGTGGTAAAGCATTAGGTTAACAGACAAGTTATTATACATAGAAAGACATTTTTTTCTTGATCTATGATGTACATCTGCTGTCTCTGTATAGACAGTTAATGTCTAGCAAGGGTTAGTGTTAATGTAAGACATTTAAGACAGTTTTCTGAAAATATAAAAAAACAGCCTGCAGAGGACAAAGAAAAAAATAATAAATAATATTATCAGGCACAATACCACCTCAGATAAACAACTTGTGGCCTCATAACAGGCTCAGGAAATCATCTTAAATAATTGCTTTATATATTGTCATTCTCAAATTGCCTCCACTTAAGTTAGTTAATTGTTCTTTTGATGATGTGATATCAAAGCATAAAAAGCATTTTTAAACTTGGAAGGAAGTGTACAATGAAAAACAGAAATGCTTAGATGGCCAGATTCTCATAGGCTTTGGATTTATGTTCATTCTTTTGCTGTATTAGGACTCAGTAATGAAAAATGCATTAATGTGGTCAGAAGGGCTTCACTTAGGTCACTGGGTTGCAGTCTAGAAAATGAGATATCCATCACAAAAGAGAAGAGAGGTGGCTATACCTTTTGATGGATGACTCTCTGGTCTTTAAATTCTTACCACCTTCATAATTAACAATTATTGTAGAAATAGTTTAATAATGATAACAATATGTGCAAGGGATATGTCAAGTACAAATAGATAGTCTAATTTCTCTCACTATTTGTTGTCAATTGTTGTAGTTTGAAGGTGAAATGTCTCTCTACAGGCTCATGTGTTTAGAATATTTAGTGTGTAGTTAATGGTGGTCTTTGGGAAAATTATAGAAGGAACTGAGTCTCCCTTGTGGTGGTGAGTCACTGGATACTATCTACCCCTGTGGTTTCACAGCCCAGCCTCATTTCCTGTTGGCCCTCTGTTGCTTAACTGTTGACTAAATGTGGGCAGCCACCTCATGCTCCTGCCCCCATGCCTCCTCTACATGTTGTACACCTTCTTAAACTGTAAATGAACAGAATTCCTCCCTTTATTACATTGCTTTTGTCAGGCATTTTGTCAAAACAACAAGGAAAGTCACCAATATATTAAATGATGAAATTGAGAATAGTAAGGTAAGCTTATTCATATTATCAACTTGAGAAAGGTTGAGATTAACACCTTTCTGGCTTTCTTAAGTTTCAAATTACTGTTATTTTCAGTTCTGTTCAAATTGTGCAATCTATTGCTGTTACTGTGCAAGGCTGTTTTTTTCATTTTGTGAGGCTCCAGTGACAACACTTCATATGAAATAAAATATTGAGTGTAATTTATACGCAATGAAATCGTCAAAATAGTATACATAACATGTTCCTTCACACAGACACTAATAATTGGCTGTCAGCTGTGACAATGCTTTTGTTCATGACATACATCTTTAAATGAACTTTGCCTCACAATCATGTTGAAGATTTCTCATCGTCAAAAATAGCAGACTGATAAATCCTAAATTCCTTCAAGTGTTTGTCAACCTTTACTCTTTCTGTATAGAAAGCACTTAAGCTATTTAGAACCATTATGACTGATAGGAAATCCAGTTTTAGAGAAGTCATAATATGAGTCATAATATGACTTAAGATTTCCTGCTGTACAGGTAGGAACACAGCACAACTGTGAAAATTCTTGAAAGAATTTTGTGAAACAAGGACAGGGTTGCCCTGTTCTGTAAATTACATCTTTATGAATTTCATATCCAAATATTAACTATTGTTTTTTGCATAGAAGAGCCTTCAAACAGTCATTCCATATGAAGTACCTAACATCATGTTTGTCACCTAATTTGTAACTATTATGAGTCATTGTACATCAAGTGTATGTGAATAAACAGATGAGGAGACACATATATGCACATGTCCACTCACTTTGTAAGCATTTTTGACATTGTACTGTGAAACAGTCATAAGCTTATAAAAGTCATTAAAGAATAACCACTAACACTTCCTCTCTTGCTCTTCCTTTCTCCTCTTCTTCTTTTTCCCTTTTGTCTTTTGATGCAAGGGTTAACTGAAGCCCAAGCTTTCCTGCAATCCCCTATGAAATCTAGCATGGTTGCAAACACATGTCAATTCTGTTGTCTAAGTCTCCAGAGTACCATGATCACAGGCATGTGTCACAATTGTCTTCCTAATTACTTGATTTAATATTGGATGTTCATTTCAATTTATGAATAGCTAGCTGGGTAAAAATGTAAGGGACTGACTGAATTTGGGACCATCTTCTGTATATGTGAACCTAAGTACCATTCTATAAGCTGTGATCTTGTATTCAAACATCTTTTGTATTTGACGGTGCAGAAATAGGATAAATCAGAAGCTATTAGATTAAAATCTAGCTTATGGTCATGAAAGGCAAAAGGCAAAAAAACACCTCACTATATTGTTCTGATAATATAAATAGATTGATCTTAAATTTATGTGTAATATTTTTATGTTATCTGTTTTTCATTAGCAATGAACCATAATCTAGCATAAACCTTTCACAGAGACTATCACACTTTCATTTTGTATTTGAATATACTATTAATATGCACTTATGCACACCACACTAAATTGTGAAACATGTTCTATTTTTTACTTTAAAGTTGTTAAAATTTCAACAGTCAGTTGTATTGATTTCCATGCTAAAATGGAATTGAACTTCTATGAATAAATAGTAAATTGAAATTCTACAAATCACTGTGCTTTAAGAATCATAATATAGTTTCCAGTAAAATCAGACATTAGTCATAGACCAACGAGTTTTTGCTGAAAATTTACTTGACACTGATTTTAAACTATCACATTCACTTATTCCATAAGCACATAAAAACCAATAAGCATTTATTCTAATTATGAGTTCTGCATGTTTTGAATTCTAACTGTAAACAACCAAACCAGTCACCTTCCACAGACTGTTTATGACTGCACACTCATAGAGGTAAAAACTGTACTTAGCAAAATGCCTAGAGCTGCAGAAAGAGCCATACAGAAGAGTGCCAAGGACACCCAGGGTCTTCCTAGAGACCCACAACAGAAAGTAAAACTGAAAGATACTGGCATTTTCTTCAGAGATTTCTGTATCTTACATTTTGGTGTTTGGTTAGTGATATCATAACCTTGAAAAGCCTCTCAAGCATAGCCAGTCTTTTTTATGATGGCCCTTTGGTGACTAGAAAATTAAAAGTTATTTGTAGTACCTCATGTTAAAAATGCTTCAGAGTGATACCGGTATATTTCCCTATAAAAAAGGCATTGAAATAAATGTTACCCTTGTGGGAGGTTCAAAGACTTGCTGACTAATTGCTGGGAATGTTAGAATAAATACTTAGCCTCATGACAGTGTTAAAATCCTTGTTACATATTTTGTGGAGGTAAAGGCCTTAGTTCAATTGCTCTCAAGTAGTTGTGGGGTAACAAAGAGTGGTTATTACCCAGTGCAAACATCAATGCTCAGAAAGAGTTACATAGAAAACTGTCAAAAAGTCTTTATATACAAATACAACTATGTTCAGGACAAATCTTAAACATCATCTTTGACTCATGATGCATCTGCCTAACAGAGAGTATCAAGTTATTGGCATAAATCAACATTGCCTTTCAGTGAACTGTTTGATTGAGGTAGATTTGGTTTCTCACTGGGAGTTTAAGTCCTTTCAGGTTAATGGATTAAATTTGTATTGGAGGAAACTCATTCTTTTGTGCATTATTATTCTAATAATATTAGCAAAATAAATAATAAATGTAAACTAAATTTTGATCTTACTGATTAAACAAGAAGGCTGAATTTTCATTAGGATTCAAATCTACTGCATTCTTAAGTGCTTAAGGGATCTTATCATCTTCTCCAGGTCATTTTGGCATCACTTAGTGAATCTCTCAGTAAAGTAGTAAAGGTTTACATACAATTAACCTAGTTAAAAGGACTTAATTTCTATTGGCCACCTTCATATCAACCCTACAGACAATTGTCTTTTACTTAAATAAATGATAACATTGCCGAGATAAAAACAATCCTAATGTCCAAAACAAATCAAGGTATCAACAACACACGAACATGTGAACCTAAGTGAAGTTCTATAAGCTGTGATCTTGTATCCAAACATCTTTAACATTTGATGGCACAGAAACAGGATAAATCAGAAGGTATTATGTTTTAATGTTAGGAATTTTATGTCATTAAATATTCTAGCATTATTTGATGCAATTTTTTCCTTTTAGAATTTAACGATGGAAAAATGTGTAACACAGTACTTGAATCCAGTGCCAGTTAACAAAACACTTTGTTTTATGCAGTGGCTCTGGATTCCTTTTAATATTTCAGTAAATTACTGACTTACTGGGACTTGGAAAAGGAATTCAAGCTTTTACATTATTAGGTAATTTTATTGCTAAATGATTTTTTTTTGCTTGATTTTGTTTTAAGTTTGACCAGTTGTTGCTTGATGATGATATAATGGCCAAATCTAAAAATCCTAACTGTTATTCTCAAAATAAATATGAAGGGATGAAGAGTTTGATAAAATGAATCAGGCTTATAAATTCTCAATTAATTCGCTATTCTCAGAGTGCTTGATGAACATCTCTAAATATCAAAATACCTTTTTTTGAAGCCTAAAATAGCTTTAAAAATCAGACTTGTCTACTATTGCTTTTTTCTTTAGATGTATAAGCTTCAGCTCTTTCATGGATACAAATAAGTTGGAAGCCTTAAATGAACCTATCAATTTAGAACATTTATCATTTTAAAATTTAAGCTTCAACTTCTTCTTGGATACAAAACAATAACTTTAAACCAAATATTCTTAGAAATTGCTATACTATTTCAAAGTAAGATACAATAATTATATTAATTTATTTGCGAATGCATTGAATGCCTTTTTTATAGTTATTTCAAGGTTTTAAAACACTAAATACTGATATTAGGTCTAAAAGACAACACAAATAGCTACTAATAGATCCATGTTACTTGCACTTTCATACAAATACACAGCATAAAACTTAAAGAACTTTCAAGGTGAGAAGTAGAGATAAAAGCACATTGATCATCGAGATTTGAAGCCATCAAGATTGAATACAATATGACATGACTATGTGTGGAAGTTAGAGTAAACAAACCATATCAGCAGATCCTTAATTTCAGATAATAGGTTGAGATAACTGGATTCAAGGTATATAGAGGGTCCAGGTAAATATGTTAGTTGCAGCATTAAAATTTTTCTACTGAAAATGTATACATCACAAACAATGACATTTTAAGGAGACTCAGATTCAAGATGTGGTTTTCTTTTTAATGTGGCAGTACTTGGAGGGATATATTGGAGAAGAAATGGTTAGAAGCTACAGCAGGTACATAAGAAAATATTTATATAGTTCAGAGAAAGAGACTTTGATCTTTAAGAAGGATAGTGATAATAATGATGAAGAGGTAAGAAAAAATTGAAAAGTATTCAGAAGAATCAATTGGTAACTGAATTGGCTACATGATGGAGAAAGTGGAGTAAAGGGCATGTATTCTTGAGTTTCTCATTTGAGTGACTGTACACATTGTACAGTATCAACCTGGAGGCAGATCAAGGGTAGGCTGATGTGGAAGGATGTGAAAGGGATCTGGGTAGGATGCCTTTACTGTTCATTGCATTTTATAAAAACTTGACCCTTTTTACATTAGTACATGTTTGATGTCAAATATTGTGACTAAAGATATAATCTTGGTAACATTTAAATGTAGACTGTGCATTCTCAACTAAATGAGTACAATTGTTATATCTTTGAGATATCATGACATTTTCTAAGAATATTTAGTTTGCAGTTACTAATTATTGTAACCAATAAGTTGGCACCCTTGAATGTGTGTATCAATTTAAAATTATTTACCCAGAATGACTGAAAATGTACACAACCCAGCTTAATCCTTTTAATTCAGTAAGACCATCACTTAGTCATTTTCTGGAATGCCAAATAAAACAAAGATCTCATCCTAATTCACTGAGCGTAATTTCAAATGAAACCACACTGTGATAGACACAGAAGCACATTACTAATAATGTTTAGGTTTCTCTATTTTCACATGAGAGCATGCTGTTTTCTGCACTGGAATGCGGCACATAAAATGATAATGGGTCCTTTCTCATGTAGAACATAGGCATTCATTCATTCTGAGTAATCACATATCCATTGCCACAGACCCTCTGAACTCAATATTCTGTTATACGTGACTTTCATGTGTTAAAGTACTTCATCTTATTCTTCCCTGTTAATTAGAAAATTATATTCATTGAGTTGTAGCTAAAACACTAGAAATTTTCTTTTCATCTTGTATTTTCAATTGAAATTTAATAGTTCCCAAGATAAGTTTTAACATGTTTTCATAAAGTATTTATTATTTTTCTATTTCTACAATCAATGGGTTTTCAATTTCATTGTCTCCTTTCTCTTTGGCTTCATAAAGAATAAGTCTCCTCTAATATTTGTTAGCTGCTTCTGACTATATCTTCCCGACAACTGGCATTTTTTTGAATGTAGAGGTCTTGCTTTCAGAACTTAAAGGTAATAGAGCTTTTATTGATAGAATAATGGGGGTTACATATAATCTTCCACCCCTGTTCAGACACTATTCAAATTAAATAGCTCTCCCACAGGCAGTTAATATGCCTGCTGAAGTGTTAGCAGTCACAGCTTTAGCAAAGAGCCTTCCTTTTCAGGTCTCAGAATACCCTGTAGGGAAGGTGTTGATATAGAAAAGAAAAACTTGTTTTAGTTCAAAGAAATACCCTCAATTCATGTAGAGCTTCTTTCCTATAGTTGAGTGTCACATTGTAGGAAACATGAATTAGAAGTCAAAGAACTCACTACTCTCCTCCGTGTGTCATAGTCTTATTGCTTCAGGTTATGAGAAGTCACCCAGACAATTACCTGTCTCTCCCTACACATGTACAAATAGAGAAATAGTTCTCCTCAAGTAAGGAGAGAAAATCTGAAAGAGGTTCATCTTTATTAAATTTCAACAATGTAATAGATCACTCACTAAAATGGAATTTTTAAAGAAACTAAATAAACAATTTTTTCTTTATTCAGCATTATTGATAACTTTTTTTGACCTAGGACTCATGTTGGGAGCACATAATTCTGCATAGGCATATAACACTTCTCCCATTCACAAAGGTTATAAATCTAAAAAGAGAAAAATCAAACTATTCAGAATTACCAAGGAACATGGCTTCTAGGACATGCAGACTTTCTTTAGTAAGCATTCCTTCCCCTTCAAATGTAGTTCAAAAATAACTTCTTTTGAGGAATCTATTTCTGAATCTCCCTCTTGCCACCAGGGGTTTAGTCCCACAAGGGGTAGCAGTTATCTTTTAGATCCACACTCTGTTTTGCATTTATCTTTCATGTAAACACTACTTCCTAACCTAATTCTATTATTAGGGTTGCAGAGAATTCTAGGAATCATTAAATATAAATAATATAAGCTAAATATTATCAATGGTGAAATAGTATCACTTTTTTATTTTTTATTACTTCATTCTGATAGCAAGGACAAGAACTAAAAAGTTACAGTCCTAGAGAATTTAGAGAATACCTAAAAATGACAGTGTTTAAAATTTAGTTTAGAAATTACACTATAGAAATTCCTGGTTAAGTAGTTCTGAGTGATTGAGTCAGAAGCAGCAACAATAGTACTAATGATCCTAGTAAACTTGTTACATAATACATGCTTCATTTAGAATAAAGAGTAAATTAGTATTGATAAGTAGCAAAATAGGAGTGGAAGCTATGGTTGAAATGAGACAAAAGAACATTTACAAAAGTAAGATAATACTGAGTATTAAAATGTAGAATAAAGAAATAACAAGCAAAGTTTGATATAAAGAGAGAATTAAATCATATTTAGCTATAGACTCAAGGATACTCATGTTACTTAGGGCTCTCTAGAGAATCAGAGTGAATATGGCAGAGGCTCATGAGATCTTAGAGGGTAGTTAGTTAAGTGTGTGTTGGGTACCAACCAACTTGAGATCCAGGATAACCGAAGGTAGAGACCCATTCCAAATTCTGGCAGCCTGGACAGTGGGAAAACTGATTGACTCAATGCATTTCAAGATTTGAGAATATCCTCTTTTGCACTCCTGTATGGCTTTCAACTGGTTTCGTGAGACTCACCCACAACACAGAAAACAATAGTTGGTACTTGGAGATCACTAAATATTTATCTGATCAAAAATCATCCTCCAAATTTCTCATCATAACTGGTAATAATGGCACTACATTGAGTTTCAGGCATAAATGACATGTCCTTCACAGTTTCTTTACTTAGTATCACCATTCTTGTATGAAGTGAAATCTCACTTGTCTTGCTTGTTTGTTATCCAACAGCAAATAAGGAAACTCTGACAAAGAGAATTTGATATTGCATATGACATTGCGTTGTTGTGAGCTTATTTTAAAATGGAAACATTGTCCTGGAGTCTACAGGTAGGTCCAAAGGAATGTCAATAAGCTTTGGTAATACATAGCAAGGAGTGATAATGGGAGTATTTGGGGGTGTTTTGATGCACAGGATGTCAACCTTCCCTTGATGGCTTTGGATATAGAAATGGACCATCAAACGAAGTTTGTGGCCAGCCTTTAGAAGATGTAAGAACCAAGGAAATGGGTTGTGCCTAGAGCATCCAGGAAAGAGGAAGCCCTGCTGCTACTTTGATTTTTGTCCCATTGAAGCTAGCATTAGAAGACTTTCTTTGAAGTCTCTAAGATAAGAAGGTTTTTTGGAATGGAATGATTGCTTCGGTCCAGAAGTCTCTGTTGCGGGAGAACGAGAACTGACTTTATATCCCTAGTACAATGTAAAAAAGCAAGGCACAATGACAGTCACTGTAAGTAAACCTAGCATGAGGAAGGACTGGTGGGTCCCCAGAGCTTGTTTGTTATCCAGGGTCTCCAATCTATGAGCACAAGGTTCAGTGAGATGCCCTTTTTCCGAAGATTAGGTGGAGAGACAGCTAACATCCTCTACCATCTATATGTACACACATGCCTGCACGCATGTGCACAACATATCCTAAGCAGGTACAGAGACCCAACATTGCTTATAAGTTTCTTGTAACTTCAGGTAATAGTAATAGGAATGATAGAGATACTTCAACACAACAAAATTATGTCATTTTGGAATATTATTTGTATTGAATTGACAAAACAAGAACATGATGGTACAATAGAAATAATACTGGGTTGTAGTAATAGAGAACCAACTTTGTCCTTGACCTTCACAAAATAGCCAGCCAAGTGGACTTGCAACTGTCCTTATTCTTTTGTAACTCACTTCTTTTGAGTGCAAAATGACTGTGATTAGAGATGTATCTGACATTACTTGGACTCATAAATTACCATAAAAATAGATGTCTGACTCCATCTAAACTAATTTGGGTGTCTTTTTAAGTTCTGTCTTACCATATGTGATGTTTTCCTAGGTTTTTATGTTTTGTTTTGTCTTAGAAGAGCTTTCCTACAAAGTGGAATTCTGACTAGAATATTAAATAGACAACTTCAGAACAGTACGTGATGTGGGAAACTCCCTTAACCTTTCTAAGTAGAAAATAGGACTTCAATGATTTGCACCTTGACTTGGGTTTTCCTTGCAGGAACAAAAGGAACTGAAGTCCTGCAATTCTACACGTACAAATTAGCTTCAGCCATCGGGAAGCATACTTCTGAATCCGTATGCCCCTCTTCCTGTCATAAATCCCTGGCATTCAGTGTACACCTGTTACATGTTGCTGAATTCTCAACTTAAAACATCTTCTTTGACTTCATTGGCTCTTTCATTTAGAGGCTGGGCAAAAGCCTCTACTGGGACAGGTCTTAAGTCTCTGAATAAAGATAAGGAAGTTTGCGTACAAAGACAAAGGAAATGATCAGGTATGTAGCTATCAGCAGGAACAGGAAACCAAACCAAGAGAAGGTTGAGATTATGAATGACAAAGAATGAAAATTGCCTAATTCTAAATCACAGGGAGACTCAGCTGACTCTACTTGTGAATGCCATAACTAGCACCTGTAAAGTATTTTTTAATGAGTTTATGGTCAGAGAATGTTTATGTATCAGAATATCGTATGCACATTGCTTAGGAATCAACTCAGATTATTTAGGATTATGCAACACCTCAACAGTCTTCTATTGGTAATGAAGATGCAAAATATCTTTTCTCCATGATATTTTTATTCAAACATGTGGTGGTATTGTGTTCCCCAAAATATTGTGTACCTTATCTGGGGTCAGAGAACAGAAAAGCCACTAGATACTTAAGATAGGCAGTGATAGCACATGCCTTTAATCCTAGCATTCCAGAGGCAGAAATCCATGTGTTCAAGGATACAGACAAGCATGGTGACTCATCATGCCTTTAATCCCAGAAAGCAAGCCTTTAATCACAGAGAGTGATGGTAGAAAGCAGAAAGGTATATAAGGCGTGAGGATCAGAAACTAGCGGCATTTGACTGGTTAAGCATTTGGCTGGTTAAGCTTTCAGACTTTGGAGCAGCACAGTTCAGCTGAGATTCATTCTAGATGAGGACTCAGAGGCTTCCAGTCTGAGGAAGCAAGACCAGCTGAGGAATTTGGCAAGGTGAGATACCTGTGGCTTGTTCTGCATCTGATCTACCAGCATTCACCCCAATACCTGGCCTCAGGTTTGATTTTATTAATAAGACTCTTTAAGATTCATGCTATACAAACATTATTGTATTATTAAACACAGCACCTCTCTGTGTGATAGAAGACAAAAATGCAATCTTCCTGCTTGGCTGTGACTTTCTAGACATTAACCAGTCTAGTCTGTATTTCCTCCTCTCTCCTCCACTCAATGACCTGCCATTGCTGCTATGATGCTCTCTGTTCTGTAAGCTCAATGGTTTAGATCTGACATCTCAGCAAGAATATTCAATATGTACCTTTCTGTGCCTTCTTATATAACTTAACATTATGGCCTGTTAGTTAGACATAGGTCTGCCCATGTCGTTGCTTATAATGTTTTGTCCTTTTTTCACGTGAATAGAATTTAACTGATTATACATGTTGTATGTTCTCAACTCACTCACTACTCATTGGATGACACATTAACTCAGTTATTAGCTATTGTGAAGAGTCCTGCAATCACCATGGGAGTGCTCTTCGATGTACTGATATTATCTCTTTGGAATATAGCTCTCCTTATAAAGAAGCTAACAAGCTGTTTTTGTTTCCTTTGTTGTAAAACCACTTTCTTTTAACAAAAGGCATTCACCAACTCTGCCCTGATTTCCTACGCAAAATAAAAACGTTTGTTGACAACAAAATTTAAATGGCCATGTCTTTCCGTATGTAGGATGCATAAGTAATAATTATCCAAATATACAAACTAATGACAATTTCAACTCACAGAATTTCAACTAAATAATAAAATACATGTGCCAAAATGCTGGGTTTTTTTCTTCTCCTTTGTATGTGCACTATCCATCTTTTCTTATGGAGGAATCCTAAGTAGATACCAAAGAAATATATTAGTAGTGTTTAATAATGGATTTAACCCAGGCAATGAGGAAGAAAGAAAGCTTAAAAGCCTATGAAAAATCCTCTTATGTTTCTACATACTTCATTACAAAATGTTTTGTTACAGACTTCTTAAGGTGATTTTGTTTAGCACCAAAAGCAACAAATAAGAATTTTTGTGGGATACACTTAAATGTTCTTTATTTAAGAAAGTTACCCTCCCATGATATTTTCATTATGTGAATGTTTAATATTTTAATAGTCTATCTTGGTTCTGTAAGGTATTAATTCAGTTTCTATTGTAGCTGGGAACATTCCACTGCTTCAGAAAATACACAAAAAAAAGTACAAACAGTATAATCTATTGATGTATTGCTAGTGTTGTGGCTGTGACAGCTTGTCATATGCTTTGCAGAGAAAGTCATTAGCCAAATGGAAATTTAGGTCAGCTAGCATTTCTGAATGATATTTAGGAGATCACTGAAATTATTGAACATGGGCTTCATATTTCATCATGCAAATGTCAAACTCTGTTTCTTATTCATTTATTTACAGTCATGTTCTCAATGTTACTTTAGTATGTGACTATTGAAGATCAGTCATTTCATAAAGTTTACTCTCCTGCATGTTTTTTAAAAAAATACCATTTAACTGATTTTACATCTAGGTTTTGTATTTTATGTTAACCACGATTCCTAATACATGTCTCTGGAATATTTTCTTTTACAAGCTAGAAAGGACCTCTCAGTGTATTGTGGCCGTATAAGGAGATGCTAAACTAGCAGCTTGGGAACTACACATGCCACTGTACATTCTGAAAACTTAGTGCAATAAACTGACATAGAATTATTGTGGTCATGAAGTATATAAAAGAAATGGATTAGAAAATGTATATCTGCATCAATTACATGCATCCCTTTTGGTATTTGTAAGATATAGAGACAATAAAATATTGTCATAGAAGTAGATTAAATGACATGAATGTTTTCCAAGAAGCTATTATTGAATAATTAAGGTTTATCACTCTTATCATCTGACTTTAAGTAACCTAGAATACATATAAATGTATGCACTCTACAAACATAACATATATGCAAGAAACTAAATACATGAAAGAATAAGTGCTTATAACTTTTCTTATAGTTCCACTTATTAAAAGTAATGATGCGCCGGGCGGTGGTGGCGCACGCCTTTAATCCCAGCACTTGGGAGGCAGAGGCAGGCGGATCTTTGTGAGTTCGAGGCCAGCCTGGGCTACCAAGTGAGTTCCAGGAAAGGCGCAAAGCTACACAGAGAAACCCTGTCTCGAAAAACCAAAAAAAAAAAAAAAAAAAAAAAGTAATGATGCTCACTGTTTGCCAGAGACCCCAGATTACAGTAGCCTAGGGTACCTAGATAGCAAAGGAGATCAGAGAAAAAAATCCATGCAAGTAGCATAGATATGGAGAGAGGTTAATGCAAAGCGAATGGACAAATAGATACTTGTGTTAACTGTTAAGGAGCTTTGTTGAGTGTCTGGAGAGTTGACTCAATGGTTTAGAACTCATACTACCCTTGCAGAGCACCAGAGTTCAGTTCCCAGATCCAAGATTGGTGGGCTCATAAACCTTTGTAACTCCAGATCTAGGTGAATGTGGCCTCCATGGGAACATGTACTTCTGTTGTAGAAAATTCATTTTCCCTTCTCCAACAGATATCAATTGCAAATAGCTTCTTAGGAGTAGCATCCCATACCCACTTTCCTCTTTCTATAGGAGGACCCCATTTTTCTTGAACCTGTGTAGGTCTTATGTGTACTACCACAGTCTCTAAGAGTTCAAACAATAAGCCCTTTTGTGTCTGTGGAAATGCTGGTTTGGGGGAGTCAATCTTTACCTATGGTTCTTATAATCTTTCCACCCCCTCTTCTGCATGGACCTCTGAACCTTGAGGGGAAGGATTTGACAAACATATTTTAAACTATGCTGAATGTTCCACACTCACACTTTCTAGATTTTTTTTCCAGTTGTAGGTCTCTTTGCTAATTCTCATCTACTGTAATAAGAACCTCTGATGGGTTTTAAGCTAGGCATTTAAGCTAGATATCTCAGTGTGCCATTAGGAGTCATTTATTTCTGTGTTCCTTAAGCAGAAGGATAGAATTTTTTCCCAAAGTCCATAACTTATCTAGTGTCAGCTTTGGCACCACTTTAACAGTACAGGTCCCATCTCACAGAATGGACCTTAATCCCAACCAAAGTGTACTTGATTACTCCCATAATCTTTGTGCCACTAAGGCACCAATCTTGCATACAGACAACTCACTTTAGTGAGATGCAGAATTTGGATCTTCCCAGGCAGCACACTGAGTACATTTAAGTACATTAAGCCATGAATGGCTGATCAGTAGGAGTAAGGCTTCTATTTAGAGACCAGCTTGACTCCTCCATGTTCCAATGACATAAGAAAGTGTTTCAGTAATAGGGCCTTACCTTCAGGTTGTAGAGAACAACTAGTAGTCTTGCCAATAGCCTGTAATATTTGAGGGCTTCCATGAGACTTCTTTGGCCCACAATTTAACAAGATGTAACCCATTGCTGGCACTGGAGGCTTTATTTAATGGCATGCAATATCCAGTTGAGGCATTGTCTGCCCCATTAGATTGTATTGCACACATCAAAATTTTAAAAGCTAACATCCAAATATATGAGAAAACATAAAATATTTGTCTATGAGGTTTTTCTCTAGCTCCATCCAGTTACCTGCACATTTTATAATTTTATTTCTTAACAGGGGAATGATATTACATGGTATAGATATATCGCATTTTCATTATCCATTAATCTGTTGATAGACACCTAAGTTCTATCCAATTTCTGGCTGTTATGAATAGAGCATCAATGATCACTGATGAACAACTACCTCTGCAGGAGCATGTAGAGTCCTGTGGGCATATGCCCAGGGGTGGTATAGCTAGATCTTGGGGTAAATCTATTCCCATATTCCCAGGGGATCTTCACACTGATTTTCATAGTGCTATACCAGTAATAAATGTGTTCCCCTTTACCTGTATCTCTGTTATTATGAACTGTCATTTATTTTTATGGATCTTGGTCATTATGAGTGGTTCAAAATGAATCTTAAAATGATATTAATTTGCATTTTTCTAGTGGCTAAGGTTGTTAAACACTTATGTAATTTTTGTCCATTTGTATTTCAAATTTTCAGAACTTTCTGCATAATTCTGTATACCATTTTATTGGGCTATTTGTGTTCTTGTGTTCAGTTCTTTTAGTTTTTTCTGTGTTATAGATACTAACTTTCTATCTGATGTATTATTGCTTAATCTATTTTCCCATTATCTAGGCTACTATTTTGTCTGAATGATGTCCTTTGCTATATATAGCCTTTCAACATTATGAGGTCCAGTTTAATAGTTGTTAGTCTTAAAATCTGTTATTAGAGTCACAAAGTCCTTTCTTGTACCACTGGTTCAAACCTACACCTCCAGCTTTATCCCACCATTACCGTAGTATATCTTACGGGTAGGGCACCATTGTAGATCAGAGTTTGTGGCTGGCTTGGTGTTTATGTTTCTTTTTTTGGTAGCAAGCAAAGTACCTCTCTGTACCAATGACACTGGAATACAGTGGTGAAAGCTTTATGTAGGCACTAGTTGACTTCTCCATGTTCAATGACTTATGTAGATGATGTCTTGAAAAAAATGGGGCTTTGCCATCAGTTTGTGGAGAGCAACCAATAACTTTGCCAACAGCATAGGTTATTTGGGGATTCCCATGGACTCAAATGGTCAACAATTAAATCAGATGTAACTTAATCCTGGAACTGAAAGTTTCATTTACTAACAAGTCAGTTGGGGGCTCTATCACCCCCATTGTTTGGCAATTTCACTTAGATCACCTCATATAAAAAGACTCATAAATATTTATGGGAAGCTTCTATATTAAGTTTCCATTTGTAAGTATTTTACTGAGAAGTTTTGCATCTGTGTTAGGAGAGAAATTTCTTAATGAAGACTATTGGGGTCTAGCCTCTCTATACTCTTCTCCCAGAGTTCCAGAAGAGATGCTACCAGTGACAGTTTAATCTGAAGGATGCTGAATGAATCTACATACGTGAAACTCTTTAGTCCATTCACTTTATTCTTCTAAAAGTCAAAATCTCTCTACCCAGCTTCGATTCTGTTCTCATGCTTAGCTCCTCTTTGTCCATTCCTCTTCTGTCCTCTCATTATTCTAAGTTCCTTCCATCTTCATCCCCTCTCTCTCTCTCCCCAGTCCAGTTTAAATACATATACAACCCTCCATTCTCTGGGTCCACTGCTTTCTGGTCAGGTGGGGCAAGTCAGCTAATGAGCTAGGAAGCCTGATTATAGCTTAATACACCTGGTATGTGAAAGCCCTTTTGTTCTGAGTAAATTGTTAAAGGGGAAGTCTAGAGATAACACTTGTGCTATGGAAGAAAGGGGCAAGCTTAATTTGCACAAGAAGTAAAGATTTGTGCCTAACATTCACCTGGCTTTGACCGTTGTCTCCTTATGGATATTTACCTTAGTTCAGGAGACTAGCAGGTAATCTGGAATGCTTGTCTATCTGCATTTTGTCCTTTCATGTTGAGAGGTATCTCAGACAAAATGCTTTTTGTCTGGAGAAGGCCCTGGCCGTGGATACTTGCTAATGGAGATAATTACAGAAGGCAGATATCTGAGTCTAATGCTAATAAGTGGAAACAAAAAACTAGAAAAAGGAAGTCTTGTCTGTGTCACAGTTGGGGGACATGTCCAAATATCACAATTGTATAGGAGAAATAGTGCCCAATGAATGATCAAATACACTGTTGTAGGAATGGAAAAGCACACAAGAAATTCAAAGCAGGAAATGGCTAATATTCAAAAGCCAATATCACCAAGACTCCTTAAGACTTTGCTTTATCCTCTGGAAATGCCCTTGGCTTCCTCTAGATATAGCAATTTGTCATAGTCAGCTGAATTCTTACTTCATATTTCTGCAGCCCTCAGCAGTTTCTATAATTTTCTTTTGTGGTTGTGGTATCAAGATAATAACAGCTTAATAAAAAGATTTTGGAAATATTCCTTCTCTTTCTATTTTAAAGAATAAATTGAGGAGAATTGGAGCTGTTCTTTGAAGGTCTGGTAGAATTCTGCACTGAATCCATCTGTCCCTGAGCTTTTTTTAGTTAGGAGATTTTTAATTACTGCTTTTATTTCACTGGTTGTTTTTAATATATTTATGTTACTTACTTCTTAACATTGTTAGGGTATATGTTTGTGTATATTCATCCCTTTATATTAGATGTTCCAGTTTTGGTGGAATATAGAATTTTTCTTTAGTGCCTGTCTAATATCTCCCTTTTATCTCTCATTTTATTTAGGTGGCTTTGTTTCTTCTAGCTAATATGGCTGAAAGTTTTTCAGTCTTGATCATCTGCCAAGAGCCATGACATAAGAACAGCAGATGACAGTTAATATTCAAGGTGTCAGCCCACCAGAAGAAAAATTATCTGATGGGAAACCTTGTTTTAGGCAAAGCCACGAGGCTACAGACTCCAAAATATCATTTGCTTCTGTCTGTAAGTAACACGTGCTATTGAAATTTTTCCCTGGCAGCTATGGGAAATCCCCCACTGCCTGTATTGTAGTGTGTTTTCTCATGAATGCATCCCAATCTACTGGGGATCTCTATCTGTAAATTGTCTAGAAGATGACTCCTCTTTAATGTGTATTGTCCACTTGATATAAATAATGTTAGCTTATACAGAGTTTTTGATAAATAAAAATGAATACAGAACAATGCTACAGCGTGAACTCAATGCTAGCATGGATAACTAGGTAAGGCATTCTCTAATAGTAAAAGTAAAATAAGGACCTAGTATATGGCTCATAGGTATAGTGCTTGCCTAGTATGTTCAGAGCTCTAAAACCAATCCTCAAAATATGCAGCTTGATGGAAATTTCATTTCAGGTCCCATGTCTAAAATTACAAATAAAATCCACATGTATTTTTCTAATATGTGTAACATTTGCATATTTTCACTCCCTAACCAAAACTCTATGATCAATATGACACAAAACTAGACACATCTAGGAAGGAGGGATCTTACTTGATAAAATGCTGTCATAAGATTAGCCGATAAGCAAGCCCATGGGACATTTTCTTAGTTGTTGATTGATGTGAGAAATCTCAGCCCAGTAGTGGATTGTGCCAAGCCTGGGCAGGTAATTTTGGATGGTTAAGAAATCAAGTTGAGAGCCGAGAGGTGGTGGTGCACTCCTGTAATCCCAGCACTCAGGAGGCAGAACTCTGTGAGCTCAAAGCCAATCAGTCTACAAAGTGAGCTCCAGGACAGCCAGGGCTGTTACACAGAGAAACCCTGTCTCATAACATGCACACACACACCCATAAATGAAATCAAGTTGAGCAAGCCATAATGAGTCAACAAACAAGCAGCATTCCCCTATGGCTTCACTTCAGAGCCTATCTTCAGGGTCCTGATATGATTCAGTTCTTTCCTGATTTCACTCTGTCATTCTGTTACCTGATAGTGTAAAATGAAACCCTCTCCTTCTCAAGTTGCCTTTGTTCATGATATTTTATCACAGCAATAGAAACTCTGACCACTACAGAATATCGTAGTCAGATTCAATAATTTTCCCTAGTCTTGGTCCCCTTTAGCCATGTTAGTTCTCCCTACTTGGTTCCACAGTCTTCCTCTAACGATACCTACTTGCTTCTTTTCAGTATACTAATCTCATTGTTATTGCTCTATATTTATAATTTCCATTTTGAGTACCTGTAATGTTTTCTCCCCTCTAGTATCTATCCATGAAAACTTTCTGTTGATTTTATAACAAAATATTTTATATCATATACTGTGGGGACATAGCCTTTATCAAATATCACATTATATATTCAAGTTTTCATCTTTAACTCAGTATGTTGCCTATAACTGTACAATGTTATTTGGTATTTTATTTATATACATTAAAAAGTTGTAAGAATGAGACAAATAATTTAATCAGTTAAGGTGTTGTCATGAAGGATTATCTAAGTTAATAAAAATTGGAAACACATAAAAGACTGGAACTTTCATTAAAATTTCAGTAACTTACTTATCAAAAATTTGGTGTTGGTCACTAACCTAGATACACGCAATTCAAATATGAGAGAATAAGATCTTCCTAGTGTATAGCATAACACCTAATAGGAAAATTAATATTTGAAACAAAACATTCTAAAATTAATATATTATTCAGTAGTTTACAAGTAAGAAGCACTGTAGAAAATATTTTAAAGAACTAAAATATTATAGAGGGATAGTGGAGTCATCAATTGATGTTGTTTATAAATTAGAAGTAGAATAAGTAATAAGTTTAAGAAATTGAAATATAAAAGCAAAGAGTGCATATGGCACCATAGAAAAAGAATTGCAAGATGTGTGTGTGTGTGTGTGTGTGTGTGTGTGTGTGTGTGTGTGTGTGTGTGTGAATGTGTATGTGTGTTAGTTGTTGTTAAGTTGGAAAACATGAATGGATAGACTACACTCATTTTTCCAGATATCAGACATTTGAACTATAGGTCCACAGATCATCACAGAAGTTAATCATTTTTAATTAGTCCTTAGAAAATTTCACATGATGTGTTTTGAAACAGTTCAACCTCTTCCCCCAGCTTTTCCAAGATTCACCTCTTGCCCCTGCTTTCTTACCCACCCAATTTTGTGTCCTCGTAATTTTATCATTTTTAAATCCTTGAAGTCCACTTTTTGCTTCTCATACACCCTGGTATAGGAGGCCTTCCACTAAAGCATGGCCAAAATACCGGGTATATAGTCTTATAGAAAAGTGACTTTAGTCACAATTTTCAATAGAGGAGTCCCTTATTCTTGAGTTAATGATTATTTAAGAAAGGTAAATCATGAATGGCCAATTGATTTGATCAAAATATGTGTATTTGTATTCCTGGAAAACATGCTCTAAGCTATAAAATGTAACAATAGATTAAAATAGCATGTTTATACACCATTAATATCTGTTGGCATCAGAAGATTCCTTGCAATTATTATCTATAGGACAATGCATTTTTCTCCCAACATGGGCAACTTGAACATATAAAAAACATAAGAAATAATTGAAGAAGCAAAGTGAACTTTGTTGAGTGCTATGAGCAATGTGAACTTAAGTTGCCTGAAATAAAATGCTTTGGTGCTTGATTAACTGTGGTGACTAACAGAGAGAGGTGTAAGAAGGCACCAGTGACCCTAAATCTAAGTGCTGACAAGATAAGTATAAAAGAGCTTCATCAAAAATATCTTAATGAAATTTTCAGCTGCAGCTGAAGAACTGCGGTCCACTAAAAGCCTAATGAAGTACTAGATAAGCAATTACACATATTGTTAAAGGATCAATCAGCAATGAATATTTCTGTGATTTGAGTAGAAAATTAAAATTAAGTTTAATGAATATGTAATCTCTTTCTCAAAGCTGAAGAGGCTTACATCTGTATGATTTTTAAAAGAAAGCATACATGGGAAAATTAGACACTATAATATTCTTAAAAGATTGAACATTTTACCAAAAATATTTCTAGACTGTTCTTGAAAGATTGAGAATTTGGTCCAAAAATATGTCAGTGTATTATATTTATTATACTAGACAGAATAGAGAATTAGTTCAATTCTGCTACTTAACTAACTCTAAGAATATAATAATGGTTCTTGTCCTCACTGAGCTGAGCCTAAGTTTAGGCTTAGATACATAAAACAAAATAAACTGAAATACGTGTGTTGTAAAATTTAATGAATCTATGAAATATTATTTTCCTTTACATAGAGAGATTGCTAAAGTAATTTTATTGATGAAGGTACTGTCACTGTCATCAATGCGAATCACAGTTTGAGGACGAATATGGAAGCAAAAAATATGAATTACACATAAATATTATTTTGATACTCTAAGGAAAATTCATCTTTAATAACTTGGAAAGTCAAGACTTTAGCAAACGTTAGAAAATGAACATTTGCAGAATCTTACAGTAAAACTAAATCAAGTTCTTTTAAAATAAGGATAAAATGTTACTTTGATTGTTCAAGATGGAAGATCAAGTAAATCTCAGGAATTTTTTAATGCATGATTTAAAAGAGCGCCTTGTAGCCGGGCGTTGGTGGCACATGCCTTTAATCCCAGCACTCGGGAGGCAGAGCCAGGCGGATCTCTGTGAGTTCGAGGCCAGCCTGGGCTACCAAGTGAGTCCCAGGAAAGGCGCAAAGCTACACAGAGAAACCCTGTCTCGAAAAACCAAAAAAAAAAAAAAAAGCGCCATGTAAATCAAATTAGACATTAAATGCTTCACTTCAATAATGCCCAGTGCACAATAGCAAGTTTAGAATTATCATTTTCCCACCAATATTTTTCCTGCACCAATTTCCATGCTGTTTTCTTACCTATATCTAAAGGAAAGAAAGCAAATTCAAGATGGGTTTTTCTCACATGCTTCTATTTTTCCATAGAAATAAGACTTCATTACCTGTCTTAATAGTAAAATTGTGATGGTGAATATTTGAAAAGGATATGGAAAATTCTTCTACTTCTTCTTATCCTCTTCTTCCTCCTGACCATTCTGCTCCTCTTGTTTCTCGTCCTCCTTTTTTTTTTTTTTTGTTTTTTTGTTTTTTTGTTTTTTTGTTTTGGTATATGGTCTCACTATGTAGCCATGGTTCACTGGAAGTCACATCACAATGTAGACCAGGTTGGTCTTGAACTAACAGAGATCCTCATGCCTCTGTTTCCTGACTTTTTAAAGGCATTAAATGATTAAAAGCATATGTCACCACATCAGATAATGACAAATTTCTAAATCAAAATACTCTTAAACAGCTCTTCCATGTAACTGAGTAGTCCTGAAATAAGTAGAGTTGGGGAAGTGGCTACCATAAAGATTCTAATTACTCTTGCTTGTTTAAGTTGCTGAGAAATAAGTTTCTGTAAATTTAAAGGAACTTAAAACAAATTTGAAAGAAGTGAGATAAAATGTGCAGCTGCTCAAAGATGATTTCCGATTTCTCTTGAAAATTTAGCCTTAATTTTTTGATATCTTTGGAAATTGCAAAAACAAGCTCCTGCATTAGAAATTTAATAGATGTATTGATTTCCTCCTAGAGGCTGTAAGGGTGATTCCAACTACAGAGTCCTCAGAAGAGCCACAAGGCATCTAGGCGGTTTCCAGGTTCTGGCTATGACAAATAATGCTGCTATGAACATAGTTGAACATGTGTCCTTGTGTTATGATTGAGCATTCCTTGGGTATATGCCCAAGAGTGGTACAGCCGGGTCTTGATTGAGAAAGCTTGATTTCCAATTTTCTGAGAAACTGCCACACTGATTTCCAAAATGACTGTACAAGATTGCACTCACACCAACAGTGAAGAAGTGTTTCCCTTGCTCCAAATCCTCCCCAATATAAGATGTTATCAGTAGAAACATCTTAGATGCCCTTCAACCAAAGAATGGATAAAGAAAATGTGGTACATATATACAATGAAGCAATACTCAGTAGTAAAAAAAAAAAAAAAATGACATCATGAAATTTGCAGGCAAATTGATGGAACTAGAAAATATTATCCTGAGTGATGTAACTCAGACTCAGTAGGACAAACATGGTATGTATTCACTCATAAGTGGGTCCTAGATGTAAAGCAAAGGATAACCAGACTACAACCCACAGCTCCAGAGAAGCTAGCTAACAAGGAGGACCTTAAGAGGGACACATGGATCATCCTGGGAAGTGGAAATAGAGGAGATTTCAATGAGTAAACTGGGGGTGGAGGGGGGGCAATGGAGAGTGGGGCATGAGGGATAAGAACATGAGGGATCTAGATGGTCACACTGGAACAAGGATGGAATAGGGGAGCACTGAGGGAGATACTATGATGGTGGGAGATGTCATGGAGATGGGGAGAGGCCAGGTGCTAGGGAGGTTCCCAGGAATCCACAAGGATGACCCCAGCTTAGATTAATAGCAATAGTGGAGAGGGTGCCTAAACTGGCTTATCCCAGTAATCAGACCAGTGAGCATCCTGCCAGCATAGAACCTTCATTCAGTAACTGATGGAAGCAGATGTAGAGATCCACAGCCAAGCACCAGGCCATGCTCCAGGAGTCCAGTCGAAGAGAGAGAAGAGGGATTCTGTAAGCAAGAAGCATCAAGATCATGATGGAGACAACCAAACCAAACTAGTGGGAACTCATGAACTTTAGACCAATAGCTGTGGAGTCTCCATGGGACTGGACTAGGCCTTCTGCATAAGAAAGACAGTTGTGTAGTTTGATCTGCTTAAGGGTTCCTTCTGGCAGTAGGTTCAGGATCCATCCCTGGTGCATGAGCTATCTCTTTGGAGCCCACTGTCTATTGTGGGTCATCTTGTGCAGCCTTGATACAGGAGGAGGAACTTGGACCTGCCTCTACTGAATGTACCAGGCTCTGCTGACTCCCCATGGGAGACTTTGCCTTGTTGGAGGAGGGAATGGAACATGGGTTGTGGGTGAGACAGGAGGGGCGGGAGGAAGGAGGAGAGGGAGATCTGTGATTGGTATGTAAAATGAATAAAAAATTCCTTAATTAAAAAAAAAAAGAAGAGCCACAAGGAAGATAAATATCTTCTATTTGGCACAATGAAAATATTGCTAATTTTAGCAGTTACTCTGCATATCTGACTATTGAAATGATCAGGATTGATATATTATTTCAGATCTTGTAATGCTCCCTTTTACTTCTTATTTTTAATGTCTTATATGTGTGATTATTTTTAATTAAAATACTTATTTGGAGAAAATGATAGATACATACATATCTGTAATAAATAATGCATGTATACATTTTTAAATAGTGAAACGCTCCATAATAACATCTTTCAAAACAATTTTCCCATGGTATAGCCAGGATACTGTCATTAATACAATTGATATAATCCATTAATTTCATTCAGAGTTCCCCATTTTGGACACTTGCATCTGTTCATTTATTTTTATGCTATTTATTTAACTAAATGGTTTTGTGTATCTACTACCCCTGTGTAAAAGTTTAATTATTTCTTTTCTTTTTTAGACGATAATATAATTGCATAACTTCCCTGTTATCTTTATTCCCTACAAATCATCCCATATATCTTTCCTTGCTTTCTTTCAGATTCATGACTCTTTTGTCATTAACTGTTGCATATGTAAATAGAAGCTCACATTGGAGGCCACAATATAGACCAGGCTGGCTTTGAACTAAGTGCCATAACACCAGACAAATTATTAAAGATAATTTTTTTGTTTTTGTTTTTTTTTTGTTTTTTGTTTTTTGTTTTTGTTTTGTTTTGTTCTGTTTTTAGATACAGGATTTTTCTGTGTAACAGTCCTGGCTGTTCTGGAACACACTTTGTAGACCAGGCTGGCCTCAAACTCACAAATATCTGTCTGTCTTTGCCTCCTTCCCGAGTGCTGGGATTAAAGGCATGCACCACCACTGCTTGGCTAGACGAAAATATTCTTAAACAGCCCTGTTTCATCTAAGTGAGTGGTCCTACAATAGGTACAGTGGGGAAGCGGCTACTATAAAAATTCTAATTACTTTTATGGAAACATATTAGGAATATATATTTCTAAATATATATGTATAACTTGCCCAGTGTGTATAATATTAGTTACATTATGCTATCAGGGCTGATGCTTTGGTTTGGGATAACAAATCTGATATGCTATTCCCTGAGGAAGATTATTTCCCCCACTCTCAACATTCCTTAGTTGCTTGTGGCTACGTGTGTAGGATTGAGGCCTCGTGGTCTTTTCTGCATCTATGTTGCCATACCTATTACTGTCTTTAAAAAGCTCATGTTTATACAGTCATGTTGGCGTGACTGCATGGGTATAGTTTCTGACATTCTTATGAGATACAATCTCACAGCAAACTCTCTGATGCCATAGTTCTTACAATCTTTTTGGTTCCTTCTTCTGCAATGAATCCTGAGCTTTAGGTGTGTGAGTAGTGTTGTAAATGTATCCATTGGGACTGTGCTCTGCATTTTAATTGGTTGTGGTTTTCTGTAATGGTCTCCATCTATTGCAAAGAGCAGTTTTCTTGATAAGGGGCAAGGACTACACTTACCTGTGGAAATAAGAATGATTACTTAGAATGTAGTAAGAGATTATTCTAGTTTAGTAAATTGGTAATTGTAGATTCTCCTCCAAGATCCACGACTTTACTAGCCATCTTAACCCTATACAGAGTTTTTATATTAATTAATTAATTAATTATACTCTAAAACCAGACCATGTACCCAGGCAGCAACAATATACTATTTACCTCTCAATCTCTCAAGTGCTTAAAATTAGTTAGTTAGTTAGTTAGTTAGTTAGTTAGAGAGAGAGAGAGAGAGAGAGAGAGAGAGAGAGAGAGAGAGATTAGATAGATGATAGATGGGGTGTACGTTGTGACGGGAGCCATAAGCCTAACCAACCCTTGACACACATGTTGCCATATTTGGGCTTCTCTCCTCTTTTCTTAGATCTAGGCCTTGCTTAAGTCTCCATAGCACCAGAACCTCTTCCCACAGACACCAGAACCTCTTCTCAGATATCAGGTGAATGAGCTGCAGTTAAGCAATTAGGCAGTTAGACAAGGGTAGATAGATAACCTTCAGAGCAACATTTCCTGATGGCCGAACAGCCCATAATTAAGTTCCTTCCTGCTTATGACCCCCTTTGTCTACCTTGAGAGAAAAATAAAATTTTGGAGCTTGATCAGACGCCCTGTCTTGCTCACATTCTTTGTGTCTCTTGTCCCTCTCATTCGCCGGCCCTCCCTTGAAGACCCCATTGAAGACCCCGCTGGCCAGAGCACGTTTGTATGTATGTGTGTATTTGTGTACATGTACAGTTAATTCCTAGTGTTAGGGAATGAAGGCAGATAGTCTATTATAGTTTAATATTCTTCTACTGAGCTACATCTCAAGTACATCAATATATAGTTTAAATTGTACAAATTTGCTATGAAAATGAACTAAAACTTATCAACTATTTTACTTAGTATAATGAAAGTTCATTCTTATAATTTATAGTTCTAAATGGTCATCGAGTATCCAGGAAGATATTTTGAGGCTTATTGTTACTCAGTTCCAATTCTTTCATGAATGAGAGAAAACTAGAATGAAGTATGACATGAGTTTTCTGTGAACTTTTAGGTAAAACCCTCAGTTATTTAGGAGATAAGAAGTACATTTTTTGCTGTTCTGGGATTTTTTTTTTTTCATTTTATCAAGTATATGGCTAGAACAAGGTTTTAAAACTCAGTGATGATGGAGAGAAAGGGGATATTGGGAATATATGTCTTGAAAGAGAAGGATACCAGGAAAATCCTTTAGGTTTCTTTAGAAAATGTGAGGCCAGCTTTGAATATCATGGAATTTCAAAAACAAATACCTAATGATTGCTAGAGATTGTCATTATTCCTAAAGAGAGAAACCCACCTAGATGTCAACAACTACTAATGGCAGTATGCTTATTCCTAGTTTTCCTATTCAGTTGTGGAATTGTGGTTGTAAAAGAACATCTTTAAATTACTATAAAAATCTCCTTTACAAATTATTTTTTTCTTACATATGTAGGTGAATGTCATTGAAGTTAGACAGGGAGGCTTTGAACAGATTGGTTACTAAGTCTCACGAAGCTTGAGAACATCATCATATTTAAGTTGGTTTTAATGGAAAACTATGATAAAATGTAATCACTATTTTCCATAACACGTATACGCACATAATTAACACCCATAGTAAGAAACATCATAATAATGTTGCGCTTGGTATTTTATAAAGTTCAAAGCAATATTTGTTTTTTACTCTAACAGAATATAATTCAAATTAAGTAGTATAACTGGATTTTCACTGTGATGGCTATTTTCGGTTGTCAACGTGACTATATCTGGAATGAACTATACTCCAGAAATGGGGCTTGGGGCACTCTTGTGATCAAGATCTTGAAGGAAGAAGACAACATGGCTTTGATCTTGAGCCTGAATCTTGAGTCTGGATGGTAAATGCTTTTAATCTGGATCTGAGGCTGGAAGGCACACCTTTAATCTAGACCACACCTTCTGCTGGAAAGACAATGGAAGACAGTAAAGGGTGTTTTCTTTTTTGCCTGCTTGCCCTCACCTTGTCAGCACATCCATTCCTTCACTGGCGTTGGAGTCTACTACTTTGGGATCCAAGCCTATACAGAAGAGTAGCTGAGACACCCAGCCTCTTGGGACTGAACAACTCAAGATTCTTGGACTTGCCATTTCCAGCTAGCCATTGTTAGACTGCAGCCTGTAATTCATTCCAATAAATCCACAATATGTATTGAGAGAGAGTTTCATTCTATTAGTTCTGTGATTCTAGAGAACCCTGACTAATACAGTTACTAAAAGAAAGATATCAATTATTTTAGTATTTTTACATTAATAAATTGATAAAATCATAAATCACAGTTAACTGATCCCAAAACTCATAGCTGTCTAAATCATAGAGGAGAATCTGATGCTATTAATCTCCTTAATACACACACACTGTTAAACTGTGTCCTAAGTTCTTGCCTTTATACTCATAAACTAATGAAATCTAATCTTTTCTCAGGAATCAGGAATGAAACTGCTTTCTTTTTTCTCTAAGAGTAGATGGTGATTAATATAGAGGCTTATGACTGGTAAAGTAACAGAGAATAATATTCTGTGGAATTCTCACCTGTAATGGGACATCAATATCACAACTTTCCTCTTAAGACTTGAGAATCATTCCAAAAGAAGGGGCTGAAAAATCGTAAGAGTCAAAGGTAGTAGACATCTTCCGTGAAACATTATTTGCTAGATGTACTGGGTTGTTTTGTGTGTCAGGTTGACACAAGCTAGAGTCATCAGAGGAAGGAGCCTTCGCTGAAGAAATGCCTCCTTGAGATGCAACTGTAAGGCTGTTTTTCATTTAGTGATCAATGGGAAAGGGGCCAGCCTACGGTGGGTGGTGCTACCCCTGTGATGGTCCTGGGTTCTATAAGAAGGTGGGCTGAGCAAGCAGTGAGAAACAAGCCAGTGAGCAGCTCCCCTCTGTGGTCTCTGCACCAGCTCCTGCCTCTGCACTCCTCCCCTGCTTGAGTTCCTGTTGTGAATTCCTTCAGTGATAACAGCAATGCTGAAGTGTCAGTCAAATAAACACTTTCCTGCCAACTTGGTTTTCTGTCATGGTGTTTTGTCTCAGCAATAGAAACCCTAACTAAGACACTAAGCACGACTGGAAAATTGCACAAATACACTCACAATGGCTGTCCACAGGCTCAAGACCCATGAAAGATCAAATCAGCTAAAATGTCAGCATGGGAAAGGGAAAGCTCAGAAAACTCTACCAGTCACTCATGACATAGGCAACTGATGGCTGCTAGTGAAGGAGATGTGAGTTTCTTCAGAGATGTGTTCTTGGGGAGTACTCATACTCTAGTAGATGGTCCTACACCCAGGCCCATATAGAAGCACTAAGTGGACTCAATAGGCTTTTGAAAAAAAATAAATAAATAACATACTTCTAAGGACACATCCATGTAAGGGAATCATCTACTTTGCTCTGAGACTGCACACTGGTTTTAGTCACTTACCCTCGTTAAGACTCAGCCATTTCAGCCATTAGGTAGAGAGCTGGGCTGAGTAATCAAACCCAAATGAAAATGTTAAGAGTTTTTATTTGTTTTTATTCACCCCCCCAAAAAAAAATCTCAATAAACAGCCAATATTGCTGCCACAGGAGTAAGTTATGCAGAAGACAGGGAATGTGTTGGTGAAAATAGATGGGAAGTCTAAGATCAAAGGACCAGCAGACTTGTTCCCTGATGAAGTCTCACTTCCTGGTTGACAGATGTTCATCTGCCATTGTATCTTCACATGGTAGAAGGTAAACAGCAGTTCTTTGGGCCTCACTAATCACTTCACAATCCTCTATCTTTTAGCACTCTCACTGATGATTAGGCTTCAAAGTCCCAAGTTTAAGGGAATTCAAATATTCAAACCACAGTAGGCAACAGGTTCTGATGTTTTGTATGTTTTCTGTTTATTTCCAATTATGTTATTAATACTTCCTTTTTGAGCAAACTTTTGTAACAACTAAGAAATATGTGCTCTGAATTGACAACAATAGAAGAGAAAGAACAAATTATAGCATCCCTTTTCCAGGCTTTCTATGCAAGCTTTTCCAAACCTAAAGACGTTGGGTCTTATGCTGTACAACTAATGAGCTGTCTAGTACTTCTACCCATTATGTTGTTATTGAATCATCATAATGTCTAACAAAACTGGGAGCACCAATATATTTTTATAAGGAAATTTTTAGAGTCCATGTTACTTTCACATGAGCAAGAAAAATTTTTGCATGAAAAATGCATAAGAAGGCTATTACAGAATATTTGTTTATACTGTAAAGATGTGTCTCTGCCCAAAGTACCTTCTGATTTGGTTTAATAAAGAGCTTAATGGTCAATAGCTAGACAGAAGAAATTAGAGAGGACTTCCAGGCAGAGAAAGTGAAACTGAGAGGAGGAATCTAGGAAATATTTCACCAGCAGACTCAGCAACTTGGATGTGACATGCTAAGAAGAGGTAATTGAGCCATGTGAAATCTATTTTGTTAGATATTAGAATAGCTACACCAGCTTGTTTCTTTTTGGTTTTTTTTTTTGTTTGTTTGTTTGTTTGCATGTTTGTTTGTTTTTTGTGACAGGGTTTCTCTGTGTAGCTTTGTGCCTTTCCTGGAACTCGCTCTGGAGACCAGGCTGGTCTCGAATTCAGAGTGATCTGCCTGCCTCTGCCTCCCGAGTGCTGGGATTAAAGGCGTGCGCCACCACCGCCCGACTCACCAGCTTGTTTCTTAGGTCCATTTGTTTAGAAAATCTTTTTCCAACCCTTTAAACCAAGGTAGTATCTATCATTGATATTGAGGTGTGTTTCTTATATGAGGTAGAAGGATGGATCCTGTTTTCATAGCCATTCTGATATCCCGTGTCTTTTTGTTGGTGAATTCAGTGTATTGATATTGAGAGATATTAATGACCATTGATTGTTAATTCCTGTTATTTTGGTGGTGGTGGTGCTGCTGATGCTGGTAGTAGTACTAGTAGTAGTAGTAGTAGTAGTAGTAGTAGTAGTAGTAGTAGTAGTGTCTTTCCCTCTCTAGGTTTTGCTGGTGTAAGATAATTTATTGCCTGTGTTTTTGTTGGTGTAATCAACTTCCTTGGGTTAGAGGTTTTTCTTCTAGTGTAGTGTCTAGAACTAGCTTTGTGGATAGATACTGTTTAAATTTCACTTTGCTTAATATTATACTATCCCAGGGTGCCCAGAAGTAATGCTACCAGCAGCACGGAAATGAATCTAGATACACGGAGCTCTTTCATGCAACTTGTTTATTTGTCTGCCACCATCATTCTCTCCTAATTCTTCCTGCTTCCATGGGGACTCAATATCTATCCCAAGACAACAACACCTTCATGTTTACAATACAACATAAGAATTGCAAGGTCCCCACCAGAAGCTTCCTGGCAACTTCATTTGCAACCCAAAAAAGGGGAAGAGAATAAAGGTGGAGTTAGATAGGAGCTGGAATAAATCAGAGAAGGAATCTGTGTGCTAGGAATATATCCTTACTGTGGTTAGGTGAAAATTTTATGAGTCTATCATAAATGTGCTCAAACCATAAGCTTACAGGTGATAGGGTAAAGAAAGCTATAAGTCACTAAAGATAAAACTGCCACTGTTTTTCTCTGCTACCAGTTTCCTGACAAGGCAGGGGAGGAGTACTGAGAGCTAGTCAATCTGCATCTCAGCTTGGAAGCACCTGGTGAGAGGAAACCCCTTTTATCTAAGAAGTTGCTCTGGGGCAGTGGAAGAGCTGAACTTGATTTGCACAATAATCAAAGCTATGCATCTAGTAGCCTGTTAGTCTCCTAGGCTCAGTGGGGGAGTTATTACCTAATGGAACAGTGTCTGAGAAGTTTAGCTGTTTGCCAAATGGTTTGGAAGTATTTGGGCACACAAGAATTTCATAGAAGAAGACAGCTGAAATATTAAAAACTGTATAATACCAAATATTCATAATAAATGGCTTGCTTTTTGACAGACCCTTGGCTGGTCAAAGTATAGCTTTAATACACAGCTGAATCTCTATAATATATTCTTGTGGCTCAAAAGAACTTTGTCATGAAATACCTTGTTTTCTCCATCTATGGTGACTGAAAGTTTTGCTGGGTATAGTAGTCTAGCTGGCATTCATGGTCTCTTAAAATCTACAAGACTTCTGTCCATGCTCTTCTGGCTTTTAGTCTCCATTGAAAAGTCAGTGTATTTCTAATGGTCTGCCTTTATATGTTACTTGGCCTTTTTCCTTTGCAGCTTTTAACATTCTTTATTTATTCTGTATGTTTAATATTTTGATTATTATGTGGCTTGGGATTTTCTTTTCTAATCCAATATATTTGGTGTTATGTAAGCTTCTTGTACCTTTACAGGCATGTCCTTCTTTAGGTTGGGAAAATATTTTTTTTTTAATGAAATTGTTATGTATATTTTCTAGGATTTTGAGCAAGGATTTGCCTCCTTCTTCTATCCCTGTTGTTGGTTATTTGCAGCACTCTTACCCTGTGAGGAAAAGTCACAAAACACAACAGAATCCACTAACAAGAGTTTTATTAAGATAAGGTAAAGAGACAGAGGTGCACAGGCCTGTGGAAAGACACATGAGTGAAGTGGGGCTGGCTTATAAAGGCTGGGCTGTGCCTGTGCACACAGGCCCATGTGGCTATTCCACACATGCTTGTAGATCACATGGTTGTGCTGTGTGCTTTACACAACCACGCAAAGACACAGGGTCCTGGTCACTTGAGAAGTTTTGACCTGGAAATGACTAGGCGGAAGTGACTAGGTCCCACCGGGCATGCGCAACCATGTCCAACCGTGGGGGCATGTTGTGAATCCATATCACCTATTATTTATAGGTTTGGTCTTTTGATAGTGTCCCAGATTTCCTGGATGCTTTGTGTTAGGAGTTTTTTAGATTTAATATTTTCTTTGATGAATCTATTTTTTCTATTGTATGTTAAAGCCTGAGATTCTCTCTTCCATCTCTTGTAGTCCATTGGTGATGCTTGCATCTGTAATTCAAGTTCAGTTACACAGATTTTCCATTTCCAGAATTCCCTCAGTTTTTGTTTTCTTTATTGCTTGTATTTCAGCTTTCAGGTCTTGAATAGTTTCTTTCAACTGTTTGTTTTTTCTTGGCTTTCTTGGCATTTTTTAAGGAATTTCTAGATTTCCTCCAATTTTTTGTTTGACTCTTCCTTGATTTCTTTAAGAGATTTTTTTTTTTAATTTCCTCTTTAAGGACCTTATCATCTTTATAAATTTGGGTTTAAGATCGCTTTCTTGTGCCTCACCTGTGTTTGAATATTCAGGTTTTGCTGGTGTCGGATAACTGAGCTGCTATATTGCCATGTTATTGTGTTCTTACACTGGTGTTTAGGCATCTGGGTTGGGATGATTGTTAGTTATTTAGCTGCGTTGTGTTCTTACCCTGCAAGGAAATGTCACGAAACATGACAGAATCTGCTTACAGAGTTTATTAGAGTTAAAGGGACAGAGTGCGCAGGCCTGTGGGAGAGACACGTGCGTGGAGAGAAGAGAGAGTGGGAAGCATGGCGCTCCACTTTAAAAACTGGCAGGGGGCATGGCCAGGTCACGTCACTACTCCACGTGTGTGCATAGATCACATGGTCACGTTGCGCGCTTACGTGGCCATGTAACGTCACGGATCCTGGTAACGAGAGACGCCTTGACCCGGAACTTGCTAGGCGGAGGTGTCCGGGTCCGCCGGGTATCCTGGTTATGAGAGACGCCCTGACCCGGAAATGCCTATCCTGACCTGGAATTGGCTAGGCGGAAGTGTCCGCCCGGTATATGCGACCGTGGGGGCGTGTTGTGAACCTTTCAATGATTATAGTCTAGGTACTGATATATGAGTCTGTCTTTGTTGGATGGGTGTTTTGTTCCTTAGTTTCTGTCTCCTCTTTGGTTCTCTGGTCTTTGTGGCCTGGATTTCTGGCGGCTGGTGTACCCCTGATCTAGCAGGGACTGTCTGTCCAAGTTGAGGGCTGGCATTCTGGGGCTAGCTTAGCCTTTGTTAGAGCAGAGAGTCTCTGTTCTTGCTGGTGTGGCCTGTACCTATTATGACTTGTGGCCTGTACCTGTTTTAGCTGGTCTGGCCTGTGTCTGAACAAGGGAAGTGGGCTGAGAACAGGGCCAGCCAGCAGGGCAGGGGATGAGCTGGGAGAACATGTGGGCTGGGTCTTTGGAAGCAGAATCTAAAGAGTGGGGCAGTTCATCTGGCAAGGAGTCACTCACATATTCTTTTGACTTGTGTGATTTGCATCTGAGCAGCAGAAAAAGTCCTCTGAGGTTGGGGACAGGGTTCAGCAGCAGGGTGTACAATGAGCTGTTCTTCTGTTCTTCTCAGGTATCATCTGAGTCCAAGCAGAAGAACGGAGTCCCTGGATGATGTTTTGTTGTTGTTGTTTATGTAGACGTTCATAGCTATAAACTTTCCACCAAGTTTTTAGTATGTAGTAGTTCATTTTTATTTACTTCCAGTATTTTAAATTATTTCCTCCTTTGTTTTGTTAGTGAAACTTGTGATTAATGTATATATTGTTCAGTTTACAAATACTGGTATAGTTTCTGTAGTTCTTTTGTTATTGATTTCTAGCATTGTTCTATTATTGATTTAATAAGACATAAGAAACTGTTATGATTATTTCTTTTATTTCATAAGCTTTCTTTGTTGCCTAGACTGTTGTCTGCTTCAGAGATGGTTCTGTGAGTGACTGAAAAGAAGCCATGTTATCTATGGTGTCATATAGCTATGAAGAGTCTTAGATAAGTCTTAGGCTGGAAGACCCCTTAAAAGATGATAGGTATTGAAGTCACACACTATTACTGTATCAGAACCCATCTGATCTTTAATATTTTTAATGACATTTTGTACCCAATTTTGATTTATAAATTTGCTTATTACTGAATTGTTTTAACAATATTTCTTTATCACTTTTAATTAACTTTGGTTTCTAATCTACTTTCTTTATTAGAATAAATATTTCAGCTTTTTTCAGTTTTCATTTGTTAAAGGCAAAAAAACACACAAGAAACCATAAATTTCACTTTGTAGTTGTCTTTGCTAATGAAGTATGCTTTTTTGAGAGAACTTATAGTTGACTCTTGGTTTTTAATCCAGTTTGTTGTTAGTTGTTTTTGCTCTTTTGGGGAGCCCTCTACCCAGCTCCCAAATAAATCACACACAGAAGCTTATTCTTAATGATAGATACTCAGCCTTTGCTTGACTTGTTTCTACCAACTTTTCTTAACTTTAAATTAGTCTATCTATCTTTTACCTCTTGGCTTTTCATTCTCTTACTTCTGTATATCTTACTTTCACTCTTACTCCATGGCTGGCTTTGTGGCTGGGTGACTGGCCCCTAGCATCCTCCTCTCCTTGTTCTCTTGCTCTTCTTCCTTTCTCAAATTTCTCCTTCGGTTTGTTCTCTCTGCCTGCCAGCCCTGCTTATCCTTTCTCCTGTCTCACTATTGACTATTCAGTCTTTATTAGACCATCAAGTGTTTTAGACAGGCAAAGAATCACATCTTCACAGAGTTAAACAAATGCAACATAAAAGAAGGCAACAGATCTTTGCATCCTTAAAACAAATGTTCCACAGTATAAACAAATATAATACACCATAAAATAATAACCTACAAAACCAGTTAGTTACTCTTTTTTGGTGGGTTGAGGACATTTGCACTTAGAATTATTATTGCAATATGCCTACTAATTCCTGTCATTTTGTTTTCTACCTTGTTTGGTTGTTTTTCTCTCTTAAGACCATTATGATTGACAGTGGCTGGTGTGTATTCCTGCCTAGTTCTTCTTTCCTCACCTCTCCTTTTGTGATATTTATGTCTTCCTGTGTGTTTGTGAGATACTTGGCTTCCTCCTCTGTGCATGCACTTCCTAAAGCAGCTTCCCATTAGCCATGAACAGTACTACTTTGTGCTTGTTTGGAAATGTTCATATTTCCTACCTATATTAAAAGATCATTTTACAGGACATAATAATTTTGGTTAATGATTATCTATTTTCCAAGCTTGAAAAATATAATCCACTTTTTTCTTGGGTTTTAAGTCAACTGATAAGAGAATTGGCACCATTGCTGATGGATGTGCCTTTCTAAAAGAATTGTCATTTCCCCTTCTTCCTCTTCACTTTATTTCTTTGATTCGTACTGTTGAAGTATTGACTAAAATGTTATAGAAGGATCTTCTTTGTTCACATCTATTTGAGATTCTAAATGTCTCATTCATTGTTCTACATTTTCTGACATATTTTCTTCTCAGTGGCTGAGTTTATTGACATTACTTGCCATTGTTTTATTTAATTCATTGATTTATTCATTTCTTCAATTCACATTTTCATCAAAATTTTGCTTTTATTGTTAAAAATTTTCCATCTTGCTGACTTTTCAGCCTGTATAGTTAGATTTTTCTTAGACGTATCCCTGAACTTTGCCTATACATAGGACCTTCTCCTTCAAATGTTGTTCTAAATTTATCTGATTGTTTCCTCTTTGATTTTATTGGTCATTTTCACTACTAAACATTTGAAATCTTTGTACATAAATGTACAGCTACTTTGATAATTTAAAACTGTGCCTTTAAAAGTTATTTACTTTGGAAAGAAATGTATTACCTAGCTTTTCCAGGTTCCTTGTTTCCTGGTTTGCAACATGTACAGCAAGTTCAATTTTATTTCTTTTCTGACTTTTTGGAAATCTTTTCATTTGTAGCCTTCTTTTCAGGGATAAATCCATGTAAATCCATGTGTGGTATCACTCAGAGATACTGCAGAAAACACTGCTGTACAAAAACAAAACATACAAGATACAGAAATGTACTGAAAAATAGCTCACCAGTATATAATCCATGACTTAAAAACTAAAACAAACAAACAAGGTGAATGAAGAATATGCTATGAAGTAAAAAACAAAACAAAACAAAACACAAAATTCAGAACAAATATGGAAATAGTACACGGATAATATAAAGGAATGAGACAAGGAAAGGAGAAAAAAGGTAACAAAGGTAACACAAACAAAGAGGTAAAAAAGAAGAATAGAAATAAATGTTATGAATGAGAAAAAATGAAAAAGGAAAGTAGAATATTAACAGAAAGATTTCTAATAATCAGAGTTGCATAACAAAATTAAGGAGATTATAAAATAATTTAAATTTTATTATAATAAAACATTGCTGATTGTGTAGTAGAGGGGAAAATGAGGAAGAAAAAAAGAACTAACTAAAGATTGGGCATTAGAGCATCTTCTTTGCTGGATGGGGAGAGTCAGTTGACTTTGTGGACTCTTGACTTTCTTGTGCCTTGAGGGTGGAACAGCTTTTCTTACTCTCCTGTAAATTGCAAGTTTATTTCGCCAAGAGTTACAAATATTCTACTTGGTAGATGTATCTTATACGCACTGGGGGTGGAAGTAAGATCTTTGATAATCTCATACAGATCTGCTGTTAGCCATTGCACAATCCATGTCTTCTGCAGCTTTCAGTTTCCTGTTTCTGAGTGCCTGGTATTTCCAAAACTGCCACTCCAGGCTGTATCTCAGGCTAGGTCTATGCCTGGTTCCACTTAGGATCTCTGGCTCTTAGCTATTCCCTTCTCCCTAACCCCAGTGCTCCTTGAAACACCATATACCTACAACCCACAGAGTCAGGGTTGTAGAGTCAGTAAAGGATTCCTATCTATGGTTGACTCAGTCCTGGAGGTACACACAGAAAAACAAACCACTAACAAAACAAAAATAAAAACAAAAACTTTTAACTACATAATAATCTAGAGTTTCTAGTCATCAGATACAGGAAGGTGTGTGTGTGTGTGTGTGTGTGTGTGTGTGTGTGTGTGTGTGTGTGTGTGTAACAGAGACAGACAGACAGACACGCAGAAACAAAGACAAAGAGATTTTATTTTAATGTGGATCCTTGTTAAATATAAAACCCACAGAATGAAGGCTGAGTAGAAACCCAGGAAGAGCCATAGTTCAAATCTGAAGCAAGTATGCAAATCAAAGTGTACTAATTGCTCATGGGAAGTTAGGCTTGATGTTATTAAGACTGTCAAAGTGCTCTTTGGAAGCTGAGGAGTTGGTGAGAAGAGTTTCAGGATCCTGCCCCGGACTTCCCTTCTGGACCAGAGAGCTCCCATCCTGCCCCTGCCCCGGACTTTCTGTCTGGACAAGAGCTCCCATCCTGCCCTGGACTTCCCATCTGAACAAGAGCTCCCACCCTGCCCTGGAGTTCCCATTTGGACAAGAGAGCTCCCATCTGGACAAGAGAGAGAGACTTCCTGAATCTGTCAGCTCTGTCTGAACCAAGTGCACTGATAAGACCAAGAAGGAACCACAAGGAGATGGGCAGACGTCAAGGCAGAAGTACATACAACAAAATGAAGAGCAATACAGCATCACCAGAACCTAGCCCTCCTCCAACATCTAGATCAAAAATTGGAAGAACAGAAGAAAACAGCCTTATGAATAACATCATGAAGAAGGTAGAGGCTTGTATAGAGGAAAAGACAAAAAATGGGAAGAACACTATAAAAAACTAGAGGAAAGGACAAATAAAGTAGAAGAAAACAATAAAGTCCTAGAAGAAAACAATAAAGCACTGAAAGAAAATCATGAAAAAGCAATGAAACAAATGAAGGAAACAGTCCAAGACCTGAAAAGGGAAATAGAAAAAATGAAGAAGACACAAACAGAGGGAATGCTGGAAATAGAAAATCTGAGTAAACGATCTCGAACTTCAGATGCAAGTATAACCAACAGAATGCAAGAGATGGAAGAGAGCATCTCTGGCATTGAAGATACGGTAGAAGAAATAGATTCATCAGTCAAAGAAAACACTAAAGCCAACAAAGTCATGAACCAAAATGTCCAAGAAATTTGGGACACCATGAAAAGACCAAACCTATGAATAATAGGGATAGAAGAAGTAGAAGAATACCAACTCAAAGGCACAGAAAATATATTCAACAAGATCATGGAAGAAAACTCTCTCAACTTAAAGAAGGAAATGCCTATAAAGATACAAGAAGCCTATAGAACACCAAACAGACTAGACCCCCCCCAAAAAAAGTCCCCTTGCCACATAATAATTAAACAACTAAACATACAGAATAAAGAAAGAATATTAAGAGCAGCAAAGGAAAAAGGCCAAATGACTTATAAAGGCAAACCCATCAGTATAACACCCGATTTCTCAATGGAGACTTTGAAAGCCAGAAGGACCTGGACAGATGTAATGCAGATACTAAGAGACCATGGATGTCAACCCAGACTAATATTTTCAATCATCATAGACGGAGTGAACAAGACATTCCAAGACAAAGCCAGATTTAAACAATACTTATCCACAAACCCAGCCCTACAGAAAGCACTAGAAGGAAAAGTCCAACCTAAGGAAGTCAGATACACCCTCGAAAACACAGGCAATAGATAAAGCCACAGCAGTAAACCCCAAAGAAAAGAAGTACACACACACTACCACCAAAAAATAACAGAAATGAACAATCACTGGTTATTAATATCCCTTAATATCAATGGACTTAATTCACATATATAAAGACATAGGCTTACAGAATGAATACGAAAGCAGGACCCATCTTTCTGCTGCATACAAGAAACACATCTCAAATTCAAAGACAGACACTACCTAAGAATAAAAGGCTAGGAAAAGACTTTCCAATCAAATGGTCTTAAGAAACAAGCGGGCATAGCCATCCTGATATCCAGCAAAATAGACTTCAAACTAAAATCAATCAAAAGACTGTTGAAGTGGATGACCTGGCCTCCTTATGGAAAATAGCAAGTTTGCATCAAAGTCCAGGTTTTAATGGTATACTTATCACCCCTCCCCAGACATTTTACATATCACACCAAGAATTGACACATAAAAGTAACATTTCTACAAGTCTTTTTTAATGGAATTTTGATAATTTTTATCAATTTATTTGAGTTGTACGGATATGTGTTTGTGTGTGAGTGTAGATGTAATTGTGCTACAGTGCACCAATGGAGGAGAGGGAATGTTTGTGAATCAATTCTCTCCTTCCACCTCGGTTCAATCTCAGGCCACTAGGTTTGAGGGGTAAATAATTTTACCTGCTGGTCCCTGCTAGTCCATCTCACTGTCTCTGCTGGTCCATCTCATTGTCCCACCTGGTCCATCCATCTCACTGTCCATGCAGGCCTGTCTTTTAAATCTTATTTGCAGGCTCTTTGACCATATCAACCTTCTCTGAATCCTTAATCTCAATAATCCTAGTAATATTGTTCATGGATTAAAGAATTAAGGATGTGTCCTTAATATTTCAAGCAGTATTGACAATACTGTCATCTATCTTAATGTAGTATATTCAAAGCCTTAATGTAACATGCCTTTTTGTTACTGTACTGTATGCATTTTTGATTTGTAGAGAAAAAAGCCAGTTTCTAATCATTTAGGAATGAAATTTGGCTTCTCTTTATCTTTGCTAATATTTTCTTGTAAACATACATTCCTGGTTTTATTTTATCTCTTTTTGTATTGTCTTAGGTAACAAGCAAAGATTATAATTCAACATTTTAATTAGAAATGTCTTCATGTCTCATTCAGTACATGTTCTACTTTTCATGATACCACAAAGATAATTTTATAGATTACTATAAACACTAGTTTATAATACTAGTATTTTTATTTTTAAAATCATTTAGAATTTATAGTTCAAATTTAAAAATTAATTTAAAAATAACTACATAATGCTAATCACCATTTTATCAACTGTTGTGTTTTCTTAAAACTTTTCAGGAACCTGAAACTATTTGCTCTGTGGCCACTTGATCCCGAAGCATTTTTATGGCATTATGCCAATATAAAGTGATTATTTCTGTGTTATTAACTATTTCTGTTCCTATTCTAATTACTTTATTTCTGCTTGAACAGATTATTTAAGCATCATGGCTTAAAAGAGTGCAATTATACTGCTTTATATTTCAAAAGTTCAGAAGATTAAAATAGGCATCTCAGAAATAAGACCAATGTGTTACAGGATTGGGATTCTCTGTGGAGACTCTGGAAGAGCATCTACTACAAGTTTCTCTATTTCTATTATGTCTACTTTATTCATTTAAACCCATCAGTAGTAGACAGTTTTCTGTCTTCCTATTCTTGCCTCCAGAGCCAGCTGTACCACTCTTGGGCATGTTCCCAAAGGGCACTTCATCCCACCACAAGGACACTTGCTCAATTCTGTTCGTAGCAGCTTTATCAGTAATAGTCAGAAACTGAACACAACTTAGATGTCCCTCAACTGAAGAATGGATAAAGAAAATGCACACTTACACAATCGAGTATTACTCAGGTGTTAAAAAAATGACATCATGAAATTTGAAGGCAAATGGATAGAACAAGAAAAACAAATCATCCTGAGTGAGGTAACCCAGATCCAGAAATGCAAACACGGTATATACTCACTTATAAGTGGATATTAGCTTTAAAGTAAAGGATAATTATACTACAATCCACAGACCCAGAGAGGCTAGGTAACAAGGAAGGCTCAAGGAGGAAGACTCATGGGTTTCCTTGAGAAGGGGAAATAAAATAAATTTTGTAGGTGAATTGGGGCAGGTGGGCATAGGGGTCAGGTTGGGGAGATGAAGGTAACTAGTACTAGGAGAGATGAATAGAATTGGAGAGCATTTCAAGGGCAAGGTAGAAATCTGGTGTAATGAAAATGCCCAGGAATCTACGAGGGTGACCCTAGTGAAAAATAACTACTAATCAGGGGTATGAGCCTGAACTGACCATCTTCTCTAACCAGGCAAGGCTTCCAGTGGAGGGACTGAGACTTCAATTGAGCCACAAAACTTTTGACCTACAATTTGTCCTGCCAGCAAGATGTGCTAGGGTAAAAGTGGCACAGAACTTGTGTAGGTGGCCAACAAAAGACTGGTCCAGCTTGAGACCCATGCCATGAGAGGGAGCTCACACCTGACCCTATATCAAGGGCCAGAACTAGAAGCTGGATAGCCTAGAAATATAGGAGAGAACCAAACATGATTGGCAAAAAAAAAAAAAAAAAAAAAAGTCAATGAAGTGATTCCTACCGACTGTCCCAATGTCTCAAAACTGCTATGCTTGTCATCAGAGAGGCTTTATTCAGCAACTGATGGGAACATATGCAGAGACCCACAAACATTAGGCAGAGGTCAGGATATCCAATGAAAGAGGGGAAGGAAGGATTGTAGGAGCCAGAAGGGTCAGGGACACTACAAAGAAATTCACAGAATCAACTAACCTGGGCTCATGGGGGCTCACAGAAACTGAACCAACAATTAGAGAGTCTGTATGTGCCTGACCCAGGTCCTCCGCATATGTTATGGTTGTGCAGCTTGGTGTTCTTGTGGGACACCTAATGAAGGGGCCAGAATGGAATTTCACCCTAGACTCAGAGCAATAATGACCTAAGCCGGATTTCAGGACGTGCCATGGCCAAGTTTTCCCAATCAGCTAAACAACTTCAAACCTGGCCTTATAAGGCTGAGAGACTCGAACTTGTAGGATATTGCTGTTACTGACCACATATGACTTTTAAAAAGCCCACAATGGTTGAAAAGTTTTTTAGCTCTGTCCAATCAACATGTGTCCCATGTAACTGCTCCTTGACTGCCGGTTTAGAACCGAGATTAGCTCACCATACTTAGAATTCCCCTAGTTCGCTATAAAAGGACGTGCATGCCTTTGTTCCAGGTGTCATCATCGCCATTTTGTGTGGATGACTGACCCCTGCATGCTGGCTATTTCTACAGAATAAACGCTCTTCATGTTTGCATACTATTTGAGTCTGGGTTCTTTCTTCAGTGATTCTTGGACCCTAACACTGAGTGGGTGCAGAGGCTCTCTCTTTCTCTTTTTGCCTGCTTCTGCGACCCTTTTCTTCCTACTGTGTTGCCTCCTCTAGTCTTAGGGATGTGCCTAGACTTATTGCAACATGATATGCCATGTTTGGTTATATCCCTGGGAGGTTTGCCTTTTTCTGAATGGGAAATAGAGGAGGGGTGGATCTTCGGGAGAGGGGAGGAGTGTGGGAGTATTGGGAAGAGAGGAAAGAGGGAAAAATACAAAGCAATTAAATATTTTTCTAATGTATATGTGTGTGTGTTGCTGCTGCTGCTGTTTAATAATTTCTCTCTGTATTAAAACCTTTTATCTTATAAGGAAACTCTCAAACAAAGGATATTAAAGGGTGGTGTTATTAAAACAATAGGATATTTTGAGATATATTCCAAAGGAGATTAAACCAACAGATATTTGAAGGGGAAATAAAACAGTCTATAATGCAGGGAGGCTCTTTAAACTCAGGAAGTAAAAAACTCAAAATAGATTCAGGAAGTCCCTGAAACTAACTAGATTCACTGTGCTCCTCCACTCCCAAGCATACAGAAGCTATAAGAATTGAGAAACATTCAGACAAAACAAGTGACCTAGAAAAATCTTAGACAAGCTAAGCTGCCTGGAAAAGCAGAGGCCAGCTGAGCTGACTCATAGGGATAGCAAATACCTAAGCAGCTTGGGAAAACAATAACTGTCCAGTTTAATTGCTTACATACCATGCTGTGTGCTTCAGGTTTCTGGCTTTTGTGAATGTTAGGGTCCACAAGAAGTCCCATAAAAGACCACTAGTCACGTATGCAATTACCGAGAACATTTATTAAAATTTCCAAATGTTGGGATGGCAGATAGTGACCCCCAAAAGAAGCTCAAAGGCTCCTCCTAAGCAGGGTTAGGGGAATCCCAAAGAGGAGGAATTAGTCTGGGGGCTGATTGGTGGGTGGGTCTAGTGGTTAGGGACTTTCCACCTAGCTAAATATAGCTCTCCCTACCCTGCTGCTAGAAAGAGAATTGTGATGGCCTTTGTTGGTCTAATTATATTTGAGTCATTTCTACTCATTTCTGAAAGTTATCCTTCACCAATATTCCATATTTCTGTAACCTTAATAAAACCCATTGGTTCACCAAGTTCGGTTTTGATGGTAGCTACAGTTGGCCTGTCAATTATCCATTTCAAGCAACCCTCAATTCCTAAAAAAATTCTAACCATTTAATTTCTTTAAAAAAAATAGTTTAGAAAATGACAAGCTATCTAAAAAAGAACAAATTTCAGAGCAAAAGTCTGTGATTAAGTTAGGTTAATGTGCATCTCCAGTGACTGTAACTCCACTTGGCTGAACTGGAGCCTTATTACTTAACTCTAATACATTGGAAGTTAAGCTTATACTTTGAAGTCAGCCAACATGTGAGCTGTTTAGCTGTCTTCCTGATCAGTGATGTGGGGGAAGGCTTGGGTGAGTCCTGATCCCTTACATATCCACCAAATTGCAACAAATGATTGATAGCACAGTCACCTTTTGGGGGAAGAGTAACAAACATTTCCTCATGCAGTCAGCATTTTGGGGATAAGGACAATTTCAATAAGAATTTTATTGACATATTCAATCTACATTTAGGGGACAGTTTAAAACTCTTAATTCCCATTGATTTTTTTAAAGGTATCGAACAATAACAAACTTTAGTAATTCTGCTTCCTTGCTTTGTTGTATTTTAAGTTTGAAATAACCTCAGACTTACAGAAGAAACGCCATTATGATGTGTTTTTTTTTTTTTCCCTGAGACATTTCAGTGTCTGCATGCTGCGCCCATTATAGACAGCCTTATTATCTGGTTTGCACTTTTGTTCCCTTACTCCACTCTCCTGCCTGGGAAAAGGCAATCTGCCATGTCCACCTAATCACTCCAGAAAAGACTTACTGAGGAAAACAGAGAAAGAGCAGCTGTAATTATCCTTAGCTTTGCAGCGGACAGGTTTGCTAAGAGGTACATCTTGTGTGATTATGTGTGGCCTCATCCTGATGGCTGAGGAAGCATTGCTCCAGAAAAATGCAATTCTGAGTTCCTTTGTGTTGTTGAAGGTTTGCATCACGAGCTCTGAGGCTTCACATGAAAAATGCTATATCTAGATAACAATAAATTCTATGTAATGCCATGGCTCACTCAGATATACTATCTGATGCATAAATCTCACATTTCATTAAATATAAATATAAAAAAGAGTCATCAAAGCTGGTTGTGGTGGATGTAGTGGCAGGAGGATCAGAAGTTCAGCGTCATCCTTGGCTGCATAGTGAGTTCAAGGCTAGCCTGGGTTACATGAGACCCTGTCACAAAACAAACAAATAAAACTGATTTTTTAAAAATAATATCCTATATCCTAAGTGTGTGAAATTTGTATGTCAGTCTAAAAAATTCTGAATTTCAATTATCTTATACTCATATTCATAAAATAGTCTGTGTATATTTTTAGGTATACTTAGTCATGCTCATTTTCGTTACTTTATTTTTATTTATTTTATGTATGTTTCATTTTACAAGTTCATCCTTTTATATAACACATTAAAAGGTATATGTTTATATAACATATTAAAAGGTAGTAAGACCCAAGCTCAAAATAAATACATGAGAAGAGAAACCTCTAATTTTTTTTTTTAATCTCATTTCTGGAAAAGCCTCTTCTGTGGAGTCAGGAGCAAGGAATAAGCATGCTATTAGGACTAAGTGTATCTTCTACAAGGAAACCACAAAGTACTTTTGTAAATCAATATGTTCTGAGAAAATATTTTACAATCTATCCGGAGGGAAACTGATTTTCAAAATGAAAGGATAGTTGAAATGGTCCAAGAAGGTTATGTGCACAGGAAGGCTCTCTTTGTTTTCCTCCAGATGCCTCTGACTTCAGTCTTTGCCCAGAGGCAATGGACTTAGACATGTGGACCATGGAAGGGGAACAAAGGCTCAGTAATCCTGAGGCAGCCAGCAAAGCCTGACACTGTCATTACCACAGGCAAGCAAAATACACTGTTTGCCTTTCATCTAGTCAGACATTTTGTGCAGAATTTTCTGCTGTGTTATAAATGTCACCAAGTAAAAGTAACTATCTGCCTCTAAAACACAATTCTTTCCCAACGATTATTGTCTTCCAATCTGAGGTCTTTCATAAGTACAATGGATACATGTGTTTTATAAACAATTTTTCTCATAGTATTTTATTTTTGCAAAAGCAATCATGTAATTCAATTCACTCTGCCTTGGGAAACTTATGCTCAACATTTTCTTGGACCTTCTAGGTGAGACATGGGAAGGGAGAGAACAGTTTAGTTCAGAGTCACAGAGCTTGAAAGTATCTAGATTGTAAATATTTATATTTAAGCAATTTGTTGATCATTCACCAAGCCAGCATTTAGTCAATAAGTAAACCGATGGCCCCATGTGTATAGTGATAAATGAGATGGGATCTAGGTCTGGAAGATGCTCCCAGGCTAATGGCTCCTCTACAGAGAAAACTTCAAAATGTTTGGAAAATTGAAAGTGAAAGTATTCCATCATTTTCCCTTAATATCCACAAGAAGAGAGGTTTATTTTAGAAACACAAAATCAATTGTAAGGGTCACTGTATCTATCAAACATCAATTAAATATTTAAAGGTTTATATGATTCATGGAAAACAAGAGTAGAAATCACAATTTACAGTGTTAAATCATAAGGATATAGAATCATCAAAAGGTGGTATAAAATTCTAACAATAATGAGAATTCTTCCACCTTAATTTAAGTGTCTCCATCCCATCTGTCAGAGAATTAGAGGATTAATCTAATACATAATGAAACAATCTTGACTGCTAAGTATCATCCATTTCCTCAATTAGCAAGATTTTGAAAGATCTCCTCATAAGGAGTCATTGCATTCCCCCTGCATTAACTTTTCCATTGTAGACATCCTGCACAGTACTATGAGATAATGGTATACTTCAATATATGTTTTATTCATTAAAAAATACTGACTAAATAGATATTTTCAGCAAGTCATAAAAGTGTTCACATTCCATTTAGCTGATGGATAGCCTTTTTTCACTTTTGTTACCATGCCTCTCAGTAGAGTAACATGTTTATGGTGTCATTTTCAAAATCAATAATATCTGAATTGATTTTCAACCACTCTAATTTCTCAGATCCTATTATCTGATCCGGTAAGAGTAAGGAAATGTGATACTTATCTCTTGTTGTGTAAGAAACCACTTCAAATCTTAATGATATAAAATAATAACTATTTCAGACATTTCTGTGGGTGGGTTCACCCTTCTTGGTTTTCATGGATTTATTTTTGTGTGACTACTGGGGATGGTTCAGCTCCATGGGGCAAGTGGACTCAACCACATGTCTGCTGGTTATGCCGAAGCTCAGCTGGACGCTTTGAGCTTCTTCCACTGGGCTCATTCTTGAGGCTTAACAGCAATTATTTCCCTCACTGTTACTTCAGAGTTCCAAGATAAGTAGGTCAGAAGTTTTCAGTTTTGCTGTGGCCTAGGCACCAGAGCTCAACATTATTGATCAAAGCTATCATCAATACCAACCCAGATACAGGAAGTAGAGAAAAATGTCCCACTCCACAATAGTCAGCCACAACGCTACTTTGCAGAAGGACATAGAAAGTGTTATTCTTAGAGAACAGTATTAAAATATTTCATGAATTCATAGGGTAGTCATGTAATTGCTACCATAAAAATATTTTTATAAACAGATGAACACAAACTGCTATGATTTGAATATGCAACAAATTAATATACAGACTTAGCAACTACATTTAAAATTATCTTTTTTTCTAAAATAGAAATTATATCTCTTTTTTTTTGGTTTTTCGAGACAGGGTTTCTCTGTGTAGCTTTGCGCCTTTCCTGGAGCTCACTTGGTAGCCCAGGCTGGCCTCGAACTCACAGCGATCCGCCTGGCTCTGCCTCCCGAGTGCTGGGATTAAAGGCGTGTGCCACCACTGCCCGGCGAAATTATATCTCTTAAAACACTGATATTCTAGTAAAATCTTGGAAATCATAAACAAAAAATAAAGTCACTGAACCCCTAAAACAACATTAGGTCAGGAGTCTGTTTTGCTATTTTACTGTTGTTGTTGTTTTGTTTGTTTTTTTCATTGTTCGCTTTTTAAAAAAATAAATAAATTTATTTATCTAACATCCCAGGGGCAGTTTCCACTCCCGCCTCTCCTCCCATTCTCCCTCTACCTCCCCCCACACACATCTCTGTTCCCATCCTCTAGTCCACTCCTCCTCCATTTCTACTTAGGAAAGGGCAGACCTCCCATGGATATCAACAGAACATAGCATTTCAAGTTTCACAAAGACTAAGCACCTCCCTATGTATTAAGGTTGGGCAAGGTGACCCAGTATGAGGAGTAGGGTCTGAAAAGCCAGTAAAAGAATCAGACACAGCCCCTGTTCCCAGTGATAGTAGTCTCACAAGAGGACCAAGCTACACAAGTGTGACATATATGCAGAATGCTGAGGTGTGTCCTGTGCAGGCTGCCTGGTTGTCTCTGTGGGCCCCTATGAGCCCAGGTTAGTTGATTCTGTGAGTTTTCTTGTGGTGTCCTTGACCCCTCTGACTCCTACAGTCCTTCCTCCCCTCTTCTGCAGGGTTCTCCAAACTCTTCCTAATGTTTGGCTGTGGGTGGATAAAGCTTCTCTGATGACAGCTGGGCTAGGCACTAATCTGGTCGCAGCAGATGGCCAGTTCAGTCTGCCTATCCACCATTGCTAGGAGTCTTAGCTGGGGTCATCCTTGTAGATTTCTGGGAGGTTCCCTTGTGCCAGGTTTTTACCTGACCCTGAAGTGCCCCCTCTTTCCAAAGTATCCTCTTTCAGTACATTCCTCCCAACTTGATCGATTGTGTTCCCATCCACCTGCCCTTAGTCCATTCAGGAAATCTCTATTTCCCCTTCCAAGGGAGATCCAGGCATCCCTGCATAAACCCTCCTTGTTACCTAGTCTCCCTGGGTCTGGGGGTTGTAGCATAGTTATCCTTTATGTTACAGATAATATCCACTAATGAGTGAGTACATACTGTTTGTCTTTCTCGGTAAGGGTTATCTCACTCTTTTTTTGTGGGTGTGTGTGATATATATTTTTTATTTTACAATACCATTCAGTTCTACATATCAGCCATGGGTTCCCCTATTCTCCCCCCTCCCACGCCCTCCCCTTACCCCCAGCCCACCCTCCATTCCCACCTCCTCCAGGACAAGTCCTCCCCCGAGGACTGTGATCAACTTGGTAGACTCAGTCCAGGGAGGTCCAGTCCCTTCCTCCCAGACTAAGCCAAGTGTCCCTGCATAAGTTCCTGGTTTCAAACAGCCAACTCATGGAATGAGCACAGGACTTGGTCCCACTGCCTAGATGCCTCCCAAACTGATCAAGCCAATCAACTGTCTCACCTATTCAGAGGGCCTGATCCAGCTGGGAGCACCTCAGCCTTTGGTTCATAGTTCATGTGTTTCCATTCATTTGGCTATTTTTTTTCAATAATTGAGTAAAACTGAAATTTATTATATGCCACAGTCGTCCTAGGGACCTCCATGCTATATATATAGCCTCTATGGTTCTATGGGTTGTGGTCTGATTGTTCATTTTATATCTAGAATCCACCAATGAGTGAGTACATACCATAACTGTCTTTCTGGGTTTGGGTTACCTCACTCAGGATGATTTTTTTCTAGTTCCATCCATTTGCCTGCAAATTTCATGCTTTCATTGTTTTTCTCTGCTGAGTAATACTCCATTGTGTATATGTACCACATTTTTTTCATCCATTCTTCCGTTGATGGGCATCTAGGTTGTTTCCAGGTTCTGGCTATTACAAATAGTGCTGCTATGAACATAGCTGAGCATGTATCTTTATGGTATGTATCAGCATTCTTTGGGTATATGCCCAAGAGTGGGATGGCTGGGTCTTGAGGTAGTTCGATTCCTAATTTTCTGAGAAACCGCCATACTGATTTCCACAGTGGTTGTACAAGTTTACATTCCCACCAACAGTGGAGGAGTGTTCCCTTTGCTCCACATCCTCTCCAACATTGGTTGTCATTGGTGTTTTTGATCTTAGCCATTCTAACAGGTGTAAGGTGGTATCTCAGAGTCGTTTTGATTTGCATTTCTCTGATGATTAAGGATGTTGAGCATTTCTTTAAATGTCTTTCAGCCATTTGTAGTTCTTGTTTTGTGAATTCTCTGTTTAGCTCTTTAGCCCATTTTTTAATTGGACTGTTCAGTACTTTGATGTCTAGTTTCTTGAGTTCTTTATATATTGTGGAGATCAATCCTCTGTCAGATGTGGGGTTGGTGAAGATCTTTTCCCAATCTGTTGGCTGTCTTTTTGTCTTATTGACTGTGTCTTTTGCCCTGCAAAAGCTTCTCAGTTTTGAGAGGTCCCATTTATTAATGGTTGTGCTCAGGATCTGTGCTGTCGGTGTTTTATTTAGGAAATGGTCTCCAGTGCCAATGCGTTCAAGAGTGCTTCCTATCTTCTTTTCGATTAAGTTTAGTGTAACTGGATTTATGTTTAGGTCTTTGATCCACTTGGACTTGAGTTTTGTGCATGGTGACAGATATGGATCTATTTGTAATCTTTTACATATTGACATCCAGTTATGCCAGCACCATTTGTTGAAGATACTTTCTTTGTTCCATTGTATAGTTTTGGCTCCTTTGTCAAAAACCAGGTGTTCATATGTGCATGGATTAATGTCAGGGACTTCAATTCAATTCCATTGGTCCGTATGTCGGTTTTTATACCAGTACCAAGCTGTTTTTATTACTATAGCTCTATAGTAGAGTTTGAGGTCCGGGATGGTGATGCCTCCAAGGGTTGCTTTATCGTATAGGATTCTTTTAGCTATCCTGGGTCTTTTGTTTTTCCATATAACGTTGAGTATTTTTCTTTCCAAGTCTGTGAAGAATTGTGTTGGGATTTTGATGGGGATTGCATTGAATCTGTAGATTGCTTTTGGTAAGATTGCCATTTTTACTATGTTAATCCTACCTATCCATGAGCATGGGAGATCCTTCCATTTTCTGATATCTTCTTCAATTTCTTTCTTTAGAGATTTAAAGTTCTTATCAAAAAGGTCTTTCACGTGTTTAGTTAGTGTTATCCCAAGGTATTTTATATTATCTGTGGCTATTGTAAAGGGTGATGTTTCTCTGACTTCTTTCTCAGCCCTTTTATCATTTGTGTATAGGAGGGCTACTGATTTTTTTGAGTTGATCTTGTATCCTGCCACTTTACTGAAGGAGTTTATCAGCTGTAGAAGTTCCCTGGTAGAGTTTTTGGGGTCACTTATGTATACTATCATATCATCTGCAAATAGTGAAAGTTTGACTTCTTCCTTGCCAATTTGTATCCCTTTGATCTCCTTTTGTTGTCTTATTGCTCTAGCTAGAACTTCTAGTACTATATTGAATAAATATGGGGAGAGTGGACAGCCTTGTCTTGTTCCTGAATTTAGTGGTATTGCTTTGAGTTTCTCTCCATTTAATTTGATGTTTGCTGTTGGCTTGCTATAAATTGCTTTTATTATGTTTAGAAATGTTCCTTGTATTCCTATTCTTTCTAAGACCTTTATCATGAAGGGGTGTTGGATTTTGTCAAAGGCTTTTTCAGCATCTAGGGAGATGATCATGTGGTTTTTTTCTTTCAGTTTGTTTATATGGTGTATTAAATTGACTGATTTCCATATGTTGAACCATCCTTGCATCCCTGGGATGAATCCTACTTGGTCGTGATGGATGATTGTTTTGATGTATTCTTGGATTCGGTTTGCCAATATTTTGTTGAGTATTTTTGCATCAATGTTCATGAGGGAGATTGGTCTGTAGTTCTCTTTCTTTGTTGCATCTTTGTGTGGTTTGGGTATCAGGGTAATTGTAGCCTCATAAAAAGAGTTTGGTAGTGTTCCTTCTGTTTCTATTGTGTGGAACACTTTGAAGAGGATTGGTATTAGTTCTTCTTTGAAAGTCTGGTAGAATTCTGCACTGAAACCATCTGGTCCTGGGCTTTTTTTAGTTGGGAGACTTTTGATGACTGTTTCTATTTCTTTAGGGGTTATTGGTCTATTTAAATGGTTTATCTGGTCTTGATTTAATTTTGGTATTTGATATTTATCCAGAAAATTGTCCATTTCTTCCTGGTTTTCCATTTTTGTGGAGTACAGGTTTTTGAAGTATGATCTGATGATTCTCTGGATTTCCTCATTGTCTGTTGTTATGTCTCCCTTTTCATTTCTGATTTTGTGAATTTGGGTGTTCTCTCTTTGCCTTTTGGTTAATTTGGCTAGTGGTTTGTCTATCTTGTTGATTTTTTCAAAGAACCAACTCTTTGTTTCATTGATTTTTTTGTATTGTTCTCTTGTTTTCTATTTCGTTGATTTCAGCCCTCAATTTGATTATTTCCTGGTGTCTATTTCTCCTGGGTGAGTTTGTTTCTTTTTGTTCTAGAGCTCTCAGTTGTGCTGTTAATTCATTGGTATGGGATTGCTCCATCTTCTTTATGTGTGCATTTAGAGCTATGAATTTTCCTCTTAGCACTGCTTTCATAGTGTCCCATAAGTTTGGGTATGTTGTACTTTCATTTTCATTGAATTCTAGGAACTCTTTAATTTCTGTCTTTATTTCTTCCTTGACCCATTGATGTTTCAGGTGGGTATTATTCAGTTTCCATGAGTTTGTGGGTTTTCTATAATTTTTGTTGTTATTGAGTTCTAACTTTAAGGCATGGTGGTCTGATAAAATACAGGAGGTTATTCCAATTTTTTTGGATCTGTTGAGATTTGTTTTGTGTCCAAGCATGTGGTCAATTTTTGAGAAGGTGCTGAGAAGAAGGTATATTCTTTTGTGTTAGGATGGAATATTCTGTAGATATCTGTTAGGTCCATTTGAGTCATAACATCTGTTAGGTCCTTTATTTCTTTGTTAAGTTTCAGTCTGGTAGATCTATCTTTTGGTGAGAGTGGTGTGTTAAAATCTCCCACTACTAATGTGTGGGGTTTGGTGTGCGTTTTAAACTTTAGTAGTGTTTCTTTTATGAATGTGGGTGCTTTTGTATTTGGAGCATAAATGTTTAGAATCGAGACTTCATCTTGGTGGATTTTTCCTGTGATGAATATGTAATGTCCATCCTGGTCTCTTTTGATTGATTTTAGTTTGAAGTCTATTTTATTAGATATTAGGATAGCTACACCAGCTTGTTTCTTAGGTCCATTTGCTTAGAAAACCTTTTCCCAGCCCTTTACTCAGAGGTAGTGTCTGTCTTTGGAGTTAAGGTGTGTTTCTTGTATGCAGCATATGGATGGGTCCTGTTTTCTAATCCATTCTGTTAGCCTGTGTCTTTTTATAGGTGAGTTGAGACCATTGATATTGATGGATATTAATGACCAGTGATTGTTAATTCCTGTTATTTTTTTGGTTGTGTTGTGTTGTCCTTCTGTGGTGTATGTTGGTGTAGGATTATCTATTGCTTGATTTTTCATGGATGTGTTTAGCTTCTTTGGGTTGAATTTTCCCTTCTAGTGCTTTCTGTAGGGCTGGGTTTGTAGACAGGCATTGATTAAATCTGGTTTTATCCTGGAATATTTTGTTTACTCCGCCTATGGTGATTAAGAGTTTTGCTGGGTATAATAGTCTGGGTTGGCATCCATGGTCTCTTAGTGTCTGCATGAGGTTTGTCCATGATCTTCTATCTTTCATAGTCTCTATTGAGTAGTCTGGTGTTATTCTGATGGGTTTGCCTTTATATGTTACATGGTCCTTTTCCTTTGCAGCTCTTAATATTTTTTCTTTATTCTGTGTGTTTAGTGTTTTGATTATTATGTGGTGAGGGGACTTTTTTTTTGGATCCAGCCTATTCGGTGTTCTGTAAGCTTCTTGTATCTTCATAGGTATTTCTTTCTTTAGGTTAGGAAAGTTTTCTTCTATGATTTTGTTGAATATATTTTCTGTGCCTTTGAGTTGGTATTCTTCTCCTTCTTCTATCCCTATTATTCTTAGGTTTGGTCTTTTCATGGTGTCCCAAATTTCCTGGACGTTTTGTGTTAGGACTTTTTTGTCTTTATTGTTTTCTTTGACTGACGAATCTATTTTCTCTATCATGTCTTCAGTGTCAGAGATTCTCTGTTCCATCTCTTGCAATCGGTTGGTTATGCTTGTTTCTGTAGTTCCTGTTCGTTTTGTCAGGATTTCTATTTCCAGCATTCCCTCAGCATGTGTTTTCTTTATTGTCTCAAATTCATTTTTCAGATCTTGGAATGTTTCTTTCATCTGTTTAATTGCTTTTTCTTGGCTTTCTTTGATTTCTTCCCATTTTTTGTTCGTTTTTTCTTCCATTTCTTTAAGGGAGTTTTTTATTTCCTCTTTAATGGAGTTTTTCATTTCCTCTTTAAGGGAAGTTTTTATTTCCTCTTTAAGGGAGTTTTTTATTTCCTCTTTAAGGAAAGTTTTTATTTCCTCTTTAAGGTAGTTTTTCAATTCCTCTTTAAGGAAAGTTTTTATTTCCTCATTGAGGGAATGTTTTATTTCTTCTTTAAGGGCCTCTATCATCTTCTTAATGTCATTTTTAGGGTTGATTTCTTCTGTTTCTTCTGTCATGGTATGTTTAGGTCTTGCAGGTGTAGAATCACTAGGTTCTGATGTTGCCATATAGGTCTTTATGTTGTTGCCTGTATTTTTGCACTGGCATCTACTCATCTCTTCCTCTGTGAGGTGCAGGTGGTGTCTGTGTCTGAGAGTGCCTCTCTTGTTCTAATTTTTAGTCTTGGTTTAGTAGTGGTTCTTGGTTAAATTGGTGCTATTGGGCTATTTCTTCAGGGGCAGCTGATTTTGATCGGTGAATTATATACTTATGATTCTGGTGATCTGGTTTGGTGCCTGGGTAGCGCCTTCTTCTGTGTTCTCAGGTCACTTTTTGTTCATTTGTCAACTCCTCAGCTGATCTTGTTTCTTCAGACTTTAAACTGTAGGCATCTGAATCCTCTCCCAGATGGGTTTCAGCTGAGCAGGGTAGTCTCACCAACACCTCCAAGTTGTTGGGTTTCACAGGATCAGCAGTTGGGCCCTGGGTTGTCCTCAGACGGAGTGTTCAGATTCGTTCTGGTTCTGACCCATGGAGATAGCTTCTTCCCCAGATGTTGGAGTTAGGGGCGTCCCTGTTCCAAGCTGCGTCTGCTTGTCTCCGTCCCTGGGCCTGTTTACCTCTGTGGTCCGCCACCGGGCCTGTATGTCCCTGTCAGCTGCCGCTGGGCCCGTCTACCTCTACAGGCCGCCGCCACAGGCCTACCTGCGTCTGCTTGTCTTTGCCGCCGGGCCTGTCTACCTCTGTGGACCGCCGCTGGGCCTGAATGTCTCTGCCGGCTACCGCCGGGCCTGAATGTCCCTGCTTGTCTCTGCTGCCGGGCCTGTCTACCTCTGTGGACCACCGCTGGGCCTGAATGTCTCTGCCGGCTGCCGCCGGGTCTGAATATCCTTGTCGGCTGCAGCCACTGGGCCCATCTACCTCCACGGGCCCCCGCCGCAGGCCTACCTGCGTCTGCTTGTCTCTGCCGCCGGGCCTGTCTACCTCTGTGGGCCGCTGCTGGGCCTGAATGTGTCTGCCGGCTGCCGCCGGGCCTGAATGTCCCTGTCGGCCGCTGCCGCCGGGCCTGTTTACCTCAGCGGGCCGCCGCTGGGCCTGAATCGGGTTATCTCACTCTTAACCATTACATCCTCAACATTAGGCATGCTGACACATAGGGGAGATGGGAGTGGTCATGAAAACATAGCTGGCTTTGTCTCAGTTTTTTTTTTTCAAGCATAGTATATGCTGAGTGACAATCATAAGTCTCAGAGTCTATTTTCTTTATTGTGAGATTTTTGTTCAGTTTTTGTTCCCTGTATTTGTGTTGTTTATTGGTTTCTATTTCCACTTACAGCTTGAACTCATTTTATAATGGGACCACTGAGGTCAAAGAACTTGCTCATCAAAGTCTAAAATTTTCAATCAAAACAATTTGATCCAAACTCTTAAGAGATGTGCCTTATGGGGAGTTACATGGCTCTAACTTTCTTCCAAAAATCCACTTCTGAACTCTCATCTCTTTACATAATGAGAAAAACAAGTGATATGTCTTATACATAAAAAAGATTATTCACTAGGATACAAGAATATATTTAGTCATAAACTGTATTTACTATTCTTGAGTAATTATTTTTATTAAACACATAGACATTGATTTTTCAGAACTAATATATTGATTAATTAAACAAATTTGTTTTGGTACTGTGATTTATTATATCCCCTCCCCCCTAATCTAAAGCCAATCAGATCAAGGAAATTTCTCCTAGTTTATATCTGGAAAATATGTATTCCCACATATGGACTATGAACTCAGAAATATGCATGCAATGCATTTAATATTAGTTTTGCAGAGTCTAGCCAAAGAAATTAATTAGCATTATATAATTGTTTTAACTGATTCAGTTCTAGAATGTAAATGTTATTTTACATTGATAAAATATCAGGTTAAATGTCTGTAAGTGTAATGGTTTTAAAAATCGTTTCAAGGAAAGAATAAAGCATTTGAATCACATTCAAATCTTAATCAATAGTTTGATTTGAAAATATATGTTAAACACCAGTATATTTTAAATTTAGAAATTAATTTTAAACTATGAATAAAGAATTCACATTTTTATCTATGTATCACCTTTTTAAAACTATACTTTACAAAAAAGCCATGTTTTTCTTAAAATGAACCAGACAGGGGAAGTTTTTGACTTTTAGGAAAGAGACAGACTATGTTTAAATATATCAATTTCTTAAATAGTTATGTGCTGAAAAATGCTCCAGTTCCATGGAAGCTTTGGAGATCTGTAGCTGGAACTTATACACGAATCCCCACTTAGTATTTCCTAGTTAATATTTTCTAGAATGATAACTCCACAATTGAACAATCCAGCTACCTTCATGCTGTCAAGTGTTTCTTGCTTTTTCTGTAGGGAGAGGGTCATTTTCTTGTTAATGGATTTTGCAAACACCGTTGGTTGAATCTTACTATGATTCTCTAGACTGCTAGGAAAGCCTGGTGCTCTCCCTATGGTTTAGATTTATTTCTGTGACTCTAGTGGGATATTTAAGTCACTGTGGTGATTCTTAGAGACAGAGGTCTCATCTTTTGTTGCTGAAGAGGAATCCTAAGCATCAATTCTGCTTAAGAAATATTGCATAGATAAATATTTCCAGAACTTTGTCATACATGGATAAAAGAATAGCTTCCAAAAGTAGAGTCCTACTAGTTTAAGATAAGATGGTAAAAAATGTTTTAGATCAGTATTTTGAGTTACATAAAAATCAAAAATAAGCTTCAACACATAGTTGTGAAATGCACATTCTGTGTGAAACTTTTCAAATGTTCACTGGAATTTCAGATAACAGGACACCTGTGATTAGATTGTGCCCCATGGAAATGAAAGGGAAAATGCACCCCATTACCTTTCAACAGTATAGTTGTCTGAACAGGATCAGCATAATGAAAACACCAATTTACATGCCAATGAGGACACGAGAAATTTCACATAGTCCCACCCCTGAATGAAGTGGTACAAGAAATCAATGGTATTGACAGAGAGAAAATCAATTATCTGCAGGGACAAACTACCATATAATTGCCCAATTTCAAGTGGTCAGTCCCAGACGCATGAATAGAAGAACCAAGTTAAATGGACTTTGTAGGTTACGCTGGGGGAGGGGAAATTAGAGTGGGAAGGGTGAGAATGATGCGAATACTGTGATCATACATGAAATTCTAAAGAAAACCCCAAAAATCTTATCACACTTCTCTTCTGATGTTGTGCAAAGTAACTTCCAACACCTCGAAAGCTAGGTTGGAAGCTTCTAGTTGGACACAAGTTGGACCTCTACATATTAGATGACATAAGTCAGTTGTGTCTTCAACAATAAGACCTTGCCATCAGGAAGGTAACTAACAGCCTTGTCAACAGCCTATGATATTCTGTGGGTCAGAGGGTCTGTGGGACCCCTATACTCAAGAATTTAACAAGCTGCAACCCATTCATGGCACAAGAGGTTTTACCTGGTGGTACAGATATCTAAGACAGGCATCGATGGCTCAAGCATTTAATCCCAGCACTCAAAAGGCATAAGTTGGTGGGTCATTTTGAGTTCGAGGCCCGCCTGGTCTATAAAGAGAGTTCCAGGACAGCCAGAGCTATTATACAGAGAACCTCTGTCTTGAAATTTAAAAAAAGAAAAAGAAAAAGAAAAAGAAAAGACATATAGAAGAGGTATGTTTTGTCTCTTATATGGTGACTCCAATTAAATTCCATTCATATATTTTAGAAAGCTTCTACAGTAGTAGATGTCCATCTGGCTTTTCAAAGGCCTTTAGTGGTAGTTGTCCCTCCCTTCATTATTCCTCATTTATCCTAATTTCAATCCAGACAAAAATCTCATCATGGAGAAAACACAGTACATATAAATTCCCACCCCTAACCAAGAAGCTATTTGCCACTTATACCTACTGGAAGATGAAGAATCAGTTTTCTCCAATGAAATTTCACTGGCTTATCAACCACACTCTTAGGGAGTATCTGGCCAAAACCAAATGGACTGCATGGTTAATTTGAATTTTTATTTTTTATTTATTTTGGCCTTGGTATTTTCTGTCTTACTGTATTTTTTCTTTGTTTTAACCTTTTTTCTGTTCTGTTTTTAAAAAGCCAGAAAGAGAAAGATCTTGAACCTGATACGTAGGGAGGTGGGTAAGATTTAGGATGACTGGGGGGAGATAAATAATGTAATAAAAATGTATCTCATGAAGAAAATTTAAATAAAAACTATTCTTTTTGAATAGTTTATTTAATAAAATTTCTCATCTCATTTTAACAAAAATACTTACTAAAATATAAAGAAAGCAACCAAACCCAGTGAAGAAAGAATTAGTAATAAGTTTCTGTTGCCTAGAAAACATTTTTTTAGAATAATCTAAAGGAGAATACAAAGGGAACAACTCTGTCAGTGAGCTTGTCTTAGGACAAAAGTTCCTAAGTTTTATTCCTGAGTAAACAGTGCAAGATTAAAAATGATTCGATGGGTACGCCTGGTATATATTACACACTTCATACACATTATCTCCAATACTTACTGGCCTCATACTGTCATGTAGGCATCCATTTAAACATGAAAAAAATGCGAGGGAATCACAGAACTCAACTAGCATGACAAAGCTGAAGAGTTAGTAAGGAGTGAGAACAGGAGCTTATTGGCTCGTTTATTCCCATTCCCCAATACCACAACCCAAGTCATTGGTTTCCAGACCCATAAAAGGGAAAATCCAAGGAGCACTGGGCTCATCCATAGCTACTTTAGTACCAGAGTTTAAGAGCCAAAGTAAGGGACCATGAGTCAGAAGATCTGGCCATGATTTTTCCCCAAGTCAGCTACAGAACACTGAGTAAGTTGTTTTGCATCATGACACAGTTTGTCATATTATAAAATGATTTAAATTATGTGGTCTATAAGTCTCATTCCAGATTTGAGCTCTATGATTCCATAACATATTTCTTTCTAAGTTATACTCTGTATACATCAAAAGTTCTCTGTATATAGGAATAATAATTTTTCATCAGTAATTTTTTTTTTCCAAGACAGGGTTTCTCTGTGTAGTTTTGGTGGCTGTCCTGGAACTCACTTTGTAGACCATGATGGCCTCGAACTCACAGAGATCTGCCTGCCTCTGCCTCCCCAGTGCTGGGATTAAAGGCATGTACCACCACCGCCCGGCTTTCATCAGTTATTGATATTGAAGATCATATTAGTTTTTATTTTAAAGGAAGTTGACAATAGCTTGCAATAAATACTTCAAGGCCTTCTCTATGGATACCAAGTACTGTATTTCAAAACAAGTGATATATGACTAAAGATTATTGGAATGTAAAAAATCTGATTTTATTGGAAATTGAAGTCTTAGCTGATGAATACCACTAAATTTTGAAAGTCCAGTGTAAGAGTGAGTGCTCTGTTTTCCATGTTTTATATAATTCAAGGGCATATTTTTAGCTAAAATTCACAATATAAAATCTGAATATAAAATAGTGTTGTCAGAGATATTCACAGAGAAATTCATCTTTAATGATTTTCTATTTTTGCTTTACTCAGTCTGAAATAAGCCCAGACATACATCTTTGCTTGACCAAGATTTCACTGATGATAAATTTAAAATGTTTATTATATAAATATGAAGTGGGTGTAAATATTTTAAATATTTCAATATTCATTGCTAAATGTGTTTTAAACTATATATGAATTTTGCATTAGGACTTTTCTCTAAGCACTAATAAACATGGATATTCTCTTCATTAAGTCACACTTAAGTAGTTGACCATTGTGTTAATATTTTATGCATATGAACTCATGATGAACTAAACTATCATATGAATTTAAAAAGTGGTTAAGAAAAAGGGCCCCAGATCCCTCTTGCAAATATTTATCTTGCTCCAAGGAATGAAACAACACTTTTCAATCATCTAAAACCCATTTTCTTATTTTCCTTTTCCTTTTGGGAATGGTCAGCCTATTTTCAGTATACTGTTTGATGGGGTTCTGTCAGTTAGTTCAGGGATCTGTGTGTGATCAGGGCTTCAGTAGTATGCTAGTTATCTTCTATGTGCTGGGTACCATCTCCTCTTCAACAGAGATGAGTCAGGGTGAGTATGCTTTTCCACTGCATCCCTGAGTCAGAACTGTTTTCAGACCGATGGAAAAAGGACAGTTCCTATCTAAGAAGTCTGCATATTTCTTCTGTATCTGGGCAAGTTTGTCTGACTGGAGCTGACAAGAAACAGACAAAACCAAGAGATTGAAAAATGTGCCATATTTGTAAAAAACTTCAGTATTCTAAACTTAAGTCATATATTGATTATGTATGTTCTTGGGAATTAATCACATAAGTGATGATTCCTCATTGTTACCTATATGTAGGGTGACTAATAGTATCTAATAAATGTTACTTAAATTATTTCACACTCAATAGTTTTGATTGCATTGTTTCAAAAACAAATTTAGTGCTAAGTCCTTTTAAAGTTGTCCCCCACCCCCCTTACATCATCCTCTACACTTCCAACCATACAGACTTCATCTATGGATATTTCTTTAAAATGCACAACAAAAATAAAAAGTAGCCACAAGGTTTTCACTATTGTTGAACTACATTTTACTAAGGTCTCCTAATTATTTTCAAATTTTATAGCCTTTCCATCCCTCACTGAGCTTGTATAAGGCAAGTTTGGGGTTCTGTAATTTTTGTTGTTGCGTTTTTCTTAGAACTATCTCTTTAACAAAACAAAAAATCAACACCAACAACCAACTGTGCTGACAAATTGGAAATAAGAACGTAATAACAAAAACATTGGCAAGGGATAGGTGATGGCCCTAAGAGCTCACGAATTCTAAGTCTCCAAGCTAAACTGCCTAATTTTGCAGGCAATACTGGCTATAATATCTCAGAAATTAGAGCAATCATGTCCCTCAAAAAACACACAGTTCATAAACCAGGAAACAGAAAGTTGGTCAGAACACTGTTCTAGCCTGATGCTATTTAGGGCACGTTATTTTTTTCACAGTCCTTTTCACTTTCAAAAGTCTGTTTCTTTTCCTCATACTTGAAAATAGAAAAAAAAACATATTATATCAGACCTCTGGGTGCATTCTTGGCACTGAAGCAGGCAATGGTTAACTAATATGAAAATTACTAAATATATACTCAGCACCTTAAGAGATGCTATCTTGGCTATCTTGATGCATACTTTAGGGAAAAAAATGAGATTTCTATCAAGCATGGAGCAGTTTTCACAGTATATCAAGCCAGAATCAAAGTATCATCTGACTCTTCCAGATTTAGCTCAAAAAAAAAATTAGAAAATCCACAGGTTATCAAACCATACAGAAGCACCATATGACCAATGCCAAAGTCAAACAGTTGGTACAAAAATACAAACTAGGACAGTGAAATATTTATTTCAGTAAAAGGAAGTTCCTATTACATGAAACTTGAATATGATTTATTGGCTTACATGGGCTGTAACATAATAAAGAGAACTGTTTCTTAAGCAAAGTAATTGTAAATGGAGAAAATATATCAGAGAGTAAAAAGCAAAAATGAATACATACTTAAACTTCAAATATTTATGATATCATGAGATATATATATATATGTATACATATCTATATATACCTGTATATATACACTTTGATTTTGAAAAATTAATGTTCCAAAATATTTCTTATACAACTATGAGCAATTTTTAACAAAAATGAATCACACTGTGTAGAATTATTTCAATTTTTTAATTATTGGGGCTATAATTACATCATTTTCCCTTTTCCCTTTCCTCCCTTTTAACTCTCCCATACACCTTCTCTTGCTCTTTTTCAATCCATGGTCTCTTTTTCCATTAATTGTTGTTGCATGCATATATGCACATTTATGTACATAAATATTCCTAAATACAACCTGCTCACTCTTTATGGTGTAACGTGTAAGCTTGTTCCCTAAGCTGACCATTTGGTACTGGGTAAGTAATTGTTGTGCTCTTCATGGGAAAGACTGTTTCCCGCTCTCCACAGTCTTCACTTTCCTGTAGTGATGTGAGGTTGAGACCTTGTGGTCTTTCCCTCATCTACTTTGGCATGTCTATTGTCAAACAGTTCATGTTTAGGCAGCCATGTTGTAGAGACTTTGAGTGTAGCCACTGACATTACTAGAGACACAGTCTCACAGCAAACTCTTGACCCTTTGGCTTTTACAGTCTTTCTTCTCCCTCTTCAGCAAGGCGTCCTAAACCTTGGGTGACAGAGTTTATTTTGTACATGTATTAATTTTCACAGAATTGTGGTTATTGTTCATATCAACACATATTTTCCTCTAATGCATGAAAATCTACCTGCATTCAATTGTTTGGAGTACCATCATTCCATTAATCAACAATTGCATGTAAACTAGCCTTTCCCAAGTACTACTGATGAAAAAATTAATTAATAAAATTATAGGTTCTTTCTTGCAGGGTGACACTGGGACTGCTTTGTGTCCTCCAGTCAGTACTAAACAAAGGACTCATTTCTTCTAAAAAAAAAAAATCATATCAATTGCATAGGTTTTTCACAGTTCTTTAAGAAACATAGATTTACCTTAATGTCAATGAGACTCCTGGTTTCATGAGCACCAATCCTCCCACTGTGCATTTTTTTTCTTGGGAAGACATGAACAAAATACCGATTCACACCAAACAATGCACAAATATCTGACCAGTGAAAAATTCTACCAAAGTCTAGGTAGGAGAACTGGTGAGTTTATTGGAGTTAATTAGGAGAGCATGAGTTGAAGTTCCTTGTCGGGGTACAGATGTCTCAAACAGCTGAGACAGCCATCTAGACACCAAAGCAATGTCCCTGAGATTCTGCCCGTGGTATGTGGGTAGCTCCACAGATGGGTCTCCTTGCTCCAGCTATTCTTTACTGTTTGTATTTTCTCCCAGAAGAGCCCTTTGACTCTTGTAACTTTCTTGTAAATTCTTGTAAAATCTGGCAATTTTAATGAACCTTTCCTCCCTATTCAATAGGAACATTTTAATCCTGAAACAGCAGCTACACACCTCACCTGAAGAAGCATGATGATTTTTCAGTAATGTTGTAAACCACTGTTTCTTCCCTTCTGGACATGGCAGGACCACTGTACTCCAGAACTCATAGCAGCTGTGGTGGCTTGTAAAAGACTCACACAAGAAGAATCCAGTCAGCATCACAGCATGGAGTGGGGAGAGGCTCTCATCCTCCCACTCTTTTCTTTTTTTTTCTTTTGGTTTTTGTTTTTTTTTTGAGACAGGGTTATACATTGTAGACTTGGCTGTCTGGGTACTTGTTCCTTTGACCAAGCTGGCCTTGAACTCACAGAAATTCACTTGCCTCTGCCTCCCATGTGTTGGGATGTGCCACCACTGCCTGGCTGTCATGCCTTCACTCTTCACTGAGAATCTATTGACAGTTGATGGTTCTCCAAAGAGGAAGAGTCAGTTTAAGAGTATGACCCCATGCAAAGAGTGATGGTACATACCTTTATGTCAACACTCAAGAGCCAGGGGCAGGTGGATGTGTAGCTAGAGTTTTCCTACCTTGCCCACAGTCAGGACAAATCTCTCTCACCCACCAGTCCCACAGCCGCTCAGACACAATCAAGTAAACACAGAGACTTATATTGCTTACAAACTGTATGGCCATGGCAGGCTTCTTGCTAACTGTTCTTACAGCTTAAATTAATCCATTTCTATAAATCTATACCTTGCCACATGGCTCATGGCTTACCGGCATCTTCACATGCAGCTTGTCACGGGGGCAGCTGGCAGTGACTCCTTCTGCCTTCCTGTTCTTTCTTTTCTCCTCTCTGGTAGTCCCACCTATACTTCCTGCCTAGCCACTGGCCAATCAGTGTTTTATTTATTGACCAATCAGAGTAATTTGACATACAGACCAATCCACAGCACTTCCCCCCCCCCCCTTTTTTTTTTCTTTAAAAAGAAAGTTTTAACTTTAACATAGTAAAATTACATATAATTTGGCAATTTGGGCGTAGCTTCTCTTAGTACTTCCTGCTGGAGGGGGGTGCTGTATCTTATGGGGACACAAAGAAAATTTTAGGAATATGGAGTAGTCCATGAGGCTGTATTGTCTAGTTTGGGGCCAGCCAGTTCTTTGTAGACATCATAGAACCAGCAGTATATATAATTTGACTCTGTCTCAAAACAAAACAAGAGTGTGGATGTTGGAAGGTCTACCACTGTAGTCATAAGTTTTCTCTGGTCCTGCCCAGCCCTGCAGTTGGGACGAATTCTTCCCTCCCACAGTTCTGCAGCCACTTATAAAATAAACATTCAGAGGCTTAATATTAATTGTAAATTATATAGCTTATGGCTCAGGCTTCTTACTAACTAGCTCTTATAACTTAAATTAACCCATTTCTATTACTCTATATGTCACCACGTGTTCTGTGGAATTACCTGTGGGCCATTACATGCTGCTCCCTGGATGACAGGATGGCATCTTCTCTGCCTCTCCTTCCACTCTCTCCCTTGTCTTTTCCCACCTGGCTCCATCCTGCCCTGCCATAGGCCAAATGGCTTTATCTATCAACTAATCAGAGCAACACATATTCACAGTATACAAAAAGACATCCAATAGAGTCCCAATAGCCCAGCCAGTTTAAACTCTTCAAATTTTAATTTTGGGAGATGTGTCCACAGGTTTCTGCATAAATCATTGCTGAAACAAAGCTTTGAAAATAATTTAAAGTTAGACTAAGATGCTTTTGTCAAATAGCTTTGTGATGAAAAACCCAAGAAAACAATCGAAAATTTTAGAAAGGCACATAGTTGAGTGAGAAACACTTTAAGGCCAGGGAACAAGAACAAAGCAGCCCAATTATCATTAGCTGGCATGCCTTTCTTGCTAGGATTGGTTGATGACCTAAGGTGATGATTAATTCCTTATACTCATTTTTCCCCTCAATCTCCTGATATTAAAAAAAAAAAAACTATTAATGAGTGGGTATGCACCCTAAAGATTTAAAATAGAGCTGACTGTTTTTCATGTATAAAAGTTTAGGTTTGTGCCGGGCGGTGGTGGTGCACGCCTTTAGTCCCAGCACTTGGGAGGCAGAGGCAGGCAGATCTCTGTGAGTTCGAGGCCAGCCTGATCTACCAAGTGAGTTCCAGGAAAGTTGCAAAACTGCACAGAGAAACCCTGTCTCGGAAAACCAAAAAAAACAAAAGTTTAGGTTTGTGATTCCTATAAGATTCCTTATAAGACTTCTTTTTAAGATAAGTAATAAAGTGATTGGTCCTTTCTTTGTAACCACAACATGCAGCCTGCCAGTAAAAGAATTGACTGAGAAAAATATCTTTCTTGCTTACACCCTGTTAATCTGTTTTGGTCCTTTCTTTGTAACTATAACATGTAGCCTGCCAGTAAATGAATTGACTGAGAAGAATATCTTGCTTGCTTACACCCTGTTAATCTATAACAAATTGAGTTGCTTGGGTATGAATGTATGTGAGTTCTTGGGGATAATTTGTTTTTCACCTATAATACATAAAATGTTTACGCATGTGAGATTTATGGAAGACTTGCTATTTTATACTTGTATTCATTGTAATCATTCACTTGAAAAACAGAATGTAACCACATTGTAATTTCTATATTGCCTGAAAGATTTTGTTGGGATGTATAAGATATAGAGGAAAAAAATAGAGAGAAGAAGGAAGAATAAAGATAAAATTAGAAAGAAAACATCAAGAATAAAAAATAGAATTAGAAGGAAAGCATCAAGAATAAAGATAGAGTTAGAAAGAAAATATCAAGAATGAGAGAAGGAAATCACCAGGAAAACAACAAATAAGATGATACAGAAGAAGAGTAAAGAGGGAAGCCATCAAGAGAATGTGTGAGTATCTTTTTCCCTTTACCCCTCAGATAAGAAAGACTTAGTATGCCAACTCTGTGGATGCCCTTTGAGCCCTGCTGCTACTGGAGGCTGCCTCCCCTCCCCTGCCCCAAGCAGCAAAAGACAAATATTTGGGAGAGTATGAAGCTATTTGAAATTAGAGGGAGAGTTGTAGATGAATATGAGCAAAATACATTACATAAAAGTTAGAAATTCTTTCCAGGTGGCAGTGGCACATGCCTTTAATCCTAGCACTCGGGAGGCAGTGCCAGGCGGATATCTGAGTTCGAGGCCAGCCTGGTCTACAGAGTGAGATCCAGGACAGGCACCAAAACTGCACAGAGAAGCCCTGTAAAAAAGTTAGAAATTCTCAAAGAATAAAAATACTATATTGAAAATATTAGAACAAAAAGGCACTGTTTTTTCCAGTCCAATTGCATATCTCCTTTTCTTATCATAATTCTTTATGAATGGCTGACATTGGAAGAGCCATGGGATTTTAGGTATCTGATAATGAAAATATTGAATTGAGAATTCATTTACTTTGTCATTATAAATGAAACACTTCTGTATGGTTTAGTCATTTCTACTACAGTGAGCATCTGCTCCATGTAGTAGAAATGTAGAAATCTGCACACACAATGATGGTGTGATGACTTTACTAGTGGCTAATGGGACTAGCCCAGGGACAAGACAGTAAGATGCAGAGTTGGACCTGGGGAAGAGAACCAGCAGGCACCATTCATGAAAAGTGAAAGAGAAACAAGTTTGACAGCTTGGGTCCAGAGATCATTGTGTGGGAAATTCCTTGATACATTATTTCTTCCTCATGAAACAGACATGGTACACTTTACAAGCCTTCATACATACTTTAATGATGTATGACACTGCTAAAAGTTATGAAAAATTCATTTTATGATGAATGATGCTATGAAAATAATAACATTATTCATCTAGTGTATATACATAAATCATATTTTAAAATAGTTCTCAGGTGAAAAAAGTTTTCACAAAGCATTCTCCAGGGCAGGATGGCTCAGCAGATGAAGATACCTACCTCCAAGCCGGACAACCTGAATTCATTTGTGAGACACATAGGATAGAAGGTGAGAAATGAATCTCATAAGTTTTATTATGACATACACACACACACACACACACACACACACACACACACACTTCTGGCACTCTCTTCATTTTAATGCAGACCAGCAGAATTTTAAAATTAGCTTGTCCTAGATAGCCTTATACACTCCTGGCAAGACCTCATCTCTCCAAGCAAGAGGGAAAGCATGACTTCCTCCGAGCAAAGCAACCTTCCCTTTATTGTACGTGCATCTCTGCATGATGTGCACGTGGAAGTGCAGGTGTGTGCAGGTCAGAGCACAACTATGGGGAGTCGGGGTCTTCCTTCTCCCATGAAATCTGATGATCAAATGTGCGTCAGCTGGCTTGCACAGTAAGCAGTTTCACCCTCTGAGCTCTCTCTAGCCCTGACATTTATGCCTCTTCATTCCTTTTTTCTTCTTGAGTATGGACGGGATATCATTAAAAGCTAAAATACATGGCTGAAGAGTTTACAGAGTCATAGTATTTTTTTTTTTTCAGATAAATGGACATTGTCAACTTTCAGCTTACTCCAGAAAGTAAGTGGTTTCAGCTTGGCAAGGAGCCAGGACATTTAACAAAATCACAGACCGGAAAGCAGTCTTTTTATTTCTAAGGTAAAAAATAGTTTTCTGTGGTTTTTCTAAATCTAAAACTAATAAAAATTTTTGTAAGTGGTTTTAGAGACAGACTATATATGTGTATGTGTGTGTATGTAGTCTATAATTTTATAGAAGTGGAGTAAACTCAATTTTACATACATTTAAGAATAGTGCATCAAAGGCATCAGAATAAAAAAGTAAATTTGAACAGTCTTTTCTCACTTATATATGCCTATGATGTCATAGTAAGTATACATAACTGAGAGATTATAAGCTAGATAATACATTTAAAACTTTTGAAGAAAAATAGAATGTTGAAGATTATTTAAGAAAATATATTGTCACTACATTACATTAAAATCTCTATAAAATTATATGAAAAATTCTGACAATAAAAATGAGCATAAGTGAGTGACCACTAGAGCCATATGCCCACCCTGCACTGACTGGGAACAGGTATGGCTCCAATCTCCAGACTGGTGAGCCCAGCTGCTAGCCCTTAGGCCTTGGAGGCACATTCCATGCCCGTTTCCTCCAGCTATCGCAGCCCCAGAGACAGGCAGCAGCCTACTCCCTCACCCCTAACCCCTAACCCCTCACCAAACATCCACTGTGGAACCAGTGACCAACTTATACAAAAAGCCTTAGACAAAATCCTACACCCCTTTATGATAAAGGTCTTGGGAATATCAAGGATACAAGGAACATACCTAAACATAATAAAGGAAATATATAGCCAGACAACAGCCAACATCAAACTAAATGGAGAGAAACTCAAAGTGATTCCACTAAAATCAGGAACAAGACAAGGATGTCCACTCTCTCCAGACCTATTCAATATAGTACTCAAAATTCTAGCTAGAGCAATAAGACAACAAAAGGAGATCAAGGGTATAAAAATTGGACAGGAGGGAGTCAAACTTTCACTATTTGCAGATGGTATGATAGTATACATAAGTGACCCTAAAAATTCTGACAGGGAACTCCTATAGCTGATAAACACCTTCAGTAATGTGACAGAACACAAGAATAACTCAAAAAAGTCAGTAGCCCTCCTGTATACAAATGATAAATGGGCTGAAAAAGAAATTAGAGAAACATCACCATTTACAATAGCCACAAATAACATAAAATATATTGGGGTAACTCTAACCAAACAAGTGAAAGACCTGTATAAAAAAAAAACTTTAAATATTTGAAGAAAGAAATCAAAGAAGATATCAGAAAATAGAAAGACTTCCATGTTTTAGGATAGGTAGGAATAACATAGTGAAAAATGGCAATCTTACCAAAAGCAATCTACAGACTCAGTGCAATATCCATCAAAATCCCAATGCAATTCTTCACAGACCTTGAAAGAACAATACTCAACTTCATATGGAAAAACAAAAGCCCAGGATGGCCAAAACAATCCTATACAATAAAGGAACTTCCAGAGGCATCATCATCCCTGACTGTAAGCTCTACTATAGAGCTATAATAATAATAAAAAAATTGTTTGGTATTGGCATAAAAACAGACATGAGGATCAACGGCATCGAATTGTAGACCCTGACTTTAATCCACACACAAACACCTGATTTTTGACAAAAAAAAAGTTAAAATTATACAAAGGAAGAAAGAAAGCATCTTCAAAAAACGGTGCTGGCATAACTGGATATCTACATGTAGAAGAATGCAAATAGATCCATATATATTGCCATGCACAAAACTCAAGTCCAAATGAATCAAATGCCTCAACATAAATCTAGTTACACTGAACCTCATCGAAGGAAAGGGAGAAGTAGCCTTGAACACTTTGGCACAGGAGACCACTTCCTAAATATAAAACACCAGTAGCACAGACACTGAGAGCAACAATTAATAAATGGGATCTCCTGAAACAGAGAAGCTTTTGTAGGGTAAGAGACACAGTGAATAAGACAAAATGGCAGCCTACAGAATGGGGAAAGATCATCACCAACCCCACATCTGACAGAGGGCTGATCTCCAAAATATATAAAGAACTCAAGAAACCAGACATCAAAATACTGAACAAACCAATTAAAAATGTGCTACAGAGCTTAACAGAGAATTCCCAACAGAAAAATGTCAAAGGGCCAAAAGACATTTAAGGAAATGTTCAACATCCTCAGCCATCAGGGAAATGCAAATCAAATCGACTCTGAGATACCATCTTACACCTGTCAGAATGGCTATTATGGCTATTATTAAAAACGCTGAAGACAGCTTATGTTGGAGAGGATGTGGCAAAAGGGGAACTCTCCTCCACTGCTGGTGGGAATAAAATCTTGTACAATCACTCTCAAAATCAGTATGGCAGTATCTCAGAAAATTGGGAATCAACTTACCTCAAGACCTAGCAATGCTACTTCTGGGCATATACCCAAAGGATGCTCAATCATACCACAAAGATACCTGTTCAACTATGTTCATAGCAGCATTATTCATAATAGCCAGAATCTGGAAACAACCTAGAATCCCCTCAACCAAAGAATGGATAAAGAAAATGTGGTCCCTTTACACAATGGAGTATTACACTGTGGTAAAAAACCATGTCATCATGAGCTTTGCAGGCAAATGGATGGAACTAGAAAAAAAAATCATCCTGAGTGAGGTAACCCAGACCCACAAAGACAAACAAGGTATGTACTCACTCATAAGTAAATATTAGATGCAAAGCAAAGGATAACCAAGCTACTATCCATGATCCCAGAGAAGCTAGGTAAAGAGGAAGACACTAAAAGGGACACACATAGATCATCCTAGGAAGAAGAAAGGGTTAAGATCTCCTGGGTAAACTGCAAGTTGGGGGTGGGAAAAAGAGGGGAGGGGCTGGGAGGTGGGAACATGAGGGCTCCAGATGGCTGAGTTGGGGGAGAGAAGGGGAGGGAGAGCAATGAAAGAGATATCTTGACAGAGTGCACCATTAAGGGGGTGGGGAGAAAGCTGCAGCTAGGGAAAACCCCAGGAACTCACAAGATTGTCCCTAGCTAAGACTCACAGCAATGGTGAAGAGGGTTCTTGAACTAGCCATCCCTGCTTTCAGATTGGTGTCTACCCTAATTGTCATAGAACCTACATCCAGTGACTGATGGAAGCAGATGCAGAGACCCACAGCCAAGCACTCTGCCAAGATCCTGGAGGTCAGTTAAAGAAAGGGAGGAAGGATTATAGGAGCAAACAGGGGTCAGGATCATGTTGGGAAAAACCACAGAGACAGCTGACCTAAGCTAGTGGGAGCTCATAGACTGGACCGACAGCTGGGGAACCTGCATGGGACCACATTAGGCCCTCTGAATGTGGGTGAAATTTGCGTGGCTTGATGTGTTTGTGGGTCCCCTGGAAATGGGACCAGGACTTATCCTGGGTACACAAACTGGCTTTTTAGAGCCCATTCCCTGTGGTGTGATGCCTTACTCAGCCTTGACGCCGGGGTGGAGGGGTGGGGGTGGGGGCCTAGGTCCATCCCCAACATGGTAATACAGCCTGTGTTGACTACCCAAGGGAGGCCTTGCCCTCTATGAGGAGGGGATGGGGTGAGATGGGAGTAGGTCGGGGGGAGCAGGAGAAGGAGAGGGAGGGGGAACAGGGGTTGGTATGTAAAAGGAAAGAAAAAATATTTAAATAAAATAATCATAAAAATTAAAAAATATGAGCATAAGTATAAATTGACAATTCATATACAATGAAAGAAAATATTAAGGAAATGGAGAAGTTTGATGTCACCAGTAGACAGGAATTTTTTGCTTATCAGGTCCTATAATAAAGAAGCTTAGATAATATATAGTAAACATGAATGAAACACATATGTTGTATATTATTAGTAGTTTAACTGGGTACAAAATTTGTATAAAATATGATTCTATTAACTTTCAAATAGTGCAGGGTTTTTTTTGTTTTTTGTTTTTGTTTTTTACCCAAGTAAGTCTTAACCATGAGAGTTTGCACAGAAATAACTGCAGGATTTTAGAGATCATTTCAAATTTCCATATGCCATTTTCTGAAATATGAACCAGCAGAAATAAAAATAAATACCTGAGGATAATTTTCAAACCAGTCAATAAGAAGTGAACAAATTTGTTTGCTACTCACAGGAATGGCACACACCTGCCTAAAATTGCAATTAAAAATATAATGATGAACTATGGGGCTCATGATGTGGCTCAGTGGTAGCATGCTTGCCCTGGTCTGTCTGTCTGTCTGTCTGTCTGTCTGTCTGTCTGTCTGTCTCTCTCTCTCTCTCTCTCTCTCTCTCTCTCTCTCTCTCTCTCTATCTATGTGTTTTCTACTATAAAAGTGTCTATGACATGTTACATCATGTCTAAAAAAGAGATTAAAAAAGGAAGATGAAAACAACTTTTAGAAGGGAAAGGCTACCCTGTGTTCTTATGAATATGTTGAAAACACTCTGGGATAGTATATTCTAAAATTTAAGCAGTTGATAAAATGTGTCCTCTCATGCTAATTAAAAAAAATTAAAAAGAGCATAGGTGTACATTATGAGTGATTGATATTTAAAGAAAAATCAAAGTGAAGCATAAACACTTGTCCTACAATTAAAAATTAATTAAAACTACCTGGTTATAAAACGTAAAACTTTATTGAAATAGATCAACATTATTGACAGCAATAATGAAATAAGCTTAGAAAAACATTAGACCAAAAGTCTGGCATTATAGATCAGGGGAGTTACTAAATATTTTGCCTGAGAAAAAAACTATATTTATCGTGGCTGTTGGAAGAAAGGGAACATACAAGTGAACTGTTTAATGATAAGCAGGAACAATGATGTAGAAATACTGATACACTGAGAGCTTTAAGACATGGGCTGCCCCTCTTTTCATGTACTTCTACAGGTGAGTTGTGATATTCACTTTCCCTTATTCCTATTCCGTAATATGGACTGAATGGAACATCTGGCCATTGTCGGAAAGCTATCTTTAATTCATGAGTTCATTTATTAAGGACTGATTGAGCTTAGATATTATTAGAAGGCAACAATGCTCCAGTCATTATCCCCAAGCTGCCTGTGACTTGGTGATTATTGCTCCCATGAGGAGAAATATTTAGTCAGAAATCCTCCTGACTGCCGTTAGGAGTGATTTAAGCTCTCCACTGCCTTCTTCCTAAACAAGACTATGTCTCAGGGCAAAGGTGCCATCTGAGATTAAAATAGGAGCTCAGCTGTAGAATGTTAAAAGGAATTTTAGAGAACTAATTAGAAGCAAAAGGGCTACCTGCCTTCCTCATTAGGAACACATGCTATTCACAGAACTTGTAAGATTAGCCTTCTGCATTTGAAAAAAAAAAAAGGAAATGTTAAAATCCAAATGAAATATTATAAAATTCAAATACAGTATAATATGCAGCAGATGAGACAACAAAACATTTTGTGGTGGTTTAAACATAAAAGGCAAAGGGTCTACCATGTCCTTTATTTAAAATGAACTGACTGAGCATGCTTGCCACATAGCCTATGCACTTGCTAACTAAACCCATGCTCTTTGAAGAGGAAAGTTTTCATCACATAGTGTCCTAAGGGTTAGTGCTGAACAGACCTGAGTCACTGGCTCAGGCCAAATCCCAGAGTGACACATTATTTAAAAGGGGAATGAAAATGTTAAAATAATAGGGTGTTTTCAGTTGATGCTGAGTTCGATGAGCAAAGGCAAAACTGGAAATATTTCCATTCCTCGCTCTATTACATCCTTTCTGAACCACAAAGAGAAGTAAAATAAGTTGTTTTATTCAGTTTTTTCTTCAGAAAAAAAAAATACTGTCAGTTTTAAAATTTCAAAGAATACATGATTTCCATGCTGATGAAAATTTAAGTTATTTGCCTCCAGTTACAGTGATGAAATTATCCTTAAGGGTACTCTAAACTCATCAATGGAATCATTTTAGGTTGACTTATAATTTCTGCTTTTAATTCATTATATTATATTATATTATAGAAAAATTGATGAAAACATTCCTTATAATATGACGATAACTGAAAACTCAGTTAAATAGAAAGGTTTTATTTCACTTGAATTTGGTGATTTTTGGAAGAATGAACTTATACCTTTTAATGGTTATTTAACACTTCCAGCAATTTAGTTCAAGATGCTCACCAAATTTTAATGCAAATCACAAATCATTATACAAACCAAATTACGTGCCTATAAATACTTGTAAGAGCTATGTAAATTCAGGTAAATATCTCAATCCTTTGTGAATTTGGTGAGGCAATTATGAAATTTTGAAGACTTGTCCTCCTTATGTATTCCTTATAATCTTGCTTAAAATATAAAGCTTCACAAAGTCCCAAATATATCAATGAATCAAGCATGATGCCACTGTGATTTCAATCACTATATAGAATATCTAGCTTTAAATGTGGCTTATTGTGTAGCCAATGTGTCCAGGAGCCCATTGCTTCAATCTTAAGCAGCAACAAACAAAATGAATCCGTTTAAAACTTGATTAGAATACTTTTTTTTTTTTTTACCACACTCAACCGCAAAGTTGTTACAGTACAGTTTTCTTTTAAAATCAATATTGATTTAATTCAAAATCACTTTTTTTTGGCGGCGGGGGGGGGGGTTCTCTGTGTAGTTTTGGTGCCTGTCCTGGATCCTGGATCTCGCTCTGTAGACCAGGCTGGCCTCGAACTCACAGAGATCCACCTGGCTCTGCCTCCCGAGTGCTGGGATTATAAGTGTGTGCTACTGCCACCTGGCTCTTCTGTACATTTTTATCTCAAAAACATGTTGCTTAAACTCATGCAATTACCATGTCTATCACTTCACTTATTTCATAGTGAGGACCATAACATGTATTTTATCTGTTCCTTTTTAGTTTAAGTAATAGGGTTGGTGAAGAAATGTGTATATTTAAAACATTTAATTAAATAATTTATATTACAGTAATAAAATAATCATTTAAAAGGAATTACAAATGTATCATAAGACATGATGTTTCATTTCATTTATAACATTTCTAATGATTATGTGTGTTAGGAAAAATGTACTATGATTTTACCTGCAGTGAAAATTAGCAGAATACATACTAATTCTAAACACACAATATTAAATGTTATTCTACTCATGGCTAAAAATATACACTTAAAAGAACATTTTCTAGAATAGCAGAGTGTATTCCATGTTCATTTTATTATTTTGTATAAAACAATAATTATAAAGAAAATGACACTTTTTAATCAACAGAATTTTTTCTTTAGGTTACAGCCCTTTTTGAACAAAGAAAATCCCTAAATATTATTTATTATTAATGCTTGATATTTTTATGGATAGCATACACAATTTTTAGATTTCACTTAGCACATTCTTTACTCCATGTACTAGGCTTGACTTATAACTGTCTTATATGTTTTATTTATCCATTATTAAAAACAGATTCTTATACAATATATCCCAATTACAATTTCCACTTCCTCTACTCCTCCTAGTTCCTCCCCACCTCCTCTCCTGTCCTTTCTGTCTGTCATTAGAAAAGAACAGTCTTCTGAGAGATAACAATAAAATACAACATGATAAAGCAAAACCATCACATTGAGGATGAACAAGGCAAACCAACAGAAAGAAAGATCCTGAGGTACAAGAATCAGAGACCCATTCATTCACACTAAACTGAAAACTGTAATATATATGCAGAAGACCTGGTACAGACCTGTGTAGGCCCTATGTTTGCTATTTCAGTCTGTAAATTCATTATGAGCTTTGCTCAGTTGATTTAGAGGGCCTTGTTCTCCTGGTGTCCTTCATTCCCTCTGGCCCTTACACTCTTTCTGCATCCTTTTTGAGGGTTTCCTTGAGCTCTGTGGGGAGGGATTTGCTGCAGATATCCCATTTAGAGCTGAGTGTTCCAAAGTCTCTCTCTCTCTCTCTCTCTCTCTCTCTCTCTCTCTCTCTCTCTCTCTCTCTCTCTCCTTAATGTCTGGCTCTATGTCTCTGTATTTCTTCCTGTCTTCAGGAGGAAACTTCTCTGATGGTGACTGAATAAGGCACTGAACTATGAGTATAGCAAAATATCAATAGGAGTCATTTTGTCACTATGTTTTTTGTTTGTTTGTTTGTTTTCTTTTAAAGAACAGTAGTATTTGCTTTTACGCTAGGTCTCTGGGCTATCTAGTTTGTGGTTTTGGGTTACCCAAAGAGTGTTGGATATGGGTTCCATCCCCTAGAATAAGCCTTGAGTCAAATCAGACATTGGTTGGTTACTCACACAAGCTTTATACCACCATGGTTATAGCATATCTTGCAGGCAGGACAGCAAAGGTTTTGTGGCTGGGTTGGTGTATGCATTTCTCTTTTGGTAGCCTGCAGAGTACCTTCTCATAGCAAGTACACCAGAACATGGGGTGAAGGTTCTCTGTAAGCATCAGCTAGACCTCTCCATGTACAATAGTTGCGTGGGTGTTGTTTCAAGCAATGGGGCCTTGGTGTCAGTTTTTGAATAGCAACCTATTTTCATGGCAACATCCTGGGTTGTTTGTCATGAAAATTTCAAATAAATAAATCTCTGGCTCAATTTTAAGCAATGCTGCAAACAGAAAAGAAGGAAAATCAATGCCAATAAATAGTAGATAAGGGAGAAAACAATCCAAGATAGTATTTCAATAGTAATGTTACATTGCCCCAAACCATATATTCAACAAGTTACAGCTATGGTAGATATGAAGGACATGAAAATAGCTTTCTTTTTGTTTCTAATCAGAATCTATTGAGTGACAGTTTTCTGTCAGTACAACCTGAAAAGTTAGGGTCTCCAATCCTGACAGATCTTTATAAACATCTCATTCTTTTTGGCTGGGAAAACTACAAACTAAACAGCAAAGATACAGATTTTTCTCTCATATTCTATCTTAAAGCATTTATAGTCATTTATTTTCTTCCTACTCTGACAGGGGTGTTCTTACTTTTTCTGGTGTCAATGCTTTTGGACAGATGATATTTAACTACTACTAGCTTTAACAAATTGCTGCAGGAAATAAATAAGCATGAAGATTTGCAAGAAGAAGGCAAAGCTAATCTTATTTTTCTGTCATATAATGCAATGTCAATGGAATCAACTGAAAAGCAAAATAATAATATTACTTATAATAATAAAAAAATCAGTAAACATGACTAGTTTTAACACTGGTGTACACTTGTACATAACTACATATAGGGAAATAGAATTCTTGTAAACATACTAGAGCCAGTTATGAAAAATGGGAAATTCATTTAGGTCAATATGTAAAAAATTGGGTACATAAACAGAAAATAAACAAGAACATAGAAGAAAACTTGGATGTACAGATAGATATTACTAATATTAGAAATATGCTCATCTCCTTTTCAAGTAGACAAGCTCATTCTGAAGTTTCTGCGGGAAAAATAATGAAGAATGGCAAGAGAGTAGCTTGAGGGATAGGAATGAGAGCATTTTATTAGAGCACTTATTAAAAATATGTTTAAGCCGGGCGGTGGTGGTACATGCCTTTAATTCCAGCACTTGGGAGGCAGAGGCAGGTGGATCTTTGTGAGTTCGAGGCCAGCCTGGGCTACAAAGCGAGTTCCAGGAAAAGCACTAAAGCTATACAGAGAAACCCTGTCTCAAAAAAACCAAATATATGTGTGTGTGTGTGTGTGTGTGTGTGTGTGTGTGTGTGTGTGTGTGTGTAAACAAAATATGTGGTACAGACACCTGGAGAGTGAACCCAGTAGTGCTGTGTAGCAAACAAGCAGACAAACAACAGTGACTAATGACAGGGCTCTCTTGTCCTATCAATTAAGAAGAGACAGATTTATTTAATATGTGTCTTTGGTATACATGGTAGTCTTGGGAGAAAATAAGATCTATAGTAGCAATTTATATAGAAATGAGCTGGATAAGAGTAGTTCACTTCTGAACATGACACTCATATAATTACTATAAGACACTGAAAGATAAGTTATACACACAGAACAGAGAAAAGTATTTGTGAGCAAAATCTGAAGAGGAAATCAGAGAGCAGGGATGAACAAATGTCATCACCCAGGTGTACTGTACTTCATCGCAGCAAAATCAACAAAGTGTTGGTGAATTAAATTAAAGGACAAATACCAACTGAATAAATTTTGACATAATTAAAACATACCGCACACTGGTTTCTTTAATATATATGGACTTCATAAGAGTCAATAAGAAAAAGTCATCACTGCAATATGAAAAAGAAGAAAGGACTGGAAATGACAGCTCTCATAGGAACATTAATTTAAATATGTGGAAGTTGTTCAAGACTGGAAACAACAACAGACAGTCAAAACAATAAGATACAACTTTCCTCTATAAGAATGGCAGACCTCATCTGCCATATGGTGGTGTGGACAAGGAAGAAATGTCCTCCCCTTCGCCATTCCTCACCACCTGTGGCAAGTGGAAGATCTGACCCTGAGGTCAAGAGAGCTGGTGAGCTGGACCAGCATCTCACCAGCTGCAGTACTCGGGAGAGCAGGCCCTGTACCTCACCTGGTCGGCCCAGTAGAGCTGACCCTGCTAATGGTGGTGCAGGTGAGCCAAACCCAAGGGCGTCAGTGTGGAAGAGCTACCTACCTCCACTTCTTATCTATCATGCAGTGTGGGCAGGGGAGAGATGCATCCATCCTTGCTCCTCACTTCTCGATACCTACAGCACTCAGAAGAGCAGGCCCCGTGCTTCACCTATGCTCCATAGTAGTGCTGACTCTGCTGCCGGGAACACAGTTGAGTCTGCCCTGGGTTCGTGAGAGTGGGAGAGCTGGCCCTGCACCCCTGGTCTGCCATGTGATGGTGATGGAGAGGTAAATATGCCCCCTCACCCCTTGTCACCTGTGGCAGATGGGAGAGCTGATCCTGCCTTCACCAGATGCAGAACTAAGGAGAGTAGACCCTGCATCTTGCCTGTGAAAAACAGTAGAGCTGACCCTGTTAATGGAGGTGTGTGTGTGAACTGGCCTTGAGAAGGTGAGTGTGAAAGACTGAGACCCACCCCTCATCTCCCATACAGTGGTATGCACAAGGGAGAGAAGACCACCTTCATGCCCCTCGAGGCCTGTGGTAGGTGGGAGAGCCATCTATGAGGTCATTAAAGCAAGAGATCTAACCCTGCTTCTTATCAGCTGCAGCCCTAGACAGAGTGGCCCCTATACCTTGACTAGGCAACAAAGTAGAACTGACTCTGGTGGTACAGGTGTGGGCAAGCCAACCCCAAGGACATGAAGAGGACATGAGAGCAGGAGAATTGGCCCAACCCTTGCTGCTTACTACACAGAGTGAGATAACCAGGGCAGTACTGGAGAGTTCACCCTGGTGTTGAAGGTGAAGAAGAGCTGGCAGGCTGAATAACCCAGCAATCACCCAGACCGAGAACCAGAGCTATGAACTGGACCATCCAATCAACTACCCTTTTAATCTGCTGAAGCATGTGAATGGGCTAGTTGTGTAGACCCAAAGTTACAGATCTCCATGACACAGGGCAACAACAGGGCATCCAAGCGGAGCCCCAGTGAAGGTTCAGTGTTGAAGATGTAGCAAAAACCAGATACCTCAAACCAGACCAATGACTCAATGCAATGAACACTTGCAAGTAACAACATATGGCCTAAAGGACTGTGTGACTCACTGTGTCACGATGCAGCTTCCACAATGAGATTTTTCTTTTCTTTAAACTTTATGTCATTTATCCAGGAGGGTTAGGGGGAGTTGCTGGGGCAGAAGGTGGATGGGAAGGGACAAGGAGATGAGTGGGATCAAGATGCATGGAGTGAAATCCACAAAGAAAGCTAAATTTAAAAGAAAAAAAGAAGAGGAGGAGGAAGAGGAAGAGGGAGAAGAAGAAGAAGAGGAAGAAGAAGAAGAAGAAGAAGAAAAAGAGAAGAAGAAGAAGAAGAAGAAGAAGAAGAAGAAGAAGAAGAAGAAGAAGAAGAAGAAGAAGAAGAAGAAGAAGGGCAGATATCATCTAGTCCCAGACACTTCAGGAGCCATGGGTTACTGTGCAGACATGGCCAAATCCAAGAACCACAGCACACACCACTAATCCTGAAAATGGCACAGAAATGGCATCAAGAAACCCTGGTCACAAAGATACGAATCTCTTAAGGAGGTTGACCCAAGTTCCTGAGGAACATGCGCTTTGCCAAGAAGCACAATAAGAAAGGCCCAAGGAAGATGCAGGTAAACAATGTGAAGGTGATGAGTGTATGTACAGAGGCCATGAAGGCCCATCAAAGCCCAAGGTGGTTAAAGGTACCCAAGATACCAAAGGGCTCCAGGCACAATCTCAGCTGTCTTCCTTTCATCACTCACCCCAAGCTTGGGAAGTGGATTAGAAGCTACATGGTCAAGGGTCGTAGGTGCTGCCAATCAAAGTCCAAAGCTCAAACCAAGGCACCGGCCTCAGCTCTACCTCAGGGCCGGGCTTCAGCTCCAGCTTAGACTCCCAAAGTTCCCAGCCCCCTGTGAAGGCCCAATAGAAGAGGTTTCTGTCTGCCAATGTGAGGACAAATGGACTGGTGTGATATATCTACACACCATTTGCAGGTGATCAATACCCTATGCTGTTTTTACAAGTAAACTTGAGGCAAGATCTGTTCAAAAACAATAAAAGAATGGCAGACATCAATTGTGATCAGATGGTTTAATGTTCAGAGACACATTCTCTAATGAACTGTAGACTGATGAATTTATATATCCTTTTTTAATGGCTACTTCATGACCTATGTGATGTTAATGCACTCACCTTTCACCAACAAGGCCATTTCAAGCAGCTTATCCTACTGAATTTATCCTACACATGTGCAAAATATCTTATTATTGTAATGCTGCCTTTGATACTGAAAGACTGGCAGAAATTCAAGGTCTTAAAAAAGGGTCCATCTTACATAAACACTTTGTAACCCCTGATATACTTTTGGAAAAATCATTTTTTTAAGTAAGCAAGATTCATATTGTCCTTATAGTTTAGTACATATTGTAGGGTTGTGTGTACATATGCATACACACTATATAAACATCCTTTCAGGTATGTGCACACACACACACACACACACACACACAGGAGGCAGACAGTAACTATTAGCTGCATAAGGAGGAATGCCATTAGCAGGGAAATGTTGTCTCCCTATACATCTTCCCTACACTTTGACCTCTCATTATGTGTATCAAACATTCAAAATATTTCAGAGATTATTAAAATATACGTCACTAAAGTAAGCTGATTTGGAAATGGAAATCTGAAACACTCGAAATTTCTTTTCCAGGGCCAGACTTTAAAGACAGAGGTGCATTGTTTTCGGTTAACTTACACATTCCCTGGAAAGAGTGCCAAGCAGGTTGCGGAAACATCTTGAGGCAGACTCAAGGGAAGACAGCAATTCCCTTAGAACTATTTGCAGGAGGCTTCTCAGGAAGCAACTAGGAGAAGACAGAGTTGGAAGAACAAATGACCTTGATCCTGGGGAAGCAGGAAAAGTTGTTACAAGTTATGCAAATATTTTTAAGACTTAAGCAAGTGCTTGAAACTCCAAATTCAAGCCCTGTGGATCATAAAATTACAAATCAAGCTCTGGGAAAACAACACAATACAAAAGCAACAATTACAGTTATTTAAAGTGAAATGCAAATAAATAAAATCATTGAGACAATCGTCTAAACCAGGACTCTAAGTCTGAAAATAAGTCTTGAATTTCAAATAGGGTTCAAGTCCTTCCACAGGCCCAATCCTTCACTTCCCTCTTGGCATTGGATGAGTCCTTGAAAAGCTTCATACCCCATTTTCCTCAGAGTTCGGCAGACATAGTTTTTTTTCTCCTAGGGGTTTGGTGGGTTTTGGGGGTGTTTGGAGAGTATGACTTCAAAGCAGTACCTGCAGCAGACTCTCCACCATTGCAGGTAGTAGTGGCAAGTCTGGATGCAGAGTCCTTCCCTGCAAGCTTTGGCTCCAGCTCTGACAAATGCTAAGACATCATTAATTCATTTTACTCTGTGACTTACCCCTTCTCGCTGAAAAGATGAAAGTAATCGTGACCTACTGTTGCTGCGCAACGTATTACCACAAACTTGGCAGTGAAAACTTATGTGTTTCTAAGGTTACAGCTCGTTCCCAAGTCCAGAAATCACTTGATTGTCACTGAACTTACAATATTGTATTGTTCAGAGCTGGTAATGCGTCGCGGTCATATATTCCTGACTTGAATAACCAGGGCCACCAGGGTTGATCCTCAGTACTGAACAGAAACAAGTATAAACAGTACTAAGTATAATTTTATTAAGTACTCTAAGATTCTATCTGTAGTTAACTTATTTAACAACATTTTTAAATGACAGGAATAATAAGAAATACTACATTGAGGTTTAGTTTTATTTTTCTGATAAAATGAAAATTAAGCTCCAAGATTCCAGATAATTTAGTGAAAACAGAAACTTAAGGACAGAGATAATCACTCATTAGTAAACTATTATTCTGAAATGTGGTGTGTGATTATAGTTTTATGTTTTTTACCATCTTACTCAGTGATTACTGAGCTGGGCCCTTCGATGCACCACAACAGCTTAGCACCACAAGTTTTGTCCTGTTACTAACTCCGTTTTACAGATGGGAACACTGAGGCCTAGCAGTGAACTGACTTTATTTGTGATAAATGGGCTATAATTGAGGGACAGAAAATCAATTCATATATGTCCCGAATCCAGTATGTTCTAGAATGCAAACTCCTATCCAATACCATTAAGTCCTAAAAAAAAAGTGTGCTTAGAGTCTGGAGAAATGGCTTAGCAGCTAAGAGTACTTACTGCTCTTACGGACTACACTGGTTCAATTCCTGGTACCCACATGATGTCTCACTGCAGTTCAGGAATTTGATGCCCTCTTCTGGTCTCTGCAGGCACTGCATGCATGTCATGGACTAATGCATTTTATCTAATTATTCTTTATCAATAAATAATCAGGAGTCAGATAGTGGGGTAAGAACCTGAATGATAGAGAAGTGGCAGAGAAGCCACCAGTGACCTCCTATCTCTTCCATTCCTCCATCCAAAAGGCTGACATTCTCTCTCAACCCCGCCTTACTATTTCCTGTTTCCTATCTGTCCTCATTCCTCCAAAATCTCTATGATTAATTTTGGTGAGCTAGTGGTTAGCTCTGCCTTCTGGCTCAAAGCAAACTTTATTAACAAACTGAGATCAAAATATCACACAACACATATGCAGCCAATACAATTACACATAAAATTTAAAAATAAATCTTGAAAAATTACTGTGCTCAGTTTAAGCAGATTAAACAAATTACTACAGCATGGGTGGATTAAATAGCATTTATTTCTTAGTTATTGTAGTTAGGAAGTCTTAAATAAGGATACTAGTAGATTCAGTAGTGACAGTGTGTTTTCTGGCTTACGGATTGCCATCTATTAGTGTCAGTGAAGAGAAAGAAAGGGGGGAGAGGGAGCAGGGAGAGGGACAGAGATCAAGAGAGAGATAGAGACAAAGACAGAGATGGAGAGACAGAAAGAATCTCTCTCTTATGGGGACACTAATTTCACTCAGGATTGTTCTATCATCACCACCAAAGACTGCCTTCAGAATTCATCATGTGTTAGTTTCTTTTCCTGTTATCTTAATAAAATACCCTGACAGAATCAACTAAATAGGGAAAATGTTTATTTCAGTGCACTTCCAGATTATAGTCCATTATGGCAAAGACACCATGGTGTGAAGACCTTGAAGCATTGCTCACATTACAGAGAACATCCCATGCTTGTTCTCAGCTCACTCTCCTTTCCTCTTCGCTCAGGATCCACATCTGGTGAATGGTGGTACCCATAGTGGTTAGGTCTTCCCATCTCAATGTAATCAAGGGCATGATTAGAAGGCAAAAGTCCATTTCTTAGGCAATTCTAGATTTCACCATATTGGCAATTGAGATTATCTATCACAACTCTATTCCTTGTCCACCTGATACCAATTTAAATCATAATTTTTTTACCCTGTATCTCCAAATTCTCATGTTCATCATATAGGTAAAATTATAATCCAACTTCTGAAGTCCCCATAGTCTTTATCAATTTCAACAGTTTAGAAGTCTAAACTATTTGTCTCATCTGAGACACAAGGCAATCTCTGAAGTGTGAAATCCTATAAAATCAAAACAAATTACATACTTCAAACATACCGTGGCTTAAAGCAAATCATCCCATTTCGAATGTCTTAATATGAGCACAGCACAGCACCAAAGTAAGACCAAAAACCCAGTAGAGCAAAGGCCAAATCCTACATCTCCATAGCCAGGATCTCAGGGCCATGATTAATAAATCAACTATATGCCAGAGACATTATGTAAATCTATACCTCCATCTCTGCTGCCTGCACCACAACCTCTGACTTTAGTCAACTACTCTGTGCACGAAGGGTTCCTCAGTAGGTATCAAATGGACATGCCATTTACAATATCTTCTGCATCTCTGTTGTAATTTACACTTAACTTTCACAGCTTTACACAACGGCTACTCAGAGCCTCCTTGCACAGACTTCAACCCTGCCACTCATTGTCCTACACAATTGCTGTATGAAAACACAAGGCAACTCTCCATGATTTAACATTTACCTGTAAAACTAGCCCCACCTGGATGACACTTCCAAGTTCTATTGCCAACCTGGGATGTAAACCCCCGCCTCTGGGACCACAGGAGTATCGCCATCTGCAAGTTGATCAGGGGAAAACACTTCTCCAGGTGTCTGCTATTGAGAATCAGGGCATTCCTTCAGCATCAGTCTGTGTTTCGGTTTAAACAATCTTCCTTTAATGAATTTGAATCTCCATAAAATGGTACGTCTCATGGGTACAATTTTGCCTCAAGGACCTTTTCCCATTGTCCCAGTGTAGCCAAGAATTCTCTCTCCAGTTAACCCTGCCCCTCTCTCTCCCTCACCTCTACAATTACTTCTGCTTTCTTAGCACCTACCCTGCCCAGACACTATCCTCTCTTGAATAACATTCATTTAAATTCCACTTCAGTGAATGACTCAGGACACAGGGAAGAATGAAACCTGATCCTCAGGAAAAATATTATACAAGTGGTCTCTTGACTATTTCCTAATCAAATCTTCATTTCCTTGTGGTCCTGGCCTCCACTGTTGACTGTTTCTCAGCATCCTTGTCTTCCAAACTTCCTCAAGAATGGTGCATTACGTTTTTTAGTCAGCCAGATACAGCATTTGTAGCACAAAGTAAAAAACTATTTTAATTACAGGCACATAAGAGCCCCAAAGCCTAAGACCTGGATGATACCTAAGGCTTAGCATGGCATTGGCTTACTTCTAGGCAGCAAAGTTGTGCATTGGTTTACTCTTCTGCTGTTGTGATAAAATACCCTGCCCAAAGTGATTCAAAGGAGAAACAGTTTAGTTCAGCCCACAGTTCAAGGTGTCCATCATGATGATGAAATCATAGCATCACGAGCTTGAGAAAATTGCTCGCGTTGGATCCCCCATCCAGAATCATAGTGCAGAAGACACTTCAGTTCATGCTCTCCCTTTCTCCATACCGTCATGGATTCCAGCCTGTGGAGTGATGTCACTCACAGTGGGAAACTCTTCCCACCTCCATGTAATCAAGAGAACCTGTCACAAACATTCCCAGGGGCGCAATTCCCTGGTGGGGATTCTAGATCTCATCAAGTTGATATTGGAGATTAATCACCACCATCATATGAGGAAAGAAATATTCAGTTGTTAGCAAAACTCAATAAGCTTTCTTCATTTTCTCATTTGACTCTACTTATTTTTGCTTCATTTTAAGGCAACATTACTTTCCTTGCAGTGCTAAATCTATAACATATTAACAGGAATATTAAGGAAAAGCTTGTCATGATGCCTACAACAGCAAAGTTTGCAAAATGCTGGGTTAACCACTACTGGAAAATTCTCTTAACCACAGAACCTTAACAAATTTAATATGTAAATATCCATCAAGGGTATATAAGAAGCTTCTTTAATATACAATGTTCCCCAAATTATTTGTCCACGCAGCACTTTTTGTTTTCTTTTCCCAGAAAGCTATCAACATTCTAAGGCTAAGAATGCCTGTAGAAAACAATTTGGGAAATGCTATTTTCATGTGATGTATAGATCATTTTTAGTACTTTAGGCACATATTTGGAGAAGCTGTAAAACCATAGGCTGGATCATATGTGATTAGTAAAGGTCTCTTAGCACTTTATGTGCAGGAAAAAATTCATAACAGCATTTTGTCCTTTTACCCTTTCTTTCTTTGATTTTTCAATTTGTGCAATCTTTAAACATTTCTATATTCCACCTGTGAAAGAGTTGTATATGTATGTACAGCCCTGTATAAGTAGAATAAACGTGAAATGAATTTGTAAGGAAAGTGTAAATGCAGATGTAATTGAAGGTGAGTCTTGAAATCCTCAGAGTGAAAGGCTTGTTTGTAGATGGTCATTATCAATAAGTAGGAAGAAAGAAGTGACGACCCCTGCCTCTCCTGTGAGTGCAGCTGTGTAGACTATATACCACCTTCTGATTGAAGGTGAGACTTCAGGATGCAGAGGGATTAAATTAGCAACACCTTTCAAATGTGGTACACCACTTAATAAAGAGTGACCTTCAAAGTCCTCACCACTCCATTTGTTTGGCCATAGACTATGCATTTGGATGTAGTTTTGTGCCTTCTTGAGTATAAAAAGCAAAACAAGAAGAAAAACAACAAATTGAACTTTCCTTTAAAATGGATATGTTTAGTAGCCTACACTTTGCAGAAAAATGACAAAACTTTGACATGCTTCTTAATATATATTATTAGTGAAGTGGAAATAGTAAATCCAATAAGAAAGAAAACACAATTTTTATCCTGTTGTCTTTCATTTTGGCTACCTTATGCAGAGCAGGTTCAGGTTCTGCGTTTTAGAATTTGCCATATCCCTTAAAAAATAATCCCTTAAAAGTGACTTGTCATTTCACAAGTTAGAGTACTCCTTTGTAAAGCACATGTCACAGCATGAATGCACTTTCTGAGTTAAATTATAGTGATATACAAGGAAGCAGAGTTGTGATTGAGTAGAAAGAATTTACAACTCTGAACAATACTGTTCCAACAGGGGTGGGTTTAAGCTTGAAAGTCCCCAGCAAATAAATGAATCTTTCCCTTGGCAAAATAACTTTCTAAACATGTGTTGTCACCCTTTCACCCAACATGAGAAACATTGGTCTTGTGGTTGATGTTTTGCCCAAGATACATATTATCCCTCCCTAGCAGTCATTTGGTGTTATTTTTCTTTTCTTTTTTTTTTTTGGTGTTATTTTTCAATTCTTGTTCATGGCCTTCCATCCTTGATTTTCACTTCAAACACCAGAAAGATGGTGGAAGTTGAGGTTCCAAGGACTTGAAGAAAATGAAGGGGAGGTTTCATGGTTGTCTCCTGTCAACATCTAATCCTGTAGGCTGATGCTTTGGAGTTTTTCTCTGCAAGTTTCTGTCTTCCCACCTCCCTCCCTAACGGGGACTGGGGGAGGGCGCAGAATCCTCTGTTTCATTTTGGTACTCGGTACTGCAGGAATTCAATCTAGAGTAAGCAATCATTCTAACCGAAAACAGAGGAGAAAGCACAATTGTAAGCCAGAGGCTGTATTTTGGTTCAATCACTTTCAGTGCAAAATAAGTCCATTTATTTTAGTTTTGGTGGGGAGCAGCGAAATTTGATCCACCTGAGTGATGTGTCAAGCATCTGCTCTTCCCTCTGCTTCTCTGCCATGTCCCCAAACTTCTCTCTTTTTCTCACGTGAAACAGATGTCCTGCTTACAGGCCTCCTCCTACTTGCTTTTGCCCTTTTCCTGCTGGGAGCAGCTGAGCCCACAACCTCCCTACCTTCCCACTCAGCCCTGAGCTTACTGAATTGCAGACAGAACAACAATGGAGCAACAGCCTGTCTTGCCTGATTAGGGTCTGGCTCCTGACTAAATCGTGACTTCTGAGAAATCTGAACACTTCTTTTAGCAGTGCTGGGTTTCACCCAGCTTGAGGCGTCAAAGAGCCACTTTGTGAAATCTCTTTTAACTTCTTTCCCTGGCAGTCCTGAAGTTCAGAGGACTCCTTTACATGGTTAACTATAAAACAAAGCCTGGAATCAACACTTTTCAGACATCACTTGAGTTCCCCTAACCCTAGAGTTTCCATCATGTGTGAAGAAGGTTCAAGCAAAATAGGAACTTAGCAGACGCTGGCAGGTACCAGGGTGTGGCTGTCACTGTCTCCCTTTCTCTTCCAGCAGAAGGAGCCACCTTCCAAGGAGAGGGGGGAGCGGGGGGGGGGGGGCTGAGATTGGAGGAGGCAATAAGAAGAGGGAGGGCAGGGGGGCGGGCGCCGGGGGAGCCCAAAGCCAGCCTGCTGCTCGGCTCAGGCTCACACGCGCGCCCGCGCGCCGCCACTGTTTGTACACAGTGCGCTCTTGGCCTCAGGCTCGCTCCCCTCCAGCTCACGCTTCATTGTTCTCCAAGTCAGAAGCCCCGCAGCCGCCGCGGCAGCGGCAGCAGCGTGAGCCGGAGTCACTGCTGGCTGCTCCGCCCGCGGTGCGCGCACGGAAGTCGGGGAGCCGGGAACCCCGGGAGCCCGCGCTCCGCCCGCCCGCTGCGCCTCGGCCAGGACCCACCCGCAGCGCCCGCGGAGCCCCAGCCGCTCTCCAGCGCATCCACCTCCGCGTACCCCAGCGCAGGCGAAGCGGAGTGTGTGTGTGTGGGGGGACACCCTTTCTCTCGGGGCCATCACTCTCTATCACCCTTTTCTAAGAATTTGTTTGAGGAAGCGCTGCGGGAGAAAGACGTCCTCCCGAAGCTCTGACAGGGGCGGGGTCTACTGCTGTCCTGCAGGGCCACCTCGCCTACAGTGCCCTCCGCTGCGACCCCGGACCTGCCCGGGTCACGTCTGCGAAACGGAATCATGAAGCGCTTGGTAGCTGCCTGGCTTCTGGTTGGACTCAGCCTCGGTGTGCCTCAGTTCGGCAAAGGTGAGGTGGCCGGGCAGGGGTCGCTGGATGCGGGACGGGCGGGGAGCGCCTTTGGAAATGCCGCTCAAGAGACCACAGTGGGTCTTCCATGCGTGCCTGGCGTGGGGGAGCGCCGCGGAGGAGGCGACGCGCCCTGGGTACCCAGAGAAAGTGCTAGCAAAGTCCAAGTGGAGTGCCCCGGGCTGAGCGGGGGGAAGAGGGTGTGATCCAGAAAAACAAGGCTGTGGGGTGGGAGGGGGGCGTTCTTCCTGAGCTTCCTTTGCCCTTTGCCAGGGATTCTCTCCGGGACCCTGGCTAGAAAAGTGTGAATATTGCTGGCCGGCGATGACGGTAGAGAGGGCTGTGGTAAGACCTGGCACAACCAAGTGTGTCAAGTGTGCGGGGGCCATCATCTAGCCTGGATAACCGCAGGGCGGTAGGCTGGATGCAGTGCTCTGGCGCAGGGCGGGGGCTAAGGGGGTCTGCCAACCTGGACCCGATATTGAGAGTTTGCCAGTGAGATGAGAGAGGTCTACTAACTGCCTGGCTTCCTTTCTCCCCTCCGCCCCCCCTTTCCTCCTCCTGGGCGCGTGACTTCAATTACAACTCAACAACTCCCCTCGCTTCTAACCCCCAGGGGGCCTGAGCATTACTGTGCACTCCCTCTGGGTAAGACCACAACTCTTGGTAATAGACAGCTGTGAGGTGCAAACCAACCTTCGAGTGCCCCCAGCCCAGGAGCCGAAAAGTTGCTCAGGCTGGTCTGCCTGTGTCTTTCCTGGCTTGCGTGTGAATAGGAAACAAGCAAATAAAATAAAACAACATTATTTTTTTTAAAAAACTCAGGACTTCAGTGAGTCTCCTGCTGAGATGTTTGGGTGACTTTCAGAACCTCTGAGAGATTAGGCTTTCTACATACAAAACCTCTTCAGAACCTTACCAGCAGGTACTGAATTGGAGCCAGGAACCCACAGAGAAAGGAGAGGGGGTTCCAAGATACTGGGTGTCTGTGCCCTTTCTGCGTTCACGGAGACGGGCAGCCCTTCTCGGAGATCCGTGAGAGAATCCTCCACAGACAGCGTTAAGTGGAGAGCTGCGTACACCACACGGATTTAAAACGCTGTGGCTGTAGAAGTATTTGGAATAAAAAAAAAAAAATGCGTTGACTCGAATCCATTTGAGATTAGACTGGGCATTGCATGGATACTCAATACTACACAAATGCACCGCCTCTGTGCTTTAGATCATAGGCTCTTAGCGGACTATGCTCCGGAAATCTGTGTTGCGGGCAAGATGCCCTCTTAGCCCTCCCTTCAGGACTCAGAAGGTGGCTAGTTCAGGTCTTCTCAGCTCTCTAGAATGTGGCTGGTAGAAGTGAGTGTGCGATCTGTCTTTGCATCTGTTTCCAAACCCAGAGAGTTACCTCGTAGAGGCAGCCACTCCAGTGAAGGTTAGCATATGGAAATGATTCCGGGGTAGGTCTCCAAGTCTCTAGTGGCAAGAAAAAGAAAAGGCTCCCAAAGCTGTTATTTCCCGTTTCTTTTATTTTTTGTCTGTATTCCTTCTGCACTTTGATTCGGGAGCTGGAAGGGAACTGGAAAAGCTGAGGGCACTCCCCTCTCCTCCTTCTATCCCCGCCTCCGTTCCCACCCCAACAGGACCACACACACACACACACACACACACACACACACACACACACACACACACCACACTCATGCACACCACAAGCACCTACACCATGCCTCTGCCACTATCTGACCCATATCAGAGGTGGCAAGATGCTGGAGGACCTAATGAGTGACGGTGCTTGCCAGACCTTTTAGTTGCCAGAGTCTGGGTACGACAAATTGCAGCTGTCCTGAGCTTTTGAAGATGCCCAACGAGGGGCACAGTTAATACCACCAGTCAAGTGGACCACGGAGATGTTGCTTTCCAATGTGGTCCTCTAGACAAAGCTCCGGAAACCTATTCCCTCCATTCTTCAGCAGATTCATCCTTTGTAAGCCACCCTGTGGGTGGAGGGAGAGAGCTTCTGGGGAAAAAAAGGACGTTTTGCATTAGCTCTGTCTGTTAAACTTGCACCTCCCTAATTTTCTTTTTCCAGACCTCTGCAGAAGTCAGAGCTGGGCTTGCCTGATAGTTCAAGCAATTAAACTTTTGGAAAACTTACTAAAGCTAGTGTTAACACCGAATTTTGCTCTGTTTCTGTCTTACCCCTCCCCCATCGTATATCTATAATTTATCGGATGTCTTATAGGAATTAGTGTTTTCCCTTTGTATGGATTCCAATTTATAGGCACTCATGCCTGGAACTTGATAATGGTAGGTAACTCCTTTTATTAGTAGTCTTTATTTTAAAATTAAACCAATGGATCAGTCAGATTGAATATTTTATTAACTCCTAAATTATTCATCATCGTGTATTGCTTTAAAAAAATCCAATAACATGCATACAGTTGCTGCGAGCACGTGACATCTTATGCAATCTGTCCCTGTGCCTGCAGTTTGTGCCTGGAGTCTTTAAGCAAACGGCACAATCTAAAAATTTCTAGATGTGCCCTAAATGCTATGAATCATTGGCATTTGCATTCCCATCTTTTAATCAAATGGTGATCTTAGTTAAGTCTACATGAGAAGAAATTAATACCTGAAGAATCTCACTTCGGATGATACTATGCTTCAGTGATTAAGATAGTGATGTTTAAGCTGAAATAACAGGTTTCTGTAGGGATTTCATTATTGCATTTTGGGTCTTCACCACCTAATTTGCATGACCATTAACTTTATACTTTAAGAAATAAGTGCTCACCTCAGATTCAAGGTGAAACATTTTAAATTAATTTAAAAATATTATATCGAAGGTAGCAGTTAAGTGAACATAAAATACTCAGCTGTGAGAGTTTGAAACCAGTGTCTGGGCTGTACCAGGCAATGCCGTGATACAGCAGAGCTCTTCCTTTAGCGCTGAGAAAGTTCTTTCTTAAACGTTTCCTTAAAATTGAAATCTATTTTGTCGAGAAATATATACGGTTTGGCGACAACATGCACAATAGAAATGGGGAAGTGAAATGAAAGAGTTTGTTCTTCTTTCCCAGACAAGCAGCTGCAGTGCTTAACATTTCCTCAAATTAAAACACTTGGATTTTCATTAAATATCTTAAGATAAATGTCTATATAACATTAGTATCTAGCAGATTCAGTGAATATTTTAATAAAGTTGACCCATCTCTCTAGGTTATAATTTTTACTAATCATAAAAATCTAGCAATGTACAGGATTAAAATATACGTGACTATAAAGAAAGAGCATAGCTTCTAAACACCACCACAGAACATACTTGCTGGGTTTAGTGCCTAAATTGCTCCAAATTCTGACTTCCTTGCTAGGTATTATGATAACATTGTTAATTGGGTAATTTATTCTTGAGATGCCTCATCCTTTAAATGGATGCTAATAATGGTATTAACTGTATATACAATCACTTGTGCACATATTTTAAGCCTCTGTAGAGTTTTCTAAAGCCTAAGAAAGTGGTGCTGATGTTGTTTACTGCACACACTTGCAGGTGCTATAGCTTTGAGTATGATTTATGATATAGCAGTTTTATCGTATCCTTGCAGGGAAAAAAAAATGTATAGGCTTCTGAGCACAGTTCAAGCCAGAAGTTAATTGTGAGTAGAGGGTTTTATAGGGAGAGTTGAAGGGAGGAAAGGGAATGGGAGAAGGATGCAGTTACATTAAAACATCAAAAACAAAAATAAATAAATAATAAACAAAAAGGATAAAATGTGAAAAATAGGAAATATTGCCAGTATGCAATTTGTACTAAAACTTCTATCATAGCTATCAACTTACCCTTTTTAATAGCTAAATAGTTTGGAATCTGGCACATTTATGAAAAGCTGTAAAACCAGCCAAGCTATTCTTACTATTGAGTTCTGAGCTGTGTTTTTAGGAAGATGCCCGGCATACTTCTTCCTGTCTTGTTCTTTTTCACTGCCTGTGGGATGACAGCGGCAGCATCCCCAATCGAAGTAAATGTGTTTATGAACAAAATCAAAGGAATGCCGTTGTGAAGTGGGGTGATCAGTAAAGTGTTTGAGTGGTTACCAAGGATGCTAGAAATCACCACTTAATTGTTCCTGAATGTATGTATAAAAACCTTTGGTTCCAGAGTTGTGGAAGGGCAAAGACTGAAATCCACTGTGCCCTCACCAGCAGGTGTCAGAATAATCAATGGAGATATTTTTAAAGATCGTTGAAAGACGCAAAAAAAAGGTAAATAAAAATACTAGCCTGCAAATCTACGTAAAATACTCTCCATTGTCTATGAAACTCGTGATAGCTCTCCTCAGTCCCTGAGAAAGATAGAGGAGGTAAGTTGTCAGGACCGACAGCTGTAACTGGTGTTTTAACTTAGAGACACAGGTGCCACAAAAGGAATCACACACTTTGGGGAACCCATTACTTTTTCAAGGTGTTTCTTAGTGCCTTCCAAGGAAAAAGACATAGAATGTGGATGGACTTGTGGTCAAACAATTATTCCTGGCATTTCTAGCGTGATTTCTAAGTTTCCTCTCCGTGCCTACTCTAAGTTTCATATGTATATGTTCTGTTATGCTGATTTACATGTATTTACACATTCATCTCTATACACATCTGTTTGGGTGGAAAACCCCTAGTGTCTTCTTTCTATACTGACGCTTTTGTAGAGTTTGCAGTGCTCTAACTTATATAAAGCATGTGGTCAAAGGGGACTAAATACAGATAGATTAATCTTTGTCTTTATCCATCTCAGACAATTATTAATGTGTGCATAGACAGACAGACAGACAGACAGACAGACAGACAGATAGATGATAGATAGATAGATGATAGATAGATAGATAGATAGATAGATAGATAGATACACCTATTATATAGCAATGTCTGTAAGTGACTCAAAATAATTTTTAATTTATGTTTATCAAACTTTTGTCACCTCTCATCTGTTGATAGAGCCCTTCAATCTGCATTACAAATTCACCATTATATTCTTGCTATGAGTTGTCTCCAGATTTCAAGTGGTCATTGACATGCCAAATCTATTTTCAGTGGCCTTCTTCCTGTGTTAACATTCCCCAAAGTCAAAATGAAAATCTTCAATTCTGTCTTTACCATTTTGCTTTTTTCTTCTCCCTCCCACTTCTTTGGTGGGCTGGAACTCGGAAACAGCATCTCATATAAAATCAATTTGACATTTTGTCATCGTTATTAAAAGACTGTAAATTTACAAAACACTATGAATTTGTCATTTTTCTTTTTGGAAAGAGAAAAATGAGAATGAGAACATAGTGCCCTATTTCCCAATCCCTGGAATTTAGAACAGTGAAAATCAATTAGGATCTAAATGGAAGAGCAACTGAAGGGTTTTATTGCTCACTTTGATTACAAAGTCTTGCCTAGAACTATCACCTGGGCAGTTAAACATGTGTACTTAAGAGTGCAGAAGTCATTGTCTTACAGTTTCATGTGTGTAGCCCATAGTTGGAAGCACAGATGAAAGAATGAGAAACTCTTGACCACGTAATGTAGAGTTCACATTTGGGATTTAGATTATATATTATATTTAAAAAATACATTTACCCTGACCTTGAAATTCCATGACTGTCTTTAAACTACATCAGGAAATTGACAGAACCACGAAGCAATAGGTTTAGTGAGATGGTGGGAGGAATGAATGCCTTAAAGACATTAACCTCTGAAAGTTTAGTATACTAATTGATACAATATTGGTTACCCGTCTAGATAAAACCTGATTGCAGTATTTTCACCATTGGTGGGTACAAAACCAGTGATTTTATTATTTATATATATTGTACTCATATATATTGATAATAAAGGATTGCTCCACATGTTTAAGTTTGGAAATCTGCTTTATTGTGAAGGAGTTAGGAATCTGAGAAAAGTACTTGTTAGGCAATTTATTTTCTCACTATGCCATAGAAAACATTGTTTTATAAGTTTTTCCCTAGACTAATCAAATGAAGGTGATAGAAAACAGTTTAGCTTTACAGAGAAGTAGTTGATCTCAGAATTCAGATAAGGTGGCTACATTTCTCAGACAGTGTACTGCTGCTCTCTGTTTAAATATGTGCCAACAGAGTGATAGTGATGGTGTTGGGGTTGTACAACAGAGATCCCCTGTACATCAGTGAGCAAAGAGGATTTAACTACAAGAATACGAGTGAAGGCTTCTGACACACGAAAGCATTTCAGAATGAGGTTGTCACTGTGCTGAAAGATTCACTTCTCTTTACTCTTTCTGTGCTCTGAAACAGTTCTCTATCAAAGTGATCGATCACTTATTTATTCATAATTGGGAAGGCCACGGTTTACTCTCTTGTTACATGAGATGTGCTGAGGTTAGAGGAAGTCTTTAAATGGGGTTAGGTTGCTCTGCAGTCCTTAAGGTTTCTGCTTCGTATTTGACAAAGTGGTTTATTTTTAGACTGAAAAATAATCCCTTAAATCCCTTCCTCCACTGAGCTTACAGTGACTGTTTAGATTTTGTTCATATTGGAGATTATGGGGTTAGCTGGAGTAAAGTGGGCTCCTGACATTTGAGCAAGAAAATCTAAAATTATCAAGTGGAAATATTGGATTGGAGAATATTCTTTTAAAAAAATGGATCCATCCCTTTTGTCATAAATAGTCCTGTTTGCAGAGTATGACTGTCAGTCACAAATATGTGTTAATGTTGCCAACACTTGTTTCTCTTATTATAATTACATTATTTTTCTGTGTGTGTGTGTGTATATATATATATATATTTCTATAATACATATATATATTTCTATAATACATATATATATTTCTATAGCTGATCTCATGTATTATAAACCCAGCTTTCTTGGAATGTTTTACAACAACAACAAACAAAAGCAGCTCACCATTCAGATGCTTTAATATTTATATTCCAAATTCTCATTTCACACTGATGCTGTCTTTACTGCCTTGAATTATCATAGCATAGGTGAAACAACAAAATAAAACAACAGTAACAAAAACACCAAAAAGGTTTTCTTAATATTTCTTTAATTGCAGGGAGAGATCACCCACAACCACACCCACAGCACTGTTTTTAGAAAGTAAGTGCCCTGTTGCTGGTTGTTTCTGCTCTTTTGGGGGGCATACCACACAGCTCCCAAATAAATCAGACATGGAGGTTTATTCTTATTTATAAATGCCCAGCCTTTGCTTGGCTTGTTTCTTGACAGCTTTCCTTAACTTTAATTATCCTGCCTACTTTTTGCCTCTGGGCTTTTCCTTTTCTATTCCTGTATCCCTTTTTTTCTTACTCCATGGCTTACTGTGTAGCTGGGTGACTGGCTCCTAGAGTCCTCTTCCTTCTCTGGCTACTTCTCCTCCCAGATTTCTCCTTCTATATATATTCTTTCTGCCTGCCAGCTCCCACCCCCCATTCTGTTCTCCTGCCTTGCTATTGGGCATTCAGTTCTTTATTAGACCTTCAGGTGTTTTAGGCAGGCACAGTAACACAGCTTCACAGAGTTAAACAAATGCAACATGAACAAATGTAACACACCTTAAAATAATATTCCCCAACATTTTCCCTTTTTCTTTTAAACAAAAATGAAAGGTTTTAACTTTTACATAGTAAGACTGTATATAATAAGAACAATTGTCAAGTAATAAATACAATCACAATGTACCGAATCCAATTCATTTTTGTCTGGTAAATTTAAAGAAAATACTCCATAATCTATGCTGTTTTAGTAAATCCAATTTTTTATACCGAATTTACTTTCTATCATATCTAAGGAAACTGTAAATATAACTATCTAGTCTTCAACTCCATCAAAGAACCCAGAAGGATGTAATATTATTTAAGTAAACAAAAAGTGCATTACAAACAACTTCCCAAAAGTCTAGAATTGACAGAGACATCTGACTACCTGGACAGTTACCCAAATTTCCTCTGCAACACTGGGGCATTCATCATCAGCCTACAGACCCATGGTATTTGGCAGACTTTTCAATGAAGCAGGAAATTTGAAAGACTGTCCCACTTATATTAGCAAAGTTTGTTGGGCACTTTCCTCTGTATCCTGCAGAATGTCTGGAAATTTCTTCTTTGAAGCAAGAACCCTGAAGGACCATCCCACCTTGTTCTGGCAAAGTTCAGTGGTGACTTGCCTGTGGGTTCTGCATGTCCAATTTATACAACATACTACTGTCAAGCAGTCCAGGCAAGAGCAGCTTCTTGTTCAAATGGTTAGCCTTGCCACATTGAAAGCAAATAAGGAGTTTCTTCAATGTCTATCATCTCAGAAGTAAATTGATGCTACCAGGAGCAGACATGTCTCACTGTTATGAAAGCTCTAAGTTAACAAAACATTTTAAATGCCATATTATGTATATCTTTAAAAGATTTGAAGACAATTTGTCTATCTAAAATATATCTCTATATGATCTGGAAAGCATAACTAACATATCTACAATTTTGATTGTTATAAATGACTAACCACTAAACTATGTTTCCTGCTTATCCTATGTAGTTTATAATAATAACTTTCAAAAACTAAAACTTCACCCCACATTTCCAAATGAACTGCATAGGCACAATATCTCAAACAAAAATAGAAACATACATACAGTATGTTGTAACAAAACTAACCTTAAATTTTTATCAATATACAAAAATCTTTTAAACAAGAATAGAAACATATATACAGTGTAACAAAAATAACTTTAAATTTATATCAATATTCTATATTCCCCTAAATGATAGCAAACATCCATAGCCCACCAAATAACCAAAGATTACCCACACCTCCAAACTCTTAGAAATGTGGGTATAATCTTCTCTAGACTACTTTCTGCTGGCTGTGGGTGAAGGCATCATTTTTAAGGGTCCCTGAAAATGTGTTGAGATAATGACCAAGTCCTGGGAAGACCAACAGTTTCCTTTGTTGATGGATGTCACCTATCAAGGTTCAGGAGGTCTCCCATGATCAAACGTGATCCATATTATTCCTGAAGGAATCCACAACCTCTTGTCTCCTGTGGAAACAAAACTCCAAAGTATTTTTTATTTCCATTTGACAAATTATTTTTTTTTACTCCTTTTTTAAGGTTAATGCATTTCTAAAGTATCTAGATTGGTTCAATTTAGTAGTCTAGTTCATGATCCCATGTCTCCTAGCAGCTGTCTTTTGCTTCTCAACAATCAAAAAATTCAAAATCAACACAATAACATACAGGATCCAGACTCCATGTGTATTTCCCATCTCTAAGTGGCCTCTTCTTTTTTATTATTTTTCTTCTTTCTTTAAAGACTTTATTTTTTAACTATTCATTTTTTTCTATGACTATACCCTTTTACTTTTCTTAAGCCTATGCACATTATTAAAGACATTGTAACTTGTTTAGGAGTTTTTCCCCATCTAGACCTCTTTTATTATATATTTCTAGTCTTTTTTGACCTTGTGAGCAAACTTTAAACTGCTAGGCCAAACTTCAAACTGCCAGGACCTCCAGCTGTGGCTTTGGTGGCTGACTCTGCTCACTTCTAGGATTCTGAAAGTTGAACCTAAAGCTCAGGGCTCAGAGGTGTGTGACCGAAAACTGCTTTCAACCTTCTTAGAGCTCCATAATGCTGATGCTTGCTCTGTGGCAAGCATTTTTACTTAAGTTTTTTGTTCTTACCTTACCTACTGACTGCTCAGGGGCTTGATAGCAGGCAGAAACTCTTAAAGGAGCTTTATCTTCTTTTTTTTCCTCAGCTTTCTTAAGCCCTATGTAGAAATATGGGCCCAAAAAAGTTAGAACTCCAAAATGTTATTGCTTGTTTCTGCTCTTTTAGAGGGCACACTACACAGCTCCAAAATAAATCACACACAGAGGCTTATTCTTACTTGTAAATGCCCACCCTTAGCTTGACTTGTTTCTTGCCCGTTTTCTTTAAATCATCCCATCTACCTTTTGCCTCTGGGCTTTTCCTTTTCTGTTCCTGTATACCTTCCTTTTTTCTTACTCCATGGCTTACTGTGTAGCTTGTTGACTGGCTCCTGGAGTCCTCCTACTCTTTCTTTTTCTGCAGATTTCTCCTTCTATATATTGTCTCTGCCTGCCAGCCCTGCTTATCCCTCCTCCTGCTTTGCCATTGACCTTTCAGTTCTTTATTAGACCATCAGGTGTTTTACACAGGCACAGTAACACAGCTTCACAGAGTTAAACAAATGCAACATAAACAAAAGCAACACACCTTAAAATAATATTCTCCAACAGTACACATTTGGGGTTTTATCATTATTATTCTTATTTTAAATTCATTTATTTTTATTTTACATGCATGTTTATATTTTTTTCCACTTTTACATGCATGTTTATATTTTTTTTCCACATATGTGTGTGAACTATTTGTGTGTTTGGTGCCCAGGGAGGCCAGACGAGGTTGTCAATTCCTTTAGGACTGACTTACAGTGAGTCACTACATGGGTTTTAGGAACTGAACCTGGATCCTATGAATAACATTAAAGGTTCTTACCTTCCAAGTCATTTCTTGAGCCTCATAAGTGCACATTAATTGTAGCACTGTCTACACACACACACACACACACACACACACACACACACACACACACACTCATAAAATAGGTCAAAGACAGTTTTTGAAACTTTAAAAGTGTGGGAGGCAGGAGGAGAGGGGCATCTGTGGTTAGTATGTAAAATGAGGAGAAAATTTCTTAATAATAAAAGAAAAAAACAGAGTATGTTCTTCATTCCATGTAATCATTTCTTGCAATCTGTGTTTTAGAATGAACCTAATTTGAAAGTACTTTTTTAACCCTTCTGGAAGAGAGAGCACTAATAAAAATATACTATTAAATACTAAGCAGGATAAAAAATGGCTTTTATGCTTGTTGTAAGTCTCAATTCCAAGAAATGTGACTACTAAACAACAGATTCCTTTATTCGATGCACAGTTCTGATGCTCTTTGTGTCTGCAGTTTTTCCAAAACAGCAATGATTTTTCAGTCATAATCCCATTTTTTATTCTTCCTTCTTTTTATATGAAGACTCCTACCATGGAAGCATAAGCATCATTATAGACAAGTTAACAAGAGTCATTTACTCAAAGAGTTTTGTGGAGTAGGGTAAATAAGTCTGAGATGCAAATTCTACACATTGCGGTGTTGTAGGTTCCAGTAGGTTGAGTCCCATCACTCACCAGGCAGGTGCTGCTGTATTTGACAAATGAATAATAAAATAAATAAAAAGATAACTTCCTTGATCGGAGAAGACTAAGTCACTTGTAAGCTAGAAAGTACCTTGCAACATGAAAAAAGTAGAACTAACAGTATTTACGGGCATGAGGAAGGAGGGGATGTAAGTTACTGACACAAGGTATGAAAGAGGATATAAAGATATATTTTTATATTTCTAACTTGAATTCACAGATATTTTGGTTGTTGGTAGGCAAGTGATTAAAATGTACTTAATACTGTAAGTCCAAAATTTCAGTGTGAAGCTTCACAACTTCCTATTTGATGTCAATTGTAATTATGTATACATTTTTTTAGTTTTATAGAATTTGGGTCTGATTAATTTGAGTGCTTGATGTTTTTATTTACTTGCAATTTTCTTATAATAAAGCTTATTTAGAAACTTCAAAATGTTCCAGATCAAATCTGCATCTATTACTACCAAATGATGTTGTCAGGCAGTAAGTTATACACTGTGTATTGTGGAGATATCTTCTAAATTTTATTATTCGTAAAAACACGAATGTCCTATCAAACCACCAGTTAACATCTAATTATTTTAAAAGATAAGATTTATACTTGGGGTATTATTTGGTATATTAAATAATTTACAAGAAAATTTTAATAAGTTAAAATTTAAGAAGAAAAGTGTCATAAAGCTCTTCTCACATGCAGAAATGAACTAATTTTCTCTTTATGCACTTTTAGTACACATTAGGTGTCTTTTAGTACACATTGCTAGCAATGGCACTGAGGACGACAGGAGAAAGGAACACTTAGGAAATGGTTTGCAACACAGATTTTTAGCGAAATCTTCCCATTAAATTTTATCTTAGTATGATTATTATGATTGTGTTCTAGAATTCTTCCACTCCTCTGCTTGATTCTAGTGTTATTGAACATGATGTATAGGGTTATAATTTTTCTGGCAGTTTCAGTTACATAACACGGTTCAAAGTAATTTTAAAAGACAACACAGTTTTTATTTTTGCCATTTTAGTGAAAGCATTTAACTTGCCATAAACATGTGTGTGACATATCTATATCATCTATAGTAGCAACCTCACTTAATTATATTTCTATACAACCTATTGAGAAAAGTAAACTAAGTGGCCTAGTATCCTGTAATCCATATATTGAGAAGGAATCAGGAGTATCACAAATTCAAGGGTTACGCAGTATGAAGCTGTCTTTAATAACCAGAGATGGAGAGACATCTCATTGGCTAAGAGCACTGGCCCCAGAGGACACAAAATCAACTTCCCTTAACCATATTGTGGCTCATACAATCTGTAACTTCAGTTCTAGGGATTCAACACCCTCTTAAGGTTTCTATAGACCACATCTGGACATAACTTATTTATTAAAAACAGAAAAAAGAAACAATGTAAAGCCCAAGGAAGACTAGCAGCATGCCAAGGCCCTGAGTCCTTTGCCCAGCATTATGAAAACCAAGCCAAACAGAACCTGAGGTTAACAGCTCCAATGGCCTGCACTTCACAGAGCATGGAGAGCCTGTGCTCGACTCCAGCCCCCCACAGCTGCCACACAGCAGTGGCTAAGGTGCTTAGAAGTTCTGCTTTGTCTTCAGTTTTTACAGTGAGGAGATAAGAGGATGTTGGCTGATGTTCATTTTCCAAAATTATCCCAAGCGCTTACAGCAGCTCTCAGTATCTTAGTTTTCTCTGCCATCTCCCCTCATTAGAGCCTGTCACCGAATCCCATGCCGTCTATTAATTCCTAGCTCCAATGGTTGTCATCTCTGTGTTTTAGATAATGTAGAATTGTAGATAATATAGAATTAAAGTAGAATTTTTGATAAAGTGAAATCACTCAGCTACAAGTGTTTTAAATTTCTCATCCTTCCATCCCATACTGCCTGCCTTTTATTTTCCATGTTATGTACTTCCACTGACTCCATTGACTCCACTGTGGCCACCACAGTGACTTTTACTCCTACCAATCTTCTTTCCCTACCTAGTCTCTGTGTTTGGTCATCTGGGGGGGGGGGGCGTAAAAATTACTGTTTAGGAATTTCTCCATTGATTTAGTTGCCTGGATGATTTCACTACTTTTGCCATCATTAAACTTATAAATGAAGTTATTTCCAAAGTTCTGTTCCTGTCTGTCACTAATTGGTGCTAAGGTATTTTTATCCCTGGTACTTTGACTGGCTCTTGGGAACTTTTCCTCATGCTGAGTTGACTTGCCCAGCTTGAATTCAGGGGGAGGAGCTTGTTCTTAAAGTAGCTAGATAAAGATGCCCACAGGGGGGCCTTCCCCTTTCTGAGTGAATATGGAGGGGGGGGTTGAGGGTGTGAGGAGTAGGAAGAGAGGAGGGAGCAGAGGCTGTGGTTGGGATGTAAATACATAAATATACAAGAGAGAAAAAGAGAGAGAGACTGTAAAATCCACATTCCTGAAGTTTGAGTTTGGCTGAAGTTGAACGGGCTCTGGAGAGAAATGAAGCAGAAAATTAGGAGGTGATTAACTAAGAATATGGAAGCATTGCACAAAATGCAATATGGGTGTGATTTTGCCAGTTATAAACTTTGTAGTGTAACCATAGGAATAATTAGAAGGAAAATAGAAGACAAAATGGAAGAAAAAGACTCAAGACAGCAAATGGTCAACTATTGCAAAAGCCGTGTGTGAGGGTATTAAAGCCGAAGTGAATGTGTGATGATAAGTGGTGGGAAGGATGAGGGAAGAGGGGAAACAAGGAACGAGGGGATTTGGTAAACCTCAGGAAGATATAAAGTAGACAGCAGGAAGTAAAGATGAGTGACATGAGTTTCATCTCTGGCTTTTAGCAGGGAAGGAAACAGCATATTCTGGGAATGACACTGGAAAACAGGGAACCACCACTTTTTCAAATCTAAAAGTTTATATGAGAAGAAATGTTATACAGTTGAGAGTATGGAAGAGTAATTAGTGACTTCGAAGAGAATTGATTTCTTAGACTGGTCTAGGCACTTCTCCTTCCCACAAACCTTAGCCTACGGATTTGGCATATTAAACTTACAATAGTTGATTTATCTTATAAAGAGAGAGCCCTTATGTGTTTATACAAAACAGCTTTTATAAACCTTAAGTATATCTGAAAGATTATATACTTGGAAAGATAAGACTGTACACTGATATCATGGCAGTTTAACAGCATCAAATATAGGCCTATTAAATTTATATTCAGGAATCATTTCACTGTAGCATAACTAAAGAAATGCTTCAAATCCACAAAAGTATCTCTTCTAAATTTAGTGCTCTGCTGGGGGCATGGAGAGCTCGGCAGTTGTTCCCTGACCCACTTTAGAGCTGTGAAGACTCTATCTTATGTATTTTGAGGTCAGTGTTTAGTGGTTACAGGAAATGTCTTCTCTGACTGGGGGCCCTAATTCTTGGTTGTTTTTAGATCATTTGTCTAAATGATTCTTACAGAAAACAATTAATGTGATTCACACCCTTTTTATGAATTTGCTTAATGTACAGAAAGATTCCTTTATCCTCAAATTTCAGTATTTCAAATATTTGTAAACCATAATGTTTCTTCTTGATTATCTCGCATGCTGGAATTGGACGTGCTTTCCTCCCTTTTGTGGTCCTTGTAAGCCATTGCGCTCATGGTCTTGGTTGTTTCATTTGAAATCAATCCCATTGGCCTACCATTTATACACAAGCTTGCCAATTTCGATGGAAAAGTCCAGTTCTATGCTTACTTAAAACACTGCAGTACACACTGTTCTTAATTTTTAAAAATTTGAAACTAACCTTAATTTTTAGTATGTTGTCTGCTATTTCTTTACTTCATTTTTCTGGGAGGCGACCTCTTTCTAGATAATACAGAGGTAAAGGCATAGGCCCCCTTTTCAAAGCTGTATCTTATACACTTGATTTCACCACAACTTGACTTACTGGTTTCAGCTTTGCGTTTGGTGTATTCCTTACTCTTGTGATGTGGGCTCTGCGAATATGGATGTTAGAGTAACAAGATTCATTGCCTGCAAATATCACCATGCTATTTGTTGCTTTTTTTTTTCGTGTATGTAAATAGTAATGCAAAACACATATTCCTACTGTTAACTTTTAATTTTATATTTCTTCTTTTGGGGGGTCTTTCATTATTATCTTATAACCCTCAATTGCTCCTATTTGTATAAAATTTTATCTGCTTCTATGTCTGTTTCTGGCTGTCTCTCATGTTCTGCCATGTGTATTTCCCAGAACAGTGTTCAGCAGAGATTGTACAGTCTCAGAGAATTGCTGGTAAATTGTCTTCCCTGAAGAATTTATGCTCTGCCGGGTGGTGGGGTGGTGGTGGTGGCACATGCCTTTAATCCCAGCACTTGGGAGGCAGAGCCAGGTGGATCTCTGTGAGTTCAAGGCCAACCTGGTCTACCAAGTAAGATCCAGGACAGGAACCAAAAACTACACAGAGAAACCCTATCTCGAAGAAAAAAAAAATTATGCTCTAACTCAGATAACACAGACAGACAGAAGAGAGATACACACACATACACATCCATCCACACATACAAACATACACATAATATACTCACACTCCAGAAATATGCTCAAATCCTCTATACTTTAAAATTGTTGTTGTCTAATCACTTTGAATTTACTTAATGTATTAACTTAATTTTGTCCTGTGATCTGTAAGTTTAAGGAAAGCAGAATAAACACTTTTTTTTATTACTTAAAGTATGTATATTCCCAATCCCATGTTTTAGCAGTAAACATTCAGTTAATATTTGCTGAACTTACAAAATCTAGTTTTCCTATGCATTTTTCATTTTTGAACATTTTTTAAAAGAAGCTTTATGTTCAAATCTTTACCTAACTGAACAAAATATCTGTGATGTATATGAAGAAATGGAGGCCTTCAAGTGTAATTACACAGCAAAGGATTGATAAAAGCATGCATATCAAAATCAAAATCCTTAGGGGCATTTTTAATTGTGAGATAGAGGCTGCAGGTAGCCCTTTGATCTGTTAATTGAAGCATCTGGACAATCAATAACTTAAATTCTACCAGAAATAACTTTCCTGAATCCATCGTTCTTTTCTCCTCCCACCCTGCTCTTGCACTTGCAGAACCCTAAAGTTCCTGGCAGAGGACTAAAGAGAGCACCTGGCTTCGTTGTCAGCCCCGGATCCAGGAGCATTGGAAACATCTCTGTTTAGAATTGTCTGTGTAATGGCAATCTGAATGTCACTGCAAACTGCTGTCCACTCCCTTAGGCAGTCACAGTGCTACTGTTCTTAAATGTTCCCGGGGTTCTGAAACTAGATACGTCCTTGTGGCTCCAATAATTGTGGGATTTCTACACTCAGCTTGAAACCAAAAGGACATTTCTTTCTAGCAAGGTCTGTACAGAGTAAAAATGGTAAAAAATAAAATGTTTGCTTTTTTCATGTGAAAAGAAAGAAACTTGGAAGGTTTTTTTTAATTTGGATAAGAGAATTAATTTATTACTCTTATTTTTTTATTTAAAAATATATTTAAAATTTTTCTTACTTTGAATGCACAGCAATTATATGGTCATTGCAATAAAACTATTTATTGGTGGCATTGGACATTCTGTAGAGACCTTTTAAAATAAATATTTCTACATGTTTGACAAGGAAGTAGGATATATCACATAGATTTTTGCTTCTCTTTTATGTTGATAAAATGCACATAGCATAGAATTTTCTATTAATGCATTTTAAGTTTACTGTCAACAACTCTATCTCCATTACTACCTTCATTTTGTAAAGTTAAAATTATATACAAATATAGTAATGCCTTCCTGTCTTCCTCTTGCCCTTCTCCCATTCCCAAGTCAATCATAGTTTCCTTTTGTGTCTCCGGCTCTAATTTTTATTGAAAATAATTTTGAAAACGATACGTTCTGATCATGGTTTGCCTTTCCTCTTCTCCCCCAGATCCTCACGACTTTCCCACATATCCAGCTCCATGCCTTCTTTCTCTTTCTTTTAAAAAATATACATTTAAAAAAGAAGCAAAGCATAATATGCAAAACAAACAGAAAAAAGTGAAAAAGCAGGAGAGACATGTAAACACACACACAAACAAAAACAGAAACCATAATATTTAAGCAAAAGTAAGGTAAAGAACAAAGCAAAATAAAACAAAATGACATCAAAAATAACAAACCAAATAACAACAAAAAAAACATCAGGAAGGAAGCAAGACCCTCCAAAAATACCACTGAGTTCATTTTTTGCTGACCATCTACTATTGTTGGGCATCTACCTGTCCTTAAGCATTGCTTGCATTCCTAGTGAGATCCCTTTGGTGAAAACTAATTCTCCTTTGTCAATGGTTGACACTTGGAGATCACTTCTGGGTCAGGGATGAGGGCTGTGGGCTTGTCCCCACTTCCCCTCTCAGCACTGAGATGGACCCTGTGCATGCTTCTAGAGTCTCTGAGATTTCATACGTGTGTCAGTTCTGTTATGCCTGGAAGATGCTGTTTCTTTGCTGCTTTTCATGCCTCCTGTCTCTTGCAATCTTTCTGCCTTCTCTTCTAAACCTTTCCCTGAGCCCTACAGGGAGGAGATTGATGGAAACATCCTATTTAAGTGTTCCAAGGTCTCTCACTCTCCAAATTTCATCCAGATTAATTAGTTCTAATTTTTTTTTACATGAGAACATCTATGATGTTGACTGAGTGAGACACTGATCTGATTTCAAACCAACAGGTTTCCATGTAGAAATGTTCCTAGGTAGGCAGCTGACACAAAGGTATGGATTGGGTCAAAGAAGGGGTGGGTCTGAGTGTGTTCATAAGAAGGAGGAAGGCCGAGTCTGCTGCAGGATTCCAGGGAGTGCTTAGGATGGGCCTTAGGGAGTCTCACCATAGTTTCTACATCTATGTTTTTTACCATTCTTAGTGGCTCACATGTGTGAAATTATATCACACAGAATTTGTATTTGTGTCACAACTGATGGGACTATTGTTCTGTATGCTGTGAATGTGTGTTGTTCTGGTTTGGTTGATAAATAAAACGCTGATTGGCCAGTAGCCAGGCAGGAAGTATAGTATAGGCGGGACAAGCTGAGAGGAGAATTCTGGGAAAAGGAAGGCTGAGTCAGAAGTTGCCAACAGACACAGAGGAAGCAAGATGTGAAGGCAGAATTGAGAAAAGGTACCAAGCCATGTGGCTAAACATAAATAAGAATCATGGGTTAATTTAAGTGTAAGAGCTAGTCAATAGTTAGCCTGAGCTAATGGCAAAGCAGTTTTAACTAATATAAGCCTCCGTGTGTTTACTTAGGTTCAAGCAGCCACAGGGCCGCAGGAGCCTGCCAGGACCAGAAAAACTTCAGCTATACACAACTTATTCACTTAATGTAATATTGTCAATGTATAGTCATGCTGCGTATGGGTTCACATTACCTTTATAAGACAGAATAAGCTTCTAACATATATCAATTCCTGTCCATTCCTTCTTCCCTGGACACTTGGGTTACTTCACATTGTAACTATTGGTGAATGCTTTTGTTTCCAGTGGAAACCCAAACTGGAATTACTGCATTCTTGGTTAATACTATTTTTTAATTTATGAAGACTTAACTTAGAGGTTTCCATATAATTTCAGCATTTTTGTTTTTATTCACAAACAATATACATGTGTTTTTAATATTTCCATACCCTTGATATGACTTGTCATTTTGAGTTACGATAGTAGACATCTTAGAGTTGTGGTAGTATTCTATTTTATTTATTTATTTATTTGTGAATTTTGTATGAGAATGCTTCATTCACATCATTTCCATACACTCTTTTCCCAAGCTCCCCTGTCTCACCATCCCCTGTTAAATTCATCATCACTTGTATAGATATATATAATTGATTGTTATATACTTTATTATTTATTGTATACATATTTATAAATGTATGTTGTAGACTGAAGTTTTCCTCTGTCCCACCTTACCCATAGCAGCTTATAAAACAATTACTCAGATGTTTAATATTAACTACAGACTGTTTGGTCTATGGCTCAGGCTTCTCGCTACCTAGCTCTTTCATCTTAAATTAACCCATTTCTATTTTTCTATATATCTCCACTTAGCTGTGGTATTACCAATCTCTTAGCATGTTGCTCCTTGGGTGACAGACTGGCGTCTCTGACTCCACCTTTCTTTCCCCTGTATCTTTGCTTGGATTTTCTACCTGGCTATAACCTGTCTTGCCATAGGCCAAAGCAGCTTCTTTATTAACCAATGGTAGCAACACATATTCACAGCATACAGAAAGACCATCTGGCTACAATATATATTGTTTATATATATTGTAAGAGCCTTGGTCCTCTGGCTATTACAATATTTCTGACTTTTCTTCCACCATATTCCTTCATGTTGTGGATGTACCAATCAGGGCTATGTATACTGAATAATAATGTTCTCCACAGAAGCCATAGACTGTCTAACAAATACCCAGTGCCAAACAAGTAAGCCCTCCCAGTTGTTTATTAAAGACTCCACACAAAGACAATGTAACCTATTGATAGTGTCTTTGCTTTCCTCCCAGAACTGAAGGTAAGACCCTACTGGTGAAGAACCACACACATAGGGCATAGAAAATGGAAGAGTAGAGCAAGAACTGTCCTGATAGTCTGATCACTGAAGGCTGTCTTCATAGTATCTGAAGATGCTGTACAAGCTACCAAGGAAGAAAAGCAATCAATAATCCTATCAAGCTATAAAACCTATAAACAACAACAATAACCTGCCTGGTAAGATAGTCCCAACTGTGAAATAGTGACACTTTTAGATTGAAGGTAATCAACAGCTTTTCAATTGGACTTAGGGCCCATTCAATAGGATAGAATTAATGTCTGCCACTGTAAACCTAGACAAGTCACTATGGCTGGAGAGAATATAAACCTCCAGAAGAACCTGTTACTGCTGTTTGTCTAAATCGCTGTGGGTAACATCTTCCTGTTCCCTAAGTTCTTATCCTCATACTCGCAGATAACTTCAGCTCCAGCCCTCATCGAGGAAGTTTCATTTTGTTACAGATGGAAGCTACCACAGAGCTATACAATCGGAGAAAAATGCAAGCAACTGTGGGGTGCTAAGCTCTGTTCAGTATTGATGCAGCTTCTATGGAAATCAGTGCAGGAAGTTCCACAAAAGTAAACAACAACAACAAAAAAAAAATAGATCTACCATTTCACGCCACTGCAGCATTCCTTGGCACACTAAAGGACTCTCATATTCTACTACAAGGATATTCTCAGACATATCCATTGCCAGTCTATTCACAATAGCTAGGAAATGCAACCAACGTAGACATACACCAATTGATGAATAGATAACTGAAACTTGCTACATAAACCGAAGGGAGTTCTCCATAGCTGTAAAGAAAAATGAAGTCATGAAATTGGAGGCAAATGGAAATTATTATAGGGAGCGATGTAACCCAGACCCAGCAAGACAAGCACTGTGATGGTCTCTCTTATTTCAGGATCCTATTTGAATATGTAAGCTGGAGTAATTTCTGAAGCCAGGTGAATAGAAAAGGATGGGTAAGATGGAGCTCTAGAGAGAGGGATGGCAGGACACAGGTGCTATGAAGAGGAAAGGTGGTAAATGTAGTGGGAGCTTTAGCTGGGAGGAGGAGGGGAGCTAAGTCAATGAGAGTGGGAGGAGGAAAGATAAATAACACCAAGTATAGTCGATGAAGCCATAGGGAAATCTATTATTTTATAAGCTTATCCAACATCATACATATGTAGTGTATACACACACACACACACACGTGTGTGTGTGTGTGTGTGTGTGTGTGTGTGTGTGTATTCACATGTGGTTTCATTTTAATAGTCTGTGTAATATTAGTGAATTGAATATCTTTGTCCGTATGTATTGCCTTTGTTATATATTCTCTGCATATACCATTCAAGTTCATTGTCCATACTTGAACCAGTTAGTATTGTGCCATTGAGTTTTAGCAGTTGTGTATAATTTCTTATCTAAGGTATAGTATATTTTTAAAATCGCTCTGTATGTTGCCTTTTGCTCTAAGAATACTGTGTTTTGATGTATGTTAAAACTTTCAAACACCAAATTTCTCTTTATTCCTGTTACCTTTTCTTTTGGTGTATATGCCAAATTAAAAAATCCATGCTTGTAATAAAAGTGGATCTTTAATTCTTAAAATTGATAAAATACTTGTAATTATTCGTCTTTATTAGATGCATTTCAAATTAGAAATCATGTAATGTATGTATCAGAGTGAATATATATGTCTCCTCAAACAGTTATCCTATTTTCTTGGGGGAAACATTTAAAATCATTCTTTTACTGTTTTTGGAATCTACAATATATCACCATCATCTATACTTGCTGTTCTATGCAAGAGAACAGCAGAACTAGTTGGTCTTTTCTCACTATTGTATGGTGCCCACTAGCGAAACTTCTCTCATTTTGCTTCTCCTCTGGTCTCACCAGCCTCAGCTAACCACTGTTCTGCTCTCAACGTTAATGACATAGTGTTTCACTCTGAATGTGAGCTAAGTAATTCAGCCATTGTGTTCCTGCCCCTGACTTATTTAAGTTAATGTAATGATCTCCGGATTCATCTATCTTATCACAAATGACAGAATTCCATTCTCTTTTATGACTAACTTGTATTCCATTTCATCTTCATTATCTATTCATCGCCTTACAAACACTAAACTTGGCTCCATTTCATCACTTCATGACTCTTTTTAATAGTACTACAAGGAGCATGAAGGGGAGATGTCCTTCAGCATATTATTTGGTTTCCATTAGTGTGGCTGCAGGTTTTGTGGTGGTTTTGAGTGTAAGTTGTTTTAAGAAACTTCTTCACTCTTTTTTCTACAATGGATATGCTAATTAGCATTACCAGCAGCCATTGTGTAGGGACTTACTTTTCTCCCTATCTTCACAATTACATGCTATCTCTACTTTTTAAATAGCCATTCTTAAGGTTTTTCCAGTGTTCTTGCTGTGAGTGTTGAAGATATGAGTGATACTAAATATTTTTCATGTATGTTTTTATGACTTCTTATCATTTTTTTTTATTCCTTGTATAGTCTAGATATTATTTCTCTTGTGATGTGTACTTTGCAAATGTTTCCCCATATTTTCTGTCTTCTGCTGGTAATTTTCTTTTCTTTGTACATGAGCTCTATGACTTGACACAATCCTGATTTTGTATTTATTATTGCTTCCCCGGCTCCTTGGGTATCCGAATGTCTTCTAATTTACTCATAGTTTCAAGACTTAAGTTGCATGTTAAATACATTTTATGTTGATTTTTGTTACTAGAGACACAAAGGTTGTGACAGTTTCTTCTGTTAACTGTGGACTTGATTTGATTGAGAGATGCCTAGATAACTGGACCATGTACTTAATACCTTTGTGGCCTTCCAGAGAGTACTGACGACAACAGGGACAGTGACTGGTGCAGAAAGGACCCACCCTGAAGGTGACACTTATCCAGTAGACTTTGAAGCCAAATTGAACAGAAGCAGGAGTAAGCTAGCTATCATAAAAATTCTTTGGGGTTTCTTAGCTGACATGACATGGGTAGTTCTATTCCCCGTGTCCCTTTTCCACAGTGTAAAAAAAGAGCGAGCTCACAATGAACTATAACCTCTCATTTGATGGCCCACTCTATTGCGTTTTTAAAATTCTTTCTCTCAGGTATTTGTCATAGAGATAAAAAGATTAGTCAAATATCACCCTTCTGTATGTGGAGATGTAATTTTGGCAGCATTTTTTGTCGAAAATACTGTGGATTCTTCAATATGTGTTCATAAAACATTTATCAAAAATTACTACTTGAAACAATCTATACCAGCTTTGTACTATATTTTGAAGTCACATATTATAATGTCACCTTTATTGTACTTTTTGATCAAGGTATTTCTCGCTGTTCTGGACTTTTTATGGTTCCATACACAGTTTCAAATCGATTTATGCTGTTGTGAAGAACGTCATAGATAGTTCTACAGGGAGTATACTTAATCCAGAAATAGTTATAGGCACTATGGCATTTTTGCAATATTGACTCTTCCAATCTGTGAAGTGGAGCTGTCATTACACATTTTGAGCAGGCATTGGTGTTTTTCCATTTCTAATTGTAGAGAGTGTTTCCTCCTTAGAAAATTTACTCTAAAGAACATTTTTTTACAGCTATTGTTTTCTAGGTTTCTATTTCATAATATTTTCTACTGGCAAGGAGTAACAGGTCAGTTTCTGTATAGTAATTTTGTAACCTGAAATATCTATCAATATGCTTGTGAAATGACTTGCGCGTTAATTTCTGAAACAGCAGACTTTAAAGCACACAGCAACACTTCATTGAATCCCTCACTATTCATACTTGTCTTGTTTTGAAATGGGAATTATGTATGTGGAACAGAGGTTGTTCAGCCTCATGCTGTGACTAGCTGTTTACAAACATGGTTTTTCACATTTCATATAGTAACGTTTTAACATAAAAATAAATATAATAAACTTGTTTAAGTGTCCAGAAACATACAAAGATTCATAGCAGTCTGACACATTGAAGGTTTCAGTAACTGAAACTTTAAGCAGCCCACAGCACTGGAAAAGTTTAGGACAGAAAAGTGACTCTCTTGTATTATAAAGACACTGTTATATCTGACCAGGGAGTTGATTCAATGGTTAAGATCCCTCATTGTTCCTGCAGAGGACTGGGTTTGATTCTGAGCACCCACATGAGAGCTAACAACGATTTGTAATTCCAGTCCCAGGGGTTCTGATGCCTCTTCTGACTTCTGCAGGTACCCAGCACACATGGTGTACATTTACAGATGCAGGCAGACACTATTCACATAAAATAAATAAATCAGATTAAAAAGAAGTACATATAGTGTTATAATTGTCCCTAGATTTTTACAATATAGTAGGGCCGTGTGGCAAGAAAAGATTATTCAGTGCTGCCTTTCCCTTTAAAGATTAAAGAGTAAGTGTGTGTGCTGTGAGGGCGTGGGACTTTATGTGAACTTTATTTCCTGGTGTTCCCAGGAATCTTTGCTTTAGCACTTTGTTTTACACCTGAACTAAGTCCAAATAAGAGGGATTTTCTTATAAATCTTTTACAAAACCACCACCACCACAAAAACCCACCAATTGACTATTTTTAAATAACCACTCATTGTACAGAATGGACTTAGAAACATAGACCAAAGTTGCACAGAAAGATGACATATTCCTCTCAACTGCTCATTACTGGCACCATTTTTAGACATTTTAATAAATAATATGTCACCATGCTTCTTCGAATGTTTTGAGAAAACAATTCTATAATAATTGTCATATAATTACATTACTCTCTTTGGCATGTATGTGTGTACAACAAGGTATATGTTTGTGCTTGCACATGTAGAGGCCAAAGGTCAACATTGGATGATTTCCTCTATCACATTCTATCTTACTTTTTGTGGCATGGTCTCCCACTGAACCTTGATCTCACTGTTTCAGCTACACTGGCTCACCATTGAGATCTAGCAATCTGTCTGTTTCATACCACCCGGCACAGGAACTACAGAAGCATACTGACACAGCTGCCCTTTATGTCAGGGCCTGTGTGAGCACAGACTTACGTTTGTGTTGCCAATTCTTTTTCAACTAGGATCCTGTTTCTTCGGTGAATTGTGCTTTTGGCACTTTATAAGTCAACTAAGTACTTGCTTAGATTAAGAAAGGGATTGCATTCAGTTTGCTTTGGAGGCCATTATTAGCAATATGTTTGTTCTACACTGTCTGCATCAATGATTTGGATATGCCACATATTATGAGAGTAAAAGACCCATTTCTCCATGCTAGCCAGTGGTAAGAATTCTCTGATCTGTCCCAAGTGCTCCCTTGTGATTTACTGGGGCTTCTTTCCTTCCATTGTTAATTGAGGTTTTCATTTAGATAATCACTATTCTGGAGGTTACAGTCTACAGAAGTGATGGGAGTATTTCCTTTGTACTATTGTTGTTGAGAAGAACTAATAAAAGACATGCAATTTACCCACTCATTTTGTATTAGGGATGTTTTAGGAAGCATTGGATTTATTCCCAGCCTTCAAACACCCTGGACTTTTATTCGTCAAACTTTATGTTTAAGAAAATTAGTTGTATTCTGACTGAATTAATGGTGCACAGACAAGCCTGTACACAGAGATGTGCTTACATTCTCTTTCCCATTTCCATAGATGCTAAGGCAGTATGGATGGATTAGATTCTGCATTTCCTAGTTACTGCACGTGTTCTTTGACCTCATAAAGTCTCCCACTTATTTTTCTTTTGACACTCATCCCGCTCCTGTCCCTGCCCTAGGTAATAAATTCCATGCTGCCCCATGTCCATCATTTTTCTCATCTTCATCCCTTCCGATGCAATAGCCCTGGACTGATCCCCCACCTTGTAGCAGTCAGGAAGCCATCAACACATTCGTAATAGTTGTCAGGAAGTAACGGAAACACTTTGCAATCAATACAGGAGGGGTGTCGTGTTTCCAGAGTGTGAACTCCCAGGGATGTGACACAGGAAGTGTAATGTCAAAATATGAAACTGAAATTTCATAATGGAGATTATAATCTCAGAGAATATTTTGAAATAAATAAATGAATTTTGTTGTCAGCTAATTCACTATTTATTGATCATGGAATCCAAAGATAGAAGTTTAATTCAGTTAATTGAGCACTTTGTGGCAGGAGACAAAGACTGCCTGATGGCAATGGGAATTCTCCTGCTCAGTCAAGCCTCTACTGCAGGGCCTGCTCAGGTTTGCATCCTCGAAGCCAAGGTTAGTTTCTCTGTTGCTCCAGAGTGGGGCTTTAGTTGCTCAATGGATATTTTCCCGTTTTGTTCAATCCACCAAACCACTGAGATAAGATGGTATACTCCTTTAGTTCCAGATAAATCCCAGCTTATCTAGACAGCAATCACTTGTATCTATTAAGATTTTATAATTTAACCAATAGGTAACAAATGTATTTTTCACAATTTCACGTTCTCAAGGGATTCTCAACTTATTTCAGATTGGTACATGAGCATGCATAGGACACAGAGCCAGGTTGTCATAATGCTGAATCTTAAGGCTTGGGTTTGCTAGTTCTTAAACTTGCATATGTTAAGATTAACAAACTATTGGAATATATTGTCTAATTATGTGCATAGCTGTATAAATTCTAGGTTTAATTAAGTATTATGTATAACATTTATAAAAATTCTTTCTATGTATTTTCTATGTTACCTAGGCATATTCATGACTTATTATGAGGTCAGTGATCCAGGGCAATGCTTGAATCAGTCATTGATTGATTTTAACTACCACTCTTCAGTTTTTTAAATCATTTTACATAATATAAACAAGAAATAAATATACCTTTAATTTATTGAGGAAATGCAGCATTAATATTAAAACTATTTTTAATGAAATAAATACAAATTCCTTTATCTTTAAATTTTAACTAGCCAGGGAAGCTTATTTTATTTTCTTATAATTGACATCACAGCTGTTGAAATGATATTTTAGTGTCCTTCTAGAAAATACTACAGGGTACTATTTGATTGTGGAAGGGAGAAAAATGGCCCTCCAATAATCTCCACGTCCTACCCCCTGAACTGGAAGAGCAAGGACTCTATAGATTTAATGAATATAAAATTCATCAAATGGAACAGTTTTCCTTTGTTATCTGTTTAGCACCATTGTCACATTCTTTTGAATGATGAAGAAGAAGATATGGTGATAAAGTACTCTTGGAAATCACTATGGAATTGACTGAACCAGCCCTTGCTGGTGTTGAAGACAAAAGCAGAGACTAGGTCAAAGACTGCCGTCCTAGCCCTGGTAACTGAAGAAACATTCTTCTTTGGGGCTTCCAGAAAGGAATGTTGTCCTGCTGACACCATGACGTTAGCCAGGGATATCTAGTCATGCTTGCTTTCCTGAATTTTAAGTTGAACTTATACTGTTTAAGCCATTAAATTAGATATCTTATTCCACAGAAGTAATGGGAAATTATTGCTCTAACAGCAAGAAGAACATCTTCACTACCATTCCTGGTTTATCCTGCCTCATTACAGTCGTATTATGGCACACCATATCATAGAAATATTTTGGCTGGATGGTGTTGTCACACGCCTTTAATACTAGCACTCTGGAGGCAGAGGCAGGTGGATATCCATGCATTCAAGGCCAACCTGGTCTACAGAGCAAGTTCCAGGACAGCCAAGACTATACAAAAAAAACTGTCTTGAAAAACTATATCTAATAAGTAATAATAATAATAATATAAAAAATTATGCCTGGTATTTATGTAGATAGCTAAGAGTTTTGGAACCTTTATAGAGTGAATCTATCTAAATGTTCAAGGATATTATCACATATTTTTCAATTTGCTTGAAAGATCAATTAGTGGTTGGGAAGTGGGTTATAACTGACACTCAAGAGTTACTGCAATTTCTTAGCTTCAATGTGGAATGATGCTTTTTAACAGTTTTGGAACTCCGTTAAAAGTGAACTTTTAAGGGAGTCTGTATAATTCCATCATACTAAAATTCTGTCATGTTAAATATTGTTATAGATAGATGGGCCATCTTCTCTGATTTGGATACATGCTTCTTTTTCATATAGAGATGTACATACCCACAGTATTCATTTTTTCATAACCTGATAGATGATTTTAAATGATGTACCTAAAATATGAGGCCAAAATAACCCATAAACAGTGAAATTTAAAATGTTTTTTAAAAGAAAATGAAAGATAACATAAAATTTGTATGAGAAATAAAATGTACATTGAATAAATCCTGAATGAATTTCAGTTGTGTGTATTGGGCAATGGTAACTAATGTAAGTTACAGAAAATATAAAGTTAATTGTACTTTAAAACTACCTTCTCATACAATAATTACTTAACAGTTATTAACTGCTTAGGTATTCTAAATGTTACTAGCTATTACTAGCAAGCCAAAATCTGAATCCTAAGAAGATATTAGGATATGTAATCCCAAGTTCCAAAGTCACTGCTCTGCCTAAAGGTTGCATTTCACATAAAACCAGACAACTTTGTCTACTCATTTGTATACAGGTGACTTGCAGAAGACCCAGGACCAGATTTCAATTTGTTCAGAAAACACAAAGCCAAAAAGGAGGCTGAGAATTATTGTCTCAAAGTCTCAGGAAGAGTCAAGGTAGAGAGAATGTGTTTGCAGTCCTAATGAAATCAGACAGCTTCCCAAAACTGCCTATGATTGCCAGCCTAAAGATATCTTGCTTAATACAAAAGAGATAGCTTAAAGAAAAAGAAGGAATGGTGATGTTTCAGCTGCTAGGGCCTTGCTACTGCAGGAACTGCTCATGTGTGGATACTGTTTTCTTGAAATATGACTACATGTAATTAATGTGTCTGGTGACTAAACGACACAGATGATTTTTAAGACAATACCAAAAGAAAAATTAAATATCTCATCATTTTATTTACTTAAGAGCATATAACTTTATTATTACTGTTACTATCACCAATCAAGAAACTGTGTACCACAGGCTTGTTCAGGCCATTGGGTTGAGTGCGTTTTCACAATTGAAGTTTCCTCTTCCAAAATGACTCCAGCTTGTGTCAAATTGACATTCAAAACTAACGAGCACAAAATTAATGGTGATCACCACTGGATTCCTCCCCTCAATTACTCTCCCCTCCTCTCCCTACACTTCTCCTCCTCCCCTTCCTTCCTCTCCCATCCCCTTACATTATTGTCTGCCCTTTTGCCTATGGTGCATTTTCTTGATTGATGATTGATGAGTGAAGACCCAGCTCAGTCTGGGCAATGCTTGCCCAGGGCTGGTGGTCTTGGGTACCATAAAGAAGCAAGCTGAGTTAAGTATAAAGAGCAGGCCAGTAAGCAGCACTGTTTGATGGTCTCTGCATCAGTTGCTGCCTACAAGTTCCTACTTGAGCTCCTGTCTGGAGGACAAACTGTAAGATGAAATAAACCCTCTCCTCCCCATGTTGCTTTAGGTCATGGTATTTTAGCACAGTAATAGAAACCTAACTAAGACATGTTTTCAATATTTATCTTGAGTAAATGTTATATACTATCTTAAATGACTTAGTTACATTAATTCATTTTTAAATAGGAAGTAAATTATTGAAACTACTTATTTATTCTTGTTAAGATTTTACTACAACTGGAAGATTACATTATACAATTTTATATTGTACAATATTTTAAGATATAGATATTTGAATGATAGACTTAAATAAATTATAAGGGCATTATCTCATATAGTGAAACATAAAATATCAAACCTTTTATGGCTTTCAAAGTCACACTGATATAATCATTCCTCACACTAACATTTCTGTGTATGGATGTGTTGAAAATATTGCTCTTTTTAACTGTGGTAATGCTTCCTCTGCGAAATGTTTTCCTGGCTATTGGAAATCACTTGTTTACTTCTTGAAGATCTATTGTTTGGTGTTTTAAAGTTCTATGTGGAATCCTTTCATCTTATGAATATGACAAGTTAAAAAAAATCTTAAACTAGGGCTAGAGAGATGACTCAGTTCTTAACAGCCAAAGTTGATTTCTTAGAGTCCATGTTTGGTAACTCAAAACTACTTGTAACTTCAGCTCCAAGGATCTAGCTCCCATTTTGCTCTCCAGAGGCACTTGCACACATATTAATGAACACATGCACATGTGCGCGTGAGCACGCGTACACACACACACACACACACACACACACACACACACACACACACACACACTCACACACAAGCACACATGCATGCACTCACACGCACATAAATAAAAACATAAAATATAGCTTATAAAAACACAAAATTAAATATGTTGTTCAGTTTCTATTTGTACTGAGTGGCATGTGGTTAGAATATGCATTAGAAGAGTGCATGCTTAAATCAGCAATAGGAAACATCTGCCTATGGAATATTTTTGTGTGCAAGTTTAAGAAAAACAGATGTGGCTGCTGTTTAAAGATGACTTGATGCACTGTTCTTGATGTTTAGTTGTGAGCCTAGCCTGAGATAGCTGAGCCATTTCTCTAGCCTGGTTCATTATTCTTTACAAAGCTAGATAGTAGTGTGCATTGTGTTGCTGCAAAAATAACATTGAAAACAACATGTGGATATTTAAATAAATGATCAGCTTATTATGTTATCATGTGTGATTGTGTGTAGTTTAGAAGTTCAAAACTACTTGTATGAATAGGCCTACCCCAAATATTTTAAGTCTGTGTAATACAAAACTATAGGTAATATTTTTAAATATGTCTTCTACTTATGTTACAAATAGATATATAATAAGCAACACTCAATCTCACCAAGCAGGTAAATAAAATTTAAACCTCTGTGAAGTAGTCTTTGCTAAAATTTTAATAGTGCCCAGTATTGCTTTGAGAATTTATTTAGGGGAAGAATATAATTTGGTACAAATTTTCATATAGAAAAACTGACAGAAGCCATAAGATTTAAGGAATATACAGCACTAAAATCAGGTATACCTTTGAGATGTAAACAACACTGAATCATATTAAAATGAGGGATAAATACACTAATAGAGCTACTTTAGCCTGTGTGGCCACCAACACTGGAGCTAAGACTGACTGTGCTAGACAACAGGGCCTTCCTTTATAGCACTCAGGCTCTCTCTGCTTCCAACTGCTGATTTGTAGCATGAAAGCAATACTAGCATCTACCTTGTAGAGCTGTTAAGTCAAGTAAATAAAAGAAATTGGTGATTGTTTTTGGAAGAGTACCTGGCACACAATAAATTATGTATACTCAATGAATAAAAACCTAACTGATATAATACGTAATTTTAAAACCTATAATATTGTGTGTGAAATATATGGTGAAATACTTGGCACAATAATGGCATATTCATGCTGTGAAATAACTTCTAGTTATTAAATTATGTGAGTTGTGATATGGTGTATGGAGAGAAAAAAAGAGGTCATACGTTAACTGGATGTGTTCTTGGGTTCTGCCGTGTGTGTATACATAAAAATGAATAAAACATGTTAACATGATTCCATTTAAAAGTGAATTTTTGCCTAAAGATAATTCTCTTAAAGCTGTTTTGCAAATGATCCTAAAATATGCCTGGAATAAAACTGTGTTTTAATATAAAATCATAAATATTAGTTTTCCTTCCCCATAAATGGATAGGATACATTTTTGAGGCAGCACATGTTGAAGTGTATTTCTGCCTTTGGAGATTAGAGGCTTAGCTAATTGAAACATAGCAGATCAATTCTTTACAATCCCCCCTTAACCTATTGCTACAGGAGAGAAAGCAAGCTGCTACAGGTCAAGCCTGACTGGAGAGCACAGGTGGATACACTGTCACTAATTAGAGTCCTCTGGATATCATTTTCCTCCACACAAGGCTGAAGAAATATCTGGGGCACTCTTGCCTCAAGACCTCTTCTTGGCATAGCATGCTGTTGTACTTTATAAACAATGGTGTTAAAATGTTTCAAATATTGAATTTAGAAGTTAAGAATATAATTTACCTTTTTTTTTTTTTTTTTTTTTTTTTTTTTTGGTTTTTCGAGACAGGGTTTCTCTGTGTAGCTTTGCGCCTTTCCTGGAGCTCACTTGGTAGCCCAGGCTGGCCTCGAACTCACAGAGATCCGCCTGCCTCTGCCTCCCGAGTACTGGGATTAAAGGCGTGCGCCACCAACGCCCGGCAATATAATTTACCTTTTTAGAAGGTGACTATATTATGTCATAAAAGGAAAAGGTTGCTTAACTCAGTCATTTGTTGAGTTATAGTATTTAAGATACATTAGAATTATGTTCTTGCCGAGCAGTGTTGGCTCCGGCCTTTAATCCTAGCACTTGGGAGGCAGAGTCAGGCATATCTTTGTGAGTTCGAGGCCAGCCTAGTCTACAGAGCGAGAGCCAGGGCAGGCACCAAAACTACAAAGAGAAACCCTGTTTCAAAAAAACCTTAAAAAAATTATGTTCTTGTACAGTACTATAGTACCATACATACTAGATTAGAAAGTGTATTTATTTGTCAAAATGATGATTGTATAAAATATTTAATTTCTACAATTTGAGAAATATTGAAATATAACACTGATTTAATGAAACATAAACTATTCCAAGTGTAACATTGCTAAACAATCACCAGAGGAATAGATTTTATGAGTTGAGGCAGAGCTTTCATTTTTAATGTGTACCTTTGTATGGTGGTAAATTTTCTAAGTACCAGGGCTAAAGAAAGAGAAAAAACACGCTAATGTACAGGGAACCATAAGTGCATTTTAATTCATGTTTGGTTTGACCAAATTTTCAGTAGGTCTATTGATTTACTTATTTATTAAAAAACATGTTTCAAAATATGTAAAAACAAATAAAGATGAAAAGAAAAGGCAAAAGTCAGGTGATATTTTTTAATTTCGTAAAACCAAGGAAGACTGACTAAAAGCTGTTGAATAAAGGACATTAATCAAGTATTCCCTTTGAAGATCACTGCACAGCGGCCACTGTTAGTGCCAACCTTGTTCTCTGCCTTTCATTTTGGAATGCTCAGTTTGACCACCAGGTGCCACTCACATGTATATTTAAAGTCTTTTGTGTGTGTGTGGGGGGAGAGATAGGTTGAGTGAAAATAATGAGGAATTAACACATTTATGGCCCAATCTTCAGTTAATTACCTCAAATACTTAGTGTTTAAGTGGTCTAACTCTTATACAACCCATAGTCTAGTGCTCAGAAAATGGTTGTATTCTGGCCTGGCAAGTTATCCTAGAGAGTGATGTAGTTATGGTATTCACTAGCTGGTCTCGTCTGTGGATTATCTTTCCTCATAATTGTTCTAGAAACTGGCTTTTATTGTATTTTGTGTCAATGTCATCACTGGAAAGCATGAGGGAGAGAGCAATCAGGCGGCAGGCAATGAAAGAGTATTTATCTTACCTATTAAGAACCGTAGCATTTGATTCCCAAGTCTTTATAACACAATGTGGTTAAAATAGCTAAATGCATCTTACAAAAATTTAACTCACCTAGGATACTGACAGTTTTCAAAATGGAAGACAAAAACCAGATGAGTTTATAGACTGGCAAAAACTACTGATACAGACAGAACTCTACTGTGATTTAAACTACAGCCCAGTACTGGAAAATAAAATGAGTAAAAAGATGGTCATAAAACAGGATAGCATATATGAATTTAGTTTCAATAATAGCTTCTCCTTTATAAATTATTCATTAGATTATAGAGGTTGATGGGTCTTTATTTTTCTTCTGAATTAATCCCAATCCATCTCCTCCTCATAAATTACTAGACTGTATATGATGTAGGAAAAAAACAAACTTTGGTTATGTGTATTTAGATAAAGAAGATCAATGTTTAATAGTCATCTGTGTTTCTGTAATTAATGAACACAAGGTAACACACAAAATTAAAGAAGAATATTGCTAGAGTTGTGAGTTTGGCATTCTCACATAGGGATAATGTGACTCTCAGAGATACTCACAATATAAGATGAAATTGTTTAGAGAAGTCAGATAACTTTTCTAATGCGACAGACAAAATAGAGCATTTTAGTTGGTGAACTCTGAATAGACCTGTGGCTCTAGTGTTTTCCTTCTATTCATTCTAATAATCAGTGCTGCCTAGATCGGGCAGAGAGATGAAAGGAGATGTAGAATATCTGTCTTCCTAAATATATGTATTGCGAAACCAAGCTCGTATACAAAGTTGGTACCTAAGGCTAGGACTTAGAAGCGTTAACATGTAACAACAATTTCTCAAGGCATTTTTGTCAGTACTTTTTGCAAGCAAAAGCCAGGAAACTAACTTTAACTCAAGCAAAAAATAGAATGCATTGTCTCATGTAATTGAATTTTTCCTAGTTAACACACACAGATGGATCCTGAGACTTAAATAATGCCATCAGAATTTAGCCTCATTCTATCCCTAGATCATGTGTGGGATTCATTCTCATACAGTCCTCCCTCATATAGATACCAAAATACAGCTGATAAATATCAAGCCTGGCAAACAAGGATGAGCTTAGTCTCTGGAGAGATTGACAAACATCCTGTAGTAAGCATCACTAGCTCTGATGTTCTACTGCTTCATCTTGTCTCCTCTGTGTTTTTTATCACAGTCACCAAAAGCACAAGGACAGGTTTGGAGTCACATATATATAGGATATATATATCATATATATATATATTTAGGATGTTATTTAGGATATATATATATATATATCCTAAATAACATTAAAGAGTTATTCAGAGAGGAAAACTAGTGGATATCAGGCAGGCAAAACAACAAACATCCACGATACTTAGAAGAATAATTGAACAAGCACATGATAAGTGAAAATAAAATTGGAGCAATCAGGTGTTTGAAAAAGAGAATATAGTATTTACTCTCCTATGTCTGTAGGGTGTGAATCAGCACTACTACTACTTATTCATTTATTGATTGATTGATGGAGTTAGTGACAGTTCTCAGTTTGTAGCCCAGACTGGCATTGAATTCACCATGTAGTTCAACCTGGCATCAGCATTGTGGCAATCTCCCTGCCTCACCTTCCTGAGTATTTGTGCCACAGGCATGAACCACGGTGCTGACCTCCATATAATGGTCCCGTGAGTAAAGTTTTATCGGAGCATAGCCAAGCCCATTCATCGATGTTTTTTCACTGGCTGTTTTTGCAGTACATCAGCAGAGACAAGTAATAACAGCAGAAGCAGCTTGACCTTCAAGTCTACAATACTTATTTTGGTCTTTGAAAATAACAGCTTGGTGAGCCCTGCAACAGAGATTTAAGGACAAAATAGTGGAAGTAAATGGGTGCACTTTTAAAGAGTAATGGAATTCTAGAAGCACCAGTTTTTAGAGAAAGTCTTCATTGTGCTTCCAGGAAACATTTTTCTCCAACCCCCTCTGCAGTGGTCTGAAACCTTCCTGTGGCTGCTTGGGCTTCTGCAAAGGGACAATCTACCTCATGATTTATGTTATTCAGTATTTGCCCATTTTTAGAGTTCTCAGTTCATCTTTTGTCATCTTGAAATTTACCTTATGCACTTTCTTTGTGCATATTAAAATTTTGACTTTTAAAAATGTTTGCAAACGTTCTTTACCTCACACTCCTTATTCTTTCAAATGAACAGGAGCATAGAAATCTTTCATTCTGATTTATCCTACTATCCATAAAATTAAACTACATGACCTCTTTCTTCATTGTCCTGATGCTTTCTCAGTTAGGGACCAATTCATAATGACAGGACTTAATTGTTTTAGCATCCTATGAAAGAATTTTCAGAGCTTGTATTTCAGATATTTTGTAGAGGTTTTCTTAAAGTTAGAATCTGGTAACACGGCAATTGGGTAACTTTCGATCAATTGTAAATGATGTCTTAAAAGAATTTTACATGAGGAGAATATTGGGGGGGTATTTTTAAATACTTGGTCTATATTTCCTCTATCAAAAAATGCCTAGGAAGATGTCTTGAGAATAATATTTGAATATGTTTTGTCTTTTCCTGCTGTGTTTCAAAGGCTCCTAATAGGTGGGGTTCTGCCTTTCTATAGAAAAGAAAACTGGTGACACCGGTTACCCAGTAATGCCATTAAGGATTGTTGACGTTTGCAATATAAGTTTCTACCCTGCAGCCCGTAAAGTCGCATCTCTGTGAAGAGTGAACGGATTCTAATTTAAATGATTGTATGAGACTTCAAGACCAACAAGAAGGGTGGTTAGAAGGGTTGTCAGTTTCTTTATGTAAAAGTGATACATCACTTATTGCCTAAAAATATACTTTAGAGCAGCAAAAAGTGTTTAAGGACATCGGCATTTAAAACAGTAAATGGTTTATTACTATCTAATATTTTAAACAGAATGTAGCAAATTCAATGTTTTTTTCTTTTGTTTTAATTTTGTAAAATTGGGTTCTTTTGATTGTTGTTTGATTTTCATTTTTTGTGTTCTTTGTTTTTTGAGAGAGAGAGAGAGAGAGAGAGAGAGAGAGAGAGAGAGAGAGAGAGAGAGAGAAATGATGAGTGGATGGAGAGCTGGTTCTGAGGAGCTGGGGAAGTTGGGAGAGGGGAAAACATGCTCAAAAATATATTGTCTGAAAAGAATGTTAAAAAATTGTATGAAAACATTTTTTCCAAAAAAAGAAGAGAAAATATCACTATGAACTATGTTAGATCCCTCAAAGTGTCTTAATAAACTGAACAAAAATTTTCTTTTAAATTATTCTAGTCATTTTATTGTGAATCTTAGGCATTTTTCAATTTGGGCACAATCATCCTAGTTAGTACTTGAAAAATGTTTTGTATTTAAGGAACATGTGAAAAGTTGAAATGTTCTTTACTGTGAAAATAATAAGCCATTTATGTTGTATTCCTCAGTGCTGGTGAAAACTACCTTTTAATTACAATTAACTTATGTGTAAAAAAGATAACAAAGAGGTATTTGAATAAAATATTTTAAAACTCAAAAAAAGAAGAAAAAATTAAATTTTATAGTAACAACATGAAAATACTATAAAAAGTAGTAGGTTATATTTATAATTTATAGTACATTTTACTTAAAAGGTCAAAAGTATTCTCAATTAATTATTCAAAAATATATAAGTATAGTATAATTTTAATGGTATACATGATACTATTTATTTTTCTTATTATTTCTGACCCAAGTGTATATCTTAAATTACTAATACATCTCAAATTACAAGTAAAATTTTCGTTAAAGTACTTAAACTTTTAATTTTCATAAAAAGGTTGGTAAAAGGACATATAACTAACCTTATTTGTTCCTAAATACCTGGAGAATTTTCCAGTAGTTAAATGGATTAACAGATTGAAAAATAATAATAATTACAATCAAGACTTCGGTCACCTTGGCCATGCTTCAGTGTCCCAGAGCACTGTGGGATGGCCACTGAGTTGTGGAGATAGATGAGTCAGTTAGGTAGCTCAAGTTGTCATAGAATACTTAAAACTTATGATAAAGATGTAAACCATATGAAAGTGGAGTGCTGTCGGGTCTCAGTTACAGTAAAAACAAGATGAGCTTGGGCATGTCTTGCTGGCATTTGGTATTTTGTGGGCTCTGAGTCTGTCCTGGGTCCTCTTTTCACAAAGTCCTACCTCCCCAATAGTTGCCCACCTTGAACCACCATGATTTCTTTAAAAAGTAGAACTAATGTGTAACCAGATTGTCTCACAAGAGGGGAAGGAGGAGGGGCAGAGAGACAGAGGCGGAAGGGAGAGAGATTTGAGACAGGCAAGGACTGTGCTGTTCTTGCAGTTTAGCTCTTGAAATCTCCCAGAGTGATGTTTGCCATAAGAGTGATATGTCACAAACATTTAAAACAATTTGGACAGCGAATGGACAGGAAAATTTATATCCTGCTTTAAGTATGAAGGGTGCCTTAATGTGTACATGTTCCTGTACACATGTTGGTTCCTTTTTGGAATATGTTGTAATATGAAATACATTGGTTCCTTTTTGCAAATACTAAGTGCACAATAGTCTCATGCCAGGATTTTGGTGAGACCTCAATCTGAAGGACCCTCAGCCTTTTGCAGGAAATGCAGGCAAGAGATTGTTTTTTTTTAGGGCCAAGTCTCAAGAGTATCTCACAAGAGAGAAGATCCTGCTGCCGAGGTTCTATTTTTAATCCAACCAGTGTTTTTGATATGGACGGTGAGTGGATTAAACCACAGATCTGACAGAGAACATTTTATTTTCTACTTCTGTGAAGAGATTGAAATAAATAAAAGCGTAGCTATGTATGTACCACAAGGTTTGTTCAGATTTATTGTATTTTACCTTCTGTTAGCTTTCTGACATCTCAGCACTAAAAAAATTCTGAGGAGTTATTATGTAAGTCATATAACAATTATCATGTTTTCTCTAAAATGTAGTGATTGCACATAGTGTACTTCCTGTCCCTGTGATGATAAGCTGACTCATCTCAAAATAAATTAAAAAATGTCATTTCCCCTTTAGATTTAAAGGCAATTCATTAATAATAAAGTATCAATGTTAAAATTATTTTGATTTCAGGTAAAAAGTACTTAAAGACCTGACCCATTGTGAAAGCATTTAGCAATACAGCCAAAAATAGAGGTTATGACACACACACACACACACACACACACACACACACACACACACATACACACACACACACACTAATTTTAAATGTATTGAAAGTTAACGTCATTTTAAATGAAAGAAATACAAATAATTTTAAGTGTGTTGTATTAAAGGAGAGGTTTTTATTTAAAGAAAAATATTAGTCAAAAGTGCAAAGCACAAATGTTTGGTAGCTGAGTTTAAATGATGTCACAGTAGTATTTTGAATTTCATTTTGTCTCAAGAGGAGAAGGAGGAGCAGCAGAGAGACAGAGGCAGGAGAGAGAGAGAGACTGAGAGAGAGAGAGAGAGAGAGAGAGAGAGAGAGAGAGAGAGAGAGAGAGAGAGAGAGAGAGAGAGAGAGATATTGATTTGAGACAGGCAAGGATTGTGTTGTTCTTGTAGTTTAGCTCTTGAAATCTCCCAAAGTGATGTTGCCATAACAAGAGTGATATGTCACAAACATTTTAAGTAATTTGAACAGAGAATGGACAGGAAAATTTCTATTCTTCTTTAACTATGAAGGGTGCCTTTTTAAGGCATATGTATATGCTCCTGGCAACATAACAGCTAAAAAGATAAAAAAATATTATCCTTTGTTTTGAATATATATATGTACATACATGACTAAAATGTAGAAAACAAAAATATTTACAAACAAGTTGATAGATCATTTCCAAATTTATCTTTCAGCTGTAGAAGTTTGAGAACCTGATCCCTATAATAGAAACAAAGATAAGTTGGAAATGACTCACACAGCTTGAAGGTTTTTTGTTTGTTTTGTTTTTTATTGTATCTGAGTACAAAACTGAAATGCTAGGCTGAACAATCATGAAGGACAGGACAGATCACTCACCACACAAAGACTGTCTTGCTGTACTGTGCTCAAGGAATTGATAAAAGAGCTGTCTTATTTCATTCTGGGAAACAGAATAATGGAAGTCTACAAGTTATACTGATAATATTTGTTTTAATGGGCAAAACAGCATTTCACCTCTCTGGACCAAATCAGGGGACATCATGATTGCAAATTGTACTAGGCTTTTTCCTTTAGGCCACCAACCAATTCCCAAATCATGACATGGGGGATTATTATTATTTTTGAATGCTCGGCCTTGCTTAGGCTCATTTCTGGCTTGCTCTTTTAACTTAAATTGACCTGTTTCTCTTTATCCACCTTTTCCTCAGGGCTTTTTGCTCTTCTTTCCTTCTGTACATCTTACTTTCACCGCTTCTCTCTCTGCTGCCTGGTTTCTGGTCCCAGGCATCTCCCTCATCTTTCCTCCTCCTCCTCCTCTAGTTCCTCCCAAGTCCAGATTTCTCCTCCTATTTATTCTCTCTCTGCCTCCCAGCCTCGCCTATCCCACTTCTGCCTAGCTGTTGAGCCTTCAGCTCTTTATTAGACCAACCAGGTGCCTTAGACTAATCAGACAAAGTGAAAGAGAGGCAGCACATCTTTACATAATTAAATGACTGCAGCATAAACAAAAGTAACACACAGTTAAAGTAATATTCTGCAGTGTAAACAAATGTAACACATCTTTGCCTGGTTAAAATAATATTCCACAAGAGCAAACCATATCCATTACAAGTGGAGAGAAATTCCATTGTTGTGAAATACTCAAGGATCATAGAAGGAAAATAAATGACTTGATGATATATTTAATGTTCAACGAGTATGAAGAAAACAAAGCTACACTACAAAAATACTTATTTGTTTTATATTTCTGGCTATGACCAAAGAGCTTTTTGATAGAAAGGATATTGCATTCAGATACTTAACAGTATTTATTATACAAAACAGTACTCTTTACCAATGGGGAAAAAATTTCTAAAACTCCTTAACCAATTAAATACCTAAAAGTATTTTAAGAAGTAATATCAGTCATTCTTCAGTGTATAGGAATGCCTGATCCCAAACATGCTTGGGTCTTAACATAAAAGCTACATAGATAGTTTCTAAACTAAACCTCCATTTTTGAAACAAATTAATAAAAAAAAAAGATTCACTTATGCATATGGTTAATTGAGACAATATGAGCAGAATCCATGAAAATTGAATGCTATCCGTACTTAATGAGTTAAAGATTTCCTTACTAACTCCATTTTTAGTTCAGGTGAGTTTACTCGGGTGACTCATCACATGCAGTTTTTGAGGTTTAGTCTCAAAAGAATTGAAGACGATTGTGTGAGATTCCTATCATGTCACGTGAACAGTCACACTTAAAAATTCTTTTATGGTTAGACATAGATGTTTAGTGAGCTATTAAAAAAATCAAGGACACTTGTCTTCTGTGTACTTAAAAAAAATAAACAACTAACCTTCCATTATTTCCTACATGGCTTTGACCTTTTCTGAATACTATAAATGATTTCTACTGATTTACTGTGAGCCACAATTGTCAACGCCATTAAAATAGAAAGTCAATAAGTGATAAGATGTTTTCTTCTTTTATGACTGTTCCATTCCCAGTTTAGAATATTGTCCTCAGTGGAAGGCCATTAAATACTCTGTGAAACATGCTGAGTGCATCTCTCTGTGGGGAAAATATTCAGCTGGGTGAACCAATTAATATTAATGAGTATGTCTCAGTAAATATTTGTGAGAATTCAGTCTAGCACAGAGATTTGTCTGTTTACCAAACTTAATGAATCTGTTAGGAAAGATGGACATTTGTCAGTCTTTGAGTAGACACGACAAAATAAAGTAGATGGAAGCATTGTGGACATTGTCAGATGCTAGGAAAACAGTAGGGGTAGATTTCAGGCCACTCTTCACCAAGTTCTCTTTTGAACCTAAACTGGAGGATGACAGAGTGCAGTTAATGAAATCTAGTGACTTGGTGATACCACAGGTCTTTTCATAGGAAAGTTGAAAATGCCTCTCACCTGGAAGGTGCTTTACATGGGAAATGAGCATATTGTTCCTAAACAATGATGCTAAAAAAAAAAAAATCTCCTATAGAGTATGAGAAACTAGAATCTTTGTCAGCCATTTCTCATGTCTCCTCAGCACCAATAACCATGCCCAGCATACATAAAGAGAAAGAAAGGAAGGACAGAACTGGAAGGGGAGGGAGAAAGAGCTAAGGGTGGAGCCACATAATTTGTATGGCCAGTGCCAAATGAAAATATGGCAGTCCTGTGCAGGAATGACTAAGGCTTTCAAGCCAGCAGTAAGGAAGCAATAACCTGAGCAATGGGACCTTCAGCGTGGGCTCGGTGTGACTTGAAAGGTCTGATGTCCCTGATCCGGCAAGCAGCCTTGGTCTCGGAAAGGGCCACAGAAATACATTGTTGGTGAAGTTGCCATGGCTTTACGTGTGGTTTCCAAGTATTTGCTGCCTCCCCTAAACATAGTCTACAATGCCTTCATGTGGGAGGAGTTGATATTTCCTGTTGCCTTTAGTTATCTTGAGATAATTTAGCCAAGTGTCAGAGATAGCTCGGATAGCTATATGCTGCTTGCTAGCCAAGCCCCAAAGCTATCCAAGCTTTGACATGCTCTCTCCTAGTCCATGAAAAATGCAGGCACTAAAAGTGTTATAATTTTGCAGGAGGAAGAGGGTAAGGTAGGAAGAGAAGGAAAATAAAAAGAATGGGAAGGAGGGCAGAACAGAAGAAAGGAGTGGATTGACTGATTCTCCTTCAGTTAGCATGAGAATAACTTCTGTATCCAGACCTTTTTATTTTATTTTATTATTATTATTATTATTATTATTATTATTATTATTATACTTTTTGTGAGATAAAGACTCCCTGGGTAGTCCTGGCTAGCCTGGAACTGTGGAGACTAGGCTTGCTTCAGACTCACAGAGATCTGCCTGCTTCTGCCTCCTGAGAGCGGGGATCAAAGGATAGTTCCACCAAGCTTGACAACACCACTTGCATTGCTTCTTCGTGGATTCCACCTTATATATTCGGATTCTAATTATCTCCTTGTCCCCTAATTATCTAATTGTCTCCTGCCCTTGCACACACACCCCACCCTGCAAACAAAACTGAATTTAAAAGAAAAACAAAAACTAAACAAAACAAAGAAACAAAAAAAAATAGGGAAAAAAAAAGAGACAGAAGAATCTGTGGGAGTCGTAGTGTGGCCTATTGAATACACACAGTTTATCCTTTAATCTGTTCATCTTTACTTGCAAATGTTCATCACCACAGTCATTGGTATGGCTCGAGGTTTTGTGCCACACCATCTATAACGGGCTCTCCCTGGGACTCTTCTTGGATATCCTGTTGTCCCATGTCCTGGGGATCCTTCTGTTTTGAATCTGTAGATTGGTCCCCTTCTCAAGCTCCAACAGTTCATAGATCCAGTGGATGGTGGCGTGGGTGACTCATAGCCTTTGTTCTGATCCTGGGTGGTAGATGGGTTGGTCAGCCTGCCACCTTTCCCTCATCTTCACTACCCAGATGAGCACTCCAGCACTGCCTCGGCGAGCTCACCGAATGTGTCCCATAGCAAGGAGCCAGTCCAGGGCTCCTGCTCTCAGGTCCTCAGATCCGGTGCCCCTCACTCACATCGTCTGGGCTAGCTCTACTGTTTTGCCCAGGCAAAGTGCAGGGCCCTCTCTTCTGATTGCTTTAGGGTGGGGTGGGAGGGTACTGGGATCAGGAATCAACTCTACCATCCTGACCGTGCCTGATCTTATCTGACTTTTTCTAAGGAGATTCTGAAACCGTAGCTACCAAAAGTAAGTTAATCTACTTCCAATGCCTCTGACAATTGCAAACTAAGAAACAATTAAAGGGACAGGAAGCCAGGCGTGGTGGCGCACGCCTTTAATCCCAGCACTCGGGAGGCAGAGCCAGGCAGATCTTTGTGAGTTCGAGGCCAGCCTGGGCTACCAAGTGAGCTCCAGGAAAGGCGCAAAGCTACACAGAGAAACCCTGTCTCGAAAAAACCAAAAAAAAAAAAAAAAAAAAGGGACAGGAAGACGTTTGGGTAAAATTAGAGCTTAAATAGTGTCAGTGTGGAGCGGGTTCAGGCAAACCTGCCTGTTAAATTATTTATGTGAAGTGAGTTAGTTAAGGCAGTGTGTTAGTGGTATTACAGTCACTTCATTTAATTCTCACTAAGATTGAATATAGGCATACTCACATGTCAAACATGATCGAATATCTCATTTAAAGTAGTAAGGCTAACGTGTCATCATTTATGACAAAATCAAACTCTAGAACTTAAAACCAAATACATTAAGGAATTTTTCTTTCATTCATTATTTGCTCACTTGTCTGTAGTTTGACTGATTGAACGTAGGTAGATAGACCCTTTCCTTTTTTGGGTTATTTGGACTTGATCTCAGGTTATACTAAATTCAATCTGTTTCTCGGATTCCCTTTTTCCATGATATCTATTCACAGTGAGTGGCAGTTGAGTACAGCACCAACCACAGCACACAGACTCACTAAAGTTCCTGTTCACAGAGTGTTGCCTTTTGTTACTCTGGCCAGAGAAAATTGCAGGTTTAGTGTGAATTATCCAAAAGTGGGCTTGTTAAAGAGCGGTCTCTTTAGTCCTTCTGATCTTCTCAAGCATCAATAAAACTTTTGGTAGTGGCTAGTTTTGGGGAGCTCTAGCCTGACTAGTATTATTGGCAAAATAATGGGAAGAATTTAAATGAGGGGAAATCTACAGGTAGTTTTCTAAATATATTTCTGTTCCACCTATTTGACTCTCAGATGTACATTTATAAATATAGATCTGCATTAAGTAATAGTTATGAAACTTCAGGGAAGCATGAAAGCATGCCTAAAATAGAAATGAAAATGCACATTTTTGCAAAGTTGCATGACAAATAACCTCATATTTTATTATAGTACAGAGAGTACTACCTCGTGTTTTTTCAATAGGGTTTCACATTATTATGATTTCTTATTCATTTTGGAATTAAATATTATTATTCTTCAGTAAAAAAATGAAATGTTTGCACCATTATGGACGAAATTATTCTTTTGGTGATGAGTCATTTACTATGACCAAAAATAGTGACTGAAAATATTTTAGGTCACCAGAATATATCCATTTACTCAAAAAATTACAGGTAGTGTAAAATAAAAGTTGTATTGTTCCAGAAAAAATCTTATTCTTCACATATATCAATCACCTTACATGTGTGAGACTATTCTAGAGACATGCCCACAAAGAAGTTGTTTTCCCCAGTTTCACATAGTGCCTGATTCTTTGTAAGAAGACATAGTTCTGAGAGCCTGAACCTTGGTAATCCAGAACTTCTCATTGAATCACTAAAAAATAGCTCATCGAAGTTCTAGTTTCAGGCTTGAAGCATATTCCAGGTCTGATTAGTGGAACATAGGCTGGAATTCTTCCCAACTTAGTCTTGGTCTGGTTCCATTGCAACACTAACAATCTCTTCAAATGAACAACCACCCTGTAGCTAAAATTCATATATAGTCTAGGCAAAAGACAAATTGTATCTAAAATTCCGTTGTTCACTAGGGTCGTTACTTTGATCAAGTTCCTTAATCTTTCAATATTTTTTAAAAAAATATTCATCTCATTTTAATGAGTATATATACCATAGTATATCATTGAAACTATATTTCATCATCAAAAAGAAACTATAGAGAATTATTGTCCTATAGTTATATTTAACACTTGGTCAGGTATGTTGTAGATTAAATATATCTGAGTTACTTTATTGGGTTCTCTGTGGTCTGCTCTATTCACCCACTCCAGTTTTAATGATCAAGTTCTAACTATATCTCCTTGTAGGCAATTGCTTTTGTGTGTGTGTGTGTGTGTGTGTGTGTGTGTGTGTGTGTGTGTGTGTAGCATTTCTGTTATGAGACTCGCTGCCTTGGTCTGGATTCTCATTAAATCCCTGTATTACTATAATCCAACTTCAGCCCCCTTTGATCCCTTCTCCTCACAGTCCTAATGGGCACCTCTATAGAACAGATAATCTCATCTGAATATTTTGGTAACAGATCCACAATTTACAAAGAAAAAAATCTCAAATTTGAGTATCATATGTAAAACTTCTCAGCATTGGGTTCTCATTTCCTCTTCCAGCCTCATGTTCTCTCCTTTATTAACTGCCCTAAGACTTAAAAGTTAGATCTCCTCCAGATCCATTTGCATTTGAAAAACTCTTTCCACCATTCAAAAGCTGCACCCTAATTTCCCATCTGACCTTACTAATACCTTGATTTGTAACACTTCCTCTGGGATCGCATTGTGTCTCTGAATATTTTTTCTTGTTTTTGATTGCAGTATGGTCATATTAACAGGTGAGAATTTTAGCAGTTGATCAATCATAATGGCAAAGGATAGGGATGTCGCTCAGTATTAGAGCATTTTATATAAAGTGCAAGAGACCCTGTGTTCAGTCACCAGCACCAAGTAAATACATAGCATGAATAGCTAAAAAAAGAGAAGGAAAGTAGTAGGACATAATACTGTTAGTGGGATTAATAATCTTATAGCAGAGATGCAGAGGAACTGTTAATCCTTTTATACTTTCATATGTGAGGACACAAGAGGAGGTATGATTCATGGGTAAGATTATAAATTCTTCCTACTCATTGAATACTCTCCCAATATTCAAATATGAGGAATAAACATACATTCTTCATAAATTAGCTGGTTCTGGTTTTGTTACTTTCTCCATCTTGTCCATATCATCCACTTTCACTTTTTTTTTTATAATAATGAGTGTACTGTGCATTGCAATTACCCACCTCACTAAGTCACAGTTTCCATTTGGTTGTGCATACAATGAATTAGAAAACCGACCCATGGTTTTCATGATAGCCTCAGACTTCTCCTTAAACATGACTCCAAAGATTTATTTCACACATGATTCAAACAAATGGCATGATCAAGCACTTCCATTACCTGGAATTCCACTTGCCTTTTAGCATGCACATCTAACATAAAATAAGAAATAACCTAGAGGGTAAAAGTGGAGGAGGAAGTAGGAGGGCAGATTCTACAGTAGTCAGAAAAAGAGGATGGGAAACAGGGATGAATTAAATGCTGCATTATCCTTAGCAGAGAAAAAGAAAGGGAAATATGTAACTGAAAAACATTTAAGAGATGCAGAAGGGATGAAAATACACAGACTAAACACTTTGAATATATGGCACTCCCACCAAGGGAAGAGTTACAAACACATTCCAGACTGAAGCTCTACGATTCACAGTAACCCACTGACAGGAATGATGGACTAACATTATCACTGTGAGACCTGAGAGCACTGAGGAAAACCTATTGTATCGGGCTGAGAGAACTATGCTATCACTGCAAGCCACTTAGAAGTGACAGGCTAAAACATGTTCCTTTCACATAAAGACCAAAATATGATAGTAGTTGTGTAGTTATTAACAAAATGCCCAGGGTGGGGGGATAAAATAGACAAGGGGCTTCTTGTATTGGGAAAGGGCAAAGATTTGTTATATTTCCCTACAAATCACCATTTTTATCTTTGCTAACATTGTACACCATTCTCACTTTGTTCTATTTTCTTACACCCAGAGGCTTTTGGTCATGGGTTTAACTTTTCTAATTTATTAATCAATAACCAAGATAATTCTTTTTTAAAAATCGGTCCATGTTCCTCATTAATGTCACAGCATTTACAACTACATTTTAAGGACTCAGCTGAACTGTGGGTCAGCAGTTATGACTGCTGGCAGCTCAGCCACTGGGTGCTGGTCAGTATTATTGTTCATGCTGTGAAGTAGTTTTGCACATGATGGATAGTTCATGTACTATAAAGGAGTTACCGTATGTAATATGGACATATCTGGAAATGCCAAGGTTAACAGATTTTTTTCCAGAAAAATGTCCTCACCACAATGTCTCTCTGTGACATCATGTCAAGCATTAAAGATAAGGACTGGCAGTTAGCACTAGCTCACTTCACAAGAGTGTGTGTGTGTGTGTGTGTGTGTGTGTGTGTGTGTGTGTGTATCCACATGTGTGTTTGCAGGTGTGATTCTCCTGATTCTCAAGTCTCTCCAAGGGACCATTATAGTTATTTTTCCTTGGAGGAAGCTAATATTAGAGAAGCTCTACAGTGTAAAGGAAGAAAATTATTTGACTCTAAACAATGAGCTTCATGCCTGTTAACTGACATGCTGTTTTAGAAAGCTGAAAGGCACTGAATGAAGTGACCACTTGCTTTTATGTTAATACAGAAATTAGTACACAACCACATTCCACTACAGCTGAGTGGTCCCCAGCATTAGAGGCACTAACTATTTTGGTTACTACTTGGCTTTTATTCCCAAAAGTGAAAGGCTGCTGCGGCTCCTTGAGTCCCAGCAACTCATAATTTCACAGGGTATTGAAGACCACATGACAAAGAACCATTTGATCACTACTGTTACTAGGGCATTGAAAGGTCCCTTCTCAGGTTTAGTACAAGTGAGAGATTTGCAAAGTTAGAATTTCAATGAAACTTACTGAGTATTATTTCCTACACAATTATTGAACTTTTATGTCCTGATTTGAAGAGGAGAGACATAAAAATATTAAGATCTTCTCACCCAAAATCAGTATAACATTTAACTCCACACAAAAAGCATGTGAACCAAATGACCACTTATGAATCTTTTTTAAAACAATATATTTTAAGAATTTCATACACTATATTTTGAACATATCCAATTTCCTCTCAGCTCTGATTATAACCACTCTCTTTACCATCCCATCCCACCTCACTCAATGTTTAGTTTTCTTCCTCCCTGTGCATGTGCTCCATTGAGTTTAATTGGTTTCGCCAAGCTTGGCTTAGAGTCAGACCTTCCTTGGCATGTGGTCGACCTACTAGGGTTCACATCATTAAAGAAAATTAACTGTCCCTCTCCCTGCAGCTAATAAATGTCAATCACTCCTTTGCTCAGGGTAGGATTCACGCCCACTATTGGTGCTGTGACTTGGTCTGGCTTGACCTTCTCCAGGACTTTTAAAAATGATGTCCATTAAGAAAAAATAATTTTAGTAGGACAAGTAGAAACGGATACTTCAACTAAAAAATAAAGAAAGACATGAATTTTATGGTGTCATTAAAAGTGGTGGTATCACCATGGATGATGAAGATATTTTTTTTTTTTTTTTTTTTTTTTTTGGTTTTTCGAGACAGGGTTTCTCTGTGTAGCTTTGCGCCTTTCCTGGAACTCACTTGGTAGCCCAGGCTGGCCTCGAACTCACAGAGATCCGCCTGGCTCTGCCTCCCGAGTGCTGGGATTAAAGGCGTGCGCCACCACCGCCCGGCGATGAAGATATTTTTAAGTCCAATATTTTATTGTTTTTCTAAGCATATGAGTCACTCACTAAATAAATGCCAAGTTAATTCAGAGATGTAAATCTTAATAAAAGAAGACAAGGCATCAATACCCATACACTATGGCACACAGTGAATTCAGACAAATTAGCTGCAACTTATGTTATTTTTCCCTCGAAGTCACTGTGTAAGTGAATTCATTTCACATGTAAGAGATTCAGTGCAAATGACACTTGCCTCTTTTCTTCTTCGACATCAATTTTTGTCTTTGTAAATTATAGTCCTTGACTCATTCCTCCAAATATCTACGTACAGAAACACTGCATACTTGATATTTATTTTTCTGTATTGTATCTGCCATCATTTATTATTTAAACCTGCGTGTGTGCATTCATGATCATGGGTTTGAGGGTTCTCACATGCGCAGTGTTAGCACACATGAGGAGAGAGAGGTCAACACGGATCATTCACCCACATGTTTGTATGTCTGTGTGAATTCGATGCATTGCTTGTCTCCACCTCCCTGGAAGGGCTCTCATCACCAAGAATGTAACCAGCTAAGCCATTTCCCCAGCATCAAATTCTAAAGGGAAATCTGAACCTAATGTTATTGATGGTTTAAGGGAAATATTTTTTATTAATTATGCTATATTAGAAATAATATATGGATATTAATTTTATAGTCAATTATTAATTTTTCTCATGGTCTTGTTTAATTAATGAAAAGTGCTTCAAGTTTAAAAGCCAAACAATGAAAAATGCTTTGCATAACAGAATTTTATGTTATAAACAACGCTCTTTTTTTATTTATTACTTTTTGACACAGAAATTTATCTTTAAGCTTGAAACAAAACTTTCATAGAAATAGTACTTTGATTTCTTGTTTGGTATAGAAACCAATAAAAATGTCTTTAATATTGTACTTAGATTATTTTGTTCTAAGATTATTTTGTACAAATATTTTTAGTGAAAGGTTAAAAGCCTTTGTTTTATTCCTTCCTAGTAAAATAATAATTATAACAAAATATTTATTGATAATACACTGTTCAAGTTATGAATATATATGGAGGGCATGAAATTAAATTCATAGCACATATACACAAATTGATCTTACTGTTAAATAAAAAATGGATAAGATAACTTTTATTTAACTATACTCTGTAAAACTGTTTCAAAGACAACTATCAGAAAGAAAATAAAAGTAAATAAACAGCAGATAAGTAGTTATAATAAAGGTTGAAATGTACTTCTCTGATGTACTTCCTGTGCCTCATAAAATTCTAGACCAGTGGCCTTGAATCATGTGAAGTTTGTTTCATTCAGCTGAATGGTGTGCTATTTCCAGGAAAGAAGGTGTAGATCGGTTGACAGCATGCATACTCACAGGACTACTGGAGCCTCCAAGGGAGCCCTATTAACTTAAATGCTGAAGACAAATCAAAGACTGAGTTAGAAATAAAGCAGAAACAACTAGAGATTTTTATTAACAATTTGTCTCTCTATTGTAAATGTTGAATACCTTTTTATAAGTTTGATTCCTCATCTACACAATGTTTTTCTTGACTTTGCTCATTAAATGCAGATAAAGAAAGAACTGATCAGAACAATATATACTATGAATAAGAATGCTATTTTTTTCAGTTTTCCTTCTAGTAATAAGCATGACTGATTATATATAAAATGCACACCTTTAATTTACTTAACATATGCCATGCATACATTGAGAGCGGCAATTACACTAATTTTAGTATAATAATTACATGCATTAATTCCACTTCTGCTCTTTCCAAAATAGTCTGCTGACTTGGAGAAGAAAATATGCACACAGCAATGATGTAGATTTTACAATTTTAAACACTGAGGTGAACCTGTCTGAGCCTTTGCTGCTTGGATTATTTGCATATTTAAGCAATGCAAAGAGTCAGGCTTCTCAGAAAGCCTTTTGGCAGCTCAGTGTGATGTGCACTCCAGCCTGACAGGTCCTGTCCAGCTCACTCCCGCATGTTTATTGCTGTCTGAGCAAGAGCACAGTGCAGGCTTCGGCACTTCTGAATTCCAACTGTTCTGGACTAAGTTTAGAATTCATCCTCTTCTTAATTCACTAGGAAAACAAGACAAAACAAAACATCTAATTCTCCAAGAGAAACCGGTAACATTACGAGGCCTTTCGTTTCTCAGCTTGTCTTACTTGGCATATACTTCATATTATTGGAGGTTGGATTAGTGATTTGAAGGCTAGTGCTGAAGCTCAGTTTATAAAATATGTTTATGGAAACTATGCACTCATTTTCTTTGTGTATTGTGTATTTATTTACCTGGGTATCCTGATGTTTAAACTAGATATCTGAAAATAAGTGACACGATAGCTTGGCAGTAGAGAAAATGAAATTTCTTCGGCAAACCCAAGTATTCTATTTTAAAGGTACAACATATTTTTTTTGTATAATTTCCTCTAATATTTCATAATACTGTTTGTTCTTTTATCCAATAGGCTTCTCTTGTTATTCAATAAAGTTATTAATAGAAGTTAAGTGCATGAAATAACATGATTAAAAATCATTTATTTTTTTAATTAAAATATAATTATACGTTTTCCTTCTTCCCTTCCCTTTCCTTTCCTACTTTTAACAGAACACCCTCCTACCCATGCCCTC